>NC_140954.1:13536411-14133911 GCF_014529385.1 Adiantum capillus-veneris
CTCTCTCTCTCTCTCTCTCTCTCTCACTCACACACACACACACACACACACACACATAAATATCACCTCTATTTTCTATCCTCAATCTCTTTATAGAACACATTAGGGGGATGCTTTCAAAATGCTCGCTAGAGCATGTAGTTAGCAATTTTGCTATCTCTTAAGCACATATGGACAAATGAGATGTATGTGGCTAAGGGGAATGAAGCCTTGATTAGTGGAAATGGTCCTTGAATTGAGGTTACCATAAGGGAAGAGGGGCCACTTGTTGGGTGATTGAAGCAGTGCAGACTTTAGGAGACTGAGTGTGTGGCCCATCCTATGGACGGGGGAGGGAGGAAGCTCCCTTTGTGGGAAGAGAGAGAGAGAGAGAGAGAGAGAGAGAGAGAGAGAGAGAGAAACCCATTTTCTTGCTCTGGACTCCCCACGTCAATGCCTCCCTAACCAATCAGTCTTGAAGATTGGTTTGTGGTAGATACTCTTAATTTGTGGCTTATAAAAATGCCTTCCCTTAAGCCATCGCCAGACTTTCCGCTCGAAATCTAACTCGCAAATAAGATCAAGTACTTGTCCGGCCCTTCAACAGTCTTTCTTACTAGTAGTTTTTTCAAGTGCCACTAAGGTGAAACTAGGTAGCCAATTGGTCAAATTCTCTCCGGATCTTGTTGCTGTCGTCCCGGAAATGGGCCAATCATCAAAGACCTTTGTTATTTACCTCTCTAGCTATTTCTCTCCAAAATGAGTTTAATAGTTTGCCACTTTCTTTAAGAGGCAAGGGGACCAGTGTGTTATGGAGTATTGAAAGCATTTGGTAAACTCTCCTCACTTCAGTGTCTTTGTTGCTCTCGTACATGTACCAACTCATTCGTTGTGCCACCTAACCTCAAGTTGGACCACCAAGGGGCCGGTAGTTTGTCATGTACTCCTATCTCTTTCCACTGGCCCCCTTGAGAGTAGAGCTTAGCCTTGTCCATCATATCCTTTGTCATAATCACCCATGAATGGCCTTCCTTTGTGATTGAGACAACAAATTTAGGAGACTGGGCTTTAGCATGATTAGCAGGGTTAAGTATCATGATACCACCTCGTGTCCCTACATAGATAATGGTGTGTGTGGTGTTTGGTCATAGAAGTAGGACACTGGGCTTTAGCATGATTAGCAGGGTTAAGTATCGTGATAGCACCTCTTGTTCCTACATAGATAATGGTGTGTGTGGTGTTTGGTTATAGAAGTAGGTCGAGCTATGTTCATGCTCTTCTCCCTACAAATCTGTCCAACTCTCTTGTCTATATGCAATTTTTCCTTATATACATTCCATTTGGCCTCTCCATCCCTATGCATCACCTACATGGGAAGATCTTGGTAGCCAAAATCACCCCCCACTATATATACATTTTATTAATTAAGGGTCTAACAATAACAAATTGCACAATCTAACCTAAATAATTAACAAATATACCTTTGATGTTTCAAAAATGAGTTGAGAAAGCCTAAAAGGAGTGGACAAATTTTGTGTAAAACCTCCAAGAAATGGCATCTTGCCCATAAAATTCATGGCTACACCAAAGATCTCTCTCTCTCTCTCTCTCTCTCTCTCTCTCTCTCTCTCTCTCTCTCTCTCTCTCTCTCATGACACCCATGGTCAGGCATGTGAGACCATAAGAAACACTCTTGAAACACATGTGTGCATAAGCTTAATGCTACTACAACAACTTTTTTGGTCCACACACTATCATGCATAGCATTTCACCTTCTACATTGGAAATCACTCGTGATAGGCCTTCTCTGCCATTGGGACATATGGTGACAACATGAAGTGGCACCATGTTAAGCCAGTGTTTAGTAGTTTTGCCATATCAATCATATGAGTCTCATAATAGCATAATAGCACTAGTTTTATGCAATGTTTTGCAAATTAAGGCCCTTTCTACTTGTGGGCAATCGTTTTCCAAGCTTGCCCACCAATATCCATAGACTTGAGTGTTCGAGCCTGAGCTCCACCACTTCAAGGATGTAGGAGTGTCACTACAACTGATCTTTGGCCTAGAAAAAAAGAGGAAAATTTGTTTCTTGAGACCTAATTCTCTCATGCAAGAAGAGGGACTCTTTTGAGATACAATGTTGATCTTGATATCCACATAATTTAGATTGTCACTCAAAATGGTACTCATTGTAGCAAAGAATCTTGCATTGCATAGCTTATCACAAGGTGTTGGGTGAGGAGACATCAAAGTCTCGGCCTGCCTGTAAATTGTATAGCCCCTTTTTGGAAAAGTTCTTTGTACGTTCTTTGCTAAGCTAATATATAACATTTCCACTAACAATTGAGAGTATGACAAAAAAAAAGAATATTCACTCGTTAGATCATACGAGAAACCAATTTTGGACTCTTTTTCATCAAGCCTTGTTCATAGTATAGACTTTATGAAGATTGATAGGTAGAGATTAATTAACTCAAAATTAAAATTACAATGAACCTCAAAGCATAGTCTCTGCCTAGAGGAGCCAAAAGATATAAAAGAATCCAAGCCTCAGCCTTTCATAGTTGCTTACACAATTTAATGTCCTTGTCTTAATGTCATGCAACAAAACAAGGACCTTTGTGCATTTACATCATAACTTATCAAGCATTTGAAATTAAATGTAAAGCTCTCTAAAATTTTACAAGCTATATTTTTGCCTATGAATCTAACAGCTTTATTGTGAAAGCAGGTGCTTCCATATATTCTCTCACAGATGATTGGCTCCCTATTGGCTTCCTTAGGCTTACAATTGATTGTGGACGATTCAACATTATTTTCTCTCATTGTGAACCAGCCCCTGCATCATAGTAGGGCATCCTTTGTCATGGAGGTCATTGCTACCTTTGCTCTCATGCTTGTCAACATGAAGGTTTCTTGCCATCTTGGTGCGGTATGTTATAATATCATTTCTTATATGATTATTTTTATAAGGTTACTAGATACCCTTCTTTTGGTTAGCAAAACCTTCAATTTTGATAGACTTCATTTTAGACTCTTCAATTCTCATTTTTCAAAATACAAAAGCAGCTTAATGAGAGTACTTATAAACTCTTTTGTGTCTTTGGAATAGGGTGGAGTGGTTGGAGTACTTGTAGGACCTTTCATCATTGGCACAACTGTCGCATTAGCCGGATTATATGCCGGGTATGTTTAGTACATATAATAGTTTCTTTCAATCACATATAACAACTCATGTTATACACTTTACTAATATTGCTAAGACTTGTCTATGTGTCTAATATACACACCTATACAGCATGGGAACACATTGTGTATATTTTTTATACGTGTGTGTGTGTGTGTGTGTGTGTAAATACTTATAAGGGCACGACTAGTCATGCTCACCGTTTTTCTTCCTTATATGCATGTATATGTCTAGCATGCACAAATACACTTTCACATTTCTACTAGTGCTAAGTTTAAAGGAGGCAAGAGAACCATGCATTGATTTGCACATACGAATTATGATTAAGGATCACGTACTATTTGACTAACAAAATCTCTTTATTTTGGTTTTCGTAGGCCATTATGTGGTGGTCTCTCGATGAACCCTGCAAGATCTATTGGACCAGCATTAGTAGCAGTGAATTTCAAGTCTTTGCACATTTTTGTAATTGGACCCATAATTGGAGCACTATCAAGTGCACTAATCTACAATACAATCACCTCAACAAACAATGATAGTGTCGTGCTAAGACTTTATAAACATGTAGTTGATTTTGTTAGGGCTGGGACCCATACAACTTCATCGCAAAAGGATATGTCATGCTCTTGACTAAAAAAAACGACCTCATTGGATTTTCACCGTTGTAGAATCTTCACATGGCCTAACATGATGAATAAGATTCTTAAAATGTCAACTATTTTGAAATTTCATTATCAAAAAATGATTCTCATTTCATGCAGAAAGATAATAAAAGAGTTTTATAAAAATACATGCCTTTGTTTCATAGTTTTATTTGAATATAATCGCACAATCAAGGCTAAACTAGGTTAAGATTTCTTGGTAGCCATGCTCGTCATAGCCCACTAAGAGTGTTGTGTAGTCATAATTGCACAATCAAGGCTAAACTAGGTTAAGATAGCTTGGTAGCCATGCTTGTCATAGCCCACTAAGAGTCTTGTGTAGAATAGCTCAAGAGGTCTTCATAGCTACATAGAACGAGGCAAACAACATATTATTTTCTCGCAACTATTTAGTCAAGCGGATTGGAAAATAACTTCAAGATGCATTTATTCTATTGGCCAGTCATTCGATTCCTCTCCTTCAAGGCTAGAGATCTTGTGAAGATTCTCCTCTCAATTTATTTTTCAAAATGGGTCACACCTACTGGCCAATTGTCACCCTAAATTATTTTGGAGCATTGTTAGGTCCAAAACATAGGATTGTATAGAGTATTCTACTTTGTAATCTCTTATTAATAGCCAAGTAAGTTGATTTGAGATAGTTGGCAATACACTATAACTTGTCCAGCCATGTATGATCCGTAGAAGAGGATTCTATGCAACATTGATTAGGTAAAAATCTCAAAGAAATTTGC
This sequence comes from Adiantum capillus-veneris, assembly GCF_014529385.1. Classification (NCBI taxonomy): domain Eukaryota; kingdom Viridiplantae; phylum Streptophyta; class Polypodiopsida; order Polypodiales; family Pteridaceae; genus Adiantum; species Adiantum capillus-veneris. The sequence goes on from NC_140954.1 coordinate 13,540,977, forward strand.
ATATTTATGGAAGAGGAAGAGCTCATCATCTCCATGCATGCTCCCAATTTTCTTTTGTAATCATTACCTCTTTCAAGATTTCTATGCTTGAGATGTGGTGGGTTTGCTAATTAAAGCTTATCATTCCTCCGGGGAGGTCACCTAATTAAAATGTAACCTATCACGTGAGTCAATGGAAGGGTATTTACAGTTCTTGAAACTTACAAAAATATATATATACAGAAGGGCATTATTTTTTCAAATTTGAAAAAAACTTACAGATTTTAAAAGAAAAGGATACATTATATTTTTAACGAAATTCACAAATAAGGGGTTTTACAAACATGTCTTGAACGCACGTGATATGGTAGTTTTACACATAGTGAACCCCCCGAGATCATTCTCTCCCTCCTTGTTTATGATCTCTATCTCCAATGTTCTCGTAACATAATGATAATTTCTTTTGATTAAATTTTTTAAGTGCTTAATCTTCTTGCTTGCTACACGTAAAACTCCTTGTAATATGCCTAAGTGTCTTGTAATTAGAGTTTGATATGAGTAATTTGGGCATAGACTAAGCGACATTACATCTCTTGGAATAGACCTATTGGGATTGAAGGCAACAGTTAAAACTTCTTACAAGCCACACGTGTGGGATTGGTTAGAGAGAGAGAGAGAGAGAGAGAGGAACTATTGTTCCAGTTACACAAGCATGTATGTGTAGAACTAGGTATTAGAAACTTGGTGTACATAGAGGTTGTCTTTTCATTTCTCTCTAACTATTTCAATGTTTCTAACTCTAATTTCAGAGGCCTTTGCAGGATCTGAGGTGTTATGTACATTTTTCCTATGTAGAAAGAGAAATGATGAGGACGATTACTTTTTTGCTTGATTAATAAGGATTTTGACATCAAAGATATTGGTAGACTCAAGAGAGGAATAAGATAAGAGTACAGAATTGGGAGTAGTGGGAGCTTGGGTGTGTAAGTCTAGCGATACACGCGTGCATGTGCGCGCGCATACACACGCACACACTCCACATTTCATTCTCTTAATTTCCTACTGATTGCTAGAAACTCTCTATCATTGCACTAAGTGAATGCTCATTTGAGCTTGCCAATAACTGAGGAGTCAGAATAGGAGTATAAATTAGGGCAATAACTCCAGGTTTGAATGTGAGTGTGCATGCTTCAAATAATGCAAGTATGTGTAATAGTATGTAAATTAGGTCCAATTGAGTGTGTTGGCGTTGGTCTTGCAACTTGCAAGTGGGAATATCTCTATTGGGGTAAAGGCCACTTTGGCCAAACATTTACCTAGAACCTACTATCACACCTAGCTATTCTTATCTATAGAATAAGGAGGATACCATAGTCTTTTTGTATGAGCTCCATCTATCATATGATTTCCCTCGTGTCCTTCCTCACATGCATGCACACAAACACCTCTCTCACATCGAATACTTTCAACTCATATTGGAGCTAAGTGAAGGCCTTGCACCATTTTGACATCACTGTTGATGAAACTATGAAAAAGTTATGCTAGTTTTGTAGCAAAAATATCTCTATAGAAGGCAAATTTTAGCTTAATTCCTATGATCCTTCCTAGGGTTTTGGTCATCTACAACTTTCTAGTTGGATTCTTAAAAAAGAAAAATGCACCAATTTTGTTGTACATTCTATAGACTCCGACTGCATGTCGTCTACACACAGACCCAATTTTGGCAGCTTGACTACCTCCTAGTGTAAATAGGTTTTGAGCAAATTGTTCACATGGGTTATGCATTTTGATGTGGTTTATATTTTGTAGTAAAATAAAATAAAATTCCTAACTGTTTGAGAGCTATTATTTATGGACAGAGTATACCTTGTTTTATATCTTTGTAGATGCGTTATGGACCAAACATGTATGCCATGTGTAGTTGAGAGCTGAGTCCTGACATATTGTACGTATAGTTTCAGCCTTGATTCATAGGTGGTTGGATTTTGAAAAAAACTCCAAGTTATAGGTTCTTTTATTGGAGATTCTTAGATTTGTATTCGTTTTGAAACTCTACAAGATACATCTGAGCATTGTTTTTTCTCACGGTTTATGCACTTTGTACAATATTGATTGATTGTGATCTTTTGAGAGTTGGACATTGTAGGGAGTTAGTCCAAAGATATTTTTTATGCTTGCATACTATTGGTGCTTGTTTATGCACATATGTTGCTACATATAGTTGTGATTTTCTCGTGATTTATGTACGTTGAGTTCTGGATACTGACTTGTACACCATTTTGGAGCCTGGTAGTTTGATCATTGTTGAGCCTTGATCAAAGTCATTGAGTCTACTAAATCTTTTGGAGGGTCTTGCATGAGGTTTTTTTTTAAGCTAGGAGATTCTCAAATGTTAGGATCTCTTTGGTGATATAAGTGGTTGAAGTTACCCCTTTATGAGACCTTGCTATAGGCTATGTATAGAGAGGACTAGGTGCTTCATGCATGGTACATTAGGTCAATGAGATACTCTCTATGCATACTGTCAGTGTTTTGACAGCTTATCATACTCATTTTTTCAAATGAAATTCTATTCCATTTATTGTAGAAACTGTGTCAAAATTTTTTGAGATTCTCATCATAAAAGCGACTCTCAATAGTTATGACCTCGTCTTCTAAAATGAGACCTACAATATTCAAAAACTTGATGGCACAAACTTCTCCCTTTGGAAAGAATAGATTTAGGATATGTTGATTCCCAATTACTAGATCTATTGTTTGAACACCAAGTGGGGGGAAATATTTTTTGGGGAGCATTTTTTGGCAAGTGCTTTTTTGGAATTCGACGAGCACATTCCAAAAAGATTCCTTTCCTTTCTCAACCCTTAGTTGATGATCCACTCCTTCTTTCTCTCTCTTGAATGGCCTTTTCCTCTCTCTTCCTCCCTCCCTCTCTCTCTCTCTCTCTCTCTCTCTCTCTCTCTCTCTCTCTCTCTCTCTCGGCCTCATCCTTAACTGAGATGTATCTAACACTCCCTTCGCTTAGAAAGACCTTTTGTAATGTCTTGTTTTTGGTCCCATAGTTCATATATGTCCTCCGTGGATGATAATTTAATCTCTCTCTCTCTCTCAATTTTTCCCTTGGCGAGCACACCTCGATCAAACATCCATCATTCAGAAATCTCCCTCTTTTTCTTCTCTCTTCTCTCTCTATCTCTCTCACACACACAGATTTCTTTTTTTGGTGATCACACATATATCAAGGATTAAAACACACTCAAATCATTAAACACGTACGCTTTCAAATATTTAACACAAGTTGATCACAAATTGTGATCTCTCTCTCTCTCTCTCTCTCTCTCTCTCTCTCTCTCTCTCTCTCTCTCACACACACACACACGGACAAGTATATGTCTAAATCATTTTGCATTGAGATTAATGCTAATAAGTGGAGATATAGAATGATTGTTAAACCAAGATAATCCAAAACATTTTTGCAAGTGGTCCAATACCAAAACAATCCAAATCAACTTTGCCAGATTCAATGCATGGTGAAAAAGGTATCACAAAATTATCCAAACATGGGGATTTTTACTCTAGGTTGGGATATGTGTGTTCACCACTAAGAGCATTGTAAACATCTACTTTGCCTAGCTTAAGCTAATGTATGAACATGTTTTCATTTTGGCTCAATCTAAGCACTCTCAATAAAATGAAGTACAAGTGCCTGCAAGCCAAATAAGATTTCTTCTTGGCCTCCTTGTTGGTGAAATCAAGGCATGTGCAGTAGGGCTCATCCTCATACACCCCCACATGTCCGTCTCTTGCATGAGACTCCACCTTGAAGGCTTCATGTGCATTGTCTATAATGGATTTTTCGTCAATCACCTTATCCTTTAAACAAAGAGCCAAACCAATTTCCTTTGCTGCCTCCTCTAAAATGGAAGTACAAAATTTGACTCTTATACAATTTCTTAGTATTGAACCACTACTACGTGCTTTTGTTGAAGTGGTGGAGTCACCTCCACCCCTGGGAGGAGTTCGGATTGTTGTTGCACCCAATTGTTCTTTTCCAATTGTCTCCACTTGAAATACTCCATCAAGCAAAATCTCAACTTCTTTGTCTATAAGATTTGTTCCTAGATCAACCGGCCAAATTGTTGGTGGAGGAGTTGGTCTTGGATTTATGTTTTGGTCCACAACATAAAAATGAACAACATGGTTGGGACAGAACCAAAACCATTTCCTGAGTAGCCCATTTTGATGTTTTCTATACCCCTCAAAAGAAGGTGCAAGAGTCCCTTTACTACCTGCCACTATATTTTGTTCACAACTTTTTTTCCACCATTGGGGGTGCCACTACATGTTACACGGCTACCGATTGGAGTTTTTTGAATGTCCACATAGCATCATTGACCTTTTGTTCAAAACACAAACCTTTGCCTTGTCTTTAGAATTCTCACTCCCATAATGTTGCCCCTGAATCCTCCCTAAAAATGATCTTTCTAGGCCTTCCACGTGATGTGCGATCACGGGTTTTTGCATTGTACATTGGTCTATCTGTGGATTCATCCTCAACATCAATCATACTCAATGGCCCTTGCCTTTTCCAAACGGTTTTTTTGTCTCCATCAAGAGGAGTGCAAGACTTATACATGGGTGTTCAAGATGTAGCCTCATTTACTACTCCTATAACATGTGTTGGACTAGAGGAAAGTTTTTTGTCTCCTTCAAGAGGAGTGCAAGACTTATACATGGGTGTTCAAGATGTAGCCTCATTTACTACTCTTATAACATGTGTTGGACTAGAGGAAACTCTCTCCTTGAGTCTCTCTAATGAAAGACTCTTTCTAATAGGTTTACCTTCAGAGTAAGAAACTCCCTTTGTACTTTGTAGTATTGCATTCGCCATGTCTAAAGTACATGCATCATACAACGAGATTTTTTTTTTAATCCCTCGCTTGCAAGCTCCCATGCTTTCTCTCGATCAAGTTAGTTCTTGGAGTGTTTTCCCTATCACCACTTATCTCTAATACTATCATTTTGCTCTCCCAATATACAATAAGCACCTCCCACTAGCTCAACCAAGAGTCCATTGTGGGGATGTTTTTGTCTATGCAATGTCCATTGCGCCACTATTGTCAAAGGAGATGAGATTTTGCTGCAGCTACCTCTCTAGAGGGGAGGCAAAACATCACTCTTTGTGAGTTTGTTGAGATGAAGAAACAATATACTTTGTTGTGTGTGCCACCATGGTTTGCTTCCAATGAAATAGGCAAGATCTCTCTAATATTGTAGAACATTGTCTTTCCAACCATTGAATAGAGTGCAAATTTCATTCCAATTGGCTTGAGCTTCATCGGTCATTAATCCATGGAAATGTGCTCTTCACATCCATGCCCCTCCATAACTCCATTTATGCACTACCAAAAAAGGATTTGTGCTTCCATGTCCTCCTCTTTCATCTCACAAGTTGCAATAGTGAGGAGATCTTGCATGCTTTAACATAAAACATTCATATTTGTATACAAATTATTAGTTGTTTCTTAAGATATATAAAACTTTAAAAATATGTTCCTAAAATAACAAACCTTTGATCGTAAACATGGTATGCCATGGTCGCCCAATCTACCACTCGATGAGTGTGATCAAATTGCATCCAAGCGTGCTAAAGATCTCCAGTTCCACTTCGTCGTATCTGATTATCCATATCAAGAGGCAAGGCCAACCGTAGACGTCTTGAACACAAAGCACCACTCCCCTTCTGCCCCTTGCTCGGGAAATGTACTTCTATGAAAAAAATCAGATGTGTAATCCCTTTTTTAACAAAGACTCTACACCAAATCTCTCCTTTGTTGGCCCATTTCTTGTTGCTGCAACGGACCTATGAAACCTGTATTGTAGAATTTAGTTTCTTTGAAATAATATGCACAAACAAGAGAAACAAGTAATCATCCTCACCAATTATCCCCCACTAAGAGGCCCATTACTTCAACAAAATTTAAAATTCTTGATCACCAAGCACATGGCGAGATCTCCCTTCTTGCATTAGACTTGTTGTCACAATTTCCTTTGCCATACACATTTGTAGCTTTCCTACACCTGCATGTTTGTCTACATTGAGGACTCGTGCATCCATTTCTTTGGTTTTATCGATGAGTCTTTTGGATGTACCATCCCTCTTGTCATCTTGGTTATTTCCTTGATGTACCATCAATATGCTCATGTTTTCATCCCTTGGTATGGTATAATATACAAAGCAATCACATGTGTGCAAACAAATGGGTGGTTGTCCACAATAGTGGCAAGTAAGATTGCCTCCAATTCCATTAGAAAACTCACCCATACAAGGTAATTTTAACATACTACCATTGAAATGCATCGTGGTTGACTTTCCAAAATTACCCAATTTGGGAAAACTTTCATTGAGACACTTTAGGACACCTGCACAATGGCTTTTGAGATACACTCTATAAAATGCAATGTTGGAAGTTTGCAGTTTGATCTAGTGGTGTAAATCATACTTATTATCCATAGCATCCATTGGATGAACCTTTCCTAAGGTCAATGGAAACTCAAACACCATCTTACCATTGTATACCTTTGGAATTTCCAACATTTGTTTAATTTTCATCATCTTTGAAATAAGCTTCCTCGATGTGTTGGGCCTTTTCAATTGAGGTTTTTAAAAAAAGACAAAATGCTATTTGTTCTATTTACCTCGGCATAGTTTTGCAATGATTTCTTCCCATAAATTTGTTCCTTGCTTGGGCTAGTAAGGTCTATGTAGGAATTCTCCACCAAAGGAACAGCCACGCCACTTGAATTTGAGACGAAGTCATCTTGAACATCACCATGAACTTTGTAGAGAGAGATTCATCCACAACATAAAACTCCTCTCCTAATTAAGTGATTGCTTGTTTTCTCTAGTGGCACTGTCAACTCCTCACTCCCAACCATGACAATGGCATATAGAGCACTGAATGTTTGCAACACAACATGCTCCTGCAAATATCTAACCCCAAAAATAATCTTCCTATTGGTAAAGGAAAAAGATCTTTCAAAAGAAGGGAAGAATAAAGTACACAAGAAGATAGCAGAGTTGAAAAATTAGTAGTAGATTGAAAAAATGAGAGTGGAAGTGGCTAAGGGTGTTTAGAAGAGTTAAGGGCATTTTGTATTGATCTTGATAGTTATTAATATTATTTTTTTTAAAAATGAAATTCAGAATAAAATATCTTTAAAATAAATGTATTCCATTACCAGAGAGAGTTCTTTTGAATCCGTAATGTCACTGTTCACCATCATTACAGAAAAGAAATTGGCATTACCAACACAAAATAAATCGTCCAATCCATGTTACGAAAAAGTTCTTGCGCATCAAAAACCAAGAAGAAACCATCACAAACTTAGATATTTTGGTATTACAAAATAAGGGATCCAAAGATTAACTCACTAAGAATGAACCAACTAAATGTCATTGTTCACCAATGTTAAAAAAAAGAAATTGTCATTACTAACGCAAAAGAAATTTTCCAAACCATGTTACAAAAAAGATATTGCACATTAAAAACCAAGAAGAAACCATTACAAACTTAGAAATTTTGGTATCACAAAATAAGGGATTCAAAGATAGTATGTTGCAAGTAGTTGAAGCGCATTTACAAATCAGGTATCCTAAGCACCCAAAGAGGACAAGTTTCATGTCCGTGGTGGACAAGCGCACAAATCTTAGCTCATTCAATTTAGCACCCAAAGAGTTGACAAGTTTCATGTCCATGGTGGCCAAGACCACAAATCTTGGCACCCAAAGAGTTGACATTGTTACAAACTTAGCTCATTTGATTTAGTGCACAAAGAGTTGACAAGTTTCATGTCCATGGTGACCAGGACCACAAATCTTGGCCAAAAGTATGAAGTGGTATATTTCCATCATTGAGTTTAAAACTTCGCTCATCACCGAATTAGTGAGGTATCCACCCTTAAAAAGCTTCCCAATTGTGTACTTGATTGCGTTGACTGTTGCAATTGAAAGGTTGTTTACTTGGCAACATTGATCGTCATCAAGCTCAGACTCGAGTTCTCCCAAGTATGTAAGCCCATTATCAGTGTAGTTGATGCGGCGAGCTATTTTGTTCTTGATCTTCTATGGTGTACTTGCATTGTATGTAGCCTCCTCATTCTCCAAGGTGGTTTTTGCAAAATTGAATGCATTCTTGATGTGCAAGACATCAGAGCATTGTGATGATGATGTCATTATGTATGTGTGTGTGTGTGTGTGTGTGTGTGTGTGTGTGTGTGTGTGTGTGTGTGTGTGTGTGTGTGTGTTTATGATTGATTATCTAGCAATAGTTTGATTTAACAAACTATTGAACCATACAATGGGACTAGAGACCAAACAAGGGGTACATAAATACATAAAAATACGTCTTTATAATAGACAAAATTGTACAATTGATAAAACTTAGATTGGATGTATTGATACCAATTGTATCACTTATGCATATATATATATATATATATATATATATATATATATATATATATATATATATATATCAAAGAAGTGTTTACAAGGACTATCTATACATTGTTAAAAAACCAAACACTGGATGACCTTTAACTATTGCTGCAGTTTCTTTCGTAATCCCAAGGAAGGAACCTCTTACCTGCCACCATCCAAGAAACACAAGCCCGTCAGAACTAGCATTACTTGGGAAGATAAGTGTCAATGACCCCTTCCCCTTGTTATCAGTGTCAAAAATTACAAAGAAACCAACAACTATGTAGAGATCAAGTAAATAATGTTTAAAAATGTGATCATATGCACAAAAACAACGTCGTTATATGAGAATATGTGTGTCGAAAACCCTTTTCTATTGTTATCCGTGTCAAAATTTACAAAGAAACTTCTTGCCAATGAAAGGTCAATTTTTTATTAGTAATCACATAGAAAATAATTGGATAGCATTTTGTTTGTATTTCGGACAATTTTTTTAAAAAAAGAACCACTAATGGCCATCTCAAGAGAGACCGTCACTTGAGGATTAAGGCTACCATTATGAAGAGAAACCTGGCTCAAAGTTTTCAAAGTAGAAGAAAACTCTAAAACTGATTATTCCATGCTTTTTTAATCCCAAGCCATAACCATTTTGCTAAAAGGTACTTTCTTCCACTCACATCACTTTATATTATCATCATCCCACCTCATAACCAAGAGATGAATAATTGTTTCAAAATTTATAAGGCTAATCACCATATCTCCGATTATTTTCTCTCTCATAAAGATTTTTACATGTTACGATAGTATAACAAACATGAATTTGAAAAATCGCAAAGTCCAGTCTTCAAACCGGGAGCTCAAAATATCACAAAGCAAGGAGCTCCATCCAATGGCATCTTTGTAAGGCCATGTGTGGTGGGGATTCATTCCGACTTCTCTTCACTTAAACACGAGATATGATGTACCCAAAAAACAATCGGGTCTTTGCATCATGCACCTATCACCAATCAATGGAGTATGATCTTGCATCCTTAACATCATCATGATCCTTTGATCTACCATTGTGTGTGTGTGTGTGTGTGGTTGTGCATGCCATATCTCAACATTTGGATTATATCTAGATTATATATATGTAAAAAAAATGTCATCTCCCAAGAGGTTGAGACTCAAAATCTTTTTTGCAGAGAACAACAAACAATCAAACTATACTATCAAGCTAGCATTAAAGCATGTAGAAATTTTTAGGAACCAAGAATAGGTAGCAGCTAAACTGCTCCCTCCAAATCTTACATCACTATCGTAGTTAGAGACATCATTACTAAGAGATCCCTAATCAGGTCTCCCAAACCTTTGTTAAGAGGCCGACATTGAAGTCCATTTGTCGAGTCAGCATACGAAGCATGTGGATATTTAAGAAATCACAAAAAGAATAATTGGACAATTGACTAGTGATCTTAACCATTACCACCTCGAGGGAATACCATACCATTATTATAATAATTAAAGTCAGTAATAAGTGTATCTGAAGAGGTGTTCTATAGTCTTCTACTGTGCAAACATATGTGAGAAGGTGTTGCCAACAATTTTCAATATCTCATATTTATGCTTAGAGTTAAAGTATCCAACTTCTACCACGCCACCAGAAAGTTAAAGCATGATCCCACAAAAACTGAACAGCATTACGATCAGAAAAAACCTTATCAATACAAGTAAAAGGGCCAGTCTCTAATCTCAATGCATTTAATTTGACATAACCTATGCAGTTACAAGCAAAAGAATGCCACAAAAAATATATTTTCTAGAACCCAAAGTGTACTAAGTAGGTGCAGATGCACCTACTTGAATGATGTTGTCCTTTATCATTGTCGTTATTGTATAGACGATGGAGGGGGGATGTAGCCTAAGGAGGAACTTCTTAGCCTTTCAATTGGTAAGGGTTACCATTCCACGGCCTTCAAGTGCCAACAATGTTGTGGTTCGTGGTTCTAGACGCACCATATAAAAAATAACCTAATGTGGGTGCCCATGATCAAGGCATTGACAAGTCCGCCCTTGTGCTTGGATTTCACAAGAAGACAACATGAACTTTTAGCACAAAGCCTCCTTCCATGATGGATACACATTTCAGAGAGAAGGTCGACATGTGTGCTTGCGCGCGCGCGCGTGTGTGTGTGTGTGTGTGTGTGTGTGACATACATAGAGAGTACAAGAGACAAAGAGAACAAGATAGCTGCATTAAACGGTGAAATATAGAGAGAGTGTCACCTTGTGCTTATGTGTAAGCCCATGGTTCAGTGTGCCTGTGTGTGCGCGTTAAAAAGAGATATCCAATGAGGGTTGCAAGAGGGGATCGACAAAGCGTTCTCAAAATAGAAGGCATATATTCTAGATGCCATGTGTTGGGACTTAAAGCCTATCCACTATATTTAGCTATTGCTTACAATCACTAATGCTCTATGAGAGAGAGAGAGAGAGAGAGAGAGAGAGAGGGATGATATGGAAATTTAAAGGTTATCTAACCACCCAAAATGGGTGCTTTGAATTTGTGCAACTACCCTATGTGGGTTTCCACAAAGAGGTACTAGGTCTGAACTCGCAAGGGATAAGGCAAGCGATAGCATTTCTTTGGGGGGCGGGGGGAGCCTTTTTACCAGTAGTAAAAACTGATTTTTATTGAATGTTTCCTATCCTACCCTCATGTGAAGGGTATACTGAAGGTTCCTTAGCATTGTAGTGTAGGGATGGGTGATGCATCAAGTGTGTATAACAGATTAACCTTGGGTGTATAGTAGCAACATTAGAAAACCCTGAATATTAACATCACAGTAAGTGTGCGTACATGCACATACCCATGTAGGGTTACTGGTCTAAATCACAAGACATTGTCCAAGGTCTTCATAGACCTCGAATAATTTATGTATGCAGAGGGAATGCAGACACTTTATATTAAAGAAGCTTAGTTTAGAGACTACAAGGTTAAATTTAGGCCCGCGTAGATATGTGTGTGTAAGTTATGTGTTCATGAGAAAAAGTACCTTTCCTACCCGTACTTGTGTGTGTGTGTGTGTGGCCCTCCCCCAACCCTAGGAGAGGTTCCACATGGTGGGAGGTAGGGCCCACCATGTGGAACCCTACCTCAACCAAGTAGAATCAAATGCAATTTTATTCACAACAGTTTGTGTTCAAAAGGAATTCACAAATATGTTTTCAAAGGGTACCTTCCGGTGAAAGTGGTGCCTATAGGGCTTATAGACGTATCTACTACAAAGAGGTTAAATCATGGTAACATATATTGTCATAAAAAACTAATATCTAATTTCCCTAAATGATTTTCTCATATTAAATTGATCATTTAACATAGGAAAATACGAGGGGGGAGCAAAGGTTGGATATTGGAAAGGCTACCAGACAACAATGGATCAGTACAACAATGGAGTTTAAAAGAACTCTAGGTTTAACTCCATTAAGACTTCCATAGGGCAAAGTTCCAACTTTTTAACTCTAAAGGTCATAGGCCATGGGAACTTGGCTTAGTGACTAAACGTGCTAACTCTAGAAGTCAACAAAAGGACGAAGGAGGGGGCAAGCTGGGAAGATGACAGAAGACTAGGAATCATACACACACACACACACACACACACACACACACACACACAACCCACAAAGCAAATAGGACAGATGTCAGGCATGCAGGAAAACCCTCAATTCTTGCATGAATCCTATTGGATGGACATAGAGGTGGACCAATGAGGGCTCAGCTAGTGTAAACTAAATTTCTTATTTTATAAATTCTTAGAAAAACAACCAATAAGAAAAAGTCTCCCTAAAAGACTATTGGACAATCAAAAGGTCCAATAGAATTAAGCAGCTCCTAAATTTTCTTAATTCCTATTGGCCAGAAGACTAAAAGGTCCAATAAAAATTCACATAATTAAATTTATTATTTGAGCATTTAAAAAAAGGAAAAAAGGATGGAAATTTATCACAAGGCGCTTGACTGCCTCTCAAAGGCTATTGGCTAAACTATTCACGGGCCAATAGGAAGCCAACAAGAGTAAAAATATTGCTCAAATGCTATTGGCTAGGCTTTTCAAGGGCCAATAGGGAGCCAGCATGAGTAAATTGCAATAGGGGTCGACCAAGATGAGGAGGGGGACAGATTTGTTAAGGCATTATTCCACACACACACACACACACACACAAGCTCATGTGTGAAGTGAAGAAATTCTATCTCCTTCTCAAGCTTTAATGGAAAGCTCTTCATCTACTCCAAGCTTGTGATAAGTGAGGCCTACACCAACAAACTCTTGGCTTGTGATGCAAATCCAACCAAGAGACAAGCTCCAATGGATGCTCATCTCCTCTACCATGCTAATTACTAAGCTATGCTAAGTGTCATGGATGCTTAAGAGTCAGTCGCTACCTACATCATCGCTAGAAGGCTCTAGAAGAATCTAGAAGGATCTAGAAGATTCTAGAAGTTCTAAAAGTATCAAGGAGATTCTAGAAGTTTCAGCTAGAAGCATGGAGAAGATTTTGGAAGAATCTAGAAGTTTCTGAAAAGCTCTAGAAAGTTGAAAAAGGATCCAGAAGGTTCTAGAAGAACCCCGGGGAGGTCACCTAATAAAAATGTAGCCTACCACGTGAGTTCAACAAAAGGGTATTTAAAGTTCTTTAAACTTACAAAAATATATATACAAAAGGGCATTATTTTTTCAAATTTGATAAAAAAAACTTACACATTTTAAAAGAAAAGGGTACATTAAATTCTTAACTAAATTCATAGATAAGGGGTTTTACAAACATGTTTTGAACGCACGTTGGAGAGGGGGAATGGGGAACACACCCGACACACACGCAACTGCCCCTATATAGCTCAGGGTATTCACAACACCCCTGTCCTCTCGGAAACACCTTCAAAAAAAGCAACTCACACTAGCAAGGCCTCGCCTGCACTTCGCCCAAAGCACACACGCCTGCACAATTGCTAAGCAGCGATCACACCGATCTTGCCCGCTTCCAGTCCTTCCACAACTCAACACCTCTCTCTCTTTCTCTCTCACACACACAGGGAGCCCGGGGGGGCGCACACGCTCAGACACACCGGCACCACACACCCTGGAGACGAGCAAAGAAGAAAGGGGGGAAGGGGGAAAGACGACGCCAAAATTCGGCAATCATAGCTTCTCCTTCAAAACAAAAACACCTGTACAAAATCATATGGCCTGCTCTTGGTCGCAACAAGGCCATCCCTTGCTTCACACAGAGGGGCACACGCCTCCCTCACTACTTGACTACGTCGGCACACACATCGACGAAAAAATTTAACTCTGGCTTCACTTTGACAACATCTTTTTCTCTTGACAACTCTCACTAACTGCCTCCTCTGCCAGGCCCTCGCCCTTACGAGCCGCTTCACAGACAACACTTCACCATCGTGTGTCGGCTCCGATTGCCGAGCGTACGAAGCTTCCCTCTCTCCTCCTTTCCGTTCTCCTTTTCTTCCCCTCCAGCCCCAAGGAAAAAGAAACCTTGAGAAAAACCCTCTTCTCCCCAAAAACGTCCCCTCCCCCCTTTTCTTCTTTTTCCAAGTCCGAATGAAAAAAAATCTTTCTTTTGCAGTGACGCCGGCGCCACTGGCCTCTTGCAACTTTTCCTTTGTTTTTTTTCCCCCTCAAAGTTCTCCTCTTACCCTTCGAGTTTCCCTTTGTTTTTCACCCAAACTCCAGCCATCCTTTTTCTTTTTTAATGCCACCTCTTATCTTTTTATTTACAACAAAGAAAGCTCAAGTATTCCGTTTGCACACGATTGACGCTCCACTTGCTCGGGTTCGCCATCTTCGCACTTCTCCACAATTTGGCCCCGTGGCCTCGGATATTGAAGGAGTACGAGCGAAAGTGCGACGCGAGAGAGAGTGCGAGAAGAAGAGCACGACGATATGGTGAACTCACTCTACTGTAATGTGTAGAGCATAGTGAGTTCTTATTAGGTTTTTACAAAAGAATATGTGTACATACCTGGCGGCCCGCCCACTTACCTGGGCGACCACATTGGGCTTTATACCCCAACAACCTCCCACTTAAAGTCCAATGTGGTACTTTAAGTGTGAGAGAAGCTACTATGCAAGCTAATATACAAGAGATGTAGAGAAGTGATGTACTACCCTACCCCTAACTGCTTGCGAAAATGCGCAAAGCTCTCTGAGGGAAGTCCTTTTGTAAGTAGATCAGCAGGATTTTCTGTGGTGTGAACTTTGACAAGCTGAAGTTGCTTATCCTCGAGCATTTCCCTTATGAAATGATACTTCACATCCACATGCTTTGTCTTTGAGTGATAAACTGGATTGCGAGCCAATTGTATAGCACTTTGACTATCACAATATAACACAGGCATCTCTTCTTTGATTCCCAAATCTGTTACTAGTCGATTAAGCCAAATTGATTCTTTGCATGCCTCTGATGCTGCAATATATTCAGCCTCTGTAGTAGACTGAGTAACACAATCTTGTAATCTAGAACGCCATGATACTGCTCCACCAGCCAATGTAAAGACATACCCTGACGTAGACCTTCGGTTGTCTAAGTCACCTACATAATCTGAGTCTGTAAAACCCTTTACACTTAGCTCCTGACTCCCATAGCATATACGCATACTCTTTGTAGCTTTCAGGTATCTCAATATTCCTTTCACTGCCTCCCAATGTTTCTTGCCTGGGTTTGACATGTATCGACTTACTACTCCCACTGCAAATGCAATGTCTGGGTGAGTAGCAATCATTGCATACATCAAACTACCCACTGCAGACGCATATGGAAGCTTATCCATTTCAGCCTGTTCTTCCTCAGACACAGGACAATCTTGTTTGCTAAGTTTCACATATGGTGGCAATGGAACACTCAGTGCCTTTCCCTTCTCCATATTGAAACGTTGCAAAACCTTGTCAGTATACTCTGTTTGAGATAACCAAATCAACTTCTTTGATCTGTCTCTCTCAATGCGCATACCAAGTATATGACTTGCCTCACCCATGTCTTTCATGTCAAACGATTTTTCCATCTTTGACTTCAAAGCTGAAATTTCTTCCAAGTGCTTGCCAGCAATCAACATGTCATCCACATACAAAATAAGGATCAGCCAACTACCATCCTTAGCCTTCTTTGTATATAGACAATGATCGAACTCACTACGTTTGTAGCCTTGAGAAAGAATAAACTTGTGGAATTTATGGTACCATGCCCTCGGTGATTGTTTTAAGCCATAAAGACTCTTTAACAACTGGCATACCCAATCTTCCTTGCCTTTCTCAACAAACCCTTATGGCTGCTGCATGTAAATTTCCACATCTAAATCACCATACAAGAACGTTGTCTTGACATCCATTTGGTGCAACACCAAATCTAATATGGCAACCAATGCAAGAAAGCATCTCAATGTAGTCATCTTGACCACCGGAGAGAAGACTTCATCAAAGTCAATGCCTTGTTCTTGCTTAAAGCCCTTGGCAACAAGCCTTGCTTTGTACTTTGGCTGACTATCATCAGCGGTGATCTTATACCTGTAAACCCATTTACAAGGTAGAGCCTTTTTTCCCTGTGGTAATTTAACTAGCTTCCATGTCTTGTTTTTATGCAGAGCTGTCATCTCTGACTGCATGGCCAATTGCCAATTCCCGGAGTCCTTAATTTACACTGCTTCCTTGTAACATGAAGGCTCATTGCAATCAGTCAACATGACATAGTTCATAGATGGAACAAACCTATCAGGAGGTCGCGTGACACGTCCAGATCTACGCACAATAGGTGGCTCAGGCTCAGCCACAACCTGTGGGTCCACTCTATCCTGTCCTTGCTCCTCTTGAGCCCTGACATTTTGTCTTGCACGTGCAGGTCCATCTTCTTGGAAGACAACTCTTCTAATCTCCTCAACCCTCTCTGGTTTAGAATGATATTTGGATTCATTAAAGTGAACATCATTTCTGCGGACAACCTTTCTGGATTTGGGATCCCAAAGTCTGTACCCCATCTCACCAGAATTACCATAGCCTAGAAAGATGCACTTTCTACTCTTTGGCTCAATTTTGTTCCTAAATTCCTTTGGAACGTGAGTATATGCCTCACAGTCAAAGACTCTGAGATGCTTGTATCAGGGCATGTTGCCTGACCATACCATCTCTGGCACTGAATCCTTCTGCAAAACCTTGCTAGGAGATCTATTTACAAGATGAACAGATGTTGATACAGCTTCAGCCCAAAACCCATTTGGTAGCTGTGCATTAGACAACATACTTCTGACCTTCTCTTATATGGTCCTATTCATCCTCTCAGCAACACCATTTTGAGGAGGATTGTAAGGAGCAGTAAGTTCACGTTTTATACCTTTTGACTCACAAAAGTCCTGAAAGGCCTTTGAAACATACTCTCCACCATTGTCAGTGCGTAAGCATTTAAGCTTCTTGCCACTCTGATTCTCCACAAGTGTCACAAACGTTTTGAAAACACTAAACGCTTCATCCTTGTGCTTGAGAAAGTAAACCCATACTTTCCTCGAGTAATCATCTATAAATGTCATAAAGTAAGAAGCTCCCCCTAGAGATAGGTTAGGCATAGGTCCACACAAATCACTATGAACAAGTGCCAACTGTGTATCTCTTCTACTGCTTCTATGCTTATGTGGCTGCTGTGTTTGCTTACCATACATACAATGTTCACAGAATTCAAAATCATTAAATGAAAAGCCAGGCAAATAACCAGAACGAGACAAGATTTCCATTCCCTTCTTGGACATATGTCCTAACCGGCTATGCCACAAAGAAACGTTCGGCTGCTCGGTTACATTGATTACATTTTTAGAGACATTTGATACATAAATCATGTAAAGTCCTCCAGACTTTACTCCATGTGCTACTGTCATAGAACCCTTGGATATCTTCCACATGTTCTGTCCAAAAGTGGTGACGTAGCCAGCATCATCAAGTAAACCTGTGCTGATCAAGCTCTTTGTAATTGCGGGAACATGTCTCACATTCTTCAGCGTGAAAGAAGAGCCATTCTGAAACTTCAATTGAACATCTCCAACACCTAAGATCTCACATGTCTGCCCATTGCCTAGCCGAACATGATCTTTAGTGGTCACATAAGAGGTAAACCACTCCTTGTTTGGAGACACATGAAGTGATGCTCCTGAGTCTATAATCCAGCCACTCAGTGCATTTCCATCAGATGCTGTAAGAAGAGCTGAGTCTATTGTATTCTTCAAGAAGTAGATGTCTCCTAACACTAGACTGTCATCCTCTGCAATAGTGTTTGTCACATTTATTTCTTGAATCTTCATTGAGGACTTGTTCTTCTCACCATGGTCTTCAGCTTTCTCTTTGCCTTTTTCTGCTTTCCATTCTCTACAGTCTCTTTTCATGTGACCCTTCTTGCCACAATGGTAGCATTCTATGTCACTCTTGCCTTTAGCACTGCGGGACTTGCTACGAGACTGATTCCTCTTTCCACCTTTGTACTTTTCTTTGGTCCTTCCCCTGACAACTAAGGCTGTTCCTTTGCCTTTGTCCATTGTTTTTCTATTGGTTTCCTCAGTAGGTAGACTTCCTTCTACACCTGCTATGTTCAAACCATCTGGAGGTGCAGAATTGCTCAAAGCTGTGCGAAAAGTGTCCCATTTTTCTGGCAATGTGATCAACAGGAACATAGCTCTAACAAGTTCATCAAACTTGACACCTTGAGCTGACAACTGACTATAGATTGTGTTGAATTCATTCAGATGATTGGACATAGGTGTCCCTTCTTTCATCTTCAAGTCAACAAGCTTCTTAAGCCAGTATACCTGTGAAGCTGCACTCTGCTTCTCATAAAGATCACTCAGCTTTAACCATGCTTGATAAGCCGACATCTCGTCTGCTACATTGAAGTGAACGCTTTCTGTCAAAGTGAGCATAATGGTAGAAAGTGTCAATTCATCCATTTCGCTCCATTCATCTTCGTCCATATCTTCTGGTTTTATCCCCTTGAACTTTATAGGTTTTATCTGCTTCTTTTGTACCAACACGTGCCAAATCTGCTTCTTCCACAATGGGAAATTGGTTCCATCCAGCTTCTTGATATTGTAAAGAGCATTGTCCTGTGATCCAACCATAGCTACGCTTCACAGTAGTTTACTTTCCTGGGAAAAATTCGGCAGAGTTTCCCTTGTAAACTGACCTCTGAACCAATATCAACCTGTCAAATGAACCAAGAAAGCTTCAGATTCTGCATAAATTTTGGCAGAGTCTCCTTTGTAAAATGACTCTGGTGTACTAAAAATAGACCAAAAAACAACTCAAAAAACCACTGTCTCTCTAACACTGTAAGCTGTGGGTAAACCTGTCCTGCACCTGTACTGTCTCTGACTATCCTATCATTGTCCTGTAAGCATAGACTGCGACAATGCCTCAACGGCAGTAAAGCAAAGATGCAATCCCAATTGTCTAACTCACAGTCAATACATCCTAGCTGTCTATCTAAGGGTGCTCGAGGGATCGCTCCAAGACCTGTATCACTGAAAGGATCTCAACATTCGAGAATCCCCCAGCTCAATAAAACCTCACTCGACCCTCAACAAAGGCTGCAATAAATCTGACAATACATAAACTTCCCACAAAGTCATACATCCACAAATTTCCCACTGTATGCTGTAACCGCTGCGGCGGTTGTTTGCTACGTGACTCACAGCCAGCAAAGCCTCAACAGACATACATCATCTCTGACAATACATCCCATGTGGAAGTACCTGCAATGTCAGGATGAAATCTGGAATATCAAGCAGCAAACACAAGCTACCTGATGAACTAGTGGATGTCGCCTACAGTCTGTGTAGAGATGCACACGTGTCGTATGTGACACGCCTCCAAGAACTGTGAGCCGTCCTTCGATGTGTAGACAGCCACAAATCAACACTCTAGGAGTGTCGTTATCCTCAGCACCTGTAGTCGTTGGCCAAAAAACCCCAAATTTGCAGAGTCGGATCTACACCTGTTGAGACCACGTAGTCGAAAATGGCCTGCGCAGACCTTTGTCGAAGCCGAACGGTGGTCGAGATGACCTCAGAATGAAATTCTGAGAACACCAAGTCCTTCGAGCTCTCCCACAAGATTTTGGGGCCGTGTCTTCGCCTATCGAATTTCACTCCAATCGAAGTTGGTGACTTTAGCTTCCTGCAGTGCTACCCTGAGCCTCGATCTAAGCTCTGATAGCAATTGAAGGAGTACGAGCAGAAGTGCGACGCGAGAGAGTGCGAGAAGAAGAGCACAACGATATGGTGAACTCGCTCTACTGTAATGTGTAGAGCATAGTGAGTTCTTATTAGGTTTTTACAAAAGAATATGTGTACATACCTGGCAACCCGCCCACTTACCTGGGCAACCACATTGGGCTTTATACCCCAACAGATATCACATCTCAAAATGAGGAAAACCATCTGACCCCTTCCTGCCATGCCAATTTGAATTGGGCCCCGCCTCAACACCCATGACTCCAATTCAGGTGCCATCAACTCCGACTAACATCACATGCTACATACTACCCACCAGACACCTGGCGAGCTCGAGAAAACACCAAATGGCATGTTTTCCAATGCGGCCCATCCGCCTCGAAATTGACCCTCGTCAAAACTTTATTGTCCATAACTTTCCATCCAGAAGCTCTATGGCTTGCCGTATTGCCAATGGATCGCCATTGTGTTATTTATATGTTTGCAAGCTATTTTCAAGCGCTAAAATTGTCTTGTGCCCCTAAAAACAACACAATTGCGATAAGTTTGGCAATACGGCAAGCCATAAAGCTTGCCCACAAGGCATATGCATTGTGGGCAAGCGCTATGGCTTTCCATATTGCCTAAAACAAGCTTACCATAGCCGAAAGCTCACTTCTCTGCAGCAATTGTGAAGGAATGGATCGAAGGCGTGCATGTGTGCAGCAAAGATGGAGAGAGAAGAGAGGGAGAGAGAGCATGACACAGAGATGTGGGGTGGAGCTCCCAAATCTCACTATATGAGCAAAACGTGAGAATGAGTGAGAGCTCATAAGGAGATAAATGTGGGCGATCACACTAGCCGGCAGACACGGGCAAAACACAGTGAGGCACACCGCCTTTACCTAACATCTTCAAACCCAATGAAAACTAGAAAACATGACCACATCTTCTCAGGAGCACTTGCTCATCAAAATTTCCACATCCAACATCACCAAAACCCTACCTTCACCAGCGTGCTCCTATGTGGGGGCACCAAAAGATGGAGAGGGGGAATGGAGAACACACCCAAAACCTAACTAGAATGCCTTCTATAGCTCAAGGTATTCACAACACCCCTATCTTATCAAAAAAAACCTTCAAAACGACAAACTCCCCAATAGCAAACCTCCGTTTGCATACAAAACAATACACCTACGCTCTATCCAAAACCAAACATGCACACACCACTTCCAAAATCAACACCCATACACCATCCTTAATGCTTCTATCACACATGCCACTACCATACACAGTACCTCTCTCTCTCTCTCTCTCTCTCTCTCTCTCTCTCTCTCTCTCTCTCTGTCTATGCACACCAAAATGGTGTGGAGGCACACCCACACACGTCGGCATTAACACACCAAAGAGCAACAAGAGGAGAAGAAGAGAGGAGTGGGGGAACAGATAGCAAAATGGAGATATGGAGCTTGATTCCTTCAAAAAAAACTCCACATGCAAAACAAGAGATTCCAAGTGGCATTGACATGAATATCCGTGAAGAAGGAACGCAGAGATTTGTACAACATAATGTTGCCCCCTAGATCAGAAAACAATACAAATGAGTATTTGAGGGGGAAGCAATAGACACAAGGTCTGCCCCAACCTATCTGAATAGCCTAAGCTAACAAGAGAGTCCAATAGAGTAACAACATACAATCCAATGCTCATCAGAGCATTGCTGATCTCGCTATGACTAGCCTATGCCTTCTTCGCTTTCTTGGCTGCAGGCTTCCTCGTCTTGGGAGATTTAGGAGCAGGCTTTGCCTTCGAGGGCTTAGCAGGCTTTTTGGCAGCAGACTTCGCAGGAGCTTTGGGCTTCGGGGCACTCTTGGCCGGAGCTGGCTTCTTAGCGGCGGCCTTTTTAGGGGCAACCTTTTTAGCAGGAGCAGTTTTCTTTGCAGGCTCAGATTTGGCAACAGGTTTAGCGGCTTTGGGCGCTGCCTTCTTGGGCGACTTGGGCTTCTTCGGCGGCACCTTCTTTGCAGTGGTCGCTTTCTTAGGGGCTGCCTTCTTCGTCTCTCCCTCGTATGTCGCCTTCTTTGACCTTAACTTCTTGGGCGCTACCTGCTTCTTCACTTCTGGTGAGAGCTTATAAGACCCCTTGACCTTCACTAGCTTGTTCTGCTTCACAAGATTCCTCAGCTGCACTAGCAGTAGTTTCTTAAAGTTTGCAGGCAGAACACTCTTGTACTTGGCCTCGATGAACTTGGTTATGGCGATCTGGCTTGAGCCGGTTCTCTCCTTCAATGCCAAAATAGCTTCACTGATCATCTGCGAAATATTAAGAATCACAGAATCAGACATGGGAGCTGGCTTGAGCGACACCATAGCCGTAAGAAATATACTTCGCCGGTTGTAGCGCAGCACTAGAGCCCAATTGCAGAATTGTAGACCCAAACACAATTTAGCAGACAAGAGCTTAAGTACAGCCTTAGCGATGGCTACACCAGAGCTGCGTTAGCTCAGAAGTACTAACCTGGAAGTAGCTGGGATGAAGCGGCTCCGTCTTGGGCTTCTTGGCAGCAGGAGGCTTGGCCTTCTTCGGAGTAGTAGTCTTCTTGCCTTTCTTTTCCGCAGAGAGGGGGGCAACCTCGGTAGACGCCATGGCAGCAAGCACTCAGAGAGAGAGAGAGAAGAAGGAAAGGGATTAGTGATGAACAGTGTATCGAAGACGCACTCTTGAGCTAGCAATCTCTTCTCTCAATCACCAAATTCAACTCGAATTTGAATTTCAAATATCGGCCGCTCCCTTTTAAAACCAGTAGCCCCCCTTTTCTCTCTCTTCTCATTGGCTTTCCACCCAAAGTAAGGATCCACCGATCATTCATTCTGAGCCGTTAGATCTCATTTTATCGACGGTCTCTCACTCAACTTACCCTTGCCCATCTTAAACTCTTGATAATTCTTTGATTAACATGTGTTTATATGGCTCATTTGCACATCCTTTGTCATACTCAGCATGGTCACACTTACCCTTTTGATGCTTTGCGAACGCTCATGGCTCATGTGCACCAATTGGTTAACGTAAACCTCCAATTTTGTAATTATGTCCGTGTTAGCGTGATTCGAGCATGATCAATGCTATCGATAGGTAAGCCTCAGGATTGGATTCTAATCAAAATCCTTTTAGAACTTGAGTACATTCACATCTAGAATCTATGTTATAACCACAAACATGCATACTCACACAATTACCACAAAGCAACACTCAACTCCATGTTTACCATGATTGTGTGATTCCAGAAATGACAACCAATCAAACACACAAAGAGATCGCATGACGTGTATCACAACAATAGATGCATCAAAAGGCAGTGTTGTTTAGGTGATAGGCTTATCGTTAGTTAATAATGTTGCCTCAATTACGTCAGCTCGGCTATAAATTTATGATTCAAGAAGCGAGTAACTGCCACATCTAGTCAACCATGCATGTGCATCAAAGCATGTCACTTAGCTTATTAAAGCGCTTCTTTAGCATTACTCAAATTAGTAACAAAAGAATGGCAATGTACATAAGCAACTTAGGCACAATCAACACATTCCCCCCATACTAGATGATGCATTGGACTATGAAATGCTAGAGTACGTGCTTTAGCTCCACCTTGCTCAATCATGAACACACTTGTGCTTCAAATTTCATGTATGACTCAGTTGCGTAATAAAATTCCCACCTTGATCCAACCTCTCCCATTCCATTGGACTTCCTTGAAGCATCTATAATGCTCAAGCAAGTAAATTGAGAAGTTGAGTCATTGATGGTTGATTAGCACTTTATTTTTTGTTTGTTTTTTGCCTAATTTTTCTAAGATTTTCGCATCCAAATAGTCGGACTACATTATAGAATTCTCAATTGCATCCATGTAAACAAGACAATAGATTCATTAACCCTGGATACGTTTTACAGTTGTCAAAGGACCTACCAGCCGTTATCCGTGTCTTGCTTAAATTAGATAACCAGATTCACAACCACCCTATAGAAAGTGTAGTTTTGTGAAAAATGAGTTTACTTTGCATGTTCTTTCAAGAATATGAAACTCATCAAAAGGGCATGACTCCTTTTGAAGTTACCCTCTTTTTAGAAAAGTTTGCAATTAGAGGTTTGGTAAAAATAGCAAGTAAATTAGATATCTAACGGCTTCAAAGAACCTTTATACACATAAGCCAGTGTTAGTTTTAATCTCACAGAGTAGTACCATGACCCACCTTATTACTTTATAGACCATTCCTAATTTGAAAAATGTCCAATTCAACAACCAGCTCATAGCCTTTATGCAAAAAATAATCCACCCTCCTCCTATAAATAAATATAAAACCATCCATCCAATCAGTAAGATATCTATACAAAGTAGTATTTTTATAAACTTTCATTAATTTATGTTTTGAAATCATAGATTGACCCATCAACCGAGGCACAATATAGAGGGCCAAAACCATGTAAAAAGAAGCACATCACCTGCCGACCATATGTTACCATATACATGTGGTAGTGATGTGTGTGAACACACTAGGACCTCGCGGCATTTTTTCCCTCTTTAGGAGGTTTTCCCCCCCTGCACTGTATATACGTCCATCACTCTAGGGCTATCTATCTTTCCATTGCGCACTAAGTAATATATACACTCTATTGTGTGTTTTGAGCTTCCTTCGTCTTCTCCAAGCTATGTGCGTTTCCCTGCACCCCTAATTTCAACAATTGGTATCAGAGCAGGTCACGTCCTCTCGGGCTTCGTTGCCAGCATCGCCAGAACACCCATGCTTGTTTTCTCAGATTTCAGCGAGCTTTGGCGAGCGTCAGCAGGTCGACAAAAAATCTGGGAGGGCTTGTAGAGCTTGGTCTACTCAAAATTTCATTTCAAGCTCATTTCGACCTCCGTTTCCACTACAACCAGGTCTACACAAGCAATTTTGTCATTTTGTGCAGATTGTTGTCAGTGCTAATTATTGCATAACAAGTCCCATACAATCTACTGTGGGTTGTGTTATATAGCACGTGCATGTCTAACTCAGTTTCTCCTCATTTCAGGCAGTTTTCACATCAGGTGCAGGCATTTTCCATAGCTGACAACAACACAGATGTGTTCAAGATGTTTGGAGCTGAGGACAGATTGGATGGGGACAATTACCCTATGTCGGCTTACATGATGAAACATGTGCTTATATCAAAGGGAGTTTGGAACATTGTGCAGGGCATTGATATAGGTCCTCGTATTGTGGATGTAGGTGATGTTGAGGATGCTCGAGGTTTGCTGCGAGGGTACTGCTGTCATAGCTATTTTGCCTACGGCTGAGCGGATGTAAGAGATACGCATGCTCATGCATTGTCTATGAAGCGCACTATCACTCCTCACATTCGTTCAGCAAAATCTGCAAAACAGGCTTGGGATATTCTAGTAGGTCTTTATGTAAGCCGCAATGAGGCTAAAATTGCTTTGTTGCGTAAAGAGCTGGAATCGAAGATTATGCATGAGGAAGATGAAATGGACACTTTCCTTGTTGGTGTTAAGGATGTTAATGAGCAACTAATTTTTGCAGGAGAAGTCATTTCTGACAGTTCACTTGTGTAGACTGTTCTTGATGCTTTGCCAGATTCTTACCAGACTTTTGCTAGTACTTGGAGACTTATGACCCAAGGAAATCCTGAAGTTGTCAAGTTTGATGCATTATGCACATTTCTCTTACAAGTGTCACTTTCCAGAAAAAATAGGACTAGGCAACGTGTAGTTGAGCAGGCTTTTATTGCAGCTCAAAGAAAAGGTGGGAACATCAATGTAACCACTTCTTATGGTTCTGTTGCGAGTGGCAAAACTTTTGTTCCTAATGCTTCAGCTGGCAGCACTTTATTTGGCAATTCTGGTGATAAGAGAAAAAAGAAGATGCGTTGCCATTATTGTAAATCTAATGATCACTTGATCATGCAGTGTCCAAAATTGAAGGCAAAAGAGGCTAAGAAGAAAGAGATTGAATCCACTACAGGGTCCAATACAAGTGCAACGATTGTAGAATCTTCTGTCAAAGGAGATTGTGATGTTGATGTTGATGCAGAATGGGCATTTAGTACAGAGTGCACTTATGATCCTATTGTCCATGATGCACGTATATCAGTTGCTGCAGATTCCATGTGTGGTATTTTGACAGTGGTGCATCGTGTTTTTTTACCTCTATCGAGTTTTCCCCTCATGGGAATACAGTGACTTGTGCCAACAATGCCTCTTATCTTGCTCAAGGAGTTGAAAAGATTGTGCTTACTACTGCAAATGGTAGTTCTTTCACACTTGTTGATGCATTGTATGTACCTGGGATGAAAAAGAACCATTTGTCTATATCTGCACTTGCTAGACTTGGTCTCATAGTCAAATTTGTGGATGACAGATGTACCTTTCATGATCTCTGTTTTGGTGATGAATTTTTTGCATTTGGCCTTTTATGTTGTGGGTTGTATAAGCTCACTTTGTATGACAAGTGTGGAAAAAATTTTGCAAATATAGTTGGCAGATTCAAGCGTTGTTTCATATGCAAAAACTATAGCATGCACGTTTTAGGCATTTGATTTTGCTAGTTTGCTACGTTTGCAAAAATCTGATATGGTTGTTTCTTTGCTCCATCTTGAAACACCTGTCAAACATGTTTGTGAAGGCTGTATTTTGGGTAAAATGCAGCGTTCTAAGTTTCCAAAGGATGGGTCAGTTTGTGCTACATGCAGATTGCAACTTGTGCATAGTGATGTTTGTGGGCCTATGAAAACTCTGTCCTTGGAAAATTACTTGTACTTCGTGACTTTCATTGATGACTACTCCAGGCATGCATGGGTATATCCGTTGAAACCTAAGTCCGAAGTGTTTATGTGCTTCAAGCAATTTCTTGCTATGGCTGAAAATGTCTCGAAATGTACTATGGGCACCCTCCGTTCCGATCAAGGGGGGGAGTATATGTCTCATGAATTTAATGCATTTTTTGCTAGTCGTGGAATAAAACACCAATGTACAGTGTTGTATACGCCTTAGCAAAATGGTGTTGCTGAGAGGAAAAACACATCTCTTACGGAAATGGCACGATGTATGGTCAAGAGTCAAGCTTTACCACATTTGTTTTGGCTCGAGGCTGTCATGTGTGCCACTTATGTACTCAACAAGTGTCCTACTAAAGCATTGTAGTCTATGACTCCATATGAAGCATGTCATGATAGAGAGCCATTTATTGAGCACATGCATGTTTTTGGTTGTTTGGCTTATGGTTTAGTGCCACAAGCGCAGCGCAAAAAATTGGATGATAAGACTATCAAATGTTTTTTTTTTTTTTTTTTAGTGATGAAAGCAAGGTTACAAGTTGTACCATCTGCAAACAAAGTGTATTTTGGTCTCATGTGATGTCGTGTTTGTGGAAGATTTTGTTCAAACTTTGATGTCATGTACTAGAGATAGTAATGTAAGCTCATAGGATATTTATGGCAGTTTATTGCCTCTTTTTAGTGGTGGAAGTTTGAATGTAAATTCAAATGAGGCAAATGTACAGCCTAAGGAGGTTTCTAAAAATGTTACAGATCAGCCTATTACTGATGCAGATGTACATGATGTACTTGATGAGGAAAGGGCTGAAAATGAGCAGGTTAGAGGTATGCCAAAATGGCTGGTGCACACTTTGCGTGACAGTAAATTGGATGCACCTTTGTCTAGTCGTACTTGTTCAGGTTTTCGCCATGCCTCTTATGCATCAGATTGTTATGTTGTGGTTGTGTCTAACTTATGTGATATAGAGGAACCTTTATCTTTTGATGAAGCATAGAATTCAAAAAATTGGATGGCTGCCATGCAATCAAAATATGTTGCACTTATAGAAAATGACACATGAACTTTATGTGATTTACCTCCTGGCAAAAAGGCCATTGGTACAAAGTGGGTTTACAAGCTGAAATGCAAGTCGGATGGTGAAGTTGATCGCCATAAGGCTCGACTTATTGCAAAAGGCTATGCGCAAAAGAAAGGCATAGATTATGAGGAAACTTTTTCTCCCACTTGTCGTATGACTATTGTTCGTTTTCTATGTGCGTTGGCAGCCCATTTTGGTTGGGATGTACATCAATCTGATATTGTTACTGCTTTCTTGAATGGTGACATTTTTTAGGAAGTCTATGTAATGCAGCCTCGCGGTTTTGTCAAGAAATGACAAGAGGACAAAGTGTGCAAATGTAAGAAGTCTTTGTATGGGTTGAAGCAATCTCCTCGTGCTTGGTATGAGAAATCTGACATTCATTTGGTCAAATGAGGCTTCGTAACAGTCCAACAAAAAGCACATCGTATGCCAAGCATGAGGGCAATGTACTTCTCATTGTTGTTCTTTACGTGGATTATTTGTTGATTACTAGTCCCAATGAGGCATATTTTGCTGAATTTAATGCTGATTTGAATGCTACTTACAAGATGAAAGATTTGGGGTTGTTGCATCATTACTTGGGTATACAATTTAAGCAGTGTGATGGTGGTATTGCCTCATGTCAGAAAAGTTATATAGAGACATTGCTATGTAAGTTTGAACTTGAGGATTGCAAACCTATTGCCACTCCTATGGAAACAAGTTTGAAGTTGAGTCTACATGATGATGGTGATCCTCTTGATGTCACTCTTTACCAAATTGTTGTCGGCTGCCTCATTCATGTATGCAACATGAGGCCGGATATTCAATTTGCAGTCTCACAGGTCATCATATTTATGCATAGCCCATGGTCTAAGCATTGCCAAGTAGTCAAGAGGATTTTTCACTACTTGAATGGCACTTTGCATCTTGGATTGTTTTATTCCAAGGGGGGATCATTGCTGCCAAATTTACATGCTTTTTTGGACTTAGATTGGGATGTTGTTATGACACGCGAGTGTCCACAAGTGGTTTTTGTTTCATGCTTGGCAGTTCATGTATTTCATGGTTGAGCAAGAAGCAACCTATTGTGGCCACTTCCAGTTGTGAGGTTGAGTACAAGGCAGTCTTCACAGCTATGGTTGAGTGTGTATGGCTCAGACGCCTTATGGCTTATTTGGGTGTTGGACAAGACATTGCCAACATCATCTACATTGACAATCAGAGCACATTGGCAGTTACGAGGAACCCAATTTTTCATGCTTGCAGAAAGAAAATTGGAGCGCGTTACCACTATGTCAGGGAGAGGCTCTCAACAGGAGAGATCAGCTTGGCTTATGTGCTAACACAGGACAACCTTACAGATCTTTTCACAAAGGCATTGTCTCGTGAGAAGTGAGAATCTTTTTGCAAAGCTTTGGGCTTGCTCCCCTTTGTGGATTGATCCTGTCCTCAGGGCATGGCAACTTCCATTTACTCTTCGTGTCAACCCTCATTCACCGCATCACTCCCGGGGGGGGGGGGGGGGTTTGTTACCATATACGTGTGGTAGTGATGTGTGTGAACACACTAGGACCGCCAGGGAATTTTTTCCCTCTTTAGGAGGTTTTCACCCCCGTGAATTGTATATACGCGCATCACTCTAGGGCTATCTATCTTTCTATTGCACACTAAGTAATACGCCTTGAGCTTCCTTCATCTTCTCCAAGCTGTGTGTGTTTCCCTGCAACGCTAATTCCAACACCATATACAAGTCGATACAACCAATAATGCACTAGGCATAATGTGAAGTTGTAGCTTTTAGGATTGATTAAAGTAAGGCAAGAATACCACAAAAAGATTTGAATGAAGCATGTAAGTTATAGTCTGCTAGCAATTTCAATATTAAGCTAGTAAAGTAGAACCAAAAAGCTAAAATCTTAGATTATAGTAAACAAACCAGGAGGGATTTAGATGTTAGAGGGCTCCCAATCACCAAGTAATGCTCCATAAATCTCCAAGTATTATATCATAGATCAAAGTACCTATTTGGGTCAACAAGGTGCACTTTCTTACCAAATGAGACACTCTAGACCCATAGAGAATGACAATCCCTCCAATGTTCATCCACTATCCCTCATTATCAAATCAATAAAGCCAATAAACTAATCCAATACAAATGGGAAGGCTCCTTCTTAATGTAAGAAACCTGTAAAAACAAGAAGGTAAATTTCTTACCATGCAGCTGGTCAACAACCCCAAAATCTCTTGCACCTACAGTCTCCAACCTCAAGAGTTTAGAATCAATCAAAAAATGCATCACAAGGCATTTGGGGTTTCCCACAAACATTTGAGGGTTTTAAGAAAAAGAGGTCAAGCACAAGCGTCAAGAATGCCTAAACTTAGGCAAACCATACCAAAGCTAATTCCCAAACAATGCAAGAAAAGAAAACCAATATAATATAGAAGTCTAAGAGCTAATGCCATCAAAAGTCATTAGAAGGTACAACACCTTAAGATTTTTAAGTTACAATCAGTACAAGTAGATCAAAGCTAGTAAAAGAGATAAAAGGATAATTATTCCAACAAGTGACAGATCCTTTGAGGAAAGCATTCCCACTTGATCATGAATTGTAGCCATTAAATAATCAAACATTCTTAGTAGAGCTTCAATGCTCTAGGCCTAAGATTCTTAATAGAGCTTCGTGTTCCACGCCACAAAACCCCAAAATATTGTAGACCTTTGCTAATGCTAGCATCAAACCAAAATTTAAAAGCTTGGCAATAGCATCAATTAGAGTGACATATGCATTAAAAAAAATCAGATAAGAGCAGGCAAACATAGGAATCAAAGCTTAGTGTTCCATATGAGATTTGTTGCCATCATATTGAAGTCATAAGGATTTATCAAAAGCAAAAATCAAATAAGAGCAATGGAATGAGCTAATCTCTTTGGACAGCTATTCTAGGTTGATTTAGTAGAGCTAGCTAAATCAATTCAGGCAAGCAGACTTCAGATGGCAAATCAAACAAGAGAGAACTGGAATGGAAATGAGAGACAAATACTGGAACAGGAACTGGAATGTATATAGGTGAGTATAACTGGAAATCAATACAACAAATGAGCCAATGGATACTCTAAGCTTAGCGACAAATGAGTACAAGAGCAAAATGAGCTCCAAAAATGATTCTAAACACAATAGTACAACGTGATAGCACAATTTCCCCATAATACGATAGCCCATCAAATGAAGTAATGGGCCCTATTTATAGATGTTCGATTGGGCCTTTGACTGTATTGCCATTGTACAATTATTGAAGTAACTGAATTGGGTAATTACTAATTCAATCGAAGTAATTGGGTTGAGTAATTATTGTAGTAATTGGGCAGCTCAACCGCTAGTCTAAATTTTTGACTCGGGGATTTTCCCATTGTCTACATTTCCCTCCCCCCTTTGAATTTTGGAATATTTCCAAAATTTCCAATGTGCTGTTAAAAATTGACAATCTAAAACAAATTTAGAGGTTCCTCTTCATATTTTGAACCGACCTCCGAGAGTGGTGTCGTTGGAGCTTCATTTGATCAGGCATTGTACAAGTTCGGAACCAACCCCAAGTTGGAATGGCAAACAAAGGAAGTTCCTAGAAGTAGTGAGTAGTGAGTTATCGTAGTAATTGACAGTGCACACTCAGTCAGACACCAGTCCATTGACAGCCTATAAATAGGACCCATTACTCATTTTGTATAGCTTTTGACTCTTTAGAATCTACGCTAGTCTATGTCCAGAGCTACTTCTGCTCTTGTAGTCATTTTGGTGTGCTCTCTCTCTTCTTTTATGACAAAACCAACTTCTAGAATATCAAATACTACTTTTTTTCCTCGCCGGAATATTATGGCCGGACGGCCGCCGGAAAGTGGTCGGAAAACAACCGTCGGTTGGCCGGTAGTCAATGGCCGGTGGCCGGTGGCCGAATTCAAAAGCACGGCCACACATGGGCAGATTGGAGGGTCCGATTTGGATTGATCTACACAAGGACGGCTACACATGGCTGCCTCTCATGAGAGAGGGAAGCTACACACATTTCATAGTGTGAAGTTGATGCAACAAGGTGAGTGTGAGGTGGTGAGAGTGAAGCAAGGCGGGAGCTCCATTAAGGGTATAATCCCTTGTAAACTACTTCTTGTTTTGAAGTACTATATCCATTGAGTGGCTGCTTTCCCGTGGACGTAGCCCACATTGAGTGAACCATGTATATCGTGTGTACTCTCTCTCTCTCTCTCTCTACTCTATAATCTCATGTATGTAAATCTGTCTCTCTCCATTAAGTAATCTACTCAATTATCTATTTATCTACGTCTTATTTCCTAACAATCTTGTCTTTCAGTTCCAATATTTCACCTTCCAGTTCTGGTGTTTTCTAGTCCAGTTTCAGTCTTGTTTTCTAGTGATCATCAAATCTCTGATATCTTCCGTTCTGAGTACCAACCTGGAATAACTTTCTGAATACATCCAACTTATTCCATTTTGGCAAACATTATGGTTTGAGCTAAAGGCTCTAAAACAGACGAACTATCTCCCATTTGGTACCCGAGCGATTGTATGTCCACAATGCCACCAAGAACAAGCACCAGAGGTCGTAGACAAACAACTCACTTTACGAAAAATCAAGAAAGGGTTAGTCCAATTCTAGAAGAGACTTGAGTAGGCTCTAAAACTAATCCACAACCTGGGAATGAAACTGAGGTTGCTTCATAAGGGGGTATGACTGAGGAATCAAGAGATTTGCAGCATTCCAGTCATTCTAGGCATCGACGAGCTGAAAGAGCGGCTAGACGGAATGGGACTCAAGGATCCAAAAGTGAATCACAGACTGGTGAGAGTGAAAGGAGCCAAAGAACTCATCACTCAACACACAAGGGAACCAAGAAAGCAATTGAAGAGACGATGATAGAGATGGAAACAAAGGACTGTGAGGGATATACTAATCCTTACGACAAGGAAGAAGACAAGAGGGAAGAAACCAGTAGGTAAAACAAGAATCAGCAAAACCAAGGAACATTCTACTGATTTGAAAATTTCATTTCCTATATTCGAAGGAGGAAAGAAGGATGATCCCGATGTCCACATACAAGCTTTTGAGCAGTATGCTGAGCTGAAAGACATAGATGAAGATGAATGGGTGTGTGCGCGTATGTCGCATGTGTCAATGCAAGGAACTTGCCGATACACCGCGTGCGAGCCACAAATGGCTCCAAGCACACAACAAGCCTAAACTAGCAAGCTCAAAGATGACGTTGGTGTGTCACTCACCGCTCTACGCTTCCTTTCATGGAGGATTCCTCGCCACGAAGAAGAAGGAGATGCCGCTACACCGCGCTCAACTGCTTCACCGCCGCTGTGCCGTCATCACAATGCTCGATCGCACACACTCTGTCTCTCTCCCTCTCTCTCTCTCTCTCTCACGCATACACACACACACACAAGGAGATGAAGAAGAAGAAGATGGAGATGGAGCAAGAGCACTCTTCAATAGCACAAATGAGAGAATGAGTGAATTTTAGGTTTAGTTGACTTTTATATGAGCTCACCCCATTCACACTTGGGCGCCCATGCTTAGCCAACTAATCCCTTGAATGTTCCAGTTAGAGTGCGCCTCTCATCGGTGATCACTCTTACCCTTTTCCTATTGGACCGACAAGCCCGGTACCTGACTCTACCAAGTAAATAATTCCGTTGTAGATGATAGGGTGTCCGTGAGCCGTGAGGGTTAACATGCCCCCCTTCCTGATGTAGATTCCGTCCTCAGAAGCTATTGAGTGGAAGCTCGTTCGTCGAGGTGGAAGAGCATTTGAGATGAATGTCCTTAGCCTTCTTCAGTCACTGTAAAATCAAACAACATTGGCACAATAATTGCATTCTCATATAGAATTAAAAAGCATATGCAGTTGTAGGCAGACAATGTGATTGGTAACAGAATTTTAAACCATTTGTCAGCAATAAACATTAAATTGCAATATAATCAAATGCGTAAACAACTATAAAGGTAGAAAATTAAACAAGTATAGGGTCGCTTATTTAACGGTCGAAAGGCACTAGAGATCGACTATTGATACCATGGGTAAGCTTCTTAATTTTCTCTGGTCAATTAAGTTGTTTAATCGCGAGAGCCAAGTATTTCATGTTCGAGGGCTGACTAGAGCTATACCTAGAAGACCTTGTAGTTAAGCTACGATAAAAGGAATTTCTCATGAAATCATCGCCTGACTGATTACCTTTTCTTTGATCCCCCAAAAGTTTTTTCACATTGATTCAATTTTGATGTGTGTGCTTATTTTGTATGCCTTGGGTTTTTTGCTTTTCAAGGAAAAGCGCCCACACTGGGAACCTCTAGGGCTCTAGTACCATAGGCGATACATGTGAGTGAAGTACCAAATCAAAGCTGAGATTTCTCTTTCCGCTTTAGATTTTTCATTGTGGCACTTTGATTTTTTGTTTGTTCGTTTTCAGCATTTTAATTTTGTAACTTTGGGGGGTCATCTAACACTGTTACACCTCCCCAGGCTCATCACACTAGTAAACTCCCTTTATAATACTTAAGCTAAAGGTCAATAGGGTCAAGCCCACTAGAAAGCCCTAGTACATTTCACACAATGCTGCTTAAATCGGATTAAGAACCTAAGTAGCCATTGATTATTGGGAAGGCATTCCCCATGGTATTAAGAGAAGATCTGTAACACCTAACTCGGTCAAACTAGCTTAGTCGGACTGCTTGATTTTTAAACATAGACAAGTGATTATGACAAAAAATTACATTGAATTTAATGTTTGGTACTAAACAAATGTCCTGGATATTATGCTACCAATCACAATCAAAGCAGACAAACATAGATGCAAAAAAGATAAGGGGAAATGCTAATGGACAAGAAACACCTGTTTGTGTTGATGGTCGCGCTTGATTTGAAGTGTGAACGATAGAAAGATCCCATGAAGTCCAAATCCTAACCACAACAATTGTTCCTGTACACACTATGAAACACAAACAATACCTCTAGGAGGCACATCAGTGGGAAAAAAGAACTTTGCTAATCACTCGACTCTAAAATAGAAACACTCCTCTCGTACTAATCTTACCTACCCTCCATCACTCGAGTGATGAGGATCAAAGGTGTTTTATGGCATAGGTTTCTGTTTCAGTCTGAGTTAATGTTTTGACTTTTATTGTGCATACTCGTGTGGTAATTGCTCTTGCTCTTTATTATTTTTGTTTTTCGTGAGTATAAGGCTTTATATATACATTCCCTAAGATTGGAAGATTGAGAGGTCAGGGAGGAAGGTTGAGAGGGAAGTGAGTGAATGATGACTGCAGCAAACACTCCCCCCTTCCTTGGGTAGATCATACCGTTTGAAATGTGCTCGTCACCCTTTGAAACCAATTATTCCAGTTGGTAATAGGTGGGGATTTTTACCAGTAGTTTTCTATTGTTGGAATTAGGGTTGCAAAGAAACACACACAGCTTGGAGAAGACGAAGGAAGCTCAAGGCACACAATAGAGAGTGAGTTACTTAGTGTGCAATGGAAAGATAGATAGCCCTAGAGTGATGGGCGTATATACAATGCATGGGGGGAAAAACCTCCTAAAGAGGGAAAAAATGCCCCGGCGGTCCTAGTGTGTTCACACACATCACTACCACATGTATATGGTAACAAATCCCCCCTGGAGTGATGCAGTGAACGAGAGCTGGCACATGAGTAAAGGAAAGTGCCATGCCCTGAGGAAAGGATCAGTCCACAAAGGGGAGTAAGCCCAAAGCTTTGCGGAAAGCTTCAAGCTTCTCACGAGACATTGCCTTTGTGAAAAGATCTGCAAGGTTGTCCTGTGTTGGCACATAAGCCAAGTTGATCTCTCCTGCTGAGAGCCTCTCCCTGACATAGTGGTAATGCACCTCAATGTGCTTTGTGCGAGCATCAAAAACTGGGTTCCTCGCAACTGCCAATACGCTCTGACTGTCAATGTAGATAGTGTTGGTAGTGTCCTGTCCAACACCCAAATTAGCCATAAGGCGTCTGAGCCATACACACTCAACCGTAGCTATGAAGATTGCCCTGTACTCAGCCTCACAACTCGAAGTGGCCACAGTAGGTTGCTTCTTGCTCAACCATGATATGCATGAACTGCCAAGCATGAAACAAAAACCACTTGTGGACACTCGCGTGTCAAAACAACCAGCCCAATCTGAGTCCGAAAAATCATGTAAGTCTGGCGGCAATGATCCCCCCTTGGGATAAAACAAGCCAAGATGTAAAGTGCCACTAAGGTAGCGGAAAATCCTCTTGACAGCCTGCCAATGCTTAGACCCTGGGCTATGCATAAATCTGCTGACCTGTGAGACTGCAAACTGAATATCTGGCCTCGTGTTGCATACATAAATGAGGCAGCCAACAGCAGTTTGGTAAAGAGTGACATCAACAGGATTGCCAACATCATGTAGACTCAATTTCAAACCTATTTCCATGGGAGTGGCAACAGGTTTGCAATCCTCAAGTCCAAACTTACATAGCAATGTATCTATGTAACTTTTCTGACACAAGGCAATACCACCATCACACTGCTTAAACTGTATACCCAAGTAATAATGCAACAGCCCCAAATCTTTCATCTTGAAAGTAGCATTCAAATCAGCCTTAAATTCAGCAATATGTCTCTCATTCGGTCCAGTGATCAGCAAATCATCAACATAAAGAACCACAATGAGAAGTACATCACCCTCATGTTTTACATACAATGTGCTTTCTGTTGGACTGTTACGAAAGCCTTGTTTGACCAAATGAGTGTCAGCTTTCTCGTACCAAGCACGAGGAGATTGCTTCAACCCATACAAAGCCTTGTTACATTTGCACACTTTGTCCTCTTGTCCTTTTATGACAAAACCGCGAGGCTGCGTTACATAAACTTCCTCAAATATGTCACCATTCAAGAAAGCAGTAACAATGTCTGATTGATGTACATCCCAACCAAAATGAGCTGCCAATGCACATAGAAAACGCACAGTAGTCATAGGACAACTGGGAGCAAAAGTCTCTTCATAATCTATGCCTTTTTGCTGTGCATAACCCTTTGCAACAAGTCGAGCCTTATGGCGATCGATCTCACCATCCGGCTTGTGTTTCAACTTGTAAACCCACTTCGTACCAATGGCCTTTTTGCCAGGAGGCAAATCACATAAAGTCCATGTGTCATTTTCTATAAGTGCATCATATTCTGATTGCATGGCAGCCATCCAATTTTCTGAATTCTGTGCTTCATCAAAAGACAGAGGCTCCTCAACATCATGTAAACTAGACAGAGCCAAAGCATAACAATCTGATGCATAAGATGCATGGCGAGAGCCTGAATGAGTACGACTAGACAAAGGTGCATCCAATTTACTGTCACGCAAAGTGTGCAGCAGCCATTTTGGCATACCTCTAGCCTGCTCATTTTTAGCCCTTTTCTCATCAAGTACATCATGTACATCTACATCAGTAATAGGCTAATCTAAAACATTTTCAGAAACCCCCATAGGCTGTGCATTTGCCTCATTGGAACTTACATTCGTATTTCCACCACTGAAAAGAGGCAACAAAGTGTCATAAATGTCCTGTGAGCTTACATTACTGTCTCTAGTACATGACAGCAAGGGCTGAACAGAATCTTCCACAAACACTACATCCCGAGAAATCAGAATACGTTTTGTTTGTTGATGATACAACCTGTAACCTTTGCTTTCAGCACTATAACCAGCAAAAATACATTTGACAGCCTTATCATCCAATTTTCTGTGCTGCACTTGTGGCACCAAAGCATATGCCAAACAGCCAAAAACACGCATGTGCTCAATAGAAGGTTTTCTATCATGCCATGCTTCATATGGAGTAATAGACTGCAAAGCTTTCGTAGGACACCTGTTAAGTACATAAGTGGCACACATAATGGCCTCAAGCCAAAAAGAATGCGGCAAAGCTTGACTTTTGACCATACATCGTACCATTTCCGTCAGTGACCTGTTTTTCCTCTCAGCAACACCATTTTGCTGAGGTGTATAAGGCACTGTACATTGGTGTTTTATCCCACGACTAGCCAGAAATGCATTAAATTCATGAGACATATACTCCCCCCCTCGATCGGAACGGAGGGTGCCCATAGTACATTTCGAGACATTTTCAGCCATAGCCAGAAATTGTTTGAAGCACATAAAAACTTCGGACTTCGCTTTAAGCGGAAATACCCATGCATGCCTGGAGTAATCATCAATGAAAGTCACGAAGTACAGGTAATTTCCCAAGGACATAGTTTGCATGGGCCCACAAACATCACTGTGCACAAGCTGCAACCTGCATGTGGCCCGAACTGAACCATCCTTTGGAAATTTAGAACGCTGCATCTTACCCAAAATACAGCCTTCACAAACATGTTTGACAGGTGCTTCAAGTGGCGGCAAAGAAGCAACCATATCAGATTTCTGCAAACGCAACAAACTGGCAAAATTCAGATGACCAAAACGTGCATGCCAAAGTTTTGCATCTGAAATAGCCCTTGAATCTGCAACAACATTTGCAAAATTTTGTCCACACTTGTCATACAAAGTGAGCTTATACAGCCCATGGCACAAAAGCCCAGATGCAACAATTTCATCACCGAAACTGAGATCATGAACAGTACATCTGTCATCCACAAATTTGACTACAAGTCTAAGTCTAGCAAATGCGGATACAGACAAGAGATTCTTCTTGATCCCAGGTACATAAAGTGCATCAACAAGTGTGAAGGAACTGCCATTAGCAGCAGTGAGCACAATCTTTTCAACTCCCTTGAATGGATAAGAGGCATTGTTGGCACAAGTGACTGAATTCCCATGAGGCACAGACTCGAGAGAGGTAAACAATTCACGATGTGAGGTAATGTGCTTTGTAGCACCACTGTCGAAATACCACACATGTGAATCTGCAACAACAACAACTGACAAGCATGCATCATGGACAGCAGGATTGTAAGTGCACTCTGTGCTAAAAGCCCATTCTGCATCAACATCAGCAACACAGTCTCCTTTCACAGAAGACTCAACAATGGCTGCATTTGTAGTGGAACCAGAATTTGCAGTGGAACCACCCTCTTTCTTCTTAGCCTCTTTGGCCTTCAACTTAGGACACGACTTGATCAAGTGATCATTGGCTTTACAATAATGGCAACGCATCTTCCTTTTGCCCTTATCACCAAAATTGCCAGACGAAGTACTGCCAGCAGAAGCATTAGGAACAGAATTTTTGTCACTCGTAGCAGAACCATAAGAAGTGGCTACATTACTGTTACCACCCTTTCTTTGAGAAGCAATAAAAGCTTGTTCAACTGCACGCTGCCTAGTCCTGTTTTTTCTAAAAAGTGACTCTTGCAACAGCAATGTGCATAATGCATCAAACTTGACAACTTCAGGATTTCCTTGGGTCATCAGTCTCCAAGTACTAGCAAAAGTATGGTAGGAATCTGACAAGGCATCAAGAACAGTCTGCACAAGGGAACTGTCTGAAATGACTTCACCTGTAGAAATAAGCTGCTCATTGATATCCTTGACACTAGCAAGGAAAGTGTCCATATCATCTTCCTCATGCATAATCTTCGACTCCAGCTCTTTACGCAACAGATTTTGCTGAACGGATGTGAGGAACAATGGTGCGCTTCACAGAAAACGCAATCAATGCATGAGCCTGCGCATCCTTAACATCCCAACGAGCTTGTTCTGCCGTAAGCAAAACAACTCTAGCAGCTGCAATCCTTGCAGCAAGACCTGCAACATCCTCAACATCGCCTACATCCTCAGAACCAAGACGTACATCAATGCCCTGCACAATGTTCTAGACACCCTTTGACACAAGAACATGTTGCATCATATAAGCCCACATAGGGTAGTTGTCCCCATCCAACCTATCCTCAGCAGCAAACATCTTGAACACATATGTGTTGTTGATGTCAGCCATGGTAAATGCTGCACCTGATGTGAAAATTGCCCGAAAATAGGAGAAATGGAGCGGGAACAACCTGTGCTATATAGCACAAACCGTAGAAGACTATAAGGCACTTTTTATGAAGAAAACAACATTGACAGAAATTCTGCCCAAAATGACGAAATAGCCTGTGCAGTACTGCCTGTAGTGGAAACGGAGGCCGAAATGAGCCCAAATCAAAATTCTGAGTAGACCCAGCTCTTCGAGCTGTCCCAAAGTATTTGTTGACCTGCGAACGCTTTCCAAAGCTCACTGAAATCGGAGAAAGTGAGCAGGCGTGTGCTGGGGCAGCTGACGACTAAGCCTTGGAGGACGTGACCTGCTCTGATACCAATTGTTGGAATTAGGGTTGCAAAGAAACACACACAGCTTGGAGAAGACGAAGGAAGCTCAAGGCACACAATAGAGAGTGAGTTACTTAGTGTGCAATGGAAAGATAGATAGCCCTAGAGTGATGGGCGTATATACAATGCACGGGGGAAAAAACCTCCTAAAGAGGGAAAAAATGCCCCGGCGGTCCTAGTGTGTTCACACACATCACTACCACATGTATATGGTAACATCTATTACCTTAGGTGCCTCATCGAGTTGCAAGGGTGGTAAGGTACTCTCCCATGATCGAACTTGAAGTGGTTCATCAGGTGATTCTTGAACACTGGGAGGTGTGGATTGCTTTGTAGCTTCATGGAGGTCCACTATTGTAGGTGGAGGCTGTGGAGAAGCTTTTACCTCTATGGATGCATTACATGAGGAGCTAGAAGCTTGATGGGACTCCCCCCTTCCTGAGCTAGATGGAACAAATCGTTCTTTCTTTGGTACCCAAATTAGCTCTGGAGTGGGTGTGTAGCATTCAATGATGTTTTTCTTTCCACGATTGTCGATTTGTTTTGGAGCTATGGAATTGAGTTCACATGGGTCAGGTGATAGGTAAGACGCAATCTACGTTTTGGCACCCAGATTTGATCATTTCCTTGATAGTAGCCTTGGGCTTTCAATAGTCATTTAAGTATCCATCGCAACGTTTTTTTACATTTCTTGGGGTGAATGGGACGTCTCTTACCAGGCTCCTGTCTTTTAGCACTGGCTATGGTCGCTAAAGAAGATTTAGGGACTCACTTGTATGTTTTCTTTGTTATATTAGAATGAGTCTTGTCAGAAGCTATATGCATTGCTTGTAGCATATTTAAGGGTACAAGTGGTGGTATTTCATCCCCCTCAAATGTTACCCAGGTTGTCCCCCTATTTCCCCAAGTGTATATGGTTGCTGCTAGGTGGACCCAATCCACATTGTCTGACTTAGTCATCCCAGGTAGTACATCCATATAAGGAGAATCTTCCCCAACATCAGTGTCTGCTTTACACGTGTAACAATACTGCAATGGGGCCGAGTGAACTATGGTGTCAGATCTATGATCAATTATAAACTTGTTTCCTAGAGGATGTGCTCGACCTGTTACAAGATCCACTTGAATGACAGAATCTTGGAACTGCAAGTAGACATGGTTTTTAGACCAGTCATGCACCATTTTTGCTTCCCTCATGAAAGGACGTCCTAAGATCATCTCCGATGCCATAGTGTGTTTGGAGAAATCCATAACAATGAAGGTAATCCTTATTTTATGTCCAAAGACCTTGATCTTGAGATCTTCTAGCATCCCAATAGGTTTAACAATAGACCCATTGGCCATCTTCACTACTATGGTTGTGGTCGCAAGGTGAGGTCTTCCCATAGTTTCCCATCAATTTTTAGTCACAATGCTTACCCCAGCGCCACCATCAAGGATTCCCTTCAGAGCTAATCCCTTAGTAGTGATTGGTATGGTCACATTGGATTCATCACCCTCATATTGTCCCAACTTGTTGACAGGTATTTCTATAACATGGTTCTCATCTAGGTTGGGTTGCGGATCTAAGTGTTCCTCCTCTATTGGCATCTCCCCAGCTCCATCCATCTGTGCAAATTGTGGTAGCCCAAACTTTAGTTCTCCATTGAGGAAGGCTCGAAGAGCTGAGACTAGCTCAGGGTCTTTATATAGTTTGGACATGATGGTGGTTCTAACTTCTGAAGACATGAAATCCATCAATTTGGCAATGTTTAACGGCACCTTTTGGACTTCAGTCCCTTGACATGGGGAAGATGGGATCTTCATTTCTTCGATAGGATCAAGTAGTCCCTCTGTAAACATTCTTTCCATCAAGAAGTGAGTACGCCCACTTTCCCATGACTTTAAGTCACTCTCTTCTTGGATGACACTAGGTATGGCTAAGGGTCTATGGTCTTGGTGAGGTTGTTGTTGCGTAGGGAAAACGGTGTCTGTAATCTGGATCTTCCTAGGTGCTGGTTCTAGATCCCTTTGGGTATCTTCTACCAAAATCCTTAATTGCTTGACTCGCTCAATCTCCTCTGTAGGGTTTGGATAAGTTCCTATCTTCTTTTTGGATCCTAGCCATTGTGGCTCATGAAGATCTTCCTTGTTGGTTTCTATGTTAGTGGTCGTTTTGGTCTCCATGGTTTCACCTGAATCAGAATCTTCTTCAGCATCGTTCATATATACGGGGTCATCACCAGTCCCTATGTTGGTCTTTGAACTAGGGTCGGACTTCGGTGCTTTTTGCGATCTCTTTCTTCGTGTTTTCTTCTTTTTTTCAGATTGGGCAGTTGATACCGTGTCTCTTTCCTCAAAAATATAATATTTTTTTTGGAGCATCGATCGTGTGAGTACGTTTACTGGTACCACGGGTGTACTTGGTGATGGCTCCTCGGTAACTTCAATCAAGTTTAATGGCGTAATCTTCAGTGTATTTGGATTATTTGGACATTGGGCAATCAAATGATCTATGCCACATTGATTACACATGAGTATTGGCTTGTAGACGTGCTCGCTTGATTGGTTTGCATTAGTGTGGCGTCCTTTTGTAGCCTAATAGGACACTCGGCTACACGATGTGGACCTCCATACTCATAGCATTGAAGAGGTGGTCTCTTAGCAGTGTAATTGATATTTTGGCCTCTTGCCGCAAGAGCAGCTACTTGATATACAGGTTTAACTTGTCCCCAATAGTCCTCCATGTAGTATTGTGGACTTTCTTCAAGTACATCCATCCCATAGGCAATATTAGGATCTATATCTTCCTCACAGCCTTCCAAATAAGAAATAGATGACTCACAACCCACTTGATTCACAGAAGTGATTCTCGGATGTGGTGGTTGCGGTCCTAACACTGGAGGTGGTAAGGGTGTTGTTTGAACAACATTTGGGCCCTAGGGACCATGTGTTGTGCTGCTTGTTCAAGAGGTGGGTCCGGCATCAAGGCAGGCACTCGAGGTGTGTCTGTCCATGCTAAGGTTGGTCTATTGGCCATCACGCGCTTAAATACTATGCAATCCTTAGCTTGATGACCATACCTCCCACAGGCATTAATGTTCCCATTGAATTTTACTCTAAAAGTAGGGCATTCACTGGTACTATGCGGTCCATAGCATACTGAGCACCATTGTTGCTCCCTTCTTGGATACATATGATTGTTCTGCGGAGCACGATTGTCTCTAAGACTCTCTTGAATAGCCTTGGTGAGATCTGCTAAAGTCATCTCATATATCTTTGGCTCCTTAGCAATAGGCTTTAGGGTCATTGGTTGATGCCCCGATGCTTGTGAGCTAATAGATTTAGACTCAATAGACACTCTTTCTCCTCGAATCATTAAATTATCCTCCAATTGGATCGCATTGGTGGTGACTTCTTCCCAAGTGGTGATACCTCTAATGACTAGACCATTGTAGATATCCTCATGTCGTAATCCCCTAATGAATTTATCGAGCAATTGGTTATTGTTGAAGTGCTCATTTGGATTACATTGAGAATTCAAATGCTTCAAGCGACTTATAAAGTCTCTCACCGACTCTCCTTCCTCTCGTTGGGCTTTCTGGAGTTGAGAGGCTACACCCCAAAGTACTCCCTCTCGTATGTATTCTTTTAAGAACAGTCTCCTAAGAGTAGGGTAAATCATTTTTTCTTGCACCCTTAGGGTTCTATACCAATCCCCAGCCTTTCCACTTAAGGTTAGGCTTAAAGCATTGCTCTTATGTAGGTCATTGTGTTCTCCTAGAGAATCGCATATTTGTTCAAACACTTCGATATGCTTTCTCACATCCCCGTCTCCACTAAATTTTTGTGTGAGCTTGGCTATTTGTACTACCTTACTTCTAGGCTCTCTATCAGGTGTGTTACGCATATTCTCAGCAATAGATCGACCAATAGCTTGAGCAAATGTTGCCAAGTCACCTAAGTGAGCAGGCACCGTGGGTGAAGGCGCTCCAGAGACTACATGTGGAGTAGGTATTGGCATCGGGCTTGGCGCATAGGAAGCCCTTGGGTTCCACGTTGGGTACGATGTTGTGCCAGGTGGTGGTCCAAAGTTCATATGTGTGGCCCTAGGCATAGCAGATGTCGGATGTGACATGCTAATGCTAGCCGGTATAGTCCCATGGAAATAAGAACTTGGGTGTAGTGGTTGTGGAGCATAGGTAGTTGGAATAATGGGAGGAGTAGGGACTACATGAGTACGAGGACCCATGGGTGTATACAATTGGTACACACTTGTAGGTACTATTGCAGGCATTGAGCTACCAGGTAGCGGTGCTTTACTAACAAATGAGGTCCATGGCGTGTTTCTCGGCATGCTCATCATTGGGGTAGGCATGGTAGCCGTGGTGTCATCAAGGGAAAGATGAGCTAGACTTGGAAAGGTGAAGCTATCACTTGTGGGCTCAGATTGCACTGAGACCCCTGGCGAAACAACATATGGAGGATCCATCTGACTTACCGAGGGAGTCTCCATTTGCGATAAGGTCGGTTGTTTAGCCTTCCCAATATCCAAGAATCTCAGGAGACCCGTTGAAGGCATGTTGATCTCCTTGTTCTGTCTCTCTAACTCGATAACCCTATGGATGACCTCACAAACTCTTTGTTGTTGATCCTCCACACTAGTAGCACCCATTGTGGATTGTTGGACATCTAACCAACCCACGTGATAGGTGTGACCTATGTATAGGTCGGTCAGAGTCTCTGTTTGTAATTCGTACTCCCTGTTCTCATTTAAGAACACTCCATCTAGGATTGAGGTGCTAGGGGTGTCCTTTGAGCTACATGCAATGTTGCTTTCTAGGGGTTGGTGGCCCTTAGCAGTTGCTAA
This sequence comes from Adiantum capillus-veneris, assembly GCF_014529385.1. NCBI lineage: Eukaryota > Viridiplantae > Streptophyta > Polypodiopsida > Polypodiales > Pteridaceae > Adiantum > Adiantum capillus-veneris. The sequence continues at coordinate 13,585,769 of NC_140954.1, forward strand.
GTCAGGAGCACTCGATTGCTCTCCTAGCAAAGATATTGACATAGACCCTTTTGATTTTAACTCTCTTCATTGCTCCGCCTTGCGTAAGCTCTCAATTTCCTTTTCCTTTGCTGCAAGGATATATCGCTCAACCTCTTGCACTTCGGCAAGGCTTCTACCATCGGGTAATATGACCTCGGAGGAGAATAGCTCTGAAGAGTCAGGAGGTGCGGTGAATGAACTATTCACGTGCACATTCTCTAAGGGTATAGGGTCTACGTTGGTCACAAATGGAGAATTTACTTCCCCACCCCCCTCATTTACATCATTAGCTCCATGTTTGGAGCGAGTGGCTCTACTAAAGGTTTCCTTCAGACGGCTAAGCACGCTCGGCCTGGATCGCGGGCCCATGGCATGCATGTCTTGGCTTGAGCTATCGAGATTAGGCATTGGGAAACCCTCCATGACGTCGTAGTCAGAGGAAGAGTCACTAGCCGCTATGTTCAGGTCTTGGTTTGTACTACCTTGGGTCCCCGTCGAGGGCCCGGAACCTAAAGTAGGTGGATATTGAGAACTCGTGCAAGTCGAAATTCTCTCTAGTTGCTCCGTCTCTAGCACACGACCAGAGTGCAGATGCATGTGCCTTTGGCACCCTACAAGCGTCGGCGAATAACCTCGAAGGTTAACCACTTACCTTTTTTAAGCGTTCGTTTTCACTTGTGTTTTTTACGATTTTAATGTTTTTTAATGTTTGATTTTTTTTATTAAAGTGTTGTGATAGCTCAAAACGAGCGTATCACTTAGAGGGTCACTGTGTGCTTTACATCACAATTTTCGGGCATCTAAAATTCCATTGGTCCTCAAAAAATCAATTTTTAGCTACGTGTGAAGCTAAAATTCGTAATTTTAAAAGGCGACTGAGGCCTAGGCCTGAGCGTGAGCTTGGGCTTGGGTTTGGGCTTGGGTCTGGGAGATATTCCCGATCTCGGTCCTACCTTTAATTTTTTTTTAAAAATATAATAAAAATAAAGGATAAGGTCGTCGCGGCCTGCGCGAGAGCACACACACACACACACTCTATCTACCTACTTCTAACTAATACACCTAGTGTTACACACTAACACACTCTATTAACTCTCACAGATCTACTTCCTACTTATTGTATACAGAAAACTAACAGCCTTAGTACACGGAGAATAAACACAGTACCTTTGAAAACTCCATTAACAAAGAAAACTAACAACCTTAATACACAAAGAATAAACACAGTACCTTTGAAAACTCCATTAACAAAAAAAAATACACAGTATAACACAAAATCCTTCTTCTCAACACACACACCCTCCTTCCTTACCTTTCCTACAATTGAAATTGCACCACAAAAGAAGCACAGAGTGCCATTCAAGCTTAGTGTATGGCATTCCCCGGCAGCGGTGCCAAAAATGTGTGCGTATGTCGCACGTGTCAATGCAAGGAACTTGCCGATACACCGCGTGCGAGACACAAATGGCTCCAAGCACACAACAAGCCTAAACTAGCAAGCTCAAAGATGGTGCTGGTGTGTCACTCACCGCTCTACACTTCCTTTCGTGGAGGATTCCTCGCCACGAAGAAGAAGGAGACGCCCCTACGCCGCGCTCAACCGCTTCACTGCCGCCATGCCGTCGTCGCAATGCTCGATCGCACACACTCTCTCTCTCTCACGCATACACACACACACACACACACACACACAAAGAGATGAAGAAGAAGAAGATGGAGATGGAACAAGAGCACTCTTCAATTGCACAAATGAGAGAATGAGTGAATTTTAGGTTTAGTTGACTTTTATATGAGCTCACCCCATTCACACTTGGACACCCATGCTTAGCCAACTCATCCCTTGAATGTTCCAGTTAGAGTGCGCCTCTCATCGGCGATCACTCTTACCCTTTTCCTATTGGACTGACAAGCCCGGTACCTGACTCTACCAAGTAAATAATACAACGTCCGTTGTAGGTGATAGGGTGTCCGTGAGCCGTGAGGGTTAACAGGGTGGAATACTTCCCACAAACACTGAAAGATGCAGTTAGAAAATGGTATTACCATTACCTAGCTTGTCAACTCAGATCATATCACAAGCTCATTAAAGCCCTTAAATTGGAATACTCAAACAATAGAGGAGATGAAGATATTTTGTGTGAGCTAGATAAGATCAAACAAGGCAAGCTATCAGTAAAAAAATATGTGGAAAAGATAAAAGAACTAACCATACAACAAAGAATAAGAGCTTGATTCCTAAATGGCTTTAAGAGTAGAAAACTGTGAAAGCAAGAAGTACCAGCACCAACAAGGAAATTTAATGATCTGGTACAGAGAGCTGTAAGATCCTCCTCTTAACCCTTACTCTTGATGACATATCTAAGCCGTCGACTTTTTGAAAATGATCGAGTAAATTTGGGCTATAGTTAAGCACCCTAGTTACTCACGAGACAATTTCGGTTTACACCATCAATCTATGGGAAACTAGTTTTATCTCAACAAAAATTTGCATAAGGAAACAAAGAAAGAATAAGGATAAGGTGAAATAAGTAGCTTGTTGCATAAGCCACTTGTTGAAGAAGCTTTGAAAAGGAAGAAAAGATATCAAGATATGCAAAAGATAAGTTAAGGGCCTTATCAAATTAAGCTTAAAAGGAGGCCTTCCCTACTCGTTAAACACTTCTCTTTCATTTTTGAAAGTGTAAGCTTAAGAGTGAGCTGTCAAAGCCAAAGCTAATTCTCTTTCACACACACACCTTACACACACCTCTCTCCTCAAAAGAAGCCATATCCATAACCATAATCAAAATTACCATTACACTCTCCATCTTCTCTCTCCTAACCTTTACCCTTTCCATAGCTTGAATCTTTCTTCTAACCTCTCATTCTTCCAATAGCCAAATCGGTGGTCTTCAAGCAAAGTGAAGCGGGAAGAACCGGCTATGTCAACACATTTGATCGTTACTCTTCCAAAGCAAGGAGAAGACTCTACTATATACACACTAAGGTAAGGTTATCTTGTTATTTCTCATTCTTGAAAGAGATTTACACTCATGCTCACTTAAATTCATGCTTAAGCTCTCACATTTTTCATAAGGAATCCTTTTTGCTTAGGAGAAAGACATAATTTCTATTTTGATTGTATGCAAGGTTTTGTTTAGTAATGCAAATTAGATTAATACTTAATTTTCTCAAGAGAAAGTTCAAGTTTTGAAGGTTAAATTAGCATAATCAAAGGAAGTTAATTGAAAAGAAGTATTTCCCATAAAGTCATTCTCCCCTACCCTTTTATCAATTGGAAAGTTCCAAAACCATAAGCCTCTTCGAGCTACATAATTAATCCTCTCCGTGGTAGCAAAGGTATGCCTAAATCCCTTCTTAAAGAAGAATTTGTTAATCATTCATACACTATTACATAAGCATTTTTAAGGACACTAGCATGTTCACTCTTAGGAACTTTGCAATTTTTTTCACTACCATGCATAGAAGGGTTTCACTCTTGCATAAGCACTCAAAGGAAGTTTCTAATTATTTGCCCCAAGATTGCAAATTGGTGCATTCCAAAGTTTTGTGTTTACCACCTAGATCACAACAAAGAAAAACTCATTATAAAAAGCATTGTTCATTTCAAGTTTGTCTACTTTCAAGTTCGTTTTGTGATTTGAAGGGGGGAGTAAGGGAAAGTTGATGTTGTGACCGTGTTGCTTGAACATAAAACTCCCATCGCTTCCATGAAGATGTCCCATGGATGGCAAATGATGAAAAGGGACCAAAATGGGATTCATCAAAGTCAGGGTTAACTAGAAACTTACGCCGAGACAAAACCTTAAACTTCCAAGAGATTCGTTGCTTTCTTAAGGTCTTGTTTGAGTAGAAATTAAAAGAAAATAAGAACTAAGGGATTGTAACTCAAGAATCTTAATCTAAATTTAAACTAGGATTAAAAATTTATCGAGAAGATTTGGCGTGGATAACCCTAGCATAACATAGAAAATTTAAGTGTGAACCTTGTCTTCGTGTTTGGAAAAGGTTGGCGCAGGTGTATACATGTGAGATACAACGAGGGATGGTCTTTTTTGGCTAGGATTGATAACCATTGGTCTATAGTTTGAGCTCGCCTTTATTCATTGCCCTAGAAATGGGATTGAATGGGAGTGTGTCCCGTTTGAGTGATAGGGACCCGCAGATGCGTCTGGAAATCGTCCTAGTCCGGGTAGGCTTGATGCCGACGGGAAAAGGAGGAAGGAAAATGGATCCATGAAGGGATCAAGATAAGGAAGGAGGATGTGATTTAATTAAGGAACTCTTGTAATTGTTGGTAAGAAGGAACCTAAATGGGCTATTCCGCAATTGTCCTCATCAGTCGGCGGACTTTTGTTCTGCTTCTTAGGTTATTGATTTAAAAGAAACCCAAAGTAGATTATCTTTAAAGCCTTTCCCACACGAGATTAAAAAAAATAAGAATTGGAATCTGTGTAAATGTGTCGCCTTCACACGTGGCGGGGGAGACAAGAGACCTGAGTCCTGGGACGAGGATAGGGATATGCTTGGAGGAGTATATGTGATTGCTGGAAAGATAACTAGATAATTTTGCTAATTATTAAAGGAGAAAAGGAAGTAAAATATTCTAAAAGGAAAAAAGGTGGAATGAATTGATAAATGCACACTTGCAAGGGTATACAACAATTGCATGTTGCTTAAAATGTATTCTTGATTTGACATGTACATTGACTGCATTTGTCTGACCTATGATCCCTTGATCTCCACTTCAAACACCAGGTCTCCAGTTTTCTCACTGAGGGTATAGTCTTTGCCATTTCATCACTTTTCTTGGATATCTTCTTCAGCTTCTTTGTTCAGGACGCTTTCTTCTTGCAATTAGCCTTATCATCTTAGTCACGATCAGATGAATTGGAACTAGAGGTGGAATCAGATTTCTCAGTGGCCATCTCAATGTTAATGGAATTATGTCAACTTTTATAACCTTTCTCCTTTTTTGCTTGATGTTCAAGTTTTAGAGCATGCTACATGTTGGGGTAAAGGCACAAGTGCCTTGCCCGACCACCTAGGTTATGGTTATGGGCGGTCACCCACTACTCACCTTATTCTTGTACATATACCAAGAATAAGCAGTAGTTTAATTTGAGTCCTACTCCACCATACAACATCTACTCTCTCCCTCTCCCCTTCTTGCAAGCACACACAACACCACATCTGCACCACGCATGCATGCATCCATGCGCGCGCGCGCACACACACACACACTTCATCTGATATCAGAGCCACGACGACGTGCGCGATGACTTCCTGGCAAGATGATAGTGATGGAGCTCGGTAGCAGTAGATCTGATGAGGTGGAATTGGATCAACAGAGATCTAGGCGAATCATGGATCTTGGAGCACACCGTGTGTGCAGCCCCTCTTGAGAACGAAATCTTGAGAGGTAGCATGGAATCTCTGTAGAAAATGGAGATCTACAGAGCAGGTCGAATGCAAGAATCAGAGAAAGGAGAGCTTGAATCAAAGAGAATGCAATCAAAGGCAAATCGAGCAGCCCTTGGCTGAGCAAGAAGCTCTGTTGTAACGAGCAGGAGAAGCCGACACAGATCTTTTGAGCTTGAGTGCAAGTGAATCAAGGGCTTGCATAACAGATTCGGGCATTAAAGCTTGAAGGGAGTCAAAGCACTATAGTGGGTAGGAAATTGAATGCAAGATAGAGCAGGTGTGGAGAGAAATTGAGCACAATTGAGGAGTGCTTGGATAGACAAGATGAGCAACATTGAAGTAAGCCTAGCAATTGTGAGCATTGAAATCTACAACAAATTGCAAGTTTGCAGAGCTTGGGAGAGTGCAAGAGGGCAAGCACAATGTAGCGCTATCAATAGCAACAATCACGTAGCGTGAGCAAAATTGGGAGCTCTCAAGTAGCACTGAGCTCTTCTGGACAGTGGGTAGCCACAGAGGACGAGCAAAGGAAGTGGTGTGGTTTGCACACACACATTGCCTCGTGATGGACCTTGGGATTGAACAACGCTGGGAGTGCTTGGAGTAGCATATTTTTTATTTTTGATAGAGAGCAACAGATTAAGATTTTGTTTTTTATGTCTCTCTTCAAGAGTGTACTGTTCACACACGAGAGAGAGAGAGAGAGAGAGAGAGAGAGAGAGAGAGAGAGAGAGAGAGAGAGAGAGAGAGAGAGAGAGAGAGAGAGAGGACCAACATTGTGAAGCATCCTCTCAGTCTCAAAGGAGGTAGAGAGAGCTGGCATCTGTACGAAGCGGGATTCCTCTTCTTCTGTGGAAAGGAAGTGAAAGAGAGAGAGTTTTGACTCTCTTGGTCATAAAAAGGAGAGGAAGCGCTTGCGCTCTTGGTGTCAGCTTACACACACAGGTGTTTGCAAGCCTCAACTAGTAAAACGGGCATCCCTCGATATCAGTCTAACATTGGCAGTTCTTTTCCTGGTTGAAAGTGCTTCTCGCGGACGATTCTCTTGGCTACTTTGACAGCTTCAACCCAGCTTTCCCGGTAATGGTTCGGCATCGTCTTCGAGCACCGATAGCTACAACCTTGGTGAGCGCTTTTGTTCGGCAACAAAAGATGGCATCGTCGAGGTTTTTCTTGACTTCGACATAGCGAGAGTGAGTAAGAGAGTTTTTGGCTCTCCTTTGACATAGCTTCACGAGCGACTTCCCTCCCACGCCCATTCAAAAGAGGATGTGCTCTGACAGACATTCTTTGATATCCCAAGCTTGATCTAGCATTCGGCTTTGATGATCCCTAGTTTTTAGCTTCAGTGGCACATACAGACGCATAGCCTACGAGTGCGGCTCTCAGATGGTGATTTTGACCACAAATAACTGTTGGTCGTGGTTTGCGCTTGGTTTTTGGTCGACCTGCTTATTGATTAACAACATAGTGTGCGCCAGTTTCCCAACCTTTTTGCTCACAGGTCGTGCGTTCTTTGTGCAGCACAGAGTATGATTGAATGGGGCATTCCATAGAGTGGTTTTAGCACGGTTTCGTGTTGTTCATACTACGTATACATTTGTGGATACAGCTTGAGCTAGGTATAGCTCGCAGGTACTAGGTTCACAGGTTTACAATGTTTTTGGACAGGTACAGGTCCATAGAGCCGCTCGTTTAGGAGTGAGCTTGTTTGCCAAGGTTTTGGCATTTCATGTATACCATTTGTGCATTTGTTTGGTGCAATTTTTTGTGAGATTTTTTGAGATTTTGCTCAAAATACAGGGGAAACTCTATCCGTTTGTCCCCAGATTCTCGCCATGTTTTGCATATATTTGTAGCCTATTGTCCGATGGTTTAGTGGTCGAGTTTGACTCTCACTTTGACAAGTTTTGTCACTTTGGACACAATTTAGTGTTCTTGTACCCACTCTCATAGGAGTGAGGATTGCATATGGTCATGTGGCTACAGAATTTTCCAATCGTAGGTTTCACAAGTTTTTGCATATTTTTACAGGCAGTTCCTCTTGTGGAATGGGTGTTGAGCTAGTTTGCTCACTACTTGCATATATGGTTATGTGCTTTATGCTCAGTTGAGCTTTTTGTCCAAGATTGTATGCTTGAGTTGATTTTATGCATAATTGAGCATCAGTTTTGATGCGTTTGATCATGGGTTTCATGATTGTGTAGTAATCGAGTTGTCTCCCACTTTGACAGTTTGGCATGGTTTATGGTAGAGATTGTACTTGAGTTTTTTGCTTACTTTATAGGGGAGACTCTGCCAGATTTCTCCTAGGTTTTCTCGCCATAGTTTCTTGACATTCACTTATGGTTGCAAACATGTGTGACAATTTAGAGTCTACAATAATAACTCACGAGAGACGACGGTCTCGTAGTTGCTGATACATGTGATGTTGTCATTGTGTGGCCACACAAGGCATATTAGGTGTCGTTGTTTCAGACATATGAGACAACAAAAAAGATGTATGCGTGATACACATGTGGTTTTGACACATGCTAGAGTAACGGCTTCATATGCCAGTGACAGTGATGTCACAGTTTGCCTTTAGCGTTCCTCTTGATTACATTTCTTTGAGAGGTGACACTTCTCCCCGTTGGTTACTAGATGAGGATGCAATTTTCCATGTCACACCGCGTCGTGAGTGGTTTAACATCTTCTCTAGTGGGAGCTTTGGTTTTCTACACTTGGTCGATGGTTCAGCGTTTGACATTGCAGGTGCAGGAGATGTATACTTGTCATTGCCCAATGGTGCATCATATACGCTACGACATGTGTGCTATATTCCTCAACTCAGACAAAGATTGATCTCAACGAGACAATTAGCAGATTGTGGGTGTGAGATAATGCTTAAAGAGCAGTATTTCCAGATGCATTACAATTCATTAGTGATTTCCATAGGAGCCCGCAGTGGCTTGGTATATCATATGCATGTGTTTGTGTTTTGAGATATATCATATGTTTGTGTTTGTGTTTGGTATATCATATGCATGTGTTTGTGTTTTGAGATGGCATAGTGTTAGCGGGTTGCCACGACGAACGTCTGCAACATAGCTTTTTGTACTAACATAATGTCAATATACAAGAAAGCGACTCGAGATGGGGCACGGAGACTTAATGAGAGTGTCAATCTCACCAAAGTGAACTCAGAGAGCTACTCATACTACGACAAAGGCAAATCAACCACTTCCTAATACAAAAATTAGTATGCGTCCAATCTCACCGCTCTAGGTCATCACGCCTTTTCAGCATCCAAACTAATTTGGAATGCAACGAAACTTAAGGAGAAGTATTACAACACCTAGTGACAATCCTACCAAGTTTTTCAACCATCTAGGAAGGTACATAAATCACAATCCATCACAAAAAATGGGCAGAAAACTGAAATAGAACTATACGGAAAGGTCCCCCTTAAGCATAGAAACAAGCATAGAAACACTTATCCATGATCAAAACATCAAAAAACAACCATTTTAACCTTCAAATCAATACATTTAGCTCACAAGCAGTGCATCACAAACCACAAAAAAATTGAGAATGGTTATACTTAAATTGTAGAGCAAGAGACAAGGAACACAATGTCCTATTCGGAAATGAATTTTGATTACCAGTCCAGGAGAAAAGTGAATTACAATTTGTAGTAGCAAGAAGCTTCTCACAGTGCACGTTCAAAAACTCCCCTTTGCTAATGATCTCCCTTTAGTCCAAAACTAAGCGTTTTGACTTAAAGGTCAAGGGAACTTTCCCATGGCCATTTGACCACTTACAAGGGTATAGATTCAGAGAGGCTGAGAGGGTATGTCAAAATATATTACAATTCCAAATCATCATTAGCTGAATTACACGGCTTTGTTCAAAAAATTGAGCAAGTGTTGCAGGGTTTGGTGTACATCCGCCTGCCATGAGTCAGATCGCCATATCCACCAAACATTCCTCCCTTCCTATTCATTGCACGCCCTCGTGCAATCTATCTCTGAGTGTAATCTACTATCTTTTCTCTAGTGTTGTAGTGATGTGCCTGAATTTTTGCACTCTTGCCTCGATCTCCACTTTTGTTGCTAGCTCTCTAAAAGGGTTATTGCTGAGAGTACTTTGATATGCTAATGGTGTGCTGGCAGGTCTTTTGTCATGGGATTGAATAGAGAGGAGTCCACCTCAAAGAATCCTGTCATGAATGCCTCCTTGAAAGTTTGCATGTAGTGGGAGGGAAGGAACATGACTCTTGCATACAACCCCATGATGATGTTCTTGCTTGGGATTTCTGTCTCCGTATTCCAGCAAAGCCCTCTTGTGCCTCCACAAAAATCTGCCAGGGATGCTCTGCTGCCTCTATATCATTGAAAGCTATTATGCAGGTGATTAGCATCTTGGCAATTTTTACGAGCATCTGGTATGCAAGATCGGGGATCTCCTTCATTATGTTAATGACCCCTTTGAGAGTCTGAACCATATACTTCTTGGATGGTGGGTTGTTACTGATTGGCTTTGTAATAACTGGGTAGTTTAGCACCACCGGCCTTTTGCTTTGCCAAGAGTAAAAGCTATCCCAAGATCATTGTCTGTTGATGGGACAACAAGTTAGGTCGATCCTGAGGTGCTGTGGAACATTCCTGTAGTAGGTTTCGTCTATTGGTCTTTGCTCAAACCACTTCTTTCGCCAGAGGGGTTGATTGTCAATGATGGTTTGAATCTAAATTGTAGTGACAAGAACATCCCTGTAATCCCCTCGGATGTTTAGATCAAGGTCTGGTAGCATTCTTTGCTACCATAATCTAGCCTCCTGCCGCATCAGTGGCAGGGCAATCATCTCATGCCCGATGTTTTTGACCACCTCATTTGGAGTGAGCATAAGGAGGGCAGCCGATTCTAGCACTTTCAATTCATATTGCAGATATGCTTTGTGCAAGGGATCTTTGACTTTTGAGATCCAGCATTGAATTTCATCCTTGGCTGAATCTGAAGTGGATGTTGTGGTGGGATCTGCAGATTCCTACGTCTCTTTTCCAGTGCTTGTAGTTGGCGCATATGTTTGGTGAGCATCGAATGTGGAGTGATCTAACCCTTCTTCTTGGTCAAAGTCTACTGGGGATGTTTGGTGAGGCTTTACTTGACTTGCCCTCAGACTGTCCAAATCTCCCCATGCCTCTGGCAACTGCTTCCTCAATTCTTCAATTTCCCCGTCCTTGGCTTTTTGCAGGGCCCTATGTCCTGCTATCATGATTTGTCTATCATACTTTTCCTGAGCAAGGGCCTCTTATATCTTTTACCTCCTGGTTCAAGGAGGTTGATCTAGCAGTCATGGTTGAGGAGGTTGGAGTCTCTTGTATGGCTAGAAGGTAGGTCAGGGTTCTACTGACCACCACGTCCTGGTTCAAGGAGGTTGATCTAGCAGTCATGGTTGAGGAGGTGGGAGTCTCTTGTATGGCTAGAAGGTAGGTCAGGGTTTTGCTGACCACCACGTATGACTCTTGCAACTTTTCATTGTGTTCCCTTTCTTTAGTTAGTTCCTCCTCGAGGCGTTGTTTCTCGACTTGTAGTGAAGAGTTTGCCTCATTAAACTGTTGCACCCCCTTGTAATAGTAGGCTGCATTTTCCTGTTCTCTTTGCAACTCAGATTGGACTTGTAGCTGTGATTTCTTCAATTCCTCTATTCTTTGTTTTAGCCACAAGGCATCTTCAGTTGCCTTAGACGCGTCTCTTTTAGTATCTTCCAATTCGAGCTCGTGTAGGTTGTAGAGAGCCCTTTGGCATTGAAACTAGAGCTTAATCTGCTCTAAGTGAGCATCAATGTCGAATGACTTGATCATTTCTACTCCCTCCTCTATTACAACTTGCACTCTTGGTTTCTACTGGCTTTGTTGACCTTGATCTAATGTCCTAGCCTCACTGTCGTTTTTTCTTTTAGTTTCAGTTCTTTTATAGCTGCTGAAGTTATAGTAGGCTTTGGTTGTGTTGCCTCCACTTCCTGATCTATCTTTTGTTATGATTGCATCTTCTCCACTCCCTCCTCTGGGAAATCTTCAACTTTTTCTTTCTCTTTTATTGCAGTCTCTGAAAGTACCCCAGTGTCCTTGGGAGAATCAAACTCCTGACCCTGCTGGTCAAGTGTGTCCTGCTCTTCCTTCCCTTGTGAATTATCTTCCTCGTTTTTGGTTCGAGTGGATTCGTTAGATGATTCTAGATCATCAATGCATGGTTTCTTTGCCTCTTCTTTCTCCCTTAGCTCCATATTTTGTTTGAGCTCGTTATGGATCCATTGCCACACGGCATTGGCAATCTCTCGTTTTTCCTCTGCTTCTTGTCTTTTCTGCTACTTGATCCTAGAGCCGCTGTCTGCCTGTGTAGCAAATGAATGTTTTCTTCTTCTTCTTCTTCTTATTTCTCATCATCAGCTTCTATTCCTTGGGTTCTTTTTTCTTCATGCTGTTGTTGGCATATCCTTTCCCTCAATGCCTGCGCTTCTTCCATTGTTCTTGTGGCTTGAGTTATTGGGATGGCTTCTGCCATGCGGGTATATTTCTTCCTCAATCTTGTATATCCCAGGGAGAACTGGATGTCATGCTCCTCTTCTAAAGACTGGTACTCCGAAGGGGTATCTCTTTGTTGGGACCCGGCTTCCTAGCTACCTCGAGCATCCAACTCTGTCTTTTCGCTGTCCGAGTCCTTTATCATTGCACTTTGCCTTGTTTGTTAGCTTATGGTTTTGGCCTTGTGGATGGTCCGGCTACGTGTCTTACTGTTCTTTTAGGTTTGTGAATTAGATCTATCTGCACCTTTGCGGGTGGTAGATCATCAATCATCCCCAATGCTTGATAGGCAATCGCGTTAGCATTGGCGCTGCTGATAGCCGTTTTTCGGATTTCCATAATTGCCATAGTAAGCTACCTCACCCTATCAAATCACTCAAACACTGTGGCTATGCCTACCATTTCACTGTACATAGGCGTGTGTGAGTTAGGGGACTTTTCCCATATCTTCTTAAAAACCCTCAGCTAGCTAGTCACTGGGCTAGTTGAGCCAAAAAATAAAAAAATATAAAAAATATAAGTATATTATGGCCCATTTGTGTGTAGATATTTCATTGTATATAGGGTCTAAATAAAAGGATTTTTTAGAATTATTTTGGTATTTATTTAAATATTTCTACCTATGGTGTGTTATTTATGCTATGTACATTGACTCACCATTACCATATTTTTTCTTACCATTTTGCATACTCTTTATTCCATATAAAAATAATTTCATGCAAGCTTCTCTTATTTTTGGTGCAACTCCATCCCAACAAAAATCCAAAAAAACTAGTTTTATTTATGTGTATATTTTTTCACTATTGTGATTTTTCCTTCCTACATCTATTCTCTTTTACTCTCATAAATTAGAACACAAAAAATATTCATCTTTTTATGGTAGACTTATAATGAGAGAGATTTATTTTGACCCCTTTATATTTTTTCCACCTATTTTATTTATATTTGACATGTACATATATTTTTAGACCCCTCAATATTTGATTTTCTTAGTTGTACTATTCACTTATATCATGATCTCAACAATATCTTCAATTATAGACCTACCAAATAAGGTCAAGGGTATGTGGAATGCATGCATGCACCATGGGGAGCTCACTCTTGGAGGTATTCAAAAGAATCATCTAAAGAAGGACCTCACAAGGACCTTGTGCAGTGGAAAAAACAGTAGGTTTTGCTGAACTTTTAAAGATCACATGCTCCCTGAATTTGAAAAGGTGATATAAACAAAAGTTGTATCTCGTGAGCTGAACTTTGACCTCAAATTTTTTCATATTTTTTTGAGCTATGAGCTGTGAGCTATGATTTTATTGGTGGATCCCAGTTTGCCCATGCTATGCAGCCACACTCCCTCTTCCACTTTATCATTTTCCTCTTTCACACACACTCCTCCCTCTCCTTCCCACTCCCAAACCTGCAACTCCCATGTCCTAATTCACCCTCTTCACCATTGCCACATCTCTCACACCTCCATAGCCTTCATCCTCCATTTCTACACCCTATGTGTCCCCCTTTCTCTCTACATATATGTCCATATTACCATACTCTCTTCAACTTTGTAAATAACTTCAAAAAATCAGCAAAAATCCAAAGATAACCTCTGCAAATGAAGGCTTTTATCATGAATTTTCCAAGGTTTGAAATAACATAGCTTCATCGACACGCGCTCCTTCGCCATGCTGACCGCTTCTTCTACCGGTGCTGTAAAGAGGTGAATGTCAACTTCTCCAAGCTTCAACCTTGCTTTACAAGCTTATCCCTTCTCTAACTTTTCTCATCATATATCTCACCATTTGGTGAATGATTTTGTAGATATTTTGTAGTGATAATTACTAACTACTAACCACTAACCTTATTGTAAAATGCACCCTCTACTAGAGTAGGCACTCCCAAATTATTCACTCAATCCTCTCTCCTTTCATCCTCAATAATTCTCTTCCCTTGAGCCCACATCCATGTGACTCAAAGGACAAGAGAGACCCACCCTCATTAAAAAAAAATAAAAATATGCATAATCTTTTATTCCTTCAAATAAACTTGATTAGGCCTAATCCAAATCGGGGCTTCTAAAACCTATAAATAGAGCCCTTCTCTCTCTTGTAAATCATCACATGATCACACTACACCACACCATTCTCAACACATAACACACCACTCTTCAAGCCTAGTTGTGTAGAGTGTGTGCATTGTGAGTGCTCTATTCCATCACTACACATAGGTGCATGGAGAAGCTTGAAGTTAGTTATGCCATCTAGAGGAGTGGAGTGATACTATACTCTGCAATCACACTTGTAGCCTACTCTTGTCCATAAATAAGATTCATAGTTTTGGGTGCAATTGTATGCTGCAACTACGACTCTTCTCTCCAAATTGATTTGATAAGTTGGCTCATCAGGTGGTTGAAGGTGTATTTTCCTTGAAGTTTGTTGTGCCATTTCATGCTTGGTGGTTTGAGGGCTTGTTGAATTGTTTGCCAAAACTTTCAATTGTAAGAGGGTGCTCGGTGAGAGGGCTCCCGTGACCCTAAGACAATTTATGTATTGGCAACAAGGTCAAGTTTTGTGTTGTCTCTCTATTTCTCATCAAGCTTTGTGTGCATCTAGTCTTTAAGGCTAAGACTGAGTTGCTCAAGTTGATTTGTGCGCTTTACCTCTCTCTAGCGTGGTGAATGTTTGTGTTTGGTGTGTGTGGCTATCTTGCATTCCCCTCTCTTTGTGCGTTTGAGTACAAGGAGATATCACGTGCGTCCTAGTTCGCATCTACAACTAGGTGGTGCCCCTTTTCTTGTTTGGTTTCGGGTTGTGGGTTGTGGTTGTCTCTGATTGTGCTTGCCCCAGCCCCAATTGAGCAGCACGGGAGCCTCGAAGGGTGTTTAGAGGCCGCTCTTCTTGTTGCCCGCCCCGGACCGCCTCACTGCGTTCATGTAGTTCTTACTTTTTTGGCTCCCCTTTAGGTTTTCTTTGACGATGTTGTTGAGAAGGTAATTTTCGAAGTCATAGCTGACCACTCTTCTCTCTGCCAAGCCCATTGCCATTACTACTACCATGTGCAACAACAATTCTGTATATCTTGGTGGCTTCTGCACTTTGAAGTGTTGCAATATGAGGCGCAACGGCAATTCAGTTTTTCAATAGATCAAATCCAGATGTGTCAACTTGTGGCCTCGTTGCTTCAAAAAAGCTTTGTCGTCGTCTATTGCTTTTGTCTTTTGTAATAGATGTGTTCCTTGCTACAGATGGAGAGCTTCATTGATTATTTTTGTTGTGATCTTAACCTCGACGGTTGCCCCATCTTTGTCAGTTAAAGTGGCTTCCCCATTGTACTGAATAGAGCTTATGAGTTCATGAGCTCGTTTGATGTCCGTTCCCCAGGGTGGTAATCGTAGGAAGCTGTCCAATTGTAGGCATCTGCCCCCTGCTTGTACTTCTGGCTTCTGGTGTAGTGTCCACATTTCCCTTGGGGAAGTGGTCTCACTATTTCTCCGTAATCGGCTTGAAATCTTGCAATGAATATGTTAGCCGAAATTGCTTCAAGTACCTGTTCGGTGATACGAGCCTTCTCATTTGAGGAGATATTTGTTATCTCATAAGATGCATCATTCCACTCCCTTTGTGATTTCGTTTGAGGCATCTTGCGATCAATTTCAGCATTGAAAACCCGTTTTAGCCACTGATCCAAACTGTCCAAAAGTTGCAAATTTTGACCATAAAATGAAAAATGAGCATAACTTTGTCAAAAGTACCACAAATTTGACCAAATTTCACCAGTGCATCTAGAACTACTATAGGCGCAAGGGCATAATGTAACATATGAATTCTGGTGAAAAGGTACATGGATTTTGATCCATATTGGGAGGAATTTTGAAAATCCAACTAGGGGAAGTTGTTCCTGGGTATATGGAGGTGCTACTGTGAAAATATCTCTGGATTTAGGGTTTGAGGTACATGGATCACGATCCATGTTGGACAATAATTTCGAGAATCTAATGATACCATTTGGTAGGGTTCATCTAGATTGTGCCTTGGTCCAAAATTATTGTTTGGCACTTGGGCTAATTTTTGAAAATCTTTTGCAGACTCAGAGAATTTTGGCATTTTGAAGTGGATTTTGGAATTCGAATGGCCTGAAACTTCCTGGCTTGGCTTTTTTGAACATACTGGATCAGATGGCATTGGGTTTTCTTTGATTTGGCAAAAAGCTACATGGATTGCGATCCATGTTTAGAAGAATTTTGATACAGTTTCCTTGCACATATGTTCCTATAGGTCTTCCTAATACACTAGTGAATTTTTTATAGATTTGGACATGTTTTTCTTAGTTTGCCCCATTTTTCAGTTTATGGCCATGTTTTTCCCGTTTTGACCATATCTGTTTCTTGGAACCACTTTGGGGCACATGCTTTGCCCGATATCTGTCATTGCCTTGATTCTCGATGGTTTGTGTCTGTAATTCACAGCTTTACCTAGCTCCCTGTCAAATTTCACCAGAATCAAAATCCATTTGAGGAGACAAATTGATTTCGGGAAATTTCACCACTTTGCAAGAAATATTTTGCTTGGTTTTGATCCTACAAACATCCTTAAGTTACATTTCCTTGTTGATAGGCTTTTTGAGGAGTGTGTGAAGTCTCCCGACTGGCTTAAGTAGCAATTTGAAAAACTCCTCAAGAACTCTGATTTTACCCTTACTCCATGAGTTTTGCTGGCAGCCTATCATTTGTCCTTTCCCTGACTTTTTGCTGGAATCCTACCATTTGTCCTTTGAAAATGGCCAAGACCATTTGCAGACTAAAGGTAGAAAACCAAGAGGATTTGATGATTTAAAGAGCAATTTTTGTGATTATTTTTGCAGCATCAATCATATTTTTGCATTCCCCAGCTAGTGAACCAGTCCTGCCTTGATTTTGGTAAAAAGGTACATGGATCGCGATCCATGCTGGGAGGAATTTTGAAATTCCAGCTAGGGGAGGTTGGTCCTGGTCACTTGTAGTTGCTTCAATACAAATTTCTTTGGATTTAGGGTTTGAGGAACATGGATCGCGATCCATGTTCCACCAGCTTTTGCTGCTGTTTTTGTCCTGCCTGATTCTGCCAGCTACTTGGGGTCTACTGATGAAAGTGTTTTGATCTTTGATGAGTTTTGAAGTCCCCCATTGACCTTGTTAGTTTTCAGATTTTGTGACTTTGTACTGCTTTGATCTGTTGTTTTGGCAATGTTGATGCAGTATGGGGCATACATACATGTTCTTGTAAGGTTAATGATATGTCGAATCCGGTGTAGTAAGAGCTATCGAGGTGCTCGTAGTGGGTAGAAACAATTCCAAAAACCCTATGCTTCTGTGGCTCTCTCTCTCTCTCTCTCTCTCTCTCTCTATCTCTCTTTGAATGCAAATGAGCTTATGTTGCCCCATTTGACTATATGTTCCTAATCTACCCAGAATGCCCCATTCATACTAGCCTCCATTGAACATATCTTGTTTTTCATATCACCTGTAGTTTGAACCGTTCTTCATTCTGATATTTGATCGACAAATGATGTTGGATCTGCAGTTTTTGATCCTTTAGAAGTTGGCTCAAAATCCATCTTGTGCCGAATCTTTTCATATTTGCCATGTTCAAAGTCCCTGCTTTGAAGTTTTGGTGTTTGCTTTCAAAAGTCAATTCCGACTTTCTTGGCTCGACTTATCAATTTTTGTTGATTATCTGTCCTTTTTTCCTTTTTAGTAAAAAAAATTATTTACAATTATTATTAGTTGGCCAAAAATTAGCCAAAGTTAGTGTAACCTCTCATACATACATATTCTTAACCCGGTATTAGATGGTGTCGGTATGGCTCATGATTATGTCAGTTAAAAGTTTATAAGGCTCTAAAAATCTTGTTTTAAAAAATAAAAAATAAAAATAAAATATATATGATAATAATATATACAAAATGATAATCCTGCTGCATTTTACCCCCTTCCTAGAGTGACTTGTCCCATATGAACATGTGTTAGAGTGCATGGGAACAAAGGATGTGTCTATACATAGCCATATAGTGTGGCTCTATGATGCCAATGGAGGATATGCATGGGGAAACAAAATGCTGTGCAAGAGAGGGGTGCTGAACAATATGTTCAGTGGCTGCTGGTGGCGAGGTCACATTGAAGGTGCATGGTCCAAACATTAGTAATTGTAGAAGACGCGCCCTGTGTTAGACAGTGACCTGCAGAAGTTGTGATGTTGCTGGTTGTTTTGATTGAGGGCTTTGTTTTGGTTGCCACTGAAATTGCTTGCTTGTGGATTCCCTAAAGAGGCATCATGTGAGCGATTTTGTTTTGGTTTTCATACCCACTTGACATCTTTTGGTTGTCGAGGTTGATGTTGGATTGGCCTAGGTTGTCTGACAAAGGCCGTGGGCGGTTTGGCAAGGTCCAATTTCTGTGGAGGCAAAGTAGATTGACTTGTATTGCTTTGTCGTTTGGGTATCCATAATTTCTTCGGATTGGTTTGCATGATGGATTTTTTAATCCATGCTTTCCTTACCACGGTTGGAAAATACCACTGAGCTGGTGCATGTGGTGATGGAAGAGGTTCCCATACATTGTCTGTTTGTACAAAGGGCGTGGCAAAAGATTGGTCCTCTCGTTTGAGCTGTAAGGTATTGTCCTGTCAGTTTGGCGTGGCCTGATAAGTGCGCATCCACAACACTCTCAGAATAATTGCTTCATTAAGATCCTGATCTTCGACCACATGAATTTGATGCGGATAAACTGTTCCATTAATAGTGATTGGTAAATTTATGTGTCCCAAACTGTCCATTGTGCCTTTGTTTGCTACTTTGGACCCCATCATGTTTGGTATTAAAGGTTCCCTTCTTGTGAGTTTTCTGAAAGTGGAGTAGCTAACAACATTAGCTCTTGCCCCGGTGTTCACTAATGCTCGCTTGGTGGTCCATCAGCAAGTTGTAACTTAATACGTAGATCCATTCCACCTAACCATGTAGCCGCCATTTGTATGGATGCTATCGGAGTAGTATCGATACAATCATTCAATTGTGCTTTTCTTTGAAAGTGTGCTTCCTCCTTGTGCTTTAATATTCTGATTTTGGCCTCCTGTTGTGCCTGTTCTTGAATGTCATGTGCTTGACTTCTACACTGAGTTGCTGTATGTATTGTTTCGAGCTCTTCTTGTGTCAGTGAAAGAAGATATTTTTTTAATCTGCAGCCACTTGTCCAATTTGGCATCTCCTCATCAGCTAATGTTGAAGCTTGATGGCGCCGCTTTGTGATATATCATGTATTACAAAAGGCCCCATCCCTTGCTTTTTGAGTTTTTTGGAGTGTTGTTTGAGCATATACATTAAAACGTAATCCCCTTTTTGGAACTCCTTGCTAATACATGTTGATCATGGAAAGCCTTCATTTGTTTTTTTTGAGCATATATCCTAGCTACCGCTTTAATCTGGGTTTCATCTAATTGTTCTAGGGTGTCTAGTCTCTCCGATAGCTCATGGCCCGTCCATCCTAATTGTGTTGCCACTTGTAGGGTTTTGATTAAGAATTCCATGGGTAGGATTGTATTAATCCCAAACACTAGGTTAAAGGGAGTCATCCTGATGGAAGTTTTAAAAGCTACTCTATAAGCCCATAATGCTGTGTGTAGCTCTTGATCCCAATCGTTTCTTGAGTCATTGACTATTTTGGTGAGTACAGTGCATAAGATTTTGTTGGTACTCTCTGCTTGCCCGTTATCTTGTGGGTGATAGGGTGCTGATTTGCGATGGACGACCATAAATTTCTCAAGGAGGCTTTCATTGATGTTGTTTAAAAAGTGCATTCCCGTATTGTTCACTATTTCTATGGGTAGACTATATGTTGTAAAGATGTGTTCAAAAAGGAAATGAGTAGTAGTTCGTGCATCATTTTTTTTGGTTGCCTTTGCTTCCGCCCATTTTGTCATGTAGTCTGTTGCTAGTATGATGTATTGTGCATGAGATTTGTATCTCGGAGGTATGATGGAATGCCCCATTTGGCAAAAGCACGTACCTCCATCATTGGCCTTGATGACATTTCATCTCTCTGTAGGGGTGGTTTTGTGCATTGACATTCATCACATTGTTTGACATAGGTCTCGCATCCATAAACAGGGTTGCCCACCATATGCCTGAGTGTAGCACAAGCTTTGCCGTTTTGTCAGCAGAAAGTTGTCCCCTTGACTCTTCTGAGTGTGCTTGTTCTAGGATAACGTAATAGTTGCTTTTTGTAGCACACAGTCGTAGTTGTTTGTCTTTCCCCCGCCTATATAGTTGGTTGGAAATGAGCAGATAGTGTTTGGCCTCTTCTTCTATAGTTTTCATTCTTGCCTTGTCCCATCCCTCAGGGAAGGTCTTGTTTCTTAAGTACTCAGCTATGTGAGTACTCCATTTGGGTGCTTGTACTACTTGAAACAGGGTGGCATGTTCCACTGGAGGTTGTTTTGTACAACTATCCCATGATTTTACATATGTATGGACACAGTGTTCCATGTTTGGCCAGTAGAATCCCAATCTCTTTTTGTTGTTGGCATGTTTGCGTTTCTCCATTCTGAAACCTCGTATTTTGTGTATGAGACTGTTTGAGGTAAGAGGTGGATTCTTGCGGCTGTAGACATAGTCTCAATATCCCATCCTTACCATGTGTACAATCGTCGTGCTAAAAGCTGGAGATTTTGTGTTTGTTGTATAATTGATGCTTGTCTTTATACCTATAATGAACCGATTGTGAGTAGAGGAATGAACTCTTCGCTCCACCTTGGAGCCATTTCAATGTTAAATAGATACGAATCAAGAAGATCATCATCGATACCCTCAAGTGCTTCCCCATGAAACAGTCGTGAAAGATGATCTGCTCGTGTGGGGATGCTCACATTCTTCTGTCCATTCAAACTTAGCAATGAGAGCATACAATGGCTTAGCTATTAGAGCATACATATATATGAAACACCTGTAGTACCCAGAATGCCGCATCACTTCCTTCATTTTCGTTGGTCTCGCTAGTGTAGCAATTATTTGTACCTTTTCTTGATCATTGGAAATACCGTATTTGGACACAATGTGGCCCAAAATTTTACCTTATCGTGACACATTTTTTTAGGGTTTGAGCAAATACAACACGTTCTGCACTTTTTGAAGACTTTCCCTAGATGCGTTATGTGGTCACTTCTCCGATGAGAATGAACACAAAGATCATCCATGTATATCTCTAGAAATTGTCTGAGATATTCCTTGAATGCATGACTCGTTAGTCTCTGGAAAGTAGCAAGGGCATTGGTCAGGCCGAAAGGCATTACCCTGTATGCGAATATGTCCCACTCTGTTGCAAAAGCTGTCTTACGTTGATTTTCTACTTTAATTGTCAAATGGTTGTAGCCTGAGAACCCATCCAAAGAAATATAGGCTTCTTTCCCTGCTACCCTCTCAATAACATGATCCATTATTAATAGTGGATAGTTGTCTCTGATGGTGGCAGCATTTACCTATTTAAGGTTTACACAGACGTGCAATTCGCCATTCTTTTTGGGTACTACCACAATAGGGGACACCCAATTGGTGTCTTCAATCTTGTAGATAAACTCTACATCTTTCAATTTGTCTATCTCTACCTTAATTTTCTTGGCAAAAGTCTCATTGTATGTGTAAGGACGTTGTCTGCGTGGTCTTGCATCACTTTTAAGGGGTATCGTGTGCTGACAAATCTCAGGAGCTATCCCCTTTAGATCTTTGTATGACCATGCAAAGACATCTTTGTATTGTCTGAGCGTATCGACTAGAAGCCGCTCTTCTTCGTCAGTGAGGTCCGTGGCAATGTATGCCGGTTTAGGCTCCTCGCGTGGTTCTACTAAGTTGATGAATTTGGCTTTTTCAGGTCCATCATATGAAGTTCCTAGTTCTTTAAGATCTTGTTTGGGTTTCTGCACCACAATTTTCCTATCTTGAATAGTATACTTCTTATAGTGGGAAGGTGCATCAGATTTATCATCGTTTGATTCCTCGTCAGTGTCCATTTTTGTTGTCCAAACTTCCTTCAAAGCTTGTTTCATGTCATTGTATTTGTTTTTGCACTCCATTTTGGACAACTTCATTGATTTCTCATAATTGCTCTCCTTTTTTGGTTTTTGTGTGTTCTTGTTTTTCGATTTTGTTTTGGGTGAGTCACATTTCATGTACCTTTTTGATATTCCACCTTTGAGGCAATCGGTTGCTTCTACTAACCTTAAGTACTATGTTTTGTCGATTAACAGAGGTACTGAGTCTTGTCTTGTCTTATTTTGTTTGTTTATGCGTTTATTCCAATATCTAGACTGTCTTTGAGGATTTTAGTTACAAAAATCATAGTAGATCACCCGTAGATCTTTCCGTTTGATGTTTTGACTTGAGCTATTAGACAACTTGTCATTTGTGTTGTCCTTTGGCAGCTTATCTGTCAAGTCCTGGAAAGCTTCTTCATTCGTTTGGTCAAGGTCTCTTACTGAGATTTTGTCCGCTATGCGTCGGCAATCGGCAACCCCCTCCTGGTCAGGGACTTTCCACTAATTTCGGATCTAAGCCGACACCCATCATCTAGAATGGAATGATATCATATCCTTCCTCATCGCAGAATTTGGTGAGGGTCACTTCGTTTACACAAACATCAAGAGTGGCTAGTATCTATTGCTATCCAAAAGGTTCAAACATCTCTTCTGGAAAAGGCTCTGGTAAATATGCCTCGTCTTGTGTAGTCCTATAAAGAATGCAATTTGCCTTTTTTTAACTTCCACCTTCGTAAGCTTCTCCTGTCCAATGGTGAGCTTTGTTCTACATCCATCTGCTAATTGAAGTTTCATACTAGTCTTTCAGAGAGCAGGTTTCCCCCATTTTTCCCACATTGCTTTAGTAGCTATGGCTATTCCAGCCCCATTATCCAATATTGCTATCGACTTAAACTCTTTGTACTCCACTGACAAGGTAGTATTTCCTTCTTCACCTTTACAATAATCTCCTACCTTGTTCACTGGTACTGGCTCATGTTTAGTTTGTTTTGAGGGTTGTGTCTTCAATGTTTTTGGAGAAGCATTGGGTGGCGGGATTACCAGCCCTATTTTTTCCAAAATTTTCCTGACCTCCTTCCAAAGATGCGCTCTTATCTGTAGAACTCTAACAAAGTTAGCGTACGACAAATAGGGGTGACATAAGCTCATGAAGAGTTTTGGTATCCATCATCTTAGGATTGGCCTTCCATTGAGACGGTAATTCTTCACCTCCGATCGGGTTTCATGGTTACCAATAAATGAAGGTAAAATCTTTAATGACTGCGGTTTGCTGTCTTTTGATATCGATGTACCTGCATCACCATACAGTGATCGGATGTCATTTGGGTAGAGCTCATGTTCCAAGTGGATCTCTGTGATAGGGTCTGACAGAAGTGTAGCACTTCCATCTTTTCTATTCTTGATCTGTTCCCATAGCTCATGAGGCCATTGTTCTTCCACTTCCGGAATTAGCATTGGTGCTTGCAAAATACATTTCATCTATCGTATTGGCTGCCACCCTCGTATCCAATGGTATTTTGTTTACAGAATCTGATTGGTCTTCCTTTTCAATTCCCCGATCCTCTAACTCTTGAATTTTTTCACGGATTAATACCTCAGTTTTTGGAGTAGTCGGAACTGGTGGTTCCATAAGCGCTTGAGTGGCTTGGATGAGCTCCATGCACATCTTTAGCCACTCTTTTTCATAGCCTGGATGAGAGAACGTTAACCACATATCCTCTTGGGTTTGGTTAGGCTTTAGCCTTGCATTGTAAGCTTTTAAAATTGCACCCAAAGGTTCAAAAACCTTGTCCACCAAGAAAGATCCTCCCGATGGTATAGCCGACGATTTTTCTACCTCGCTCATTTCCTTAAGGTCTTGTTCCCTTCTCAATTGTTCCTCTGTTTGTAGTAATTTGGTTTCCAAATCTATTTTTTCTTTCTCTCTTTTGGCTTTTATCTTGTCTCGTTTTGCCTTCCAAGACTTCCTGGGGGTTCAGATAGACAAATTTTCTATCTCGGTTTGACTGGCTGGGGCATTCCTTGCAGCCTCATGTGCTTGTGCTCTTGTTATCGCGTTTATCGGAATGGTTGGTTCTGTTTCTAATCCACTTGAGCTTGGCACAATCCTAATCTTGTTCATGGTGGCTTTTCCTTTGTTGTTAGGGTTTTTTGGACAGTGTGGAATGAGATTATCAATTGTACATCCTTCACAGAACCCAAAAATTTTAATCCGTCCTCCTTTGTTTGGACAAACCCTTGCCCAATCATCATTGCCGCATTCATAGCATGGTCCTACAGGTGGTGGAGAAGCTTGTGGAGCTCCCATCGGTTGTCCTGCTATAGGAGGATACCCCCTAGGTTTGTAGTTCTAGTTTGCCATGAACATCAGCATATTTTCATCGACCAAGTAGCGGTTTTTAATTGGCTATGCTATGTATGAGGGCTCAGGCATCTCTTCAAGAAGTATCCATGGAATTTGTCCCTCTGAAGCATATGCATTCCCATCAAATCCCCTCTTGTAGGTATTGTCTAAATTCTCTTGATATGAAACTACCTGGACCATACTCTGATCAGAAGGTGTTTCTACGGGTTGAGAAAATCCTTACCATGGCCCTATTGTCCTGGGGTAAAGGAGATTGATGTCCCAACACAGGTTGAGGTTTTTCCTGCCCTTGGATTGCGTTATTTGGTCCTACTTGGTATCTTGGGGTGGGGGGGGGGTGGTGGAAATTGTTGCCCTCCATGTGGTCCGTATTGTCTCTCTCTAACATAGTTTCGATTATAGAAATATTCGTGGGCTTCATGGTTTGTCCATTTTTGTTCGGTAGCACACCATTTCAGTACTCGCGGTGCATTTACTCGTGGCCTTTGTTGAAGGTTGCACCACTGGGTTGGATGATCTCCTCCACAAGTTTCACATTTTTGGGTGGGCTATTGTTGTGTGTTTGAGTTCGTCCTGTTTCCTTGGTTTATCCTTATGATCACTTCCTCGATCATTTGATCAACGTCCGACACAGTTGGGTTTTGCCCGCCCAATTTCATCGTGGACTAACTAGTGGTTGAAGAGGTACTACTTGCTCCCTGATCTGTGTCTTCAACCACCTCTCCATATGCCTTGCAATTATCTACCAGATACAACCCATGTTCATGACTTGCTTAAAATTTACACATGCCTTTAAGTACAAGTCCTTTTTGAGCGTGTCATTTTGCAATCCTTCTATGAAAAGGACTAACAGTCTCTCATCCTGAGGTAGTTCTCGAGTAGGGCATCTTTCTATGTACTGCTTGAAACAAAGCGATGCTTCCTTCACCTTTCTTTCTCCTTTTGTCTAAATGAATAGATCTGGGAGACAGTGCTATGCTTGATTCCTCTCTTTGAGAATTCCTCAGCGAACTCTCAGAAAAGTTGCTCAATACTTGGGAATTCCAAGTTGTGTAATGGTTGGAACTAAGTCAAAACAGTCCCTTCTAACGTCAACCCAAATCCTTCATATTGAGTATGGAAATCAGTTACCTGTTCCTCTCTCAACACTTGTTTGAAGATCGAAACATGAGCATACAGATCTCCTGATCCACTATACTTTTTGAGTACACATTTTGCCACTTGAGATGGTCGTATACGTCTGGACTCTGCAACCATTCTTACAACACCTGGTCCTCATGGAGTGGTTCCTTTAGGTTCATAATCTCCTCTTGGCATTACCGGTGGTATCCTATCGGCTATATGTTTGTCAAGTCACTCTCGTGTAATAGTCAAGGGATTCTAGTAGTGTAAGTCACGTCAGGAGCAGTACTGCCCCTATGTGTGTTCATGGAAGCCCTAGACCCCGTTGATCCTAAAGGCCCTGTGTTTGGAACTTGTTCATGTACAAAAGAATATTCCACCCCGGTTCTTGTTGGACTCACATGTGCAGTCTCCGATCTCGTGCGAGTAGTCATGGTTTTCACCTCTTCCGGATTTACATAGTATTGGTGGAGTGGTCCCCCAAAATATGTATATCTCTCTAACTCCTTACGATCCATAGGAGAGTACTTTCGGCCACAGTTGTCTATTATGACCGCCTGAATACTTCTCCCTTCCAGATTTACATAGTATTGGTGGAGTGGTCCCTTAGTTTTCTTTTGTCGTAGCATGTATAATGAGATGACGTGTATACGTCTTTTTGTAACTATTGAAAAACCATGTATTTTCTCAATAATGACATTTGTGGGTTGTAACTATTACATTTGCAAAGCTTAACAATCAAGTGATTTGCCTATGATGTGTATAATTGTCATTGATTTACTTTCGTCCAATTACTCTTGTCAATTTTGTATCTTTATTCTGCAAACAATACTATGCATGATAGTGTTAATGGTTATATTGTCTTGTGGGTGAGTACTTTTGGTCTATACCTTGCACTTTCTTTCAAAGGTGAATATGTGCTTATCTTGGATTCATTTAGGTATACTTTATTCTGGAAACATTCAATATGGTTGATGGGTGGCAAGGCATTCAATACCCTGCCACCCAAAAAAGTTTACTCTCGGGCGTTGCTATAAGCGTCTCTATATAAGGTTCTGCAACGTCACTATAAGCGTCACTACAAAAGGACTGCAGTCATCGCCATAAACGTCGCTATATAGCGACGCGTATAGCGACTCCTATCGTGACAAATATAGCGATGGTTATAGTGATGTTCTCGTAGCAACGGTCTTAGCGACACTGGGGAGTATAAAAACCAGCATCACAAGTGCACATAACCTCTTGTAGTGTTTGGCTTCCAAACACGAATCGCGATCCATGTACCCCTGAGTCAGAACAGAAGCAGAATTTCACCACACAAAGAGCTAGTCCATAGTACCCTGGTGGTTCTTTCAAAATTGAAATTGGACCTAAATTGTTGATGTTGTGTATGGAATTATGTGTTATTGAAAAACCTAGTTAAAATTTTGTTGATTAAAGGCCATAACTAACAAGAACGGCTGTAAGCTCACAGTTATCAAGCATTTATTGATAGGTTGCAGGTACTAGAGAATACTACCCATCAAGTAAGATCAAACAGGGAATTCAAACTAGCTAATGAGGTAACCCGGTTTGGATTCTACAATACCAATTCTTCATGAATTTACTATCAAGAAGATTGTACTAGAATAGGAATCCCAGCATCTTTGACCAAGGGATCAATCACTCAACAGAAGAAAGCGTGAATCAAAGACCACTGCCGCCTTTAGAACCCATTTTAGAGAAGAGCTTCTCTGACACTTCGTCAGAAAGATCATACAGCCTCATGACTGAGGATTCTAACAAGTCGAACCCTAAGGGAACAACATCCATGGGGGTAGGTCCTTCTCAACTTGCATCTGATGCTATTTGGCTACGGCTAGACTGACGTCATTTAATCAGACGTCTCATCACGTCCAAGCAGCATATCTGTCGGATTCTGTAGAAAAAAACAATAAGACTTTCTGTAAGTATAAACTTATAATTACAAAACAATCCATTTTCTTAGCTTATCATTAAAATGAAATAAATGTAAAAGAGTAAAGTGAAATACTAACCATGCCACCACGAGAACTAAGAATGGCCATCAGGGCGTTTAAGACCTTTCTGCCTGCGTACTCGCGCTCGTACGGTGTGGGGTCACGTCCTGTCATCGACCACTGTTCAAAACATACAAAGAATCCATTATGTTAGAATTTAAAAGTACAAATAGATGTAGCTACCAAACCTAAGAAGTAATGCAAAAACACTTACAAAATTGGCCTCAAATAATGCCCACCCGCCGCTCCCCAAGCGGTGCGAGCTCCCTGCCTATACTCGCACTTTGGCTGCCTCCTGTTGTTGCTTCCACTTGTCAAGATTCTTGCGCATTGCTCGCTTCACATTCTTCCAATCTTCTTTGGCCAGCCAATCTGGTCTGTTCCACCCCATGCTTTATTGCCTTTTGTACTTCATAACACTTGTGCTTGCAGTATTCACGCATTCGAACCTTCATCAAGTCTTCATTGAAGCGCCCATCCCGACTTGACACGGGAAACTCGTAATGCACCATGCTGATGACTCTGTATTTCAATTCATTTGACACTTCACTCCAGGTGTTTAGTATATAGTGTTGAAACACATGAGAGCAAATACCGCGCATGCACGAGATCACCTTCTTGCCTTCGTCATCCAAGATGATGCCGCCGCTGATGTTGACCGAGTACGGCAGGCCTTCTCGCCTGTGACACGTGAACCTGGGTGTCTCGACAGGGGTCTTGAGTGGTGTCTCTAGCGGCATCTTGATGGGGGTACGGACGTCAGGTGTCTCCACTGGAGTCTGGGTCCCAAAGTGAGGAGTGTCACTGGGGTGACTCCCGGAGGAGTAGCTAGTGGTGTGTAGCCAGGAACGGCTGATAGCCGTGAAAAACTTGGCGTAGATGGTGATGCCGTGGTTGGTGTGGGGGCATGCAAAGAAGGGGAAGGTAAGGAGCCTCATCAAACACGAGGCAGTGTCGAGGCATCAGCAGTGGCATCCCCACAGCAACCGCCACCGCCACCACTAGAGCATCGGTGCCTAGACGAGTGTGAAGATCGTCTTGTCGACACCGAAGCTTTGGAGCGTGTTGAATGCTCCAAAACAGAGGGAGACACTGAAGGAGTGGAACAACGTGATGGTGCTCTAGAGCAATGATGCTCCTCGTACCACCTCCTCTGCTGGGGTGACAAAGAAGAAAGAAACTCATAATCATCCATACCTGCATTAAACACATAAACATTTAATATTAATATTGAATGGAGAAGAAAACATGGGCAAGTTATAATCTATACTATAGATAATAGGGAGAGGGATTCCTGGAGAGAGAGAGAGAGAGAGAGAGAGAGAGAGAGAGAGAGAGAGAGAGAGAGAGAGAGAGAGAGAGAGAGAGAGAGAGAGAGAGGACTCATAAAGGGGGAGGGATTCCTGTGTAGAGAGATTCCTGTGAAGTTCTTGTGAATTTGTATTCCGTGTGCATTCTACGTATCTTGTAGAAGCTATGTCTTGAACAACATGCCTTTTATATGTAGCTGTGACAAGACACTCTGGTCATAAATTAAATTTCTTTTCTATTTGCCATATTTTTCTCGATTACTTGTGACATATCTTTATCTATCACGAGAGAGAGAGAGAGAGAGAGAGAGAGCGAGAGAGAGAGAGAGAGAGAGAGAGAGAGAGAGAGAGAGAGAGAGAGAGAGAGAGAGAGAGAGAGAGAGAGAGAGAGAGAGAGAGAGAGAGAGAGAGAGAGAGTGGTATGCCTAATCTATTTTGCATATGCAGGTTTCTATATTCTTGGGTAGTTGCAGGTTCTCAGAATCCATCAGTATGAGTGATCATGGCAGCAGTAGTGCTCGCCCAGCAAGGCGGACACAAAGCGCTTCTTAGCGTCTCTTTCACCCGATCAACTAGATCTAGTGGAGGGACGAGCAGCATCTATGAGCAGAGATAGATCACCTCCTTTGAAATTGCTCAGTCTCCATTGCACTCAAAGCGTAGTGCTTTGTCGGCCTTGAGTTGATGTAGTCGGCATATCAGACTTTCACGACACACCGAGGAGTGTCCCTGCTTCTGAGACTGCTCAAACTACATCGAAGGATTATGACCCCTGAGGGGAAGCAGGTGATGGGCTGCATGCAACAGTTGTGTAGACAAGTTTTTTGTCACATTGTCATGATCTCTTAGGGGCTCAGGATAAAGCCTCCAAGGATTATGTTATTGCTACGCTGCATCGGGAGTTTTCAGCTCCCTCTTTGGAGAATACTCTTGCATTGAAGTATTCTGTATATGTTTGTACATCTGTAAGTTCTTAATGGTGTGTTGTGTTTGTTGCAGGACCCTTACACGCAGCCGTTGAAACCGTAGGAGCTAGCCAAGTGTGTTGTGTGTGTGTGTGTGTGTATGAGATTGAGAGGGAGAGAAAGAAAGAGGGGAAGGGAACATGAGAGGGAGGAGCATACCTGGAGTGTAAGCAATGATGATTCAACACAAATAAGCTTAGAAACAGGTGCCCCTTCTTGGTAGTCAACCACGGGGGAATGTTGTAGTTGACGATGACAACGGGCCATACACTGTAAGATGTTGACCTGTGACCAAATGGATTTACGCCATCCATAGCCAGGCCCATGCGCAAATTCCAAGCTTCACTGGCAAAATCTGGCCATGTATATCTATATGTTTCCAGGTTGCGCAATCTGCAAGAATTGTAGCACACCATCCAAAGATCTATTCTCCTCGTGCCATGATGCTAGGGCGGCCATGGACTTACATTCAAAGAAATACTTGATGCGAGGAAGCAGAGGAAAATGTCACAAAACCTTTTGTGGATTTTTTTGTCCGTGGAGATCTACTCGATATCTCTAGGAATCACATTTCGGACACTTCTCCATGTCTATGTATTCCCCTCTAAAAAGAATGCAGTCGTTAGGACAAGCTTGAATCAAATTGTAATCCATCCCCAAGTTTTGCAAAATCTTTCTTGATTCCTCTATGAAATTTGGCATCACATTATCAGCTGGTAGTATGTGCTCTTTGAGCAATCTACACAACAAAAAAATGCGGTACACTTGTGTAAGTAATCTATCAGATCATTATACATCTAGAGTTTTTTATTGAAGTAAACAAATTGTAATAGATCACCTGAAAAGCACTGTGACGCTAGTGTCACTCCGCCCAAACTTTGCCTACATGTTGAGAAGAACCAGGAGCGCCTTCAATCTAGACACACGTGCTCCATCATACAATGGCGTATCGGCTTCACTTTTCATATCATCATAGATAAGCCTTTCTGAATCCATGATTGTTTTGATCATTTCATCGATCTCGGGCTCAAACATAGCCTCGTTGGGAATGTGGTCTGCATGATCATCCTTTGAGCTGTCAAAGGCTACATCTTGTGGCCTCACGTATGCTGCTTGACCAAAGCGCCTGCGAACACGTCTATTGGGTTGCAAGATTACTGCTTGTTGGCTAGCATCAGAGTCCGACGAGTTATAATTGGCAACAACTCGATCTATAATAGATGGATAAACTTGCCAAATTCACAAACGTGCTGCAAAGAAACACGTCTTGTCCATCGTACAACATGTTCGCATTAATTACAAGGACATAAGATCCTTGTTGAGAGATAGGTGTTTCGATTGGATGACCCCACATCATCGTCACTACTCATAATGAATGTAAAAACCTTATAATCTGGATATTAGTTTAATCTTCTATTGGCATCCTCCGTCTACTCTCTCTCTCTCTCTCTCTCTCTCTCTCATTCACATTGTAAAGTACCTCACATTCTCTAGTCATGTCCGATCCCCACACACCTCAGTCTAGAGGTGACGGAGATCAGAACCACCGGGTTATAATCTCGTCTTTATTGGTCAATGCCTATATTTGTGGGTACAAGAAATCTACACACCCACGTCTACATGACAATGCATGTAGTGGACAAAACCCCTTTGCCTCTTCTCTAGCTGTAGCAATTCACAGCATCTTAACATCTTTTCAAAACAGATCCTTGTTCGAGGGATTACTTAGCACATTACATGTTGGCCTCCAATCTGAGTATCATGCCGTTGAAAGCTTTCCAACTAAATCCAAAATCTAATCTTAAATCTAACCTGATTGTACGTATGGTGATTCGGAGCTAATTGAACATGGTTAGTGGGTGAGTTAATAGGTGTCAGTTCTGATGGGAATATACATATTATTGTGTATCTAGTGTTTGCTCTTTGGGCAAAGCCTTGAGCTTAATTGGAACTCGCCCTTCATTGACATGCCCTAAAATCTAGCCTAAATCTAAATCTAATCTAATCTTAAATCTAACTTAGCTAATCTTAAATCTTGCCCTAATCTTAAATCTAACATAAATCTAAATCTAATAGTCCTTGGCCTACTGATGCTGGCTATATGGTTTTTGAATGTTTTGGACTTTTTTAGGTCAGCCAAAAGTCAGTTTTAGGGTCTGTTCTAGTCGTTTTCCCCTTGATCTGCTTTTGCCCCTTTTGTCCTCTTTTTGAACTTTTCTGATAAGGGTCCCTTGGGAGAAAGTGCTTCAAATGTTATCACATTTCTACTTGCCCAATATTAGCTCTATGGGACGGGTGTCTAACCTCACTCCTATCTTATTGCAGACATAGCGAGAACCACAAATATAATTGTCAATCCATGGGACGAAGCTGACTTGACTAGTGCATAGAGGCTACAAGAGGTTGTCAATCTCTTGGAAAACAAAAAACAAGTCGCATCTAACTCAGGCTACACTCTACTGACAGAAATCACCAAAAGCTAATCGCTCATCGACAAAAAAATCACATCCGTTACAGCATCAAATGTAACATTTAATGGCCTAGTAACTCGTGTGTAGCGGAAAATAGCATGAACATAGTGAGCATTTCATTAGAATAGATTCCTAATGAGATTAACAAGAGTGCTTGGGTGGAGAGAGCAACAAAAAGCATAACACCTAGTTAGATAGCATGAACAATACTTCAAAAGAGAGAGAAATTAAGCAATTGACAACAATTGAGGACCGGATTTTCATGGAGCCAGTCCCCCCTCCAAAAGGCTTTGTATTATGGTTTCTCCCATCAAGAGAGACATTTTACAATACAATTTCTTGTGTTCCTTCAATACTAGCTAGTGCAATGAAGATGGAAACTTCATGCACTACGCAAAACACTTATCAAACACAACATCAATTCCCTCACGGTCTTAGACCCAAGACTTCACACACCTTTGAAGATGGTGAGAGCTAGTGAGGTATGAGAGTAGATTGAGAGGAAGAAGGAGTATGAGAAAGTTGTACATCTCCTCACATAATCACTCATATTAGCATAGCTTAGCTTAGTAATTAGCATGGTAGAGGAGATGAGCATGCATTGAAGCTTGGCTCTTGGTTGGATTTGCATCACAAAGCCAAGAGTTGTTGGTGTAGGCCTTCCTTCTCACAAGCTTGGAGTAGGTGTTAAGCTTTTCATTAAAGCTTGAGAAGGAGAGAGAGTCTTCTTTACTTCATACATGAGATTGTGTGTGTGTGTGTGTGATAATGCCTTGCAAAAATCAGCTCCCTCTCTCTTGGTCGACCCCTCTTGCTATTTGCTCTTGCTAGCATCCTATTGGACCTCCCCAAGCTTAGCCAATGGTGACACAACTTTATGGGCTGAAGTAATCTTCGGGTTGACGGCTGGCGAGGCGGTCTTTCAGTGCATGTAGGGCTTTCTCATATCTAAGCTTTCTTTCTTTGTCTGGAACCTGCAAGAATTGCATGGTGACCCCGTTTTTGAGCTCAATGGCTGAGCAAACAAAAAATCTGGAGGTTAGGTTGCTTATCACTGGCCCAAATATCTTCATTCGCCAAGTGAAGAACCCTGTATAGAACGCCTCCTCGAACGCCAACATAAAGCTAGATGGCAAGAACATGCATCTGGCATAGAAGCCATAAAGGACTTCTTCAGAAGGTTGACCGCTTAGGTCGTAGCAAAGACCCTTATTGCCCTTGAGAAATGACATCCATGGTGCTCTTGCTTGCTCTGGCTCGTGAAAAGCTTCAATGCATGTGAGCAACATTTGGCAAATTTTGTAGAGCATTGTTTGGTGGATATGGTGGCGTATGCACACCAAACCCTGTAAACACTACTTGATTTTTCAAAGACAGAAGGCACTGGATGCACTTAAAGACCGCCTAGCCAGTCGTCAACACGAAGACTATTTCAGCCCATAAAGCTGTGTCAAGGGATGACATATGCGAGGAGGGGGAGAATGTTAGCAGCAAGCTAACACGGACACCATTTTTCGGAGTTCTCTTTGTAAAACATTTATTATTTTGATAAACCTGGAATATTATAACTCCTAATTTCTCGGATAAACTCTGTAATTAATGAGCCGGGGCTACAAGCTTCCAGATTGTATCAACCAGTCATTACCCAGCTTTGGTAGAACTCCAGATTATTAGTTTTGACCACCCAAAAACCTTGGCTAAGGTATAAAAGCCAATTTTTGTAAGTTTTTTATAAGTTTTAGAATAAGAAATACACAGCATGAGCTAACGGTGCTTACTTCTCTCCTTCTCGTGCTTCCTACTCCCTCTCCGATTGTCACATTGCGATTGCGTTTGTTGCATTGCAACCGTAGGTAAGAGCTCTATGCATTGATGTAAGCAGTTCACAGTATTTCGTAGCTTTTGGCATCGTCAACCGCGAACTAATTTCATCATAACTAGAAATTTACACTTTTAAAGAAAAAACTAAGCATAGGCGGGGTATTGGGGCATCATTGCTAAGCATTTAGATGCATTCTGGGTCAAAAACGACTAGGTCAAAAATCCACTGCTGTTAACAATCGCGATTTTGGAACTTGACCTAAAGTGGGGTTTGAAACCATAAGCATGTGTGCTTAGGTCTTATAAACATGTCCTAGAAGTTTCATTACGTTTGGATGTCGTTTGATGCTGTAAAACGGATGTGGTTTTGTTTACTGGATGAGCGATTGGCTTTTGGTGATTTCAGTCACTTGAGTGTAGCTTGAGTTAGATGCGAGTTGTTAGTTGTTTTCTGAGAGATTGACAACCTCTTGTAGCCTCTATGCACTAGTCGAGTTAGCTTCGTCCCATGGTTTGACAAATTAATCGTGGTTCTCGCTAATACTGCAATAAGATAGGATGGTGAGGTTACACATGCATCCCATAGGTCTACATGATATGTTTGACCTTGTGGTATACTCAAATGTGCAAGAATATCATTTTTTGTAGCAGATGTAAATAATCGCGATTATTTACTCATGCTATTTTTTGCAAGTTTTGCCAACAATCTTGACACAGATCTGTTAAGCAGCTCAACTTAAGCTCCCTAGCCAGATTTCATCAAGTTTGGATATTTTTTAGTTCAAATGGTCATTAATTTTGTATCTACAAGGACTGACTTTGCAATTTTGACCACAACTTTCAATTTAATGATCCAAATTTTACCAAATTTGTTTTGTGGGCTTAATATAACATGCTAAAGCTAGTGGTATGCAGACTTGGTCAAAAAAATTGAAAAATAGGACAAAAGTAAATAATCACGATTATTTACTTCTGACAAATTCTTGCATCTTTTTGGTCAAATGAGTATGTACACTTGTCTATCACATCAATATAAGCCTATAAATCAAGTTTCACTTGGTTTGAACAAAAGTTTCCCAATTTTCACTT
Source organism: Adiantum capillus-veneris (assembly GCF_014529385.1). Classification (NCBI taxonomy): domain Eukaryota; kingdom Viridiplantae; phylum Streptophyta; class Polypodiopsida; order Polypodiales; family Pteridaceae; genus Adiantum; species Adiantum capillus-veneris. The sequence goes on from NC_140954.1 coordinate 13,620,984, forward strand.
AAGTTCTCAAAAGGCAGTACAAAATTTAGTTTTTTCCCAGTTTTTGGTCAGTTTGGTGATCCAAATTCTATGGGCCTTTACAAAAGTTGTTTGCACACATGCATAGAGTCTCTGGTATCAACCTTGGTCACTTTGGAGCTAAAAGTAAATAATCACGATTATTTACTTTAAGCCTAAAATGAACACTTTTTTGAACTTTTTCAATGGACAATCTTTTCTTGAGCTATTTTAAGCCTCTGAGTCAAGTCAAAACTTAATTTGGCCTAAAATGTCAAGAAAAAGTAAATAAGCTGAGTTTTTGTAAACTCTTGAAATTTTTACCTCAATGTGTCCTTGAGCTTACCCACTGGTTCATACAACTTTTAAAGCATACTCTCCAATCGGATTGAGTGGTTGACAATCTTTTGGTGCTATTTCTAGTTGTAGACCTGAAATTCTGCAACTTCACATAACAACTCATAATTGATTCCTTTGGAGAGAGCAATGTTCTGAAATCCACCTCGGATTCTACTTACCCTACTCCTAGGTTCTACTGCAATGGGGTGGTGGAAAGTGTCCACAAACACTCGTTTTCTTGTATTTTATGGTTTTCTGAGCCTTGATCTTAAGACTTGTTTCGTCCATCAATCATTCTCAGAATCCTAATCTAATCCTACAATCCTACAATCCTAAAAGGTACTTAGCAAGTACAACCTACTTCCAAGCCACCTCTACACAGCAAAAGACGACAATCTTAAGCTACGCGGTTTTAAAAAGAAAGTTTTGACTGTAGGTGATCGTAGAGGAAGTTAAAGGATAACTTCACAAGACGCTCGTCTTTTTCCCTAGTTTAGGTCTCTTTGATCCATGGAAACGGCGCCAAATGTGGGACGGGTGTCTAACCTCACTCCTATCTTATTGCAGACAGAGTGAGAACCACAAATATAATTGTTAACCCATGGGACGAAGCTGACTCGACTAGTGCACAGAGGCTACAAGAGGTTGTCAATCTCTTGGAAAACAACAAACAACTCACATCTAACTCAGGCTACACTCAAATGAAAAAAATCACCAAACGCTAATCGCTTATCGGTAAACAAATCGCATTTGTTACAGCATCAAACGACATCCAAACATTACGAAACTTCTAGGACATGTTTATAAGACCGAAGAACATATGCTTATGGTCTCAAATCTTACTTTAGGTCAACTGCAAAATTCACGATTATTAACGGCAATGAGTTTTTGACGAGTGCTTATTTTTTGCAAGCTTCTAATTTAGAGCTTTTTAGGAGAATTTAGAGCTTTTTTTTGTGATGATTATTTTCCATTATAGCACCCATTAACTTTTGAGCTTTCACTTGCAAAAAAAGCACACCTTCGTCGAATCCATTTTAGACCATGTATAGACAATTAGTTGCATTCATAAGGAATGCTATTCAAAATAGAAAATTTCATAGCAAAGAAGTTCTTATGATACCTAAAAGAATTTGCACTCAATGGAATGTTAATCATTATACACAGTTACAATTGGATTCAAGTCAAAAAACCTTAACTAATCTTATCTATTATTCCTATAACAAAACTTTTTACAGTCATCTTTGACCATACAAGGATTGGCACCAGACGTGTTATGATTAGCAAATTAAATGTCATAAACCATTGTTGTAAGTGCTTAGTTGTACACTCTATTAAATTAGTATTCACATGACCAAGATACTACCTTTGAAATAAGCAAGGGAAAACTACTAAGACGCAATTGTAACTACATGTGCATTTACCACGCTTAGAAGGAGAACACCTTGGACTAGTAGTGGTCTAAACATCACCTCTATTGTGTCATTCACAACCAAGCTATCCCTTCTTATATACCATGGAAGTTCACTCTATGTTCTCCATGCTATGCACAAGGTTGTGAGTGTACTAAATAAAGCCAAACTTGTTAGGAACTATTACATAAAGGGAACTTAGTGACTTTGGAGATAGGACCCAAAATTGAGAGATGGGAGCGAGTTTTGTTCACTATAAGAAATAATGTGCATGCAACATTTTGTGGTGTTTCTATCTTCACCTCTCTCTACACTCTTTATTTCTTTCAACTCCCCTCTAGCAAGATGCACAAATGTGAGCTCTCTCGTCTCAACAACAAGTCTTACCCATACATGGTATGTGGAGACTTGTCTTGATGCTACATACCCTTAATAAAACTACTCAATTAATTCAAGTTTCCATCAAAAGTGGTGAACACACTGAGGAAAAATCACAACCCTTTAAAAAAATAGGAGCCCCCTTCCCCTTTATTGTTTACTACCTTTATTTGTTCATTTTATTTCATCTCTCATATATGAGTCAACATTCATTTCAATAAAGATATTAGGCACTTTTGACACCATTATCCTAGGGAGGTACCAAATTGATAGTAATCTATTTTAGCCTATCTTATAGAAACCTTGATCGCAGACAAAGACTTTACCTATCTTATGTGATCAAAACCATTGAACAATATATATTTTCCTTAAACCATATGGATTAAAAAGAGTGCATACAGAACATGGTTTGGAAAGTAAAATCTTAGAAATGTTTTTGTAAAATCTTACTACATGTGATATCAACAAGCATTTCTTAAAATCTTAGTACATGTGATATCAACAAGCTTTGTATTTTTCCATGTGATTTAGCGGTAGCCCAAGCCTTGGATAAATAGAAATTGTAAAGCTATGTTGCACAAAAATACAATAGAAATGTACTATCATCAAGCACATGTCCTTGGGGGTTGAATGTAGGGTTTTGACTATTGGCAAGTGTGCACAAGTTGGGGGTTGAGCAAGCTCCTCTTTACATACAACAAAATCAAAATAAATACAAGAATATTTTACTAAATTTTGAGTATATATAAAGGTCAGGACTGGGGCCTACAACACTCTAGAGGATATTTATACATTTAAAAATACATTGTACATATGCTATCTTAGCTCAAAAAAATAAATACCTCCTAGTGCATACCCTACACATGTAATGCATCATAAAAAACAACATTGTAATAACAACAAAATTCTCCTAAGGTACTAGAGGCATTAAAAGAAGGTATATCTATATATAGGAGCACTATCTAGTGTCGCACCTAATTTAATGAATTACCAAGTGTGACCTTGGTGGGTTCCACTCTATGTTCATGTTAATCTACCTTGGTGGGTTCCACTGTATGTTCATGTTAATCTACCAAGTGAATTTGATAGAAAGGGTTTTCTGTTTTTCAAATTTCAAACAATTTAGAGAAGATACTATAGCAACTTGGTGTTAATATAATGGATCCCTCGAGAGTGTGACACATGTTACCAGGCCTCATACCTCTCATCACATTGTTTACAAATTAAAAGGGTAATTGGGCATACTTGAAATGCACATATTGGACAAGCATAAGAATAACCTTGTTATAGGCAAGTGTAGAGAAATTTGGTCAAAACAATCCTAAAATCATTTAAACAAGTATAAATCAAGTGGTCTCTATATAACAAGTGCTCTTAGAAAAATAACAATTTTTACATTGTAGGAGCACTTCCAAGAGACCTCAAAAATATATTGCATAACTGTTGAACAAGAAATAATAGTAAAGACTTGGGTCAAAATGTTTAGAGTCTTTGAGTCAAGACATAATATTAAGGCTTTGATTACAATGAGAGTATGCTAGCTAGGAGCCTCTGCAGTTGTGTTCATTCACGATGTCATTGGCTACTCATTTTTAGGGGTGTGTCCAAACCTACCATGGTTGTGCTAGATTCTTTGCTATTATGCAGCTTAATCCAATTCATTTGTCTATGAGTTGTGTATCACCAACTCCATACTCAATTGCTTCTCACCATCTTGGCGTCCAAACCTATTATCCAACTTCAAATTCTTCCACTCGCAAGTTGCAACACCATTCCTGAAGGTTTCCAAAGTCAAAAGAATAGGATTGTCCTAACTTTGGTCAAATCGTTATCTAACATACCAGGCTTAAAATTGTAAGAGAAGAGCTCACTCACCGACACGGGCTATCATTATCTTGTTACCATATACATGTGGTAGTGATGTGTGTGAACACACTAGGACCGCCGGGGCATTTTTTCCCTCTTTAGGAGGTTTTTCCCCCCGTGCATTGTATATACGCCCATCACTCTAGGGCTATCTATCTTTCCATTTCACACTAAGTAATACACTCTCTATTGTGTGCCTTGAGCTTCCTTTGTCTTCTCCAAGCTGTGTGTGTTTCTCTGCAACCCTAATTCCAACAATTGTTATCAGAGCAGGTCACGTCCTCCCGGGCTTAGTCGACAGCTGCTCCAGCACACGCCTGCTCACTTTCTCTGATTTTAGTGATCTTTGGCGAGCGTTCGCAGGTCGACAAATATTTTGGGACAGCTCAAAGAGCTTGGTCTGCTCAGAATTTTGATTTGGGCTCATTTCGGCCTCCGTTTCCACTACAGGCAGTACTGCAAGGGCTATTTCGTCATTTTGTGCAGAATTTCTATCAGTGCCGTTTTCTGCATAACAGGTGCCTTATAGTCCTCTACGGTTTGTGCTATATAGCACAGGTTGTTCCTGCTCCGTTTCTCCTATTTTCGGGCAGTTTTCACATCAGGTGCATCATTTACCATGGCTGACAACAACAACATAGATGTGTTCAAGATGTTTGCTGTTGAGGACAGGCTGGATGGGGACAACTACCCTATGTGGGCTTATATGATCCAACATGTTCTTGTGTCAAAGGGTGTCTAGAACATTGTGCAGGGCATTGATGTACGTCCTGGTTCTGAGGATGTAGGCAATGTTGAGGATGTTGCAGGTCTTGCTGCAAGGATTGCAACTGTTAGAGTTGTTTTGCCTACCGCAGAACAAGCTCGTTGGGATGTTAAGGATTAGCATGCTCATGCATTGATTGGGTTGTCTGTGAAGCGCACCATTGTTCCTCACATCCGTTCAGCAAAATCTGCAAAACAGGCTTGGGATATTTTAGCAGGTCTTTATGCAAGCCGCAATGAGGCTAAAATTGCTTTGCTGCGTAAAGAGCTGGAGTCAAAGATTATGCATGAGGAAGATGATATGGACACTTTCCTTGCTAGTGTCAAGGATATCAATGAGCAGCTTATTTTTGCAGGTGAAGTCATTTCAGACAGTTCCCTTGTGCAGACTGTTCTTGATGCCTTACCAGATTCCTACCAGACTTTTGCTAGTACTTGGAGACTGATGACCCAAGGAAATCCTGAAGTTGTCAAGTTTGATGCATTATGCACATTGCTGTTGCAAGAGTCACTTTTTAGAAAAAACAGGACTAGGCAGCGTGCAGTTGAACAAGCTTTTATTGCTTCTCAAAGAAAGGGTGGTAACAGTAATGTAGCCACTTCTTATGGTTCTGCTGCGAGTGGCAAAAATTTTGTTCCTAATGCTTCTCCTGGCAGTACTTCGTCTGGCAATTTTGGTGATAAGGGCAAAAGGAAGATGCGTTGCCATTATTGTAAAGCCAATGATCACTTGATCAAGTCGTGTCCTAAGTTGAAGGCCAAAGAGGCTAAGAAGAAAGAGGGTGGTTCCACTGCAAATTCTGGTTCCACTACAAATGCAGCCATTGTTGAGTCTTCTGTGAAAGGAGACTGTGTTGCTGATGTTGATGCAGAATGGGCTTTTAGCGCAGAGTGCACTTACAATCCTGCTGTCCATGATGCATGCTTGTCAGTTGTTGTTGCTGCAGATTCACATGTGTGGTATTTCGACAGTGGTGCTACAAAGCACATTACCTCATGTCGTGAATTGTTTACCTCTCTCGAGTCTGTCCCTCATGGGAATTCAGTCACTTGTGCCAACAATGCCTCTTATCCATTCAAGGGAGTTGAAAAGATTGTGCTCACTGCTGCTAATGGCAGTTCCTTCACACTTGTTGATGCACTTTATGTACCTGGGATCAAGAAGAATCTCTTGTCTGTATCCGCATTTGCTAGACTTGGACTTGTAGTCAAATTTGTGGATGACAGATGTACAGTTCATGATCTTAGTTTCGGTGATGAAATTGTTGCATCTGGGCTTTTGTGCCGTGGGCTGTATAAGCTCACTTTGTATGACAAGTGTGGAAAAATTTTTGCAAATGCTGTTGTAGATTCAAGGGCTATTTCAGATGAAAAACTTTGGCATGCACGTTTTGGTCATCTGAATTTTGCCAGTTTGCTGCGTTTGCAGAAATCTGATATGGTTGCTTCTTTGCCGCCTCTTGAAGCACCTGTCAAACATGTTTGTGAAGGCTGTATTTTGGGTAAGATGCACCGTTCTAAATTTCCAAAGGATGGTTCAGTTCGGGCCACATGCAGGTTGCAGCTTGTGCATAGTGATGTTTGTGGGCCCATGCAAACTCCGTCCTTGGGCAATTACCTGTACTTCGTGACTTTCATTGATGATTACTCCAGGCATGCATGGGTATTTCCGCTTAAAGTGAAGTCCGAAGTTTTTATGTGCTTCAAACAATTTCTGGCTATGGCTGAAAATGTCTCGAAATGTACTATGGGCACCCTCCGTTCAGATTGAGGGGGGGAGTATATGTCTCATGAATTTAATGCATTTCTAGCTAGTCGTGGGATAAAACACCAATGTACAGTGCCTTATACACCTCAGCAAAATGGTGTTGCTGAGAGGAAAAACAGGTCACTGACGGAAATAGCACGATGTATGGTCAAAAGTCAAGCTTTGCCGCATTCGTTTTGGCTTGAGGCCATCATGTGTGCCACTTATGTACTTAACAGGTGTCCTACGAAAGCTTTGCAGTCTATTACTCCATATGAAGCATGGCATGATAGAAAACCTTCTATTGAGCACATGCGTGTTTTTGGCTGTTTGCCATATGCTTTGGTGCCACAAGTGCAACACAGAAAATTGGATGATAAGGCTGTCAAATGTATTTTTGTTGGTTATAGTGCTGAAAGCAAAGGTTACAGATTGTATCATCCCCAGAGAAAACGTATTTTGGTTTCTTGGGATGTAGTGTTTGTGGAAGATTCTTTTCAGCCCTTGCTGTCATGTACTAGAGACAGTAATGTAAGCTCACAGGACATTTATGACACTTTGTTGCCTCTTTTCAGTGGTGGAAATACGAATGTAAGTTCCAATGAGGCAAATGTACAGCCTATGGGGGTTTCTAAAAATGTTTTAGATTAGCCTATTACTGATGTAGATGTACATGATGTACTTGATGAGGAAAGGGCTAAAAATGAGCAGGCTAGAGGTATGCCAAAATGGCTGGTGCACACTGTGCGTGACAGTAAATTGGATGCACCTTTGTCTAGTCGTACTCGTTCAGGCTCTCGCCATGCATCTTATGCATCAGATTGTTATGCTTTGGCTGTGTCTAGCTTACATGATGTTGAGGAGCCTCTGACTTTTGATGAAGCACAAAATTCAGAAAATTGGATGGCTGCCATGCAATCAGAATATGATGCACTTATAGAAAATGACACATGGACTTTATGTGATTTGCCTCCTAACAAAAAGGCCATTGGTACAAAGTGGGTTTACAAGTTGAAACGCAAACCGAATGGTGAGATCGATCACCATAAGGCTCGACTTGTTGCAAAGGGTTATGCATAGCAAAAAGGCATAGATTATGAAGAGACTTTTGCTCCCACTTGTCGTATGACTACTGTATGTTTTCTATGTGCATTGGCAGCTCATTTTGGTTGGGATGTACATCAATCAAATATTGTTACTGCTTTCTTGAATGGTGACATATTTGAGGAACTTTATGTAACGTAGCCTCGCGGTTTTGTCACAAAAGGACAAGAGGACAAAGTGTGCAAATGTAACAAGGCTTTGTATGGGTTGAAGCAATCTCCTCGTGCTTTGGTCAAACAAGGCTTTCGTAACAGTCCAACAGAAAGCACATTGTATGTAAAACGTGAGGGTGATGTATTTCTCATCGTGGTTCTTTATGTTGATGATTTGCGGATCACTGGACCAAATGAGAGACATATTGCTGAATTTAAGGCTGATTTGAATGCTACTTTCAAGATGAAAGATTTGGGGCTGTTGCATCATTACTTGGGTATCCTGTTTAAGCAGTGTGATGGTGGTATTGCCTTGTGTCAGAAAAGTTACATAGAGACATTGCTATGTAAGTTTGGACTTGAGGATTGCAAACCTATTGCCACTCCCATGGAAACAGGTTTGAAGTTGAGTCTACATGATGCTGGCGATCCTGCTGATGTCACTCTTTACCAAACTGCTGTTGGTTGCCTCATTTATGTATGCTACACGAGGCCGATATTCAATTTGCAGTCTCACAGGTCAGCAGATTTATGCATAGCCCAGGGTCTAAGCATTGGCAGGCTGTCAAGAGGATTTTCCGCTACCTTAGTGGCACTTTATATCTTGGCTTGTTTTATCCAAAGGGGGGATCATTGCCGCTAGACTTACATGCTTTTTCGGACTCAGATTGGGCTGGCTGTTTTGACACGCGAGTGTCCACGAGTGGTTTTTGTTTCATGCTTGGCAGTTCATGTATATCATGGTTGAGCAAGAAGCAACCTACTGTGGCCACTTTGAGTTGTGAGGCTGAGTACAGGGCAGTCTTCATAGCTACGGTTGAGTGTGTATGGCTCAGACGCCTTATGGCTGATTTGGGTGTTGGACATGACACTGCCAACACTATCTACACTGATAGTCAGAGCGCATGGGCAGTTGCGAGGAACCCAGTTTTTCATGCTTGCACAAAGCACATTGAGGTGCATTACCACTATGTCAGGGAGAGGCTCTCAGCAGGAGAGATCAGCTTGGCTTATGTGCCAACACAGGACAACCTTGCAGATATTTTCAGAAAGGCATTGTCTCGTGAGAAGCTTGAAGCTTTCCGCAAAGCTTTGGGCTTACTCTCCTTTGTGGACTGATCCCGTCCTCAGGGCATGGCACTTCCCTTTACTCATGTGCCAGCTCTCGTTCACCGCATCACTCCAAGGGGGATTTGTTACCATATACATGTGGTAGTGATGTGTGTGAACACACTAGGACTGCCGGGGCATTTTTTCCCTCTTTAGGAGGTTTTTTCCCCCGTGCATTGTATATACGCCCATCACTCTAGGGCTATCTATCTTTCCATTGCACACTAAGTAATACACTCTCTATTGTGTGCCTTGAGCTTCCTTCGTCTTCTCCAAGCTGTGTGTGTTTCTTTGCAACCCTAATTCCAACATATCTAACATATCAACCTTAAATATGTAGGAGAAGAGCTCACGCACGCAAATTGACCATCATTATCTAATATATCCACCATAAAATTATAGGAAAAGAGCTCGCAATTCGCCCGCGCATGCGCGGACGAGCTGCGAGCTCTCAAAGAAAGAATGAGTAAAAACAATATTGTTGTTGCGGGGCTCACTACAAGAGGACACAATTGGTGAAACTGTTTTTAAAAAAAAATTTATGGGGCTTATTGCAATGGAAATAGATATAAATAGTGCGAAGTCAAAATTATGTTGATGTCTTCACAAGGTCACATTCCGTCAACGTGCACGCAGAGGGACTTGGGCTCTTGAACGCATCAACAAGGAGAGGTTAAATTAGCCAAACATGTATCTTGCTTAAGAAAAATATATAGAAAAAGACTCTTTTTTGCTAAAAAGAAGAGCCCATGAGAGCACACAAACGGTTTACGAGCTCTTGATCTCAATTTTTGAAGTTGTGTGGGATTAGAATTGTAAAAGAAATGACTCTGCTAAGCACTAAAAAAAGCCCATAACATAAGCTCGGTGATCGTCAGCGCGCGCGTTGACGGTGAGCGAGCTCCCCAAGTCACCCTCGAAGGTTTGTAATGGCTGATCAGGATTCAATATCAGGGATTTGGCGCCCGCGAGAGAGAGAGAGAGAGAGAGAGAGAGAGAGAGAGAGAGAGAGAGAGAGAGAGAGAGAGAGAGAGAGAGAGAGAGAGAGAGAGAGAGAGAGAGAGAAGAGAGAGAGAGAGAGAGAGAGAGAGAGAGAGAGAGAGAGAGAGAGAGAGAGAGAGAGAGAGAGAGAGAGAGAGAGATGCGCAGGACGACCTGACTATTTTTGGGTGTAGACATTCATGGGCATCGCCTCGACATCGCATGCTTTTTTTCTGATGTATCTACTCGAGCGTAATTGGGGTTGCAATGGAAACAATGAGCAGGCCTGCAGCTACCTTCCTGCCAGTCGCAACTCTTGCTGCATCCTGATCAGTTAATCTCGGAGTTTGCAGCAGCAGAAGCGCATCCATGCATGCTCTATAGTACACAGGGCAGCTTGCTCTATGCTCGACCAAGAAGACAAATTGTAGGATCTTCAAGGAAGCCTTACACAAGAAGATTTAGCGAGAGGAATTAGCCATGGTGCACTGGCGGCTGCGCGTAAGAAGCAATATGGTTGGCTCCATATAAGCTCTTGGGCTGGATAGCTAGAAGGGAGGTGGACCAACACACACAACATGTCTCCGTGCGTGGAGCCTGGCACTATCGTACATTTGCGAGAGCTCCACTCCGCCAGTCCCTTGTTTCGAACTTCCGACTCCTTCCGTGTCATGGGAAGGTTGTTAAGCTATGACATTGAAACAGGAATGGCTGTGATTTGCGAGGAGGATGGTACCAGCTTGCAAGTGGCCACGCAACATCTCCGTGACCTACTCTTAAGAACTGGGTCTCTATTTCAATTCATTGGAGAGCTGAAGTCACCTCCTCATCAAGAGTTGTTTCTCCAGGCAAGAGTTGGCCGGAATGTAGATGGTATAGATGTGAAGCTTTACAACAGAGCTTTGGAGTTACGGCGCCAATTTGAAGCGAAGTTTAAACGGGATATGTAGCTGTAGTTTCAGACTTCAGTATTGCTTGATTGAAGAGAAGGTTCAATTTTTGTAAGATGTTGTAATACAACTTGTCCTTGTAAGGTTGAGATTGTATTTAAAAATGGCTCTACAAATCATGCTTTGGTAGCTGTGTATTCTGATACTCATGATTTTCCGTCTTGCTCTTGCATTGCTGTGCGCTCTCGAACGCAAGGTTGTGGATAAAACTAAGAGTAATTGCATCAGCTATCTGGATTTTGGATTTTTTTTTTAAAAAAAAAAGAGAGAGAGAGAGAGATTATCTGTCCTCCCTCCTATGGAAGCCTGAAGGGCAAGCGAACGAGATTCGCACTATCTGTGAAGGCTGGGGCTTCATTAAGAGAAAATCATTGGCGCTCTTCTAGGAGTCATTAAGAGCACTTTAGCGCATGCAACAATCGTCATCAACTATGCATTGAAATCAAAGAGAGAGAGAGAGAGAGAGAGAGAGAGAGAGAGAGAGAGAGAGAGAGAGAGAGAGAGAGAGAGAGAGAGAGAGAGAGAGAGAGAGAGAGAGAGAGAGAGAGAGAGAGAGAGAGAGAGAGAGAGAGAGAGAGAGCATTGTTTTGTCGTAGGAAACTATCCCAAGAGACCTTAAAGATCTATCCGACGAGGAGAGTTGAACTCAAGACCTATTATTCAAGAGGGAAATAGCATAGCCAATCTACCACACTTGGGTGATAGAAAGGTTATACCATTTTCCTCTTTTTATTATCGCTCTCTCTCTCTCTCTCTCTCACACACACACACACACACCCGAGAAGAAGATATTTTTAACGTCGTAAGAAACTATCCCAAGAGACCTTAAAGATCTATCGGACGAGGAGTTGAACTCAAGACATGTTATTTCCACAGGGAAATGACATAGCCAATGTACCACACTTGGGTGATAAAAATGGTTATACCACTTGAGAGAGAGAGAGAGAGAGAGAGAGAGAGAGAGAGAGAGAGAGAGAGAGAGAGAGAGAGAGAGAGAGAGAGAGAGAGAGAGAGAGAGAGAAGTTGGGACGACATGTTACCGTTAAAAGACACGCTGCCATTGTCGATCATTGAAGCAATACCTTGCCATGCAGGCGAGCACACAAAACAAACATAATCTAGGTCAGATGGCAACATAATTCAAAGAAGCACATGAATATGAACGCAAAAGCCTCATATATATATATATATATATATATATATATATATATATATATATATATATATATATAGAGAGAGAGAGAGAGAGAGAGAGGGTATGTGTGCTCACCACCTCACCAACGTGACCAAGACCCGTTGTTTCGCTCTTCACTACGGATGCTTCTCGGGCAAGCTTCCCTGACTCTTTGAGATCGTCAATCTCAAGAAGTGAACCTTACCAAGCAAACACACTTAGTCAACAAGCAAACCAACACTCAATGATCAGGGAAATTTGCCTATATTCTTTCTCACAACTCTATGTCATCACGCCATTTCGACACTTGAACAGACTCGAAATGCAACAAAACTTTAGAGGAGGTCTAGGACACCTAGGGGCATTATCCTACCAACTTTGGTTGCAATCCAACAAGGTATCAAAATCATGATCCATCATAAAAAAGGTCCTGAAAACTGCAAGAGATCAGTCCAGAAATGTGGCCCTATGGTCTAAGAACACTCTCCTATGTTCATAACGACTACTAAAAACAGCGATTTAAGCACTCAAATTTGAATATTAGGCTCACAGATGCATAGTCGCGAACCACAACAAAACTGATAATGCTTATACTTAAATAAAAGAGCAAAGAGAGAGGAACACAATGCAAGTTTTTGAATTGAAATCGGATTACCCAATCATTAGAAAAGTTGATTACAAGTTGGAGCAGCTTCGTAGCTTGAGCGTACGTACAACAAAGCTCTTTCTTCTCTAAAGATAAGCCTCCTTTCACATTAAAGTTATTGACCTTTATACCTAGGGATTTTTAAATGGCCAATGGCGAGTTCACATAGAGTTTACAAATGTCATGACAACATTACAACTCAGGGAACTAATTACTTGCTACTTTGGAATCAAGATTTACACAGAGTATCACTACACTAGCTCAAAAAACTAATAGAGTACAAATGTGGTGTCCGGCTACGTGTCTGGCCAAGTGGGCGCCCATTCGGTTTGTCTCGTAACATTCTTCCCTTCCTAAATTGTATTGTCCCTTGACAAGACCTTGTGCAGTCTTGTCATAGGGCTGTCTTCAGCTTTGTCTTCAAGGTTGGCCTTCAGCTTGAGAAGTGCTTTGTCATTGGATGACGCTCCCCCCTTCCTAGAGAGATTCATAGATTTCGTGAAGAGTTCTTTTGATGTTTCTGTCTTTGTCATTGGCTTGTAATACTTCACTAGCTTCAGCACTATGGAACTCCTTATGTTTTGTTGTTGAGAGCTTTTTTGCTGAAGTTATCATTGTTTTTCGTTGTCTTTGTATGACATTCTTTGTATTTCCATTGATCATTGAATCTTTGTCTTCAAGGTTGGTCTTTATCTTCGGAAGATCTTTGGTGTTGAGATGACACTCCCCTATCCTTGAGTCATTCATATCTGCCATGTTGTTGGTACGTGACTTGATCTTTGATTATCAAGACAACTTTTCTTCTCATTGCGCAGTCTTCTCTTTGTTGCCAGTCTTAACCACCATGAAGAGGGATTTTCAAGTTTTTGAGTTTCTTTGTGGCATGGAATTTATAATGGGTATGCTTTCCATGTCCACCGTAATTTGAGTTGTCTGCAATAGGTCACCAATGTTGAAGCACTGTGTGAGCTACTTTCGATTGTTGTTGTTGACTCTCTTGCGGAATTTGTCATTGCTTGTTGTTGTAGGCCATTCTTTGATGTTAGGAAATATGACATAGCTAAGTAGATAATTGAGTACTTTACTTAATGGAGAGAGATAATTTTTACACAAGAGAGATTATAGAGAGAGAGAGAGAGAGAGAGAGAGAGAGAGAGAGAGAGAGAGAGAGAGAGAGAGAGAGAGAGAGAGAGAGAAAGCACATGATATACGTGGTTCACCCAATGTGGGCTATGTCCACGGGAAAGCAACCGCTCAATGGCTTTAGTACTTCAAAACAAGAAGTAGATTACAAAGGGATTATACCCTTTTGGAGCTCCCGCCTTGCTTCACTCTCACTACCTCACATCAACTTCACAATGCACCACAATGCTTCACAATCCACTTTTGTGTGTAGAAGAGGTCTCCTTTTATAGGCCAAAAGGGCCCATGAGAGGCAGCCGTGTGTAGCCACCCTTGTGTAGACAAGTCCAAATTGGACCCTCCAATCTGCCCATGTGTGGTTGCCTGAGAAGACAAGTCCGCCTTTGAAATCGGCCACCGGCCATTGACTTTTAACCATTGACCACCGGCCAAGCGGCCAAATGACTGGCCGTTTTTCGACCACTTTTCGGCTGCCATCCAGCTCCGGCGAAGCAAGTCTCAAGCTTTGCTCGAGACTGGCCGTGAAAATTTTGGTCTCTGGCGAGTGATTTTTCTTCACACAGGATGGCTTCTCCTCATAATGGGGGCCTTACAAATGTGCGTTTTTACACAAAAAATTACAAGGGGTAAATCAGGCTCCATACTTAACATTTGACTTGCCATTGTTGATGGAGCTTTATTGTCAACCTTGGAGATAAAAGATTCTCTTGATAAGCATATGGAGACCTGCAGTTTTTGCTCCAAGTCATTGTTGATTGATTTGGGTAGTCATTTTCTTATTGTTGATGTAGAAGGAATATATACAAGAAGTCGATGATGAGAGTTTCTAGATTAGGGTCTGAAAACCGGGATGACCAAAGGGAAAAAAACCAATGGGAAAAAAGTGCCTTAGGTATACGCTTTTATTGGAGATGAGCATTTGGACCTGAAGTATCTGTCATGCAAGGTGAGTGCTTGGGAGAAACAAAGGAAGAGTGTCTAATGCAAGTGCCAATTATGGGACACTCTATATGCATATGAAAATTTGTCGAACAAAAGCATGCAGTCTGGAAGATGGAGTTGATGGGTGCTTCAAGGAACAAATGTAGCACATGTGACATCAAAGGACGTCTCAATAGCTTCCACGTTTTTCCAAGAAGGGTTTTTGATGTAGAAGCTTGTCCACTCGTCCTAACTCACTGTGCTGGACTTCCTCCTTCACTTACCACTATACTACAACGACTTCGACTCTTATGCCCACCTATACCAGCATGAGCGACACAACATAAACATGCTCAAATCTTCTAGCTTGAGCAGTACCTAGAATAGCTAAGAAACATAGGCCACAAAGAATATTACATGAAGGTTTGGGACTAACACCTTGCTCATTTAGTGGCTTAGCTACCCGACTTTGACTTTTATGCCATGTATGTTTAACGGCAACTTGGAAATACCTGTTCAAGGCCAGAAATCCACCAATTCCATAAGTTCTAGAAATTTAGGCCTCTTCCATTGTGTTGGTCATTGGATGCCACCATTTTGTCGAGTAGGTTGGCAAATTTTGGCTCCTATTGACTCTACTTGTTGTAGGTTCACACTGCTTTATGAAACAAGTCCTTCAGCTGTTGTAGAGACTTATGGAGCATTTGCTTTATCTCCCATGAGAAGCGTTTGAATCTTTATGTGGGTTCTTTGTGATTGAGTTTCCACTAGCGATTTTGGAACCCATCTTGTTTTTGGTCCTTGAAATTGGACCTGATCTTTTTAGATAGCTGAATCCAGTGTTAGAATTACAGCTACTGGTGATTCATTAGTTCAATCAGTAGAACTGGAGGAGAAGATAGAAACTGGACTGGAACAGTTACATGAACTGAAATACATTTGCTGAGGAGAGAGACAGACTGAATGACTGGAATTAGTGTTCAGATTCAAATTCAGATTCAGAGTTCAGAAAGAATGGATACAAAGTATATCTGACTAAAGCACACTCGACTATTGTATTAGGGATTCCAAAGTAAGATTACAAATGAGGATAATGTAGCTTGGGAACAACTTTAGGACTATAACCCCACAACTAAGAGTAAGAAGTCAAAAGATAAACAACCCAAAAGTACAACCAACCCAATTACAATGTAATGGGTCCTATTTATTGCCCCTTGAAGTTACTGTGGTAACCGCCATGGTAATTACTAACTGGTCAGCTGCTCGGCTTTCAGGAGCCGATTCCCACCTAGTGAGACTACCTCCACCAGTGAGACTGCCTCCGCCATCTACATCCTTCCCTCCTTTCTTGAATTTTGGTAAGACTCCAAATTTTTTGAAAAAATCCACCATCTGATCCTTCTAAAAATATACCTTTATGCCATATTTCATGCTTGTTGAGTGCTTGACACCCCTATAATTGTAATTCCAAGGGTGTCCAGCCAAAGAGATACCAACACCTGACTGAGAAAATCCACTGTCTGATTCTGAGAACGGCTTGAAAATTCCTCCATCGAATTCTGAGATAGAACTACCTAGTATCCTTCCAGTAAACCCGCTTCCTTCTGCCCTTAGGTCTTGATGGTGTCTCAGAAGTCCCAGTGCCAGCATTGCCCTTCTCAATGAGTCTGTAAATGGCCTCTTGCTCAAGCTGATCCCACCTCTCTGTGGTCATTTTGACTTCATAAGGTATGAGGGGATGATAAGTTTTGGTGTCAGGATCATAGAGCGTGCATCTGCATTTTGTTAGACGAGTCCTGGCCAATTTGTGACAATGCAAAGCTGTGTGGATCCATCCTTCTAGAAGAGGCTCATTTGTTTTGATCCTAGCTTCAAAGAGAATCTCAGCCATCTCTCTGTACTGTGGTCCTAGGCCTGGTTTAGCCGTAATGTCCTTTTCAAAAACTTTAGAGGACTCAACAGTGAGTTGCAGTAGCTGGTTTGTGATCTTAGTGAGACCTCTAATCTGGATTTTCCATTGTCCCATACACAACTTGATCCTCTGTACCTCATCTCTTAATTCCAATCCTGAAGATCATCAGTAATCTTAAGTATGTGAGCCGATCCACTGGTTCTATATGTTGAGGATATAGTGCTGGAAAAAACCTCGGTAGCTCCGCTTCTCTTGCTGGTAAAGCATATAGGAGCACTGGGGAATCAGGTACAAACTCTAGAAAATTAAGGACAGCCTGGTTCTCCTACTGCATTATCTTTCTGGTAACTTTAACCAGTTGAAATAATCTGCGGAGAGCAGTTTCCTGTTCTCCTACTGTCATTTGAGTTCGAGGTCCCTTGCTGGTGGTAGTTTGAGCTTCAAGAATAGCTCGCACCCTCTGATCCAGAACTCCCCTAGCAATCTGCATTTGCACCAAGACCTCTTTTAATTGACTTCTGACATCTTTCATACATTTATATGTCAGCTTATTCCCTAACAAGAGCTCTAATTCCATGGCTAGGGAATGACAATCTGCAATAGAATGCCATTGCCAATGTGGATTAGCTACTTTCTCGTCAGCAGTTAGTATCCATTTACGCACTCTCTCTAGCAGTTGTATTGTACTAGGATGCTCAGGCAATTGGCACACCTCCTAATCATGGAAAACAACTGATTTTCAATGTTGAACCATTTCCCTGGTGCCGACATATAGCCACTGAAATTTCTCCAGATCAGTGATAAGATCATCATCCTCCAGATACATCCTGGTTATAGGATCCTGCTGATGTTGTAATCTCTTGTTCAGTGTGATGAGCTGTAATGAATGTTGCTCATCACCTGTTAGAATCTCAGTCACAAATTTTCCTTTCCCTTTATCATCCATACTGTGCTGTGACTGGTGTACTCGTGAATTTCCAGTGTTGCTGGGTTGTTGATCTCCCACCTGCTGGTCACCCGACTGCAGACCTTCACCCGACCAGATCCTGAAGGTGGAGATGGAGGAGAGTCATCATCATCATGCCCTTCTTCTGATTCATCCTCATTCTCTTCTTCTTCAGCTTCTGCCTTATCATCATCTTTCTCAAGGTTGTTCTGCTATTCAATATAATCAAGGATAGCTTGATTTGCCAAAGCATTGTTATATTCAGAGAGTTTGTCTTGCAAGTCACTCTGCATTGTCTCCATGAGAGTACTCAAATTATCCATATTAAACACAACATTCCCCTCTGGACTTAATATCTCAGCCAGATTATTATAGATGTATCTTTCTGTTAATGTGGCTTTCAGAGTAGTGTGGGTAGTCAACAATGAGTTAAAATCAACTCGCTTCATTCTCAGTAGAGTTGCGAATCTGTCCGCCGCTGCAGCCCTTTTAGCTTCTGCCTTTTCTTCCCTCAAGGTTCGGATCTGGAATTTCCTGGTCTTCAGTTTCCAGACCATCAATACCCCTTTCTCGAAAAGCTTCCCTGGCTTTTGAATAATAGAGCTTGATTTTAGCTCCATTATATACCCCTGGCAGCAGTAATCCAAACAAATCTTTTAGCCTTACCGTGCCATTGGAGAAAACCCAATCAACTTCAAATGGTCCTCCCCAGGCTATTTTTAAGTTCGGTTTCTTAGGGCCTATTTTTGATTGATACAAGAGAACTAGATTGCCTTTTTGAAACTCCCTGACCTTAATTCATCTGTCATGCCAGTGTTTTCTTCTTTGCTGAACAATTTCTTGTTCCAGCATAGCCCTCTGTCTCAGCTCATCTAGCTGTGTTAGCTCCTCCAGTCTCTTTTCCAGATTGTGATTAAAATCCAAACCATGCTCTACTGCCATCTTGAGACTGGGTATGACAAATTCCATTGGTACAACAGCTTCAGTGCCATACACCATTCTAAATGGTGTTAACCCCATAGTGACCTTATAAGCTGTCCTATATGCCCATAGAGCAGTTTGAAGTTTCAAGTCTCACTGCTCTGGCTTTTTCTACACAATCTTGGTAAGGATAGTCTTGACAGTCTTGTTACTGCTTTCACCTTTCCCATTGCATCTAGGATAATATGGTGTTGATTTTTGATGCTTGACTGAAAGCATATCCATGAGAATATACATAGTGTCATTTATAAAGTGTGTACCTTGGTCCGACACAATCTCCATAGGACATCCGTATTGGTAGACAATATTCTCAAATAAGAACCTAGCCATGGATTTTGTTGTGTTGTCGGGAAGAGCATTAGCTTCGACCCACTTGGTCACATAACAGGTATCAATTAATATATATCTATTCTTCCTTGGAGTGATCTTTTTGAATGGACCCATAAAATCCAGACCCCATTTCATGAAAACACCTAGTGGCTGGACTGGTGTTAAAGGACTCATATCTGCTGCTGTGGGTCTGCCCATTCTTTGGCATATATCACATGTTTTACAAAAGCTTTTGACATCAAATATTAAAGTCTGCCACCACAAACCAGCCTGCAAAATCTTCTTGAAAGTAATATCAATAAAAAAATGTCCACCAGATTCCCCATTATGTGCCTTTGCAATAACTTGCATTCTACCCTCCATAGGCACACATCGGCGAAGAATCCCATCGACACCCATCTGTAGAGTGAGCTGCCAATGATAGTGAACTTTAGACTTTTAATAACCAGAGCCTTCTTCTGATTCTGAGTCCAGTCATCTGGGAACCCACCCTTAGACAGGAACTGATATACTTCATACAATTCTGGATCAATTGATTCTGCCACTTCTAGCTGAAATAGTTCTGCATCTACTGGCTTGTCTCTTAAGGACTCCTTAGAGTAGCCCTCCGTACTCCTAGACAAGAAATCAACACCACAATGGTTTTTGCCAGGTTTATGTAAAATACAAAATTCAAATTCCATAAGGAACATCATCCACCGTATCAGCCTGCCTTGAATAATGACTTTATTAATAAAAAATAATAAGGCTTGATGATTCACATAGAAATGAAACAGCTTGCCCAACAAATAATGTCTGAATTTAGTAGCATTGAAAACCATCCCTAAGGCTACTCTTTCAGTAGTTGTATATCCTTGTTTAGCTTGACTAAATGAGTGACTGGTAAAGTATACTGGATAATCAGTTCTTTCTTCTGGCTGAGCTAGTATTGCTCCCATCGCCATCCCAAAGCATCCACATGTACATGAAAAATGACATCCCAATTTGGTTGTCGAAGAACCGATTTACTGATGACGACATTCTTTAATTTTTGAAAACTTTCTTCACATTCAGCAGTCCAACTGAACTTGCTGGTTTTCTTTGTAAGTTCATACAATGGTAATGCTTGGGAAGCAAACTTCTGCACAAATCTTCTGTAAAAATTAATATATCCCAGGAAAGAACTTAATCCTGATGCATTTCTAGGCGCCTTGGCCTGTTGAACGCACTGGATCTTGTCATTGGCCATTTCTATTCCATTTCTGGACACCACATGTCCCAATAGCTGTCCCTTCCAAACTAAGAAAACAGATTTGAATGGATTCAGACAAA
The DNA here is from genome assembly GCF_014529385.1 of Adiantum capillus-veneris. Taxonomy (NCBI): domain Eukaryota; kingdom Viridiplantae; phylum Streptophyta; class Polypodiopsida; order Polypodiales; family Pteridaceae; genus Adiantum; species Adiantum capillus-veneris. The sequence continues at coordinate 13,641,149 of NC_140954.1, forward strand.
TCCGCTTTTCCTGATAGCGCTTAAAAACCATCTCCAAAAATAGTAAATGCTTTTCCTCTATTGAATATACAGTGAAGTCATCCATGAATATGGCGAGAAACCGATGAAGAAATTCACTGAATATTTCCATCATACATCGTTGAAAAGTGGCCGATGCATTGCAAGGGCCAAATGGCATTACTAGATACATAAATGCTCCCCACTCCGTAATAAAAGTGGTCTTGCCCCGATCCTAAGGAGCAATCTGTAACTGGTTATAGCCACTATAACCATCCATAAAGCTATACATCTCATAACCTGCAATTTCATCAAGTAACATATCTGTGAAGGGTAATGGAAATGGATCCTTGATGGTTTGAGAATTCAATTTCCTATAATCTACACATACTCTCAGCTTCCCATTCTTCTTAGGCACAACCACAATAGGAAACAACCAATCACTACTGGCTACTTCAGTAATGAACCCAACTTTTAGAAGGTTGTTAATCTCTTCCTTGACCTTCTTAGCATAATTTGGATTCATTCGATAGTGCTGCAGTCATACTGGTCTGGCATCTGGTTTCAGTGGTATTCGATGTTGACAGACCTATGGATCCACTCCTTTGAGATCAGTATGTTTCCATGCGAACACATCTTTATAGTGCTGGAATATATGTCGTGCCTTCTCTTTCATTGTAGGATTCATATGTTTATTGACCTCGATCAATCTAGGGTTTTCCTCAGACCCCAAATTCCATTCCTCTATCTCCTAATCATCTGGAAGTAACCAGTTAGGCTCTCCACCCTTTCTCTTGGTTGACTCCTCAACGTAATCCCAAGACAATCCTTTGAGCTCTAAATTACTATTCTGATTTTCAGTGGCTCCTCCAGAGTGTGCCTGCTTTGCTAGTGTGCTGAAATCGATTGGTTCTTCTGGCCTTCCAGTTAGCCAAACTGTGTTAAGTATGGAGCCTGATTTACCCTTGTAATTTTCTGTGGTAAAAGCGCACATTTGTAAGGCCCCCATTATGAGGAGAAGCCATCGTGCGTGAAGGAAAATCACTCATCGGAAACCAAAATTCTCACGGACAAGAATCAGGGGCAACTTTAGGGGCCCCCGAGACTTTTTTTTTCCTCGTCGGAATATTCCTTTTCGCCGAAATATTATGGCCAGACGGTGACCGGAAAGTGGTCGGAAACAACCGTCGGTTGGCCGGTAGTCAATGGCCGGTAGCTGGTGGCCGGTAGTCAATGACTGGTGGCCGGTGGTCGGAAGTCAATGGCCGGTGGCCGAATTCAAAAGTGGACTTGTCTTCTCAAGGACGACCACACATGGGCGGATTGGAGGGTCCGATTTGGACTTATCTACACAAGGGCGGCTACACATGGCTGCCTCTCATGAGAGAGGGCAGCCCTTTTGGCCTATAAAAGGAGGCCATTTCTACACACATTTAATAGTGTGAAGTTGATGCAACAAGGTGAGTGTGAGGTGGTGAGAGTGAAGCAAGGCGGGAGCTCCATTAAGGGTATAATCCCTTGTAAACTACTTCTTGTTTTGAAGTACTAAATCCATTGAGTGGCTGCTTTCCCGTGGACGTAGCCCACATTGGGTGAACCACGTATATCGTGTGTACTCTCTCTCTCTCTCTCTACTCTATAATCTCGTGTATGTAAATCTGTCTCTCTCCATTAAGTAATCTACTTAATTATCTATTTAGCTACGTCGTATCAGAGCAAGGTTTGCTCATAGCTAAATTATCTCAAGGAAAGGATTCCTTGAATTGAGTGGGAGTTATGGCGGAGGAAGGGAAGCTCAAGATTGAGAAGTTCAACGGCAAAAACTACCAACATTGGAAGATGCAGATTGAAGACTATCTCTACCAGAAGGACCTCTATTTGCCACTAGGTGGTCTTGCAAAGAAGCCCGCAACGATGGCAGATGAAGCATGGATTGTCCTTGATCGAAAGGCACTGGGAACAATCTGGTTAAGCTTGGCGTCAACGGTGGCCTTCAACGTTTCGGAGATGAAGACCACGGAGGACTTGTTGAAGTCACTTGACGACTTCTACGAGAAACCATCGGCATCCAATAAGGTATTTCTTATGAAGCGCTTGTTCAATCTAAAGATGGTAGAGAAAATCAATTTCGATGACGAAGTGCGAGCTCTCCTTATACTATCATCTCTACCGGATAGTTGGGACAGCCTTGTGATGGCTGTAAGTAATTCTATTTCTGGCACAAATACACTTAAGTTTGATGATGTTGTGGGTGTTCTCCTAAGCGAGGAAATACGAAGGAGAAGCATAGGAGAATCATCAAGTGCTGCACTGTCAGTGGAAACAAGAGGAAGGCCTAAGGAGAGGTTCAAAAACCAAAAGGGTCGTGATCGCTCAAGGCGGAGCAAGTCACGCACAAAGTCAGTTCTTGAATGTTGGAACTGCGGAAAGAAGGGCCACGTCAAGAAGGATTGTTGGTCCAAGAAGAAGAAGGAGACTGAGTCTCAAGACAACAAGCCAACATCGGAGGCCAATGTGGCAGGTAAAGTAGAGCAAGATGCTCTAATTCTCTCATTAGACAATGTGTCTAATTCCTGGATAGTAGATTCCGGGGCTTCATTCCATGCGACACCACACAAGCAACATTTCCAAGATTACACCGAAGGTAATTTTGGGTATGTATACTTGGGAGATGATGAAGCTTGTGAGATTGTCGGCAAAGGTACAGTTTCTGTCAAAACTGCTAACGGAAATGAATGGAAGCTTAAAGATGTTAGGCATGTTCCTTCTCTTCGCAAAAATTTGATCTCTACAGGACAATTGAACGATGAAGGTCACAACATTGTATTCGGAAACAAACGGTGGAAGATCTCAAAGGGATCTTTGGTGGTTGCCAAGGGAGAAAAGGTAGGTACACTTTACTTGTGTACTGTTAGCACGCAACCGTCAGCTTGTGCAGCAACTACAGAAGTTGACAGTGCAGTGTGGCACTATCGACTTGGGCATATGAGTGCCAAAGGAATGCAAATCCTTCAAACAAAGAAGCTTCTACTAGGTTTGAAAGAAGTGGACTTAGAGTTCTGTGAAGATTGTGTTTATGGTAAACAAAAGAGGGTAAAATTTCAAAAATCAAGAAATGAAAGAAAAAATAAAAAACTTGAGTTGGTTCATTCTGATGTTTGGGGTCCTGCAAGTACACCATCACTTGGTGGCTCATTGTACTATGTAAAATTCATAGACGATGCGACTAGAAAAACATGGGTTTATGTCATGAAGAATAAATTTGATGTATTTTCCATATTTCAAAGGTGGAAAGCCTTTGTGGAGAATGAAACAGGTACCAAGGTTAAATACCTCAGATCCGACAATGGAGGTGAATATTGCAACCAAGATTTTGAAAGCTTTTGTGCTAGCAATGGCATTCGGAGGCAAAGGACAACCCCAAGGACACCTCAACAAAATGGGATTTCGGAAAGGATGAACATGGCAATGATGGAGCGAGCACGAAGCATGCAGCTACATGCAGGCCTACCGCTTGAGCTTTGGGCGGAAGCTGTAAGTACGTCTGTGTACTTAATCAACCGGTCACCCTCAATGGCATTGGATGGGGGAGTTCTAGAAGAGGCATGGACAGGTAAACCGGTGAATTATGCATTTCTCAAAGTGTTTGGGTGTGAGGCTTTCATGCACATAGATAGAAGCCTAAGATCAAAGCTAGATGCAAAGTCCAAAAAGTGTTTCTTCATTGGCTATGGAGAAGGTGACTTTGGGTATCGCCTATGGAATCCTGAAGATGGTAAAATCTTAAGGAGTAGGGATGTAATTTTTAACGAACAAAATATGTACAAAGATTACTTGGAAAGAAAACAAACAAAAGAAACAGGTGATGAGTACATGGAGCTTGAGGACGGTGAAGACTCAAGGACTGCAAACGGTTACAATGTGCAACAACGTCAACCAAATGAGGAGCCTCAACCTATTCCCCAAAGATCTACAAGAGCAAGTAGACCTCCAGAAAGGTTTGTTCCTTCCTTCAACCATCTCTTGATCTCAGATTCTGGAGAGCCGGAATCATACGAAGAAGCTATGCAACATGAATCCAAAGAAGAATGGATGAAGATCATGCAAGTGGAGATGGACTCACTACATTGCAACCAAACATGGGAATTGGTTGAGTTGCCTAAAGGTAAGCGGGCACTTCAAAACAAATGGGTGTACAAGGTGAAGGAAGAAGAAGGTGGGAAGAAAAGGTACAAGTCTAGGGTTGTGGTAAAAGGGTTTTCTCAAAAGAAAGGTATTGACTTCAATGAAATATTTTCTCATGTTGTAAAAATGAACTCAATTAGGCTTGTCTTAAGCCTTGTGGCTGCTCATGATTTAAATCTCGAGCAAATGGATGTAAATACGACATTCCCTCACGGTGACTTAGAGGAGGAAATCTACATGCTTCAACCAAAGGGGTATGAAGTAAAAGGTAAGGAGAAAATGGTTTGCAGATTAAAGAAGAGCTTGTATGGTTTAACACTAGGTTGGTAATGGGACACTTTTATGTCCTATTAAGTGACCATTTTCCTTGAATTATGTCAAGAGTTTCAAAATGGATTTTGAGGTGCTATCTGTCTAGAAAGTTGTCTCGTGAGCTGAAAAAAACTTGACATTTTTTTGGAATATCAATTCCATCTTTAACCTTGTCCTTGCACAACATTTCACAACCTAAACTGTGTGAAAAAACGGGTCCTGTTTTTGGCTTTTTTCAACTTTTTGCAACTATACCACTCTAGAATTCATGTTTGTGAGGTCTAGAATGCTAGATAACTATCTTTAGTAGTCCTCAACATGTCCTGATGCTTCTAAGGAGAAATAAATGTTAAAGTTGTAAGTTATGACCAAATTACAAAAATTATCAATTCCTGTTTTTTAGCCAATTTTAGCTCTTCTATGATTTTTTTGGTGGCTTTCATGATATCCAAATACAGTTTTGATTTTCTATGTCTCATATTGTAACATAAAGCTAATATTACTTGAGTTTTGGGGCACCTAATACCCTATTTTGCATAGTAGACAACGATGGTTGATTTTTTCAATTATAGAAGAAAACAAAACATTCTAGTATATCAAGTATAGCTTTTTCAATATTGTTAGTTTCTTGTGACAACTACATGCATTTTGTAGGTAGTAACCATATCTAGTCATAAGGATCAAATTTGGCTAGATATTGAATAGTTTCTATGGGATTCTACAACTCATAATGTTGAGCCCAGTTTTTTCATGTTTGCTGTATTTAGCACTTCATCTTTGTCCCCAAGATTCCCCTTGGTAAGAGATGTATTATTCTTTTGACATGCTCCATTTCTCCTTATGAACCTAAATGACAATAGGGAACTAAGAAAACATGCATATATTATTTGTATTGAGCGTGGCTATAGAAACTTTGATGATAGGTTTGCAGAATGGTAAAAATTCAACTTTTTTGTACCTATTTCTTTTGGCAAAACAAAAAATAGTGAGTGAGAAGCAATAATGTGTTCTGATCACCAACCCATTGAAGTTAACTAGGGAATTTATCTCAAGTCCTACAAAAATCCCTAATCTTATTTTTATGCAACAAAACGTAAGAAATGACTGTTTTGATGAAAATGTATTGGTCCATCAACTTTGGAGGCTTGGTGTGACCAAAAGATGAGAAATTTTACAAGTTTCTTATTTTTTCCATGTGTAGTAGGCCTTGAACTAGAACCTCATGAAAGGATTTTACAAAATGAGTGGATCTACTATGGTTTTGGAGGTTTTTCTCAAAACCCTGAAAGGACACTTTTATGTCCTGTTAGGTTACCAACCTAGTGTTAAAGCAAGCATCAAGACAATGGTACTTGAAGTTTGATCAATGGATGTTGGATCATGGATTCACAAGATGCAACTCGGATCACTGCGTCTACACGAAGAATTTGGGAGATGGGAAGTTCATCATCCTAATGTTGTATGTTGATGACATGTTGATTGCAAGTGCTAACATGCAGGACATCAAAGACCTAAAAGAGGAGTTGTCTAAATCTTTTTCAATGAAATATTTAGGTGCTGCAAAGAGGATACTTGGTATGAAAATATCAAGGGACAGAACGAAGAAGACAATAAAGCTATCTCAAGAAGATTACATCAAGAAGGTACTAGAAAGGTTTGCAATGCAAAATGCAAAACCAGTTTCTACACCTTTGGGTGGTCACTTTAAACTAACGAAGGATATGTGTCCAAAGACACAAGAGGAGATAGCCTGTATGTCTAAAGTTCCATATGCTGCAGCGGTAGGTTCTCTAATGTATGCTATGGTATGGACAAGGCCAGACATTGCACATGCAGTGGGAGTTGTGAGTAGGTTCATGGACAACCCAGGTAAAGAGCATTGGCAAGCTGTGAAGTGGATACTTAGGTATCTAAAAGGGACAACAACAAATGCTTTGTATTTTGGAGGAACTGATATTTTTCTAGAAGGTTATGCTGATGCAGATATGGCAGGTAACAAAGATACTCGAAGGAGCACTACTGCCTATGTGTTCACGGTTGGAGGCACAGCAATAAGCTGGGCTTCAAAGCTGCAGAAAGTGGTTTCAGTTTCTACCACGGAAGCAGAGTATGTAGCAATGACGGAGGCAAGCAAAGAAATTCTGTGGCTTCACAGATTCTTAGAAGAGCTTGGATTCAAACAAGACAATTGTGTCTTGTACAGTGATAGCCAAAGCGCTATCCATCTTGCGAAGAACTCAGCCTTTCATTCAAGGACAAAGCACATTGAGGTGGGATATCACTTCATACGCCCTCTTTTGGAAGTGGGACAGCTAAAGCTAGGAAAGGTGCATACAAGTGAAAATCCTGCAGAAATGTTTACAAAGGTAGTCAACAAGGAGAAGTTGAGCTTTTGCTCATCTTCAATCGGCATTCAAGGATAAGAAGCCAGGATGGAAAGCAGTCACAGGTTTGGTTTGGAGATCAGTCTCCAAGTGGGAGATTGTTAAGTATGGAGCCTGATTTACCCTTGTAATTTTTTGTGGTAAAAGCGCACATTTGTAAGGCCCCCATTATGAGGAGAAGCCATCGTGTGTGAAGGAAAATCACTCACTGGAAACCAAAATTTTCACGAACAAGAATCAGGGGCAACTTTAGGGGCCCCTGAGACTTTTTTTTTCCTCGCCGAAATATTCCTTTTTGCCGGAATATTATGGCCGGGCGGCGGCCGGAAAGTGGTCGGAAACAACCGTCGGTTGGCCGGTAGTCAATGGCTGGTGGCCGGTGGTCGGAAGTCAATGGCCGGTGGTCGGTGGCCGAATTCAAAAGCGGACTTGTCTTTCAAGGGCGGCCACACATGGGCGGATTGGAGGGTTCGATTTGGACTTATCTACACAAGGGGGGCTACACATGGCTGCCTCTCATGAGAGAGGACAGCCCTTTTGGCCTATAAAAGTAGGCCATTTCTACACACATTTAATAGTGTGAAGTTGATGCAACAAGGTGAGTGTGAAATGGTGAGAGTGAAGCAAGGCGGGAGCTCCATTAAGGGTATAATCCCTTTGTAAACTACTTTTTGTTTTGAAGTACTAAAGCCATTGAGTGGCTGCTTTCCCATGGACGTAGCCCACATTGGGTGAACCACGTATATCATGTGTACTCTCTCTCTGTCTCTACTCTATAATCTCGTGTATGTAAATCTGTCTGTCTCCATTAAGTAATCTACTGAATTATCTATTTAGCTACGTCTTATTTCCTAACAAACTGGACGTTCTCCTGAATTCAGTTTAATGAACTGGTATAGAAATTGTTTCTTTTGTTTTTCAGCTTGATCTTTGTTCAATAAAACTGCATTGAGATCTATCTCTGTTAATGAAAAAATATTCATAGCGGCTAACATGCTCTCAATTTTCTTCACCTTATACTTTTGGTAAAGCTCTTTGGGTCTTAGTTCTTTTCTCCAACTTCTTATGTTATTTGTTTGGATCTGGATTCTGCCAGTGGCCCCTTGTATTGTCAGAGTCTGATTAGCATAGTCATGAATAGCCTGTGCCGTTTGCAGCCATTTCTAATGTCCTCTAACTCCAGTGAGTTTCTGAATTTTGTCACAAATCTTGACATGAATTTCCTCTATCTCATGATCAGAGTTGTTGTCAGAACTTGAAGAACTGGTAGTATCTTCAGAATACCATTCCTTTATTTCAGTGCTTTCAGCTCCTTTATTAGTTCCCAACTCTTCCATCAACCCTTGTACTGCAACCAACATGGTCTCAGGTATCCCACGCTTTGACTGATTTGATTGTGCTGTCTTAGAAAACTGGGGAGGTATCTTATGAATGACCCGGGCGTCAGAACTCTCTGGATGATCTGGCATCTTCTTGGCTAAATCCTCTGTGATTTTCGAAACTAGTTCTCTCTGCTCTTGCCATTCATCAACCACCTTTTCTTTACCCTTGGCCTTCCATACCTCTCTCTGCTGAGCCCATTTGCTACTTTCAGGAGTGACTGGTTTTGCTGGATTTTCTGGAATTTCCTCAATCACCGCCCCTTTAGTTCGTGTAACTGCTTGTACAGGAACTGGTTCTAGAACCTTTGCCTCAATATCCGCAGTCACAGGTGTTTCTGGACAGTGAGCTGCGAAATACCCATACTTACCACAAGTATAGCAATTCAGGCTTCGATTCTGAAAATTACCATGACCTCGGTCCCGGCTAGTACCCGCTTGGTATCTACCGTGCCCTGTACCAGTACCACTGATACCTGATTTCTCTTCTTGAGAAGCACTGGTAGGTTTCCACTCTTACTTGTTCGGCATTGGTAAATGCTACCACCGACAAATCTTTTCCCTTCTTGTAATGATGAATTCGGATACCACAATTGTTTCATAGATGGCCATAGGATTTGCAATAAGTACACTGTGGGCATTCCTTTGAAATATGGTCTTTAGATTTACACTTTGAACACCAGGTGTCCATTCTTCTTACCGGTTGTCTGGTCTGGCTAATTTCAGCAATTTTCCGGGCCATCTCTTCAATCTTCTTAGACCAAGATCCCTTCTTAATCTTTTCTTTGGTCCTTTCATCTGAGCTACTTTCAGAACTACTGGAGGCTCTACTGTAATCAAAATCTTCAGTAGAAGTACTGCTACTACTGGACCTCCTCTTCTTATGACTCTTTTCCTTCTTAGCTTGTTGTTCTAGCTTTAGGGCTTGCTACACCAAATCATTGAATTTCTTTGTTGGTGCTGACACCTCCTGTTCCATAAGTTTCTTACTGCGAAAACCATTCAAAAACCATGCTCGCAACCGCTTTTCAGATGGTGGTTCCTGTAGTTGCCTAGTCAGTTCCTTGATTTTCTCAACATAACTTATGATTGACAATTTTCTCTGCTTTATCTTATTGAGCTCATAGAGTATATCCTCATCTCCTCTGTTGTTTTGATATTCCAGTCGAAAAGCTTTAAGCAGTTTATATTATGATCTGAGTTGACAAGCCGGGTAATGGTAGTACCATTTCCTTGCTGCCTCCTTTAATGTTTGTGGAAAGTGTTCACCCCAGTTATCTTCATCAATATTTTTGAACTCAGCATACTGCTCAAAGGCTTGGATAAGAACATCTAGGTCATCCTTCTTTCCCCCTTTGAACATGGGAAAGGAAATTTTCAATGAAGATGTGTAATCATGTCTATCAACATCATTTCTTCCTCTTCTCATCTTGGGATCCTAACTCCTTTTTGAAGCTTTCTTATAATGGTCTGTGTCTGCATCCCAATTAATTTCTACCTCTGTCTCAGTTGTTGTTCCCTCCCTGGCTTTTCTACTGGAACTATGGCGACTTCCTTTACTGCCTTTGGCTCCTTCGTCCCCCTGTGTGGTCCGAGAACTCTTGGCCTTGCGTTCTTCCCTTTTAGCCCTTCTTCTTCTGGACTAACTAGAATGCTGAGAGTCCTTTGCCTCATCAGCATGACTGTGCTTCTCCTGAGCCTCAGTGTCAGTTACTTGTTCATCCTTAAAATCAGAATCTCTTTCTAACTTGTCAGGGATAGGGTCAATGTGGTAGGATGGTTTCCGGCCACGGCTGGGTTTGGGTGCCATCACTCCAGCTGGAAACTCAAACTGGGAGAGGAGTTTTCTGGTCAACGAGCAACAACTCTAGCCACCGTGCTCGCCAAAATGACATTGGAGCTGATCTCTTTAGATAGATGATTCCAGTGTTAGAATTTACAGCTAATGGTGATTTATTAGTTCAATCAGTAGAGCTGGAGGAGAAGATAGAAACTGAACTGGAACAGCTACATGAACTGAAATACATCTGTTGAGGAGAGAGACAGACTGAATGACTGGAATTAGTGTTCATATTCAGAGTTCAAAAAGAATGGATACAAAGTATATCTGACTGAAGTGCACTCGACTATTGTATTAGGGATTCCAGAGTAAGATTACAAATGAGGATAATGTAGCTCGAGAATAGCTTCAGGACTATAACCACACAACTAAGAGTAAGAAGTCAAAAGATAAACAACCCAAAAGTACAGCCAACCCGATTACAATGTAATGGGTCCTATTTATAGCCCCTTGAAGTTACTGTGGTAATCGCCATGGTAATTACTGAATGGTTCACTGCTCGGCTTTCAGGAGCCGGTTCCCACCTAGTTAGACTGCCTCCGCCATCTACAGTCCTTGTGTGACCGTCTTTGGCATTTTACATTCTTCTATAATTTGATGGACACTAGGTTTCGATAGCCATAACTGATTATTTCCTTTGTAGAAGTGCTAGCGGGTCGCCGCGATGGACGTCTGCAGCATAACTCTTTTGTACTAACATAATGTCAATATGCAAGGAAGCGACTCGGGATGGGGCACGGAGACTTAATGAGAGTGTCAATCTCATCAAAGTGAGCTCAGAGGCTACTCGTTCTACGACAAAAGCAAATCAACCACTTCCTAGTTAGACAATCAATATGCGTCCAATCTCGCCACTCTAGGTCATAATGCCTTTTTGGCATCCAAATGAATCCGGAACTCCATGAAACTTAAGGAGAGGTATCACAACATTTAAGGGCTCAATTCTACCAAGTTCTGTCACCATCTAGGAAGGTACATAAATCACGATCCATCACAAAAAATGTGCAAAAAAATTGAAACAAGAGTACTTGGAAAGGTCTTCTTTAAGCATTGAAGCACTTATCCATGGTCAAAACATCAAAAACAACCATTTTAACCTCCAAATCAATGCATTCAGCTCACAAAAAATGCGTCGCGAACCACAACAGAATTGGAAATGATCACACTTAGATTGTAGAGCAAGAGACAGGGAACACAATGTGCTATTCGAAAACGAATTCTGATTACCAGCTCAAGAGAAAAGAAGATTACAAGTTGTAGTAGTAAGAGGCCTCCACAATGCATGTTTTTGATTCTTCAAGCTAATGATCAAAATCTCCTCAAACCTAAGGGTTTTGACTTTAAAGTTAAGGGGGCTTTCCCACGACCATCCGGCCTCTTACAAGGGTGTAGACTCAGAGAAGTAAAGAGGGTATTGACTAATTACATCATGGTTACAACTCATCCTAGGCTAAATTACATGGATTTCTTTGAAACAATAGAGTGTTTACAGGGTTTGGTGTGCATATGCCTGTATCCACCAAACATTCCCCCCTTCCTATTCATTGCACGTCCTTGTGCAAGTTGTCTCTGAGCGAGTCTACTGCCTTCTTTTGAGCGTTGCAGTGAGATTTTTGGATTTCTGAGCTCTTGCTTCAATCTCGACTTTGGTGGCCAGCTCTCTGAAGGGATTTGTATTGAGGGTACTTTGGTAGGCGATGTGGTGGGCTGGCAGATCTTTTGTCATTGGGTCGAGTATGGAAGAGTCCACTTCGAAGAAGCCTGTCATGAAAGCCTCTTTGAAGGTCTGCATGTAATGAGAGGGCAAAAACATGACTCTTGCGTACAATCCCATGATGACATTCCTGCTTGGGATTTTTCTCTCCATATTCCAGCAAATGCCCCGCGTACCTTCGACAAAAACTTGCCAGGGATGCTCTGCTGCTTTGATATCACAGAAAGCTGTAATGCATGTGATGAGCATTTTGGAAATCTTTACAAGCATCTGACATGTGAGATTTGGAATCTCCTTCATCATGTTGATTACCCCTTTTAGAGTTTGATTCATGTACTGCTCCGATGGTGGGTTGTTATTGAGAGGCTTTGTAATTACCGGGTAGTTTAGCACTGTCGGTCTTTTGCTTTGCCAAATATAAAAACTATCCCAGTATCGATGTCTGTTGATGGGATAGTAAGTGGGGTCGATCTTGAGATGCTGGGTAGTGTTCTTGTAATAGGTTTCATCGATTGGTCGCTGATCGAACCATTTTTTCTGCCAGAGGGGTTGATTGTCTATGATGGCCTGAATCTGAAGGGCCGTAACAGAAACCTCTCTGTAGTCCCCTCTGCTGTTTGGTTCAAGTTCGGGGAGCATTTTTTGCTGCCATAATTTAAATTCTTGTCGCATCAATGGCAGTGCAATCATCTCGTGCCCATGAATCCTTACTACTTCATCTGGAGTAATCATGAAGAGGGAAGCCGATTCCAGCACCTTCAGTTCATATTGCATATAAGCCTTGTGTGAAGGGTCCTTTACTTCTGAGATCCAGTGCTGAATTTCATCCCTTGTCGACTCCAAAGTGGATGTCATGGTTGGATCTGCAGATTCCTGCGTGCCTTTTTCAATGTTGGTAGCGGGCACCTCTGTTTGATGAGCTTCAAATGTGAATTGTTCGAATCCTCCTCCCTGCTCAAATTCCCCTGAGGCCTACTAATATTTTGGCTGATCTGCTCTCAGAGTTGCTAAATCCCCTCTTGCCTCAGCCAATTGCCTTTTTAGTTCTTCAATTTCCTCATCCTTGGCCTGTTGTAGGGCCCTATGACCTGCCGTCATGATCTGTCTGCCATATTTCTCTTCTTTCAGGGCTTCTTTCAACTCTTTGATTTCTTGACTCAAGGAGGTAGATCCTGCAGTCGTCGTTGAGGAGGAGGGTGTCTCTTGTATGGCCAGGAGCTGAGTCAGAGGTCTGCTAGCCACCACATACGAGCCTTGTAGCTTCTCATTTTGTTCTCTTTCTCTGGTTAGATCCTCCTTGAGATGTTGCTGCTCGATCTACGATGCAGAGTTTGCCTCGTTAAATTGTTGCACTTCCTTGTAATAGTAGGCTGCATTCTCTTGTTCTCTCTACAACTTCGATTGTGCCTTCTTTAGGCTTCTATTTGTTGCTTTAGCTGCAATGATTCTTCTGCCGTTTTAGATGCTTCCTTCTTGTTATCTTCTAACTCCAGCTCTCTTAGATTGTAAAGAGCCCTTTGACATTGAAATTGTAGCTTGATCTGCTCTAAGTGAGCGTCAATGTCAAAGGATTTAACTATCCCCGCTCCTTCCTCCATGGCCGCTTGTGAGCGTGGCGATCTTGGCCTATGCTGGCCTTTTTGGCCGTGATCCGATTGTTCAACCACCTCATCTTGCTTTTCTCTTTGTTTCAAATCTTTTAAACTAGCATAGGTTGTGGCGGGATTTGTTTGTGCGGACTCCATTTCTTGATCCATTTTGTGTTCCGTCTGCTTTTCCTCCGCTCCTTGTTTTGACAGTCCTGCAATTTCTCCTTCCTTTTTTTTTGAAGTCTCTGGAAGTGGCTCAGCATCGTTGGGAGAACCAAGTTCTTGACCTTGCTGGTCCTGTGTGTTGTGCTGTTCCTCTCCGTGTGAGTGAATTTCCTCTTTTTTGCTTTGACTAGATCTGTCAGATGATTCGAGATCATCGACGCGTGGCTTCTTTGATTCTTCTCTTTGCCTTTAATCCATCTTTCGCTTGAGTTCATTGTGAATGCGCTGCCGCATGGTGCTGGCAATCTCCCATTTTTCTTCAGCTTCCTGCCTCTTATGTTACTTGATCTTTTCTAAAGACTTTGTTTGCCTGCATAACAGCGGAATATTCTAGGCTTCATCCTCTTCTTGCTCATCATCCACTTCTGTTCCTTGGGTTTGTTTCTGATCTTGCTTTTGTTGGCGGAGCCTTTCCCTCAATGCCTGAGCTTCTTCCATTGTTCTCTTGGCATATGTAATGGGAATAGCCTCTGCCACATGCATAGCTTGCTTTCGCAAGCGTGTATATCCAAGTGTGTATGGGCTGTCCTCCTCCTCCTCCTCCAAAGACTGGTACTCCAAAGGAGTGTCTCTTGGGTGGGACCCTTCTTTCTGTTTACTCCGAGCATCTGACTCGGTCTTCTCGCTGTCAGAATCCTTTAATGTTGCTCTTTGCCTCGTCTGTTTGACTTCTGGTTTTGGCCTCGTAGAAGGTCCTGCCATTGGTCTTGCAGCTCTTTTAGATCTGTGAATCAGATCTATCTGCGCTTCTGCAAGGGGTAGATCTTTGATCATCCCTAGTGCCTGATAAGATATATGTGTGAGCATTGGTCCCCCGTTCATGTAAACTTTACTTCTTTGACTCCCCTTCAGGTTTTCTTCCACAATAGTGTCAAGAAGATAGTTTCCAAAGTCAACCACCCTGGCTTCAGCCAAGCCCATTGCCATTACCACGGCCATGTGCAACAAAGGTTCGGTATATCTAGGGGGCTTCTGCACCTTGAAATGTTGCAATATAAGGCGCAAAGGCAGTTCAATTTCTGAGTAGATCAGGTTTTGATGTGTCAGCTTGTGGCCTTGTTGCTTCAAAAAGGATTTATCATTGCCTATTGCCTTCGTCTTCTGCAATAGATTGCGCATCCCTTGCAGCAGGTGGAGGGCTTCATTGATAATTTCCGCTGTGATCTTTACCTTGACGACGACTGCCCCATCCTTGTTTGTCAGGGTTGCTTCCCCATTGTACTGAATTGAACTTATGAGCTCGTGAGCTCGTCTGAAGTCCGTTCCCCAAGGAGGCAATCGTCAGAAGTTGTCTAGCTGTAGGCACCTGCCCCCTGCTTGCACTTCTGGTTTTTGGTGCAAAGTACACATTTCTTGTGGAAAGATTGTGGCAGCTTGAAACCTTTCGATGAAGATGTTCCTCGGAATTGCTTGAAGTACCTGTCGGTGATGTGAGCTTTCTCATTTGATGAGATATTGGTTATCCCATAGGGTTCCGTATTCCACTCCCTTTGTGCTTTCCTTTGAGGCATCCTGTTGCCAATTTTAGCATGTGAAAATAGGTTTTAGCCATTGATCAAAATTGTCAAAAAGTGTAAACTTGACCATAGAATGAAAAAATGAGCATAACTTTGTCAAAACTACTCCAGATTTGACCAAATTTCACTAGTGCATCTAGAATTACTATAGGCACAAGAATGTAATAAAACAGATGAATTTTGGCAAAAAGAAACATGGATCGCGATCCATATTGGGATGCATTTGGAAATTCTAACTTTGGGAAGTTATTCCTGGGCATATGGGGATACTACTGAACAATTTTCTCTGGTTTTAGTGTTTAAGGTACATGGATTGCGATCCATGTTGGGCAACATTTTGGAAATCTGATGATACCATCTGGTAGGGTTCATCTAGATTATGCCTTGGTCCAATTTTTTTGGGATTTGGATCAATGGTTTGACACTTGGGCTAAATTTTGGAAACCATTTGCAGATTTAGAGATTTTTGACATTTTGAAGTGGATTTTGGGATTCAAATGGTTTGAAACTCCATGGCTTGGCTTTCTTGAACATACTGAATCAGATGGCATGGTTTTTACTTATATTGGGCAAAAAGGTACATGGATCACGATCCATGTTGGACAGAATTTTGATATAGTTCTTGTTCACATTTGTTTCCATAGGTTTTCCTAGTACACTGGTGAATTTTTTTCAACTTTGGACATGTTTTTCCTTAGTTTGCTCCATTTTTCAGTTTATGGCCATGTTTTTCCCGTTTTGACCAAATTTGTTTCTGGCAACCATTTTTTGGACTCATGTTTTGCCTGAGATCTCTATCATTGTTTTGATTTCTAATGATTTAGATATGTAGTTCATAACTTTGCATGGTTCCTTGGCAAATTCCACCAGACATTGAATTCTTTTGAGAAGACAAACTGAATCCTGCAATTTTCACCATTTTGCAAGTAAACCTTGGATTAGTTTTGATCCTACCACCATCCTTAGGTTACAATTGCTTGTTGATAGGCTCCGAGGAGAGTGTGAAGTCCCCCAATTGACTTCAGCAGTAATTTGAAAATTTGTCAGGAATCTATCTTTAGCCATTCTTTATAGGTCTTGCTCGCATCCCAACATCTGCCCTCTCCTGAGTTTTCTTCTGGGATTCCATCTTTTTTCTTGTGAAAATGACCAAAAGACCATTTGCAGACTAAAAGTAGCAATCCAGGAGGGTTTGATGATCTTTAGAGCACTTTTTGTGATCATTTTGCAACACTAGTACTATGTCTAGCTAGTGAGCCACTTTTATCATGATTTTGGCAAGAAGGGACATGGATTGCGATCCATGTTGGGATGCACTTTGAAAATCCAATCATAGGAGTTTGTTCTTGGCCCTCTATTGTTGCTCCTGTAGAAATTTCCATGATTTTAGGGTTTGGGAAACATGGATCGCGATGCATGTCGCGATCCATGTTCCACCACTTTTTTTTGCTGTTTTTACCTTGGCTGATTTTGTCAGCTAATTGGGGTCTACCAATGAAATATTTCTCGTTTTTGATGGGTTTTGAACTTCCCCATTGGCCCTGTTAGTTTGCCAATTTTGTGACCTTGTACTACTTTGATCTGTTGTTTTGGCACTGTTGATGTAGTATGGGACCAATACACATGCTCTTGCAAGGTTAATGATCATACCTGTCAAATCTGGTGTAGTAAGATCCGCTGAGGTGGTCCCAGTGGGTAGAAGCAACTCCGAAAACTCTATGCTCCTGTGGCTCTCTCTCTCTCTTCTCTCTCTCTCTCTCTCTCTCTCTCTCTCTCTCTCTCTCTCTCTCTCTCTCTCTCTCTCTCTCTCTCTCTCTTTGAATGCAAATGAGCTTATGTTGCCCCATTTGACTATATGTTCCCAGTCTACCCGGAATGCCCCATTTATACTTACCTCCATTGATCATATCTTGTAGTTCATATCACCTGCGGTTCGAACCGTTTGTCATTCTGACACTCGGTTTGCAAATGGCGTTCGATTTGCAGTTTTGATCCTTCAAAAGTTGGCTCAAAATTCATCTTGTGTTGAATCTTTCCATATTTGCCATGTTCAAAGTCCTTGCTTTGAAGTTTTGGTGTTTGCTCTCAAAAGTCAATTCTGACTTTTCTGCGTCGAATTATCAATTTTTGTTGATTATCTGTCATTTTTTGCTTTTTTGAGGGTAACATAACCGAGGCATATCCAGTATCCCGATCGGTGCTAGGGTGTCCATGGTAGCTTATTCATCGACTTGGTATCACTGTTGATGTCCGCGATGAGCTGCAAAGAGGGTGTTAGAGTTCTAGCATCTCAAGTGAAGTACCCAGTGTGATCCCATTATTTAGTTTGGCTTTTAGGTATTTATTTTACTTATCTTTCAAAGCCTAGGTAGGGTAATTCATTGAGGTTGCTATATAAGCAACCCTCAGCCCCCATTGTATTATCATCAATTCATTGCCAAGGCTGGTTGGTTCAGAGTCTCTCTCTCTCTCCCCCCCTCGTGTATTATTTTAACTTTTACATGCTTTTGTATCATTGACTTTGACAAAGGTATTCCATCAAGTACGCCATTATGCACAAACCTTTTTGCCAAATAGATCAAAAGCATCAAAAGCCTTTTTGCCAAGAAGTGTAGACAGATGGGAGCACAATCCTCATTCAAAATATGAAAAAACCATAAAAATTTGAGCTGATGTGTCATGATGGTTGAAAATGATGGCCTACACCAATAGAAATCGATGTCCTACACAAAGCAAAATGTGGATGGCACCTACCCTAAAATCAATGTAAACAATTGTTGCAAAGCTCTTGGAATGGGTTTCTCAAGCGTAACGTATTAGAAGGGGCTGCAAATTTCACCAAATCTCTTCAAAAATCTCCTCATAAGTGAGGTATCCCCCAAAATTGGACAAGCTCTAAAGGATTTCTAGGGCTTAGGTTCCATTGCCCTATTGGACTTCTATGCACATCTCACCTTTGACTTCGAGATTGCTTTGGCCAGTGATATGTTGAAATATTTTTTGTGAAACGAGTTTAGGGTCTTGAATGATAAACATTGAAAGCATCAAATATTGAATTCCAACTGGTGCAGCTAGGCCAAGCATATGGAGACCCACATCCATGACTTCTTATGCAGAATGCAAGATTCAAGTTACAAGGCTAGAAAAAGTCATCACTCAATGGACGATGTGGAGCATAGTCACACCTGCAAAAATCAAACAGATGTTTTTCTGACAAGACCAGCAAAATATGTGCACTATTTTGAAGTTTTTTTGGCCTTTTGAAGGGTTTCACCAGCAAAACCCATTAGGAGAGCGCACTTTTTGCCCATGAATTTTAGCATCAAATACTTTGTCTAATCCATATCCTCTAGAGGTCCTTTCAACAGGTGGTCCCTCTGCGAATCTTATTTTCGTCTTGATTTTCTCCATATATGAGAATCCTATTGTGGGCGACATCACTGTTGGTCCTTTGCTCTCATTGGGATAAGAATATGAATAGGTCAGCATTGGTGATACCATGTATGCTCCTGATGTGTCTAGAATTCCCCATCTATAGAAGTCTTGTTCCATCATCACTCTTGGATGCAACCATGATTGCAACGTTTTCAAACTTGGGCTAAAATATGAAGGAAAAATTGGTGTTTCAACCCCTTTAGCTTGACTATATGTAAACCTTACACTATCTTCCATTTATTCAAAGGGATTTGTGGATTTACTAGGGGCAGGATTTGGCCCTTCAGTTGCTATTAGATCCTTCAGAATCACTCCAATGCTTAGCATTCTTGCTACTTCCGCTTTTTCATCGGCACATACTCCCATCCATACTTGTCAACATACATTATGTGACTCCTTTCACCTGATCCGTAAGAGAACAAGTACAGATACTTTTTTGTGCTTAGTTCAAATGCGTAGGGTGAGAGGAATTTGAAATATGCTTTGGCCCTACCATTTGCATACTCGTAGACTCCTACTACTCCTTGGTTTGTCACCACTTTCACCACCTTCTTGTCAAACACCAAGATGGCATTAGTAAGACCTATTTCTGGAGGCATTTTTTTCATCTCAGAGATCATCTTTCTTTTTGCGACATTGTCCCCATATTTGTTATAGTTTCCTGGATCCTTGACAATGAGGTAATGAGTTCCCTCATCATCATGAAATTTGTCCCCATCATCATTTGCTAGAATGGCTTCCACTCTGTCAGCTGTTTTTTCCTCTATACATATGATTTTACGTTCCCTTGCATCAACATACACTAGAGCTCCATGGGCATTTGATCCTTCTAGGAAGAGGGTTGTATACCTTGGTGCCTGAGTGGGGTTTCTAGAGGTGCTACCTCCCCCTCCTGGGGATCACCAACTTGCAAGATCCTTGGTTCTGACTGTCTATACAAAAATTTAGACTCTACAAATCTTTATCAAATTATTAATTCTCACTTACTAATGTCTATAAAGAGAGGACCCTTATATGAGGTCCAAGCCCTGATATGATAAGACAAATGGAATGCTAGGATCACAGGGAAAAATTTTGAACCAGCAAATTCTCAATCTGAGCACTAAACTGGACTATAGACATCATATGCATATGATGTCTAAATTCTCAATATTGACTCAAACTTTAATCATTTACTCTCCTTGATATGCTTTGTCCAACTCTAGGCTTACCTTGAAGTTCTATCACCTACAGGTAGATCAATCTCTCCTATGTAGGCCTTGGTTGCTACCAGCTTCACTGGAGGGCTAACTAAGTAAAAAATGATCCAAAATGGGTGAAACTTGGCCCTTAAGCTTGCTTAACCCCATGGTGAGCTTTGTTGTCAATTCTGGTCTCTACAACTACCCCTGAGACATCATCACGTATGATGTCTATCCGATCAAAATGAAGTGGAATTCACTCCAGAGGTCCTCCATCACACAAGCAACTCACTACCTCACTATAACTTTCAAAATGAAATTTCAACACCTTGTGTGCTAGATATGGTCAAATCAAGCATTCACTTTGTCTCTTGGTCTTTACAAGCCTCAAATTGCTTCAAATTCAATAGAGTTTTTCCTAGTTACTTCTTAACTGCTCTTAATCACAATGGCTCACCAAAATGTGTCTTTTGACCCAATATTAGGCCTCTAAGATATCATATGTGTATGATGTCTATTTGCTCTAAATGAAGTTCTATTTCTACTCCAGGTGCCCCTGGATGTGTACAATATGCACATGTGATGACAAACAAATTTGGATATCAAAATTGCACAATATCATCACCTTTTACCAAGGAACTGCCTAGAAAGAGTAAACTTCTCTCAATACTCAATCTATTTGTCCAAATGAAGTGACACTTGGTGTATGTGATCCACACAACATGTAGACTATGGGTATGAAGTCAAAAGTTCAATTTGACTGCCAGATTTACCCTTGAGACATCATACATGTATGATGTCTATTGATGAATTTTTGTCCAAAACTCATGCACAAGTATTCACAAGTCTTCAACACTACTTCCCAAGCACTTTTACCAATTTTCCATGCAAAAATATGCACAGAACCACAAGTTTCCCATATTTTTTTCTTTCAACACACGACTTTTGTCTTTTGGGGACCATATGTTGGTCAAACGTTTAGTCTCAAGGTGTACGTAGGGTAAAACACCCCTTTAGAACACTTTTGGTGCAAAGTATGTTTTGTCAAGTTTTGTCACTTCGAAGCTCGTGGGAGAGCTCTTTGCAAGAGACTGCAATCATGCAAGCTTAGCGTTGAAGCGTAGCTCTTGCTGTTGCTAACGTGATGGTGTAGTCGCCTTCAAAATGTAGCTTTCGTAGTGCACATAGAGAGTGGAAGAAGACCTCACTTTCTCTCACAAACACAAAGCACGCAATTACCATACACTTAGTAGAGCTCAAAAAGATGATTCGTAAAAGTATATCTTAGGGTTACAAAAAATTGGCTTATATACCTCAATCTTGGAGGTACTAACTCATCAAAATTACCTCCTACTTTTTACCATGGGTTCATCTGACCCGCATATTTAATGAGTTACAATCTAGAAACTCAATTGAGTCCCAAAAAACAATTACAATTGAGTTCGTTAAATTAAATAATACAAGAATGGTGTAGCTTTCCCATGTTCAACTGTAAACAAGGGCAATGTTGATTAGGTATATGGTCAGTGCCCAAATAGCACTACCCACAACACCCAAGCCCCCAAAGGGCCAAAGAAGCCAAAGTAAGAGGCAAGGCACCACAGAGGTCAAGGAGGATCCACTAAAAAGAGCAAAGATAGAGAAGCAAAAGAAGGAAGAGGAGCCAAAGAAGGAATACAATCCCAAAGGGGTTCCAAAAAAAACAAAGAAGCCTGTTGCTCCCAGAAAGAGCCCCAAAAAAGCACAAACATATGCCAAAGAGGACCAAAAGAATCCCAAGGAGACAGAGCCTAAGGAGGAGCAAAAGAAGGAGGAGAAAAAGAAGGCCAAGGAGGAGAAAAAGAAGTCCAAGGAGATAGAGCCTAAGGAGGATCAAAATAAGCCGAAGGAGATAGAGCCTAAGGAGGGCAATCATATAGAAGAAGACCCCAAAACACCAAGGAAGAGCCCAAGGAAAACAGAGGAAACTAGCACAAGAAAGAGTCCTAGGACTCCTAGAACCCCCAAAAGTGTTTGTGAAGCAGAATTTTATAAGTAGCAAAGTAGTACATATTCTTGACATACTATCTACTTGAGAGCATTTTGTAAAGAGAAAACATTACATACAGTACTCTACTTGAGAGCAATTTGTAGAGAGAAAACATTACATACTCATATTTTTTTGTAAAGAGATAACATTACAAATTCCCTCCTTGAGAGTATGGTGTAAATTTTACAACTTTCACTAGCTCCATTTCTCGTGTAGCTCCCAATAAAGTCGTTTTTCATAGTCCAACAATTTTGAAATCAACTGTCAAGGTTCAATCCATAATCCATGCCAATTGTCAACAAGATTGATCAATTTGATGGAAAGAATATCACAAAGTATCTCCGTCAATATGAGAAGGAGATGGAGTTAAACAGGGTGCTAGGAATCAAGATGATCAAGAATTTTGAGCTTGTTGTGATATCAAAGATTTGAGTTCATGTGAAGACAATAAGGGATGAGCATGGAGAAGGTTAGGAAGTGTGGGATGCATGTCTAACCTCACCATCCTATCTTATTGCAGTATTAGTGAGAAGTACGATTAAATTGTCAATCCATGGGATGAAGCTGACTTGACTAGTGCATAGAGGCTACAAGAGGTTGTCAATCTCTCAGAAGACAACTAACAACTTGCATCTAACTCAAGCTATGCTCATGACTAAAATCACCAAAAGCCAATCGCTCATTCCAAACAAATCGCATCCGTTACAGCATCAAATGACATCCAAACGTAGTGAAACTTCTAGGACATGTATATAAGACCTAAGCACACATGCTTATGGTCTCAAACCCCACTTTAGGTCAAGTTCCAAAATCGCAATTATTAACAGCAGTGGATTTTGGACCTAGTAGTTTTTGACCCACAATGCATCTAAATGCTTAGCAATGATGCCCCAATACCCCGCCTATACTTAGTTTTTGATTTATAAGTGTAAATTCCTAGTTATGATGAAATTAGGCCGCGGGTCGGCAACGCCAAAAGCTACGAAATACTGTGAAGTGCTTACGTCAATGCGTAGAACTCTTACCTGCGGTTGCAATGAAACAAACATGACTGCAATGTCACTGGGGAGGGAGTAGGAAGCGCGAGAAGGATAGGAGTGAGCACCGTTAGCTCATGCTGTGTATTTCTTATCCAAAAACTTATTAAAAACTTACAAAAATTGGCGTTAATACCTTAGCCAAGGTTTTTGGGTGGTCAAAACTAATAATCTGAAGTTCTACCAAAGCTGGGTAATGCCAGGTTGATACAATCTAGAAGCTTGTAGCCTCGGATCATTAATTACAGAGTTTATCCAAGAAAATAGGAGTTACAATATTTCCGATTTATCAAAATAATAAGTGTTTTACAAAGAGAGCTCCGAAAAATGGTATCCGTGTTAGCTTGCTACTAACATTCCCCCCCTCCTCGCCTGTGTTGTCCCTTGACACAACTTTATGGGCTGAAATAGTCTTTGGGCTGGCGACTGGCGAGTCGGTCTTTAAGCGCATTCAATGCCTTTTGGTATCTGATTTTCCTTTCTTTATCTAGAACTTGCAGAAAATGCATGGTCACTCTGTTCTTTAGCTTCACCGCTAAGTAGCCTACAAATATTAAGGTGAGGTTGCTGATCATCGACGGAAATATCTTTGTTCACCAAGTGAAGAATCCTGTGTAGAAAGCTTCCTCGAACGCCAACATATTATGTGATGGTAAGAACATACACCGGGCGTAGAAGCCATAGAGGACTTGTTCGAAAGGCTGACCACTAAGATCATAACATAACCCTTTATTTCCCTTGAGGAATGACATCCACGGGGCGCGTGATTGCTCTGGCTCATGAAAAACTTCAATACAAGTGAGCAACATTCGGCATATCTTATATAACATTGCACAAGAGAGATCTGGTAGACTCTTGAAGAAAAAAATGGCACCCGTTAGGGTTTTCACCATGTATTCCTTTGTGGCTTGTTATTTCTCTGGAGCTGCCAGTCTTGTAGTTCAGCCAGGTTGGCCGCTTCTTCGTCAATGCCTCATGCTCTTGCCAAGTCCTTACTCTTGGTACATGACAAAAAGTGGGATCTCTTTGCAGGGCTGCAGGTGCTCTTGTGAACAGAATCAAATACCTCGGATTCTTGTTCAACCCGCTCAACCTCCAGTTTGGGTGGTCTTTATCTGCGCCATCTGTTTGCATGTCTTCATACAGCCTTTCTTTTACTTGGAGTAACTCCACATTTATCAAGGGGTATGGCAGGGATTGCCGATGCCATTGCACATTGATATGATTGGGACAGAGTGAAGAACTCTCAAGTCCCAATCCATCACGGCCTTCCACTGCTCATCCATCTCTTGTGTGATCTTTTCTTTTAGTGCGTCTTCTTTAGCTTTCGACAGCTGGACCGTGGGCACTGTGTCTGTATCTGTAATATTTATTTGAAAATCATCTTCACCACTCGTCTCTACTGTGGACTGTGTCTCCAACTTAGCAAATGAGACCAAGGGTATATCTATCTGCGGTGGCTCTGAAGGGCCTGCCTCTTCTTGCATTTTTGTATCCACCGAAGAAAGCGTGAATCAAGGCAATTCCTTGCACACAATTCTTGAAGAAGTCTCATAAACTTTTTCAGACTCAATATCCAAAATCGACTCACTCAAAAACCAGAACGACAATGCGCTATAAGCATATACTCTCTTTTTACAAGACTAACTGCCATGGAGCCCAGGTTTACTTGGACCCTAGTGAAGAGTATGCTATTTGCATTGATGACCATGGTATTGAGTTCGAAGAAGAGATTAGGGAAAACAAACAAGGAAAAATGTACATGGACAAAAACGGAACTCAATATATACAAATCAAAAACCCTGATGTGGTAAAAAAATGGGGATTAGAAGTAAACACCATAATCCCAGATATGTCAGCAAAAGAAGGACCACCAACTTTAGAATTCGAGGGATAAGATCAAGTAGATTTGAAGCCTTTGAAACAGCATAGTACGGATAATCCTAGTATCAGGGTCTATTGTTGGGAAGATAGAAACATAAAAGATCTTTTGTGGACTTTGCATGCCAAACCAGGACAACTGACGGCCATGAAGATCATCTATATCTTCAAGGTAAAAAATAAGGGATCAACAGACCTACCAACCTACATGTTTAGGCATTGTTATAACAACAACTTTGTTATGATGACTCCTAAGGAGGTAGAACAAACCAAATACCAAGGGTATTCCATAAGGGATTGGATATTGGGACAAGGCCCAGAAACCATTCCAAGAGATGAACACCGTGAGAGATCATTTGAGAGTAATGTGAAAAAACTAGAAACCACCTCATCACGTAGAAAATCGGGTGACTCTAAAGCCAGTCTAGGGCTACGAGAGAGCTACATGAGTCACTATTTCCAACAGATTGGTTTGAAGGACTAGAAACAAGACCAACTTCCAGGAGACCGGGAGTTGAACCAAACAGACACGTCAGATCAACTGATTTTCAGAAATGGGTCAGAATATACAGTGGATCAGGGGATCCATATGACCACTTAGCAAGCTTTAAGCAAGTGCTAAGATCAGAATGTATATTCGATTTCCATACTCAATTCGAGGGGTTTGGAATGACATTAGAAGGAAAAGCATTGACATGGTTCCAAAACATTCCACCAAGGTCAATCATGGACTTGAATACATTAGCTCAAGGATTTGTAGCTGCTTGTTCCAAAATGGGGATCAAACATAATACGGTAGCTCAAATCTACAACTTCAAGCAGAAACATGGTGAGTTTGTTAGGGATTGTGCAACTCGATTGAAACAATACATTGCCAGATGCCCAAGCCTAGAGATACCTGCAGAAGAACGACTTGTATCCTTGTTTCTAGAGGGACTACTAAACAAAGAACTTCATGCTATACTCTATAGTAAAAAGCATACAACCCTAGAAGAGTGTGTGTGAGATGCTATTGACTTAGGAGACAATTGTGATATTTTCAACAAAGAAGATTTCCCTAAGGATAACCAAAGCAAGAAAATAGCATCCACTAAACCAGCACAAGTGGGAACAGCTGCTGGAGCACCGCTCTCAACCACAGAAGATATGCTTAAAAGGATGAATCACATGATGAACAACATGCAAAAAGCACCTATGAGGGGACCAGGATAGGGGATACCTCAACAGGGACAACCAATTAGGCCACAAAAATGGTGTGCAATCGAGGGTAAGTGGACCAACCATGAGACCCACGAGTGCTATTTCAGACCAAAGTATGATGGGAATGTTCAGTACGTGCCCATGAGGCCACAAGGACAACCCATGTACAGATATCAGCCTAATATGTCCCAAGCTCAAAGACCACCAATGGGTATGGAAAGACCTCACCCTGTGTTGGGACAACAACCTCCGTATCCAGGACATAATGTAGTGCCTGTAAAGTACATGCACTCGGAAGGAGTCATAAATGAGCAAACATTAGTGCCTGTTACACCCTATGCGGAGCCTAGTCCATCTACAGTAATGGTAGAAGGAGATTGGTATAATTCACATCCACCACCAATGGAAGAAACCGTTACTTATGGTCCACCAGAGCTCGCACCAATGTATTATGTAGCTAATCAAGGTGTCAGACCTCCCAGACCCATGATTAAGCCAAGAACAGGAAACTGTCATAACTGTGGTGCAGTGATCACTGGAAAAATGAATCTCCATAGCTTGACAAAAACCTCAAACTAGTTGAAGCCTATTGCATACAATGTTGCAAAAATGGAGGACACTTTCTGGAAGATTGTCCTAAAAATCCTTTAAATAAGGGTAAAACAATAGTAAACGTAGTCCAAGTGATACCTAGTAGCTCGTCAGATAGTGAACCAAATGTTTCGATCAAGGTAATCACTAGAGCCCAAGCCAAGAAAAAGAAACACAACTCCTCTGATGATTCAAAAAATACGAAAGTTTCCTCTCAAAGAATCAAAAGGAGCAGAAGCAAAATATATGAGATGAGAAAACAAAAACAAAGGGTTGAAATCGAGGAGAAAGCAAAAAAGCTATTCCAAGAAAAGTTGAAAGAAACTGGAAGTGAAATCAAGGAAACCACAGTGAAATCCGGAGGATCCATTGTGGTTGATAAATGTTTTTGAACCTATTAATGCTGCATTGGAAGCCTACCAAGCAGGACTTAAAGCAGGCCAAAACATGGAAACAAATGAAAAAACTATCCTTCTCCAGACATGGAAGCAGCTAAGCTGGAAGCTTATCAAAATTTGGTAAGAATCACGCAAGAAATGCTGGAAAAAGAAAAACCCAAGCTTGAAAGTATTGCAAAACCTGAGGAGCTTGTGGTAAGAGGCACTAAAGAAAAATCCAATGTGGTGGCAGAACCCCACCTTGAAATAATACAACGAAAGCTTATAGTGCCTGACAACGAAGATGCCTTAGACGGAATTCCATTCGTAGAGGAAGACTGGCCATGACACTTATAGAAAAAGTGAGAGAGATCAATGATGGGAGCCTAACTCTAGAGTCAGCTCCTATAGAGGAAGTCTGGTTGGATAACCTACCTTCTGATGTAAACATGGATGTATAATCCTTGTACGGGGATTGCGGATCTGAAGCTTCAGAAATGTTGAAACCATTGACCTTGACAACATTAACTTCTTACTTGGGAGATAACAAAGATGATCCATAGTGTGTAAGACCACTTAAGTAAAAAGAGATGAACAGACCCTAGAAGTAGACAACATTCATTCAATCATGTCTACACCCATCCAAAGCACTCTTACCTTGGGAGAACTGTTAAAACTCAGACCATACTTATGGAATGATCTACAAAAAACCCTAGAGAAGGTGGGGATAATGGGGTTAATCTTGAAAAATTTGGAAAATTTGAAAAACAAAATGGACAACAAAGAGATTCGATCGGTTCCCATGAACAAAGTCAGAGAATATTACGAAGGGGAAGAAGGAAACACCACCCTATCCGTGAAATATAATGACATTGAAACCATGGCAATACTGGATAGTGGAGCTGGCATAGCCATAGCCGCTAAAGCAGTATGGGAATCCTGGGGACAGCCAGCCGTTAGACAAACTCTAATGAAATTTCAATTGGCTGACGGACACATTGAGAGACCATTAGGACTGCTTGAAAAAGTGATAGTCAATTCTTGTGGAATTGAATATCAACACACTTTTGCCATAGTAGACTTTGGGAAAAAACTCAACTATGAAATCATATTGGGAAGACCTTTCATGAAACAGGTACAACTTATCCAAGATTGGGGAAACAATTATTTGTACTTGAAGCAAGTGGGATCTATAACAAGAGTAAATCTAAAAGATCACACTTATAGAGATGTCTTGAGAACACCCATACAAGAGTTTGATTCAATCTCTTCAGCTGAAACTAAGCTTCCATCCTGGTTAAACAAGGACACTCCTATTTGGATGTGTGGAGCTTCAGAAAATGGAAGATTAAAACGAGAAGAATGTATCCTAGAAAGGGACTGCAAAGATGAAGCCTATGTACCTGAACCCTTTCCAAAGCATTTTTTTGAGCCATTCGAATGGACTCAAATTTTAGCCACCATTAATATATGTGTGAATACGTCTATGCCTACCCAATTTTGCAATGAGAACGGCTATGACATAATTCCCATCCAAATGATTTCAAGAAGATGAGGAACCCATGGACTTAATGAAAGCTCAAAAAGTCTTTTCGGACCTCTACTACGATGCAACTGATGAGTTAGATGAACACTCAGCTACCTCAGAAGACTCGGGGTCGGAAAAAGAACATATGAGAGCTAAGCTACTCTTAGAAGGAGGGGAGGAAAAGTTTTTTGACTTTCCAAACCAAAAATCAAGAAGACAAAAATGGTATAGACGAAAGAGAGACACTAGAAACGTGAACACACGACCTATGCCATCAATCTCTAGTAGAACACAATTCTTGATGTAGATAGATGCTAATGATTATGTCAAGGACAAAATCACTGGCAGACATCCTTCAAACAAAAATTCAAAAATGTCTCAAACATAGAGAAAAACAAGGAAGGATACTCAAGCAAACCCACACGATAAAAAGCCACTCATGACTCGAGTCGAGTGGAAAAAGAAATATCAAGAGTTGGAAAAAGCTCTAAAGAATATATACACTACCAAAATGGAAACCACGGAAGAGGATGGTAAGGATGTAATGAGTGTTCCATCCCATTACAAAAAGTATACTCTCCAAGATAAAAAAATCATAGTCGAGCAACCTGTTAGGAATTACAAAAACAGGGCGAGTCTTACGAAGGGCCTGAAAACGCTAAAAGGATAGACTTGGTTGAACCAGGAGAAGAACCTAAACTTTCTTACATTGCGAATGACCTAACAGAAGAAGAAGAAGAGCTCTTGCTAAGCTTGCTCAAGGAATACCGAGATATCTTCGCTTGGTCTTACAAGGATCTCAAGGGTGTTGATCCAAAAATCTGTCAACATACCATACCCATGAGAGATGATGCGAAACCAAGTAGACAAAGACCATACATGTATAATGAAACATTTTTCATGAAGATAAAATAAGAGATTGAAAAACTAAAGGAAGCCAAATTCATTTATGGAATTGAGCACACAGATTAGGTGTCTCCGATTGTGGTAGTACCCAAGAAGAATGGAAAATTGCGATTGTGTGTTAATCTCAAAAAAGTGAATGCAGCTACTATTAGAGACAGCTTTTCTCTTCCAATCACTGAGCATGTTTTGGAACGAGCTGCATGAAAAGAAGCCTATAGCTTCTTAAATGGCTTTTCGGGATACAATCAACTTTTGGTTGACCCAAAAGATCAACATAAAATTGCTTTTGCAACAAAATGGGGTATATTTGCCTATCGGGTTATGCCGTTTGGGTTAACTAATGCTCCAGCCACATTCAAAGGTTGATGAGCCATGATTTTAAAGAATATCTTAGGAAATTCTTAGAAGTATATATGGATAATCTATGCATACATTCATCAATCCGGGCTGATCATTTTGAACACCTCAAAAAGATATTCGAAAAATGTAGACTTTATAGGATTTTCTTAAATCCTGAAAAGTGCACATTCATGGGTAGACAAGGAAAAATTCTTGGACATATAGTGTCTAAGAATGGCATAGCTACTGATATTGAGAAGATTCAGGTCATTGTTGATTTACCTAGAACAACAACAGTCAAGGGGGTACAAGCCTTCATGAGGCATGGTGGATATTACAGACGGTTCATCTACATGTACGCTATAATTGCAAAACCCATGTATAGCTTGATTACACACTTTGAGTGGACCGAGGCATGTGAAGAATCCTTCATGAAGCTTAAGCAAGCTCTCACCTCAGCACCAATATTGAAAACACCAGATTGGAATAAGTATTCCACGTACATGTAGATGCTTCCAATTTTGCTATCAGTTGTATATGAGCTCAACCAGGAGACGAGAAAATTGACTTTCCTATTTCTTATGCTAGCCGACAATTGAACATGGCAGAAAATAATTACACCACCACCGAAAGGGAAGGATTAGGAATGATCTACACCATTAAAAAGTATAGACATTACCTATTAGCCAACAAGTTTGTGTACTTTGTGGACCACCAAGCTTTGTTGTATTTGGTCAACAAGCCATGCAGCACAGGACGAATAGTGAGATGGTTCATCATTCTTTTGGAATTTGATTTCACTGTGGTTGTAAAAAAGGGCACTACACATCAACGAGCAGATCATTTGTCAAGGATTGTTTCAGGAGAATTCACCTAAAGGGGTTACAGACGATGATCTACCAGATGTCTATTTGTTCTCCGTAGAAATGATACCTAGATGATCGGAAAACATTGTGTCATTGATAAAAATAGCTCAAGTGATTAAAAAATATCACTTCCTATTACGATCAAATTAATCGAGCAATCGGCTATGTATCAATTACTAGCTGGTAGGCTATACAAAAGAAATCGAGACGGGATATTGCTCTTATGCATTAATCTTGAAGAAAAAAAATAGTACTTGAGTCAAGCACATGTTACCATAGTAGGACTTCACTTTGCGGAAGACCAAACTATGCAAAGAATCTTGAGACTTGGAGTATTTTGGCCGACTATGAGGAGCAATGTTCAATCTTTTTTAAAGGATTGCCCTCAATGTCAAAAACAAACACCCATACCTCATGTAACATTGTTTCAAATGTCACCTGTTCCTAAGTGGAGTAAATATCTCGTTACTTACTTATCAAGCCGAACATTTCCTGAGGATATGAGTAAACACCGTCAAAGAGAAATTGAAACTGAAGCAAGAGACTATGATCTTATTGGGAACCAATTGTATCGAAGAAGGTTCTCCAAGTATGCCATGATTTCCTAGTACACGACCAGATCTAAGGTTCATATAGACTTATGAAGCCCTGGACAGAGTACTTACCTTTGGATTGACTTGTCGTCAATTTCCACTTGATTTGATTGCAACTTTCTGTCAAGCCACTGATTCCTCATCTGCAAACTGATTCCTATACAAATTTGATCAAGTTAGTTATTCTTCTATAAAGACAGTAGAGTTTTTGCTAACTCTTGTGATTGGTCTCTGTGTATCACTTCAAATCGAGCTATGGGAGTCAAAATTTGACTTTTAGATTCGAACTTTAGCAAAAATCAAAGGTTTAATCTGCAACCTGGAAACTAAGTGAACATGTACCAATTTTGATCAGATTGAACCCAAAATTGCTCGGTGGCTTTATATTATGTTGGCCTAACATTGTATAAGTTCAAAAGTCAAAATTGATGTCTCCGGATAGCAGTAGTAAATAATCGCGATTATTTACTTTTGTCAAATTTTTGCACTTTTTGGATTGGTTTGGCAAGAATACAAATTGTTAAAGTCCTTGGACAACTTTCAACAAGTTTGGACAAAATCTTATCAAGTTTATCAACTGTTTTGTCCGCAGACTTTGATTTCAAGAATCTGGCTTAGGTCTCACTTTTGTGATCCAAATTTCACCAAAATTAATTTGTGAGGTCTACTTGATGTGATTGACCTTGTGGTATACTCACATTTGCAAAATTATCAAGTTTTGAAGCAGATGTAAATAATCGCGATTATTTACTCCAGCTATACTTTTGCAACTTTTTGCCCCGACTTTGACACAAATCTGTTAAGCACCTCAAGTTAAGATCACTAGCTAAGTTTCATCAAGTTTGAACAATTTTTGATTAAATGGATCAATTTTTTGTCCGCAGACTAACTTTGCAAATTTGGTTACAATTCAATCCAGTGATCCAAATCTTACCAAATTTGGTTTGTGGGCTTATTACAACATGTTAAAACTAGTGGTATGCTGGCTTGGTCAAAAAAGTTAAAAAATGTGGTAGATGTAAATAATCGCGATCAGTTACAACTAACAAATTTTTGTATCTTTTTGGTCGACTGAGCATGTACACATGTTTAGCACATCAATATAAGCCTATGAATCAATTTTCAACATGTTTAGACAAATTTTTCCCCAATTTCACTCAAGATTCAAAAAGTCAGTACAAACTTTAGTTTTTACCTAGTTTTTTGCCAGTTTGGTGATCCAAATCTTTTGGGCGTTTACAGAAGTTGTTTGTACACATGCAATGAGTCAATGGTATGGACCTTCATCAATTTGGAGCAGAAAGTTAATAATCGCGATTATTAACCTCAGGCTTAAAATGAACACTTTTTTGCAAGTTTTTCAAAGACAGTCTTTATATGAGCTATTTTAAGCCTATGAATCAAGGAAAAACTTAATTTGGCCTAAAATGTCAAGAAAAAGTAAATAATCTGAGTTTTGATCAACTCTTAAATTTTTTACCTTGAAGTGTCTTTGAGCTTACCAACTGGTTCAGATAACTTTTAAGCTTACTCTCCAGTCGGATTGAGTGGTTTCGAGTCTTTTTGACCTATTTCTACCCGTAGACCTGAAATTCTGCAACTTCCAATAACAACTTACACTTGATTCTTTCAGAGAGAGCAATGTTCTGAAATCCACCTCGGATCCTACTTACTCTACTCCTAGATTCTCATGCAATGGGTTGTGGAAAGTGTCCACAAACACTCGTTTTCTTGTCTTTTTATGTTTTTCTGAGTACTGATCTCAAGACTTGTCTCGTCTACCAATCATTCTCAAAATCCTAATCTATTTCTACAATCCTACAATCCTAAAGGCACTCAGCAAGTACGATTACTTCCAAGGTACCTCTACACAGCAAAAGACGACAATATTAAGCTATGAGGTTTCTAAAAGAAAGTTTTGAACTCTAGGCAAATCTAGAGGAAGTTAAAGGATAACTTCACAAGGCAAATCTAGAGGAAGTTAAAGGATAACTTCACAAGACGCCCGTGTTTTGCCCTAGTTTAGGCCTCTACGATCCCCGACAGCGGCGCCAAATGTGGGACACATGTCTAACCTCACCATCCTATCCTATTGCAGTATTAGCGAGAACCACGATTAAATTGTCAATCCATGGGATGAAGCTGACTCGACTAGTGCATAGAGGCTACAAGAGGTTGTCAATCTCTCAAAAACAACTGACAACTTGCATCTAACTCAAGCTATGCTCAAGTGACTGAAATCACCAAAAACCAATCGCTCATCGGCAAACAAATCACATCCGTTACAGCATCAAATGACATCCAAACGTAACGGAACTCCTAGGACATGTTTATAAGACCTAAGCACACATGCTTATGGTCTCAAACTTCACTTTAGGTCAAGTTCCAAAATCATGATTATTAACAGCAGTGGATTTTTGACCTAGTCGTTTTTGACCTAGAATGTATCTAAATGCTTAGCAATGATGTCCCAATACCCCGCCTATACTTAGTTTTTGATTTAAAAGTGTAAATTCATAGTTATGATGAAATTAGGCCGCGGGTCGGCGACGCCAAAAGCTACAAAATACTGTGAACTGCTTACGTCAATGCGTAGAGCTCTTACATGCGGTTGTAATGCAACAAACACGACTGCAATGTGACAACCGGGGAGGGAGTAGGAAGCGCGAGAAGGAGAGGAGTGAGTGTCGTTAGCTCACACTGTGTATTTCTTATCCAAAAACTTATAAAAAACTTACAAAAATTGGCTTTTATACCTTAGCCAAGGTTTTTGGGTGGTCAAAACTAATAATCTGGAGTTCTACCAAAGCTAGGTAATGACATGTTGATACAATTTTGGAAGCTTATAGCCCCGGCTCATTAATTACAAACTTTATCCAAGAAAATAGGAGTTACAATATTCTTGATTTATCAAAATAATAAGTGTTTTATAAAGAGAGCTCTGAAAATGGGTATTCGTGTTAGCTTGCTGCTAATAGGAAGCTTTGAAGATAGCTCTAAAGGATGAATAATTCATTGAGGATAATGAAAGGGTTACAAAAAGAACATTCCTAGAGTGGGTTGCAAAGCCAAAGGAAGGAACTTTCATAACTGAATTATTAAGGGAGTTTGAGCATTGCTAGGTCCACTTATCGGTGACAAAAAGACATACCTTGGATAGGAAAAAGATAGAACTATTCTTGTAAGCTGTAGGTCCAAAGGTTCAACAGAAGTTTGAACTAGCCTTGGATGATAAGAGTATAGAACAAGGATCAAAGACAAAATGGAAAGAAGTAAAAGATTTAGTATCACTACTTGCTAAGAGACAACGTCAGTGAGACAAAATGGTGGCGCTTAATGGTACTTCTCTCTCTGTCACACCAGAAAGGCTATCAAAGCCAATTACTTCAACTCTAAAAATGGAAGAATCCACGCTAGATGAATTGACAAAGGGTATGCAAGAGATGAAGTTGAAATTGAAAAGGCTAGAAGAAAAGGGGTTGAATCAACCATCAGGGTAGAGAGCTCCAAACAAGCAAGGTTTTGTAAAAAGGTGCATATGGTGCAATAGCACTGATAATACCATGAGAGATTGTGATAGATTTAAGGATGCTTTGATCAAAGACCTTATGTTTTTCAAGGATGGTAAGATTCATCTCATAGAAATAGGAAAGCTTTTGGGAACAAACTTTGGGAAAGGTGGAATGCAAAAGCTAGTTGAAGAAATGGCCACAAGCCAGGCTATTGCTAGGGTTGAGGTAGCAGCCTATGGAATGAAGATCGATCATGTGTCAAATAAAGATCTAAGCAATGATGAGCAGGTATCAAATGAATTATGGCCAGATGCTGTGGAACCAATTGTAAAAGAAAAGGTAACTACAGATACGCTGCATAAAGCTAGAGATTGTATTTGTGAAACAATAGGGTGGAATGATCTAGTGGAGGCTTTGTCAGTTCACACATACATTGCAAAATTCCAAACTTATCAAGCTATCATAAAAGAGAAGTACAAACAAGAGAATGGAGACAAAGGGACCTCAAGAAGGGTTACCAAAAGTGAGGGAAGCAGAGATACTATTCCCCCTAGGGAAGCAAGCCTACCAAAAGTGGGGGAAGCAGAGATACTATTCCTCCTAGGGAAGCTTCACAACAACAGGTTCCACCACCTAAAATACCCATGAAGGATATATCACCTGAGAGGAAGCAGACAAAGAGCAAAGCAAAGATTCCATCATATAAGTTGGAATGAGATATAGAGGCTACTACAAATGTGAAGAAGTATTGGAAGAGAGACTTTTGAATAGAAAAGTTTAGTTTATACTAGGTGAAGTTCTTGGGATTGCAAAGCAAGAGTTCCATGAGGAAATCATAGACATAATCAAGAGGAAGAGACATGCATTGGGTGAATGGGATACTTCAAAGTTACAAGGCATACAACCACACAACAATGACCATGAAAAAAGCATGGTAGGATGCTACCATTCCACTGGGAGCACAAAACATGTTTGCTTTATGGATGCTGAGGATGATGATGCTATACAT
This sequence comes from Adiantum capillus-veneris, assembly GCF_014529385.1. Taxonomy (NCBI): domain Eukaryota; kingdom Viridiplantae; phylum Streptophyta; class Polypodiopsida; order Polypodiales; family Pteridaceae; genus Adiantum; species Adiantum capillus-veneris. The sequence continues at coordinate 13,676,775 of NC_140954.1, forward strand.
AGGAGCCATTATGCAAGGAGCCATTGGGAAAGAGCCACCATAGAAACCTTGGTCAAGGTGGTAAATCTAGATAAGCCTTATGTAGCCTTGATTGATCATGGCTCTGAAATCAACCTGATGTCCAAAAGTCTCTACTTGAAGGGGAAGTGGCCAATTGACACAGATAATGGATGGATGATAAGAGCTACAAACAACTCCTCATGGTATCTATATGGAGCTTTCCCTAATGTCAAGGTGACTATTGGTGATGTAAAGGATGATCAAAGTTTCTTTGTGCAACAGATGTTGACTTATCCACTCATCTTAGGGCAACCATTCATAATAGGAGTGCAGATGAAGACAAAGGGATGGATCAACCTACACAAGGATAAAGAGTAAGGATGGTAAAGAAGATGGTCAATTCCTCACTGTGTGAGTGAACCATGAGAGAAACCATGATATCCTATGTGAGAAACCTCTTACAAAGGCAACCAAGGAGTTTAAAGATCACAAGGAAATGAGGGGTTTTGGCCAAGGACCATTGTAAAGTAAGAGTGCATGGGTACAAAGGATGATAGGTTCTTGCCTGATCCAACTACGCATGAAATTTTTTCCATAGGTTCTCTTGGGTTGAAAAGGAATGGATCAATATTCTTCACAAAACTTGAAGAAACAAAGAGAAGTTCACAGTAGTATGTACATAACGTACAAATAGGTTTTAAGAATATTGGGTCGCTAGAGGATAGTGAATACACTACATGTATTTTTTAGTAACTTTCATTTGTAGATACAATGGGAGATCTTAAATCTATAATGGTCTCTAGTGACTAGGAGAGACTATAGGTTGTTGAAGTTTGTACTTTGGATATGTATAAGGTGATTGAGGCTTTTACAGATAAGGAAGAAAACCATCAAGCACCTGAGGTGCATGTGGAGACAAATTACAGACTGTGGCAAAGAAGATTAAACTAGCGTTCTTACCTCTACCTTTAGATTGTGGGGAAAAGATAAGAGCATGCTTCTTTGTAGCCAAGCATGAGGGATCCAAGACAGATTGGGCAGAAGTTTACATAGGAATATTTGAAGGAGCTTCAAATTGATGTAATGAGTTTTTAATTCCTACTAAGAAGAAGTTATTTGAAGAGATGCTTTCTAGACATGGTAAGGATTTTGCATTTAAGCCAAGCAATATAGAGTGTGTTGATCCAAGGATTGTTGCAGCTACGGTAATTTTCACTATACCTCATGTAGCTTGAAACTTGCGGCCAATTCCAGTTCTAAAGGCTCATGTGCCAAAGTTGATTGATTTTCTCTATGAGAAGATTCAAATGGGCATCTTGGAGCCTTCTTGTGCTACATATGCAAACAGATGGTTCACTGTGCTAAAGAAGAATGGAGCCTTGTGTTTGATCTAGGATATGCAACCAATATACAAAGTCATAATCACAATTGTAGGAACAAGGTCCATTGTGAATGAATTCACAGAAGTATTTGCAAGAAAGGCAATATACTCTATGAGAGATTTGTACTTATGATATGATAAGTTCCAACTAGCAATGGAAAGTAGGGACCTGACTACCATGAAGATGCCTTTGGTTTTGTACAGAGTTGTACCTTACCACAAGGAGAAACCAACTTGGTTGCACATATGATGAATGGTATGACCAAGGCTTACATGACTTCATACCCAAATAACTATGCCCTTTCTAAACGATGTTCCAATTAAAGGATGCAACATAAAAGACAAAGGTGAGGCTTTGGATTCAAGAGGGTACTGTAAATTTGTGGCATATTATATAGATGATTGTGACATGTTACTATCCATGTTATATGAGGTCAATCTTACCATATCAAGAGAAAAATCTGTGTTTGGAGTAAAAGAAGTGCTTATTGTAGGGCATTTGTGTGGTCCGTATGGTAGAAGACCTTGTCTCATGAAGGTTGATGCAATTCAAAGAATGATGGTGACGTTGGTGCAACTAAAGTTAGTCAGTGCTAGGAGTGGGCACAAGCAGGGATATGTATGCTGACATATGCATGATTGAGAGCTAAAGTAGCTGTAAAGGCCCTGAGGCGGATGACTACGGAGATGTATGCTTGATGTGGTTTCTTTAGGCCAAGGAGGGCTCCATTGTGGTCCAATCAGAGTAATATCTCCAAGTGTTCAAAGTGCTGGGATTGTGCCAATGGTTTGCATATCTCCGATGAACAGCGGCAAGTCGAAGTGGATGGTTAGAGCTCATGTAAGTGGTGCTTGAGTTGTGGTGCATGCTGGTCTTTCTAAATTGCCGATCAAATCTTGGATGGGCAAGTTGGCCAGTTCAAGATTTGCCGAGGGCCAGTTATGCGATTGTTTGTGTTGGTAGCATGCCATCTGGTGGTTTCTTTGCCTCCCTAAAGTTCCAAAGGGTAGTATTTATCATTTGGAGTATGTTGCATATGACAAGGCTCCAATTGGAGTTGTGGTTGCCAAGATACGATAAAAGTAGAGGTTCATGTGTTTTTCTAAGTTTTTAAGCGCTTTGTTCGGGGCCTTGGGAGAGCCAAATTTTGGCAGGGTACTCACAACTTGAGTCCACAATGAGGGTTTTTAGTTGCACTCAATGGATTGAGCATTGGGTTGGTGAACTGGAAGCTGTAGCTCTTTAGAATGAGGGGAAAAAGTGCTTTCTAGTGCAAATTTGGTGGGGTTTTTACACAATTTGGAGCTCAGATGATTGGAGACAACCACATGGCCTTGAAAAAGCCCCACATGAAAACTTTCGAGCATAGGGTCAACACTTTATATGTAGAAGCATAGCCCCCTTGTATTACACACACACACACACACACACACACACACACACACACACACACACACACACACACACACACACACACACACACACACACACACACACACACACACACACACACACACACACACACAGAGAGAGAGAGAGAGAGAGAGAGAGAGAGAGAGAGAGAGAGAGAGAGAGAGAGAGAGAGAGAGAGAGAGAGAGAGAGAGAGAGAGAGAGAGAGAGAGAGAGAGAGAGAGAGAGAGAGATAGATAGATAGATAGATAGATAGATAGATAGATTTTATTATCGTCCTCGGAGGTCAAATATGACCTATGGGACCAAAGTTACATGTGATGTAGTATGTGTATGGCTGATGAGTGACTCTCGATGCTCCAAAATTGTAGTGATGAGAGTCGCAATGGAGAGCCCACAATTTGGATGGGAGAGGAAAGTGTGTAGGTCTAAGTTATGGCTGAAAATGTGAGAGAAGCAAGTTCGGATGTGATCAAAAGCTGAGCACTCTAGTAGTGTGTGGTACTCAGACTCTCGAACTTGCAGTGAGCATAATGTGCACAATCGATTTGACTCTTCTCCATTGCCCCAACACCCTATCTCGCATCGAAGGAAATGGGAGCTAAGCCGAATTGTTGCGATAGTGCGTATCACGGACAAGGGAATAGGCTCAAGCATGTAAGTGTGAGTACGGTTTCCTCTCTCAGCGAAGAACATGGTTTTGTAGTTGGGGGCAATATAGGTGGTGTAATGTATGAAGCGTGACCCACCGGATTTCTCCCAAGCCGTAATACATTGGCGTTGTAGAAAAGCTTCATTCACTTGAGAGTCAATTGAAGCATCATGTAGCAAGTGTAATGCATCCCATCTCCCAAACCACTTCTTTATGTCTTGCATCCATCCCGTGCTCAAGATCTTGCTTTTATGCGTCTTTTGAACTTTTTTGCTTGCTTCCCATGCAATTGTAGGAAGTCGATGTGAGGGGTTTTGACGCATCTTTATCATGTACTCCACAACCCTTTCCATGCCCATAACCTCAATTGGAAGAGATCCCGACTCAAGAAGTAGGAGCATATATGGTGTTTGTGTCTTAACTTGGAGAAAGTTTGTAAGAAAACGCTTTTGGACATTCTCAAACTCTTTCCAAGTAGACTTTGAGATGCTCCCGCCCCACACTTCAACTCCATAAAGAAGAACCGGTGTCACCAATGCATCAAAAAGATACTTCTTGAGAACCCAACACTTGATGTTTCCCGCATTACACATGTTCTCAAATGCATAATATGCTCTCTTTCCCGCTTCCAAACGACGCATAGCACATTCATGCCACTTGTGATTGGATGGAACCTCAAGGCCAAGGTACTTAAAGCTCTCAACAACTTCAAGTGTCTCGTTGTTGTACACAATGCATGGCTTCTCCTTATGGTTGGTTTTCACAAGAATAACCTTTGTTTTGGATTCATTTACAATCAGCCCACTATGCAAGAAAAAGTTCTCAAGGACAACCATAAGCTTTTGTGCATCTTCTAAAGTGTGTGCTAGAAGCACTACATCATCCGCATACAACAAAAGCATGATTACCGCATTGCAAATAGTGACCTCTTCAATGCCTTCTTCTTGTATAAAGTCAAGTACCATGTGTTCTAATTGATCGATGCATAGACCAAAGAGAGTTGGTGACAATGGACATCCTTGTTTAACCCCAATAGTGCTTACAAAAATTTCTGAAATTTCTCTTCCCATGCGCAATTGACAAATCACCTTCTCATATATTCGAGAAACCGCAAGCATAAACTCACTTGGCACTTGGAGTTCTTCCATCCTTCTCCACAAATTGTTACGTGGAATCATATCAAAGGCTTTCTTAAAGTCCACAAAACAACAATACAATCTCTTGCCTTTCAACCGATTTTCCTCCATGAGAACACGAAGAGTGACAAGATGATCAATGGTGCTATGGCATCGACGAAAACCCGCTTGTCCCTTTGCACGCTTGTCATTCTCTTCAGCCCAATCACTCAATTTCATCTCCATTATGCACCCAAACAACTTTTCCATAAGAGACCCAATCATTATAGTCCGGTAGTTGCTTACATTCTTTATATCCCCTCCTTTATGCAAAGGCTTAACCCAATTAGTATTCCAATCATAAGGCATACCATGTTGAAGTGCAAGGTTGAACATATCACACATCCACTCATGGGTAAAATCTCCCGTCCATTTGATCATCTCCGGCTTGATACCTTGAAGATCTCCCGTTTTGCGAGTGGCCAACTTTTCAAGCCCACCGCATACATCCTCAATAGTAAAAAAAGAGGGCATACATGGGAGTGAACCATAAAATGGCATTTTTTCAGTATTTTCTTGCTCATATAATTGCCTACAATGTGTGTACATATCCACTAGACTCAAGTTACCAAAATTCTCAACCCGCTTGCCTCTCAAGTTTCTCCAAAATCTTCCACATGCATGTGCCTTTTCTTGGACTTGAAATTCTTGTTGCTTTACTTCCCATCTTCTTCTCTTCTTTTGAATCAATGCCTTGTATGTATGCAAATGACTTTGATAGTTGTCTTTGTCCATAGTTGCATCAAGCTTTATCAAGGACTTTCGAGCATCTTGACATTCTTTATCAAACCACCTTTTGCGTGATCTATCTTTGTTGATACCATGGAGATGCTTTATGGCAAAGCATTCTTCCGCACAAGAACAAATAGCTTTCTTGAAAGCTTCCCATTTTAGTTTCTAATGGTGCATCACATTGAAGCTTTGTCATCCATAATTTTTGCTCAACCATTTCAATGTACATTGGTGCCCGTTTGAAATCCATACATAGTGATAACTTCTTTCCTTTGGCTGAGATTATCATGCTTAGTTGCTTCTCCACATGAAAGGTCAATACATAAGGTGCGATGGTCGGATTCCGGGGTCCATTGACCAAACATAAAACTCTTTATGCGATACATGATGGCTTCAGAGAGTAGCATATAGTCAATCACACTATCCCCATTATGTCTCCTACATGTAAATCCATTGGTTCCACTCCACAAAGATATACCATTGGCAATGAGCATACCCGTGCTATTACACATGTGTAAAAGTAACTTTCCATAGTGATCCGGCTCTTTCTCATCCATTGAAGTACGATCATACAAGTGAACTTCCTCCAACTCCCTTGAAATGTATGGCATATCAAATTGTTGAGTATCATGTTGCAATGTTTTTGTACGAGCATTCATATCCCCAAATACAATAACATCACCTTCACCTTTGAAATAAGCAATGTCCTCTTCCAAATCAGAAAATGGTTGATCTCTATCCATGCAAGCATAAAAGGGAGAATCATGATGAGGAATGTAGCAACCGGCTACAAAAATGGGTGCTCTTTTTGGTGTCATAATTTTCAGCCATACATAACGTTTGTACTTGTCATCTTTCACAATTGATACAAAATCTTCCAATCCTTTCTTAACCATACATGCTAACCCTCCTTGTCCTCTTCATTGCTTGAGATTCTTTGACCACATCAATGAATGTACATTGTAATCCTCCAAGCCGTTAATCCTTTGTGTATCATGCTCCCAAGTTTCAACAAGAAGTACAACATCGGCTTTGCTTGTTAGTTCATCAATGCCAACCCCCACATTCCATGGGTATCCATTACAATTCCAAAAGAGAGAGAGAGAGAGAGAGAGAGAGAGAGAGAGAGAGAGAGAGAGAGAGAGAGAGAGGAGAGCTCTCCTCTCGTGGACTATGGTGGGTGCTTTGTCTGAGAAGGCAAAGGTCCTGGAAAGTGTCACGTTTGTCAGGACAAGGGTCCTATGGGGCAAGGCCCAAACCTAGGGGGTCAGGGACCTTGGCCAAGGGCCTGGACTGGACCAGTGTGGACTGGGGATCCGCTTAGGGCAAGAGCTAGGATTAAGGGCCCGAACACAAGCTTTCAAGCACATTAAGGGCCGCCATGAGCACCATCTTCCTAGCTGGTTTCTGTGAAATTGTACACATCTTTACCACTCGATCAAAGAAAATGGGACTTTCGATTTTCAAAGCATGATGTCGGCATCAAGGCGGATAACCGTCATGCTAGCATTTGCAATTGGCAATTGAGAAGCCAATGGCAAGGATTGGTTTGCGATGTGTTGCTTAAGGTAAATTATGAGTGTTGTTATTAAAATTATGTGTGAGCAAGGCTTATTACAGATATACAACACCAACCAAGGCTGCAATCGGCAAGGAAAGAACCTACGACAGGTCGCGGCATGTGATCAATCAGGTGAGCATTATTTTTATTTTTCAGTTTATGTGGCACAATGTTACAAACCCTGATGTATATTTGTATCAAGCAACAAAGGTGCGTGCATTTTACGCACTCCACGCACACATACGGCTTCTGACAGTTCTCATAAGCACTCACATTTTGTTGCATACTTTGATGGAAAGTGCCAATTCCTTAGCACCTCAAGACAACCAGCATGGCCTTTTACTGGTCAACATATTAAGCACAATCTTGGTAGTCATTACCATGATTTGGACTAAGGAGCATGGCTTCGATAGAGATAACCTTTACACAGGGTTTTACAAGGCACGATTGTCAGAGCCAACTCAGGCATGCCCTGTGCCTTATAAGGCATCGATAGTTGGCAAGGCCGATTATTCTTTCAATTCTAGGCAGTAGGCAATTGGAAATGGTGAAGTTGAATCCACAGTGACCGTGTCTATTGAACCAAACATTATTATCCGGCAAATCCTTCTTGGTTTTCTTCTTGCTGGTGACTCATTTGATTCTTCCAGTAGCAAGCTTCGTCAGTAAGTGTACTGGATAAGGTACGCAATTGATTTTTTTGGTTATGCAACATCTGTTTGATAGCTACGATATGCAATAGACGTACACATAATATACATACACTTTAGGAATGCACATCACAAGCATGGCCTGTGAAAATTCCTGTAAGTACCAAAACGTGGATTTGTTTAAAGATTGGAATGACGCATGGAAAAATTGCAATCTTTAAACAGACATGCATGGCCTTTTATTGCACTTGTTTTTGAAGGAAGCAAGGCTTCAATTTACGACTCTTACATTAAACTGTTTTCCATTTGGGGTATGCTATGAGCACACGCCCTTGGGGAAGTTCTCCCTATGCCTACAATATATTTCAGGCCAACTTTTTCTCACGCAACGGAGATGAAGATCTACATTTGAGCGAGTTTTTCTTCCCACATCTCAAGACAACTGGTTACATCATGATGACCAGGTTAGACCATGTTCAATATTGTTTATTTTTTTCATGTTTATACATTTACATTGGAAACTAATGCTTGTGTAAAGCAAAGTTCTTTGACAATTTTTCATGAAGCAAGGCTTCTCCCTTGTGCCAAGGTATTGCCCAATGACTCAGAATCATGAGCAGTGGCACACAAGATTGACAAACTGGCAAAATAGGGAATACCACCTCACAAAATCCCTACCAGTTTACGGCACTAATGGTTTTGGCCCTCACGTTTGAGGCCATCACTCTGGCCAAGGGATTCACAATCTGTATGCATGGCATGCTAACTAGGTGGCATAAATTCCACCGCTTCAAAGATTACGCTTCCGCTATCACACCAGGCACTCTATCACAGACATACTAAGTTCTGGATAGTTTAAATTTATGGTTGCTGTCAACGCACACTACCACTAAATGGAACCTAAATCTACAACATATTTCACAGGCAAAGTGCCATTTTAAGTCATTTTTCTAAAGTCACGACCCCATACATGGTAAGAGGGTCAAGGTGTGGCTTGTGTTTTCTGTCCCCTCTCTCGATGAGAGCGTTGTACAGTAAAATGGTTGCATGTTCATAGGATAAGATGCCAATCAGGCATAAGATGTATACGAGCACATAGCTTGGGCACACACTCTAAAAACTTAAGGAAGTTCCTCCGCCCAGCACGCTCTTCTTTTCGTTCTCTATCTCTCTCTTTCAGGAAAAAATGAAAATCTTCTAAGAAGCTTTTGGTACATGTTTTGCTCGTGAGTCAGCTTGAGCCAAGGTGCCCTAACTCACAGCTAGCACGTGGCCAAGATGCTACTCAAATTAGTCTTCATCGGTTTGTCGATTGAACACTATTTTGCATAAGGACTATTAGCCAAACAGGCTAAGAGCCGTTGTCAAGCCAAGGGTAAGACCCACCTATTGGTATTCCTTGGATGCTTGTTCTCAAGATCGAATAGCTCTACCCAGTGGAGTACACATTGACGTTAATTGACAAGGAAGAGTCTTGTCATTACGGATGTTTAGGGTGTCATTTTTGCACTACATGTTTTCAGGGCGACACTCAAGTTGAGTTTATACTAATCTTCAACTCACTGCAGCTGATCTCTACAAGAAAGTATAGATGCAGAAATTAGTTGTGACAGCATTGCTGTCCATAAGAGCTCGACAGTTCACTTGTGTGGGTCTCATGCTCTCTCTATAGCACTACAGAGTGTCTATGGACCTCTGTTTTGGGGTAAGACCCGACGGGTGATTGCTACATCACCCCATAGGAATTAAGGATCACAGTTTGATCTGCATTGAGGATCGCAGTTGATCTCTCCCAGTTATACTTTCAAGGAAAGCCTTCCGCAATCTACCACGCGGTTGACTATGTTGGTTACCGTTGTTGGGAAAACAAGAGCAAGGGGCACCTCTATAGCAATGTCTCCCAATAGCGCTTAAGACACAAGATCAGCACCACAAACGGTATCAAAAGAACCTCAACAAAACCACAACTCAAAGACAAGTGATCTCTTGGGAATTTACCAGCACGCGCCCACCCAAAAGACCACCATGAAAACTAGGAAGCACTTACCCTGGCATGGATTTACAGCACACGCCGACCAATGCACTTGAGAGAAAGAGCTTTCAACTTCACCAAATAACTCTTCAAAAACACAATTTTGAAGTGTACACACATCTCGAAACAAGAGAGCTTCCACAATCTACCATACACCAAACTGCCTGCAAGCTGCCATGTCCTGTGCGCTGTGGGAAATAGACTGTATCTCCCAAACCATAACTCCAAAAGGGATGCTTTCAAGCCTCAAAAATTCTCTGTATTTTCTACAACAAAAGCTCTGAGGACCACAAATTTCAATTCTATGTACCTCTATGTGCAAAATTGGCGCAAACAGCAAGCTGCCATGGCCCGACTACGCGTAGGAAGGCTAGTCGAGGGCAAAAAACTGCATCCAAAAGCACCAAGGAGACACAACAAGCTAAAACCTAAAAATTTATGATATTTGACTGAACTTTTTAAGTTTGTAAATGAGTATAAGTTATATACAAGCCTCGCTTCAAAAAACCCACTCACGGGCACTTACAGTAGCCCGACAGCTGTCACTGGACTAGCGACTTGCAGTGCATGTACATGTGCTTACTAAAGCAAGATAAAAACCTCACAAAAATAAATCCCGCACACACTTTTGACATCGGGCGTCATGTCCGTATGTACAAATTTACAAAAAATGGGGTTCTCAAAATGCGCGTAACACCGTTATCTGCTAGTTGAGCAGGTTCTACAAGGCGTCTTACCAAGGGGTTTGACTACATAGATTCTAAATCCAAGGGCTTGGATTGCAAAGGCAACACCCAGGGTTTCCACTGCAAAGCTATTTGTTTTCTCAGGTAGGGGAGGTGCTCCTCTCCATTTGAATACGGGTAAGTGAACATTACGTTCAAATCTCCAGGTACGCATCTATTGATTTGGTGTTATTCCATTTTTAGTATGCTTTGCTCGGTTTTTCAAAACGTATAAGTACACTTGAATGTTACAGAGCCATGCCAAGGGCATGTCGGCACAAAGTATTCTGTCCAATCTATCTTTCTGTCTTATGCTGTTATGAACCTACTTGTAGGGTTCAATTTGTCAAATGGGATACAACATGGTCTAGGAACTCAAGGAGTTCGGTTTAGCCAGTGTGGAGCAAGGCTAATGAGGGTCCCTGTCACTCTCATCGTAGAGTGTTTGCAGTTACCTCCACACATAAGTATATATTGTATTTGAAGGATGTTGTTTTGTTACACATCCTTACATGAGACATATTCCACATGTGGAGAATATGAGTCTCTGGACTGACACTGGTGCCATTATTTCAATTATGCGTCACGACAAAGTCCATAGGTGCTGGTCACATCTGTTTTCTAGACCATTTTTAGCACGACGTATCGGGAGAAATTTCGTGGCCAAAATTCTTAGGATACTTAGAATGACTTGTTAAGGTACAAGTACTGCTAAACAACATTACAGATGGTTGTTTATACATATAGCAAGGCTATAATTTGTTAATGAAAAAGTTTCATTGTATGTACCTAGCAGCGATCAATGTTTCACCTTCCATTGTGATTCAGATGTTTCAGCAAGGCTAGCAAAAGATTGCTACTAAAAGTATTTAGTTCTTTTCAGAACTATTTACATTCCTTTTAATGCGTGCTAGGCGCATCACATTTTCCATAAATATTGGCAAGGATCATTAGGGATATACAAGTTCGGGTTCGTTTTTGCTAAATGCATGCACACTAGGTGTTATGGGTCCTAGTGTTTAACAAAGGATGATTTGGAATGGCATGCATATTCCTTAAGTTGCTTCTTATGAAGCATTTTTCACTCTTAGTGCAATATCTCTAGGCGATTACTTTTGGGTCTACTAATCACCATTAGAGGTCATGGCTCGGTTTGGGTGTTTGTGGATTTCTCAAGTTAGCCACGATGGTTATTCCAGACATTGTTGCTTCCTCAATGATGTTACATGATATTGTGATTCCCATTTACCAGTCATCTGGGATGATTGTCTGTAAACCGTGAGGAAAACACATTTCAGTACTGTCAGTTATCCAAGCGGATAGGCAGATTACAAAGTGTAATCTGGGGCTAAAGGATATGCAAAGTGCGTACATTAGCACCAAGCATATCCAATTAATAAGCATTTATTGATCTATTTGGAGTTTACTTACTATAAGTTAAATCATTCTTGTATTCTACATGCTAGGATAAAGGTTTGTTATTGCATACACACTAGGTGTTATGGGCCCTAGTGTTTAACACTCTTTTGTCTGAGGCGGCATGAGACTACATCTCCAGTTGTTTCAAGGATGAAACCTCTCTTTCAAATGGAAGGAGTAAATCATCAATCATTCCTGTAACTTAAGTTATGAGCATGTTATAAACAAAGGTTTATGTTTTGCAACTTAAGAAAGGACAATAAGACATGCTAAGAGCATAAACTTGCTACGCACATAAAATATATGTGGCTACACCAATTAGAGGTTCTAAGAGCATACATTACAACTTTTGATATGATTCTTATGGTATGGTTTTTAAGATGACTTGACTAGTCTACAATCAAGTCTATTGCTTTACAAATTTTGTGAAAACTTATTCTTTTCACTCTAGTTTTTGAGGACGAAAACTCTTCCTTAAGGGGGGATTAATGTCAGGACAAGGGTCCTACGGGGAAAGGCCCAAACCTAGGGGGTCAGGGACCTAAGCCAAGGGCCTGGACTGGACCAGTGTGGACTGGGGATCCGCTTAGGGGAAGAGCTAGGAGCTAGCCTTAGATAAAGGGCGGTAGGGAGGAGGATCCTATGTCTCAGTTCCCTAGGTCTTACAACATTGATGGTTTTTTGGCCACATGGTGGCATGGAATGTTGTGGTTGGTGCTGTGGGCGATAGTTGCCATTAATCGGAAAGTGGGAGGTGGAGTTCAACAATGATGACATGGCAAGTGCCCCATAGGGTGCTTTTCATGCGGCCCCTAGAGGCCCCTTTTATTGAGGAGAAGAGTGAGCACTAGCGCTAGTGCCCCCCAAGGTCTTGAGGCAGAGGATAAATGAGAGAGATGAAGTGGAGTCGATCAAGAAGGCTTCAAGCTTTTTTCCCGCCTACCAAAGGAGGTGACATCAAAGTGATAAGGGTGCAAGTGGGTAGAGTTTTTGGTGTTGAACAAAGCTAGGGGTTCCCCACAGTCTGTCTATTCCCCCACCCCCCCTTTTCTTTTCTTCTACTGATCTTTGTGTGTATGTCGATGCCAATGGATGTGTGTGTCGTAGACTGTTTTGTGGTAGAGAGAGAGAGAGAGAGAGAGAGAGAGAGAGAGAGAGAGAGAGAGAGAGAGAGAGAGAGAGAGAGAGAGAGAGAGAGAGAGAGAGAGAGAGAGAGAGAGAGAGAGAGAGAGAGAGGTTTTGTGTGTGTTGGTTGTTTGTGTGATAGAAGCTATGTGGATGGTGCATGGGTGTTGATTCCCAAAGTGTGTGTGCGTGTGTTTGGTCTTGGTGAGCGTGTTGGTGTGTTGGTTTATGTGCAAATGATGCTTTGCTGGTGCGAGTTGATTGTTTTGAAGGTATTTTTTGCGAGGATAGGGGTGTTGTGAATACCCTAGGCTACAGAGAGGTATTCTGTGAGTGCTGGGTGTGTTCCCCATTCCCCCTCTCCATCTTCTGGTGCCACCAGCAAGGAGTGTTTGATTGCTCCTAGTTGAGGTTGAAAGCCGAGTTTGAAGTCAACTGGCGGTTGGCGAATGGCGTGGAAAAACGTTTATGGTCAAATATCAAGTTAGGAGAGATGATGGAGCCAAGCATTGCCCCCCTTTTCATAGGGATTGAAGACCCAAAAGATTGAGTAGCAAATTTTGAGCTATGGTTATTGTCAATGCGCATCATGACACACATAGAGAAGCTGTAGAGAATGCAATTACTGATGGACAGATGTGCGTAGGTTTGGCTTGATGGTCTAAAGCGTGGCAATCAAAGCTCATGGTAGGATTCATGGACCCAATTTCTTAGGCAGTTTTGGAAGACAATTTTTTCGAACGAAAGCGGGTGCAAAGCTAAAGGTGTTGCATCAAGATGTAAGTCAAGATTTTGTGGTTTTTGTTGAGCATTTTGAAGCTTGCTGGAAGAAATTGGAGGTTGCTACGAGGTTTAGAAAAAACCAATACTTCAAGTTATCAAAGTTCCTTGATTGACAGCATCCAAAGATTAGAGAAAAGGTGGAGTTTGGCATGGTATGTTGTGGTTGGTGTTGTGGGAGGTAGTTGTCGTTGACTGACAAGCGGACATTGGAGTTCAACAATGATGATGTGGTAGGTGCCCTGTAGGGTGCTTTTTCACGTGACCCCTAGAGGCCTCTTTTATTGAGGAGAAGGGTGAACACTAGTGCTAGCGCTAGTGCCCCCAAGGTCTTGAGGCAGAGGATAAATGAGAGAGAGTGAAGTGGAGTCAACCAAGAAGGATTTAAACTCTTTAAAAGATACCAAAAAGGGGTGGACATGTGAGAGAGAGTGAAGTGGAGTTGACCAAGAAGGATTTAAACTCTTTAAAAGATACCAAAAAGGGGTGGACATGTGTTTGAAGCTAGTCGAGTTACTAAAAATGGACCAAAACTCCTATAAAACAAACTTTTTGATCATTTGTAGGGGCTTTTTACCCGACTAACGAAGGAGGTTCCGTCAAAGTGATAAGGATGAGAGTGTGTAGAGTTTTTGGTGTTGAATGAAGCTAGGGGTTCCCCACAATCTGTCTATTCCCCCACACCCCCTTTTCTCTTCTTTGGTGCTCTTTGTGTATGTGCCGGTTCCAGTGGATGTGTGTGCCCAAAGAGCCGCAAATCGTTTTGTGGTACCATCACACAGGGGGGGGGGGGGGAGAGAGAGAGAGAGAGAGAGAGAGAGAGAGAGAGAGAGAGAGAGAGAGAGAGAGAGAGAGAGAGAGAGAGAGAGAGAGAGAGAGAGAGAGAGAGAGAGAGAGAGAGGTTCTACGTGTGTTGGTGGTATGTGTGATAGAAGCTATGCAAATGGTGCATGCGTTCTGATTCCCAAAGTGCACGAGCGTGTTTTTGTCTTGATAAGCATGTTGATGCATTGGTTTATGTGTAAACGATGGTTTGCTAGAGCGAGTTGGCTGTTTTGAAGGTGTCTTTTGAGAGGATAGGGGTGGTGTGAATACCTTGGGCTATAGAGAGGCATTTGTTTATGTGTTGGGTGTGTTCCCCATGCCCCCTCTCCAAAGTGTATAAGTGACTGAGATGCGGATATTCTTAGGTGCGTGTGTCCTCTATGTCAACAATAGTATCACCAAAACTAAGATCAATGCACGATACTTCTATCATCCAAAAACTTATGATTACAAAACCAGGTTTTGCAAGTGAAGACTTCTTAATCCTAGTAGCATACAAAGCATCTAAAAGTGTGAAAGAACTATCATCGCAGTAGTAAGAACAATCTTTTCAATTCCTTGAATTGGATAAAAGGCATTGTTGGTATAGGTGGTAGTATTCTTATTGGTGCAAATCTTAATAGAAGTGAAAGAATCACAATGAGATGTATTATGCTTAGTTGCACGAGTGTCAAAGTACTACACATGAGCGATAGAATTTGCAAAGAAGTGTATGAAATGGTTGCATTTGCCTCTTTATTTTGAGCCTCTCTAGCCTTAAGGTTAGGGCATCTCTTGATCAGACGATCATTTAACCTAAAATAAGGATATTTCAACTTCTTCTAGCTACCTTTATCACGAGAGTTCTCATACCTTTGTTATTTGAAAATCAATAGCTATAGGGACAATCCTGCTACTTACAAAGGCATTTAAAGTGGCAATAGAGGCATTTTTCTCTCGCATTTGTGTAACCACAAATGCTTGTTCAATAGCATGATGCTTAGCCCTATTTTTGTGTGGATTGTGCCTCTTGTAATAGTACAGAGAGAAGACAATCAATAATTACATCATGAGAATTATTAGTGTGCAGATACATTGTTAGGACATACGTTGGGGTAACATTTTTCATGATCAAAAGCATTTCCATATAGGTGTTTTGGACAAAAAACATATGTTCAAACTATTTAGTGTTGGGACACCTCCTCAATGATAGCTTGGAGCTTATACAAAAACACTTCTGCATTGCTAATCTTTTGAGCTATAGCTGACCCTCCATCAAAACCTTCTAAGCTCAACCTCCCATCTATGATCTGACCAAGTTGGGCATTTTCTATGATTTGAGCTCAACACTTGGTCTACTCAATCAAGATAGGAGCTCTGGCACTCTTTAACAATGACCTTTTTTGCAAGAAAGAAATGGTTCTAATGTGCCTAAATACCACCCATGGCGATCTCGTCAAAATGTGTATCATATCATGTGAGTTAAAAGGAAAGGATTATTAATAGTCCAAATGTACACATTACAAAGGGGTAAGGGTTTTCTAAATAGGTCCATAATGTGTAGCATAACTTGTAGTAATAATCTCTTGAAAGCACGTGATATACAGATCTTTTGATGAGTGATCGATCCATGATAACTATTGCCTATAGATGAATTCAATTAGCAATTCCTCTATTTTTATAAGGTGAAAACACAATTTGTTAAGACAATGAGTCAAAGCCTAATAAGAAGGTAGATTTGGACAAGGCAAAGAGTCAAAAAAGCCCAAGATTTTCAAGATAGACAGATGAGGTAGGTAAAGTTTAAAGTCAATGAATGACCACCAAGTTTACAATGAATGAGGTAGGTAAAGTTTAAAGTCAATGAATGACCACCAAGTTTACAATTATATGTGAGTATGCATGCACGTGTGTGTGTGTGTGTGTGTGTATGTGTGCACGCAAAAGGGAGAGAGAGAGAGAGAGAGAGAGAGAGAGAGAGAGAGAGAGAGAGAGAGAGAGAGAGAGAGAGAGAGAGAGAGAGAGAGAGAGAGAGAAAGAGAGAGAGGAAAGTCAATGTCAATTTACATGTATAAACACATGAATTTCTCAACTGTATAATATGTTGGGGTTCAGAACAATCGACTAGACGCTAGCTATGTTACTAACCCATCACTAATTTATTCTTTATATATACAAAAAATAAGGAGCATGAGGTATCATTGCCCTCATTGTGCTCCACCCAAATTTGTACTCTTTTGCTTCTCCCACTTCCTCATGTGTGCACAATTATGAGGCACACCTCCTCACAAACTGGTATCTGAGCCACAATGTTCATCTCCCTTCTCTGCGTGTGCATGCGCTTCATAGGTCTATAGAGTGGAAAAATTGAAATTGAACACATTAGGATGTTTTGCTATGAAAATACTATAATGGAAATGGCCTATGAACTTTGAGAATAGCAAAATTAAGAGAATTAGAGTGAGAATTTTCATGAGACTACTTTGAGAACATAGTGTTACCATATACATGTGGTAGTGATGTGTGTGAACACACTAGGACCTCCGGGGCATTTTTTCCCTCTTTAGGAGGTTTTTCCCCCCGAGCATTGTATATACGCCCATCACTCTAGGGCTATCTATCTTTCCATTGCACACTAAGTAACACACTCTCTATTATGTGCCTTGAGCTTCCTTCGTCTTCTCCAACCTGTGTGCGTTTCTCTGCAACCCTACTTCCAACAATTGGTATCAAAGCAGGTTGCGTCCTCCCGGGCTTAGTCGCCAGATGCTCCAGCACATGCTTGGTCACTTTCTCCGATTTCAGTGAGCTCTCGCGAGCGTTTGCAGGTCGACAAAGATTTCAGGAGAGGTCGTAGAGCTCAGTCTGCTCAGATTTCTGATTTCGGCTCATTTCGGCCTCCGTTTCCATTACAAGCAGTACTACACAGGCTATTTCGTCATTTTGTGTAGAGTTTTTTTCAGTGACGTTTTTTGCATAACAGGTGCCTTATAGTCTTCTACGGTTTGTGCTATATAGCACGTGTTGTTCCTGCTACGTTTCTCCTATTTTCGAGCAGTTTTCACATCAGGTGCAACATTTACCATGGTTGACAATGACAACATAGATGTGTTCAAGATGTTTGCTGCTAAGGACAGGTTGGATGGGGACAACTACCCTATGTGGGCTTATATGATGCAACATGTTCTTGTGTCAAAGGGTGTCTAGAACATTGTGCAGGGCATTGATGTACGTCCTGGTTCTGAGGATGCAGGTGATGTTGAGGATGTTGCAGGTCTTGCTGCAAGGATTGCTACTGTTAGAGTTGT
This sequence comes from Adiantum capillus-veneris, assembly GCF_014529385.1. Classification (NCBI taxonomy): domain Eukaryota; kingdom Viridiplantae; phylum Streptophyta; class Polypodiopsida; order Polypodiales; family Pteridaceae; genus Adiantum; species Adiantum capillus-veneris. The sequence continues at coordinate 13,694,531 of NC_140954.1, forward strand.
TTTGCCTACGGCAGAACAAGCTCGTTGGGATGTTAAGGATGCGCAGGCTCATGCATTGATTTCATTGTCTGTGAAGCGCACCATTGTTCCTCACATCCGTTCAACAAAATCTGCAAAATAGGCTTGGGATATTTTGGCTGGTCTTTATGCAAGCTGCAATGAGGCTAAAATTGCTTTGCTGCGTAAAGAGCTGGAGTCGAAGATTATGCATGAGGAAGATGATATGGACACTTTTCTTGCTGGTGTCAAGGATATGAGCAACTTATGTCTGCAGGTGAAGTCATTTCAGACAGTTCCCTTGTGCAGACTGTTCTTGATGCCTTACCAGATTCTTACCAGACTTTTGCTAGTATTGGAGACTTATGACCCAAGGAAATCCAGAAGTTGTCAAGTTTGATGCATTATGCACATTGCTGTTGCAAGAGTCACTTTCCAAAAAAAACAAGACTAGGCAGCGTGCAGTTGAACAGGCTTTTATTGCTTCTCGAAGAAAGGGTGGTAATAGTAATGCAGTCACTTCTTATGGTCTGCTGCGAGTGGCAAAATTTCTGTTCCTAATGCTTCTACTGGCAGCACTGAATTTTGCCAATTTGCTACGTTTGCAGAAATCTGATATGGTTGCTTCTTTGCCGCCTCTTGAAGCACATGTCAAAACATGTTTGTGAAGGCTATATTTTGGGTAAGATGCAACATTCTAAGTTTCCAAAGGATGGTTCAGTTCGGGCCACATGCAGGTTGCAGCTTGTGCATAGTGATGTTTGTGGGCCCATGCAAACTCCGTCCTTGGGCAATTACCTTTACTTCGTGACTTTCATTGATGATTACTCTAGGCATGCATGGGTATTTCCACTTAAAGTGAAGTCCGAAGTTTTTATGTGCTTCAAAAAATTTCTGGCTATGACTGAAAATGTATCGAAATGTACTATGGGCACCCTCCGTTCCGATCGAGGGGGGGAGTATATGTCTCATGAATTTAATGCATTTCTGGCTAGTCGTGGGATAAAACACCAATGTACAATGCCTTATACACCTCAACAAAATGGTGTTGCGGAGAGGAAAAACAGGTCACTGACAGAAATGTCACGATGTATGGTCAAAAGTCAAGCTTTGCCGCATTCTTTTTGGCTTGAGGCCATCATGTGTGCCACTTATGTACTTAATAGGTGTCCTACAAAAGCTTTGTAGTCTATTACTCCATATGAAGCATGGCATGATAAAGAGCCTTCTATTGAGCACATGCTTGTTTTTGGCTGTTTGGCATATGCTTTGGTGCCACAAACACATCGCAGAAAATTGGATGATAAGACTGTCAAATGTATTTTTGTTGGTTATAGTGCTGAAAGCAAAGGTTACAGGTTATATCATCCACAAACAAAGCGTATTCTGGTTTCACGGGATGTAGTGTTTGTGGAAGATTCTGTTCAGCCCTTGCTGTCATGTACTAAACAGTAATGTAAGCTCACATGACATTTATGACACTTTGTTGCCTCTTTTCAATGGTGGAAATACGAATGTAAGTTCCAATGAGGCAAATGTACAGCCTATGGAGGTTTCTGAAAATGTTACAGATCAGCCTATTACTGATGCAGATGTACATGATGTACTTGATGAGGAAAGGACTAAAAATGAGCAGGCTAGAGATATGCCAAAATGGCTAGTGCACACTTTGCGTGACAGTAAATTGGATGCACCTTTTTCTAGTCGTACTCGTTCAAGCTCTCGCCATGCATCTTATGCATCGGATTGTTATGCTTTGGCTGTGTCTAGCTTACATGATGTTGAGGAGCCTCTGCCTTTTGATGAAGCACAGAATTCAGAAAATTGGATGGCTTCCATGCAATCAGAATATGATGCACTTATAGAAAATGACACATGGACTTTATGTGATTTGCCTCCTGGCAAAAAGGCCATTGGTACGAAGTGGGTTTACAAGTTGAAACGCAAGCCGGATGGTGAGATTGATCGCCATAAGGCTCGACTTGTCGCAAAGGGTGATGCACAACAAAAAGGCATAGATTATGAAGAGACTTTTGCTCCCACTTGTTGTATGACTACTATGTGTTTTCTATGTGCATTGGCAGCTCATTTTGGTTGGGATGTACATCAATCAGACATTGTTACTTCTTTCTTGAATGGTGACCTATTTGAGGAAGTTTATGTAACACAGCCTTGCAGTTTTGTCATAAAAGGACAAGAGGACAAAGTGTGCAGATCTAAGAAGGTTTTGTATGGGTTGAAGCAATCTCCTCGTGCTTGGTATGAGAAAGCTGACACTCATTTGGTTAAAGGAGGCTTTCGTAACAGTCCAACAGAAAGCACATTGTATGTAAAGCGTGAGGGTGATGTACTTCTCATTGTGGTTCTTATGTCGATGATTTGCTGATCACTGGACCAAATGAGAGACATATTGCTGAATTTAAGGCTGATTTGAATGCTACTTTCAAGATGAAAGATTTGGGGCTGTTGCATCATTACTTGGGTATACAGTTTAAGCAGTGTGATGGTGATATTGCCTTGTGTCAGAAAAGTTACATAGAGACATTGCTATGTAGGTTTGGACTTGAGGATTACAAACCTATTGCCACTCCCATGGAAACATGTTTGAAGTTGATTCTACATGATGCTGGTGATCTTGCTGATGTCACTCTTTACCAAACTGCTATTGGCTGCCTCATTTATGTATGTAACATGAGACCAAATATTCAGTTTGCAGTCTCATAGGTCAGCAGATTTATGCATAGCCCAGGGTCTAAGCATTGGCAGGCTGTCAAGAGTATTTTCCGCTACCTTAGTGGCACTTTACACCTTGGCTTGTTTTATCCAAGGGCGGATCATTGGCGCCAGACTTACATGCTTTTTTGGACTCAGATTGGGCTGGTTGTTTTGACACGCGAGTGTCCACAAGTAACCTACTGTGGCCACTTCGAGTTGTGAGGCTGAGTGTCTTCACAGCTATGGTTGAATGTGTATGGCTCAAACACCTTATGGCTGATTTGGGTGTTGGACAAGACACTGCCAACACTATCTACACTGACAGTCAGAGGGCATTGGTAGTTGCAAGGAACCCAGTTTTTCATGCTCGCACAAAGCACATTGAGGTGCATTACAACTATGTCAGGGAGAGGCTCTCAGCAGGAGAGGTCAGCTTGGCTTATGTGCCAACACAAGACAACCTTGCAGATCTTTTCATAAAGGCATTGTCTTGTGAGAAGCTTGAAGCTTTCCGCAAAGCTTTGGGCTTACTCCCCTTTGTGGACTGATCATGTCCTCAGGGCATGGCACTTCCCTTTACTCATGTGCCAGCTCTCGTTCACCGCATCACTCTAGGGGGGATTTGTTTCCATATACATGTGGTAGTGATGTGTGTGAACACTAGGACCGCCGGGGCTTTTTTTTTCCCTCTTTAGGAGGTTTTTTCCCCCGAGCATTGTATATACGCCCATCACTCTAGGGCTATCTATCTTTCCATTGCACACTAAGTAACACACTCTCTATTGTGTGCCTTGAGCTTCCTTCGTCTTCTCCAAGCTGTGCGCATTTCTCTACAACCCTAATTCCAACACATAGAGGGTGAACTTAATTAGCGATAGCAACATAGCCATAATACTTACTTAACTTGGCATGAAATATACTTTTGCAAGAGAGAGAGTTAGAAAATTTGACAACAATTGAGGACCGGATTTATGTGAAGACGGTCCCCCCTCCAAGAGGATTTTTTATTATAGACTCTCCCATGAAGAGAGACTTGGTACAATACAATATTTTTGTTCCTTGTGACCTAGGTGATACAATGAAGATGGAAAGCTTCATGCATCATGAGCATAACATAATCTTTGTAAAAGCATTAACCATCCCCGGCCTCAATCCCAAGGCGTCAAACACCTTCAAACATGGAGAGAGCTAGCGGGGAATGAGGGTAGGGAAGAGGAAGAAGAAACATTCATAGGAGAAATAAATAGTTCCTCACTTATCATCACTCTTCTTGCTTAGCATAGCATAATAGCATAGTAATGAACATGAAGAAGATGGCAAGCTTAAGCATTGCGGCATGGCTCTTGGTTGGGGTTCTCATTCCATAGCCAAGAGTGTTGGTGTAGGCTCTCAACTTCTCAACAAGCTTGGAGAAGGAGATGTAGCTCTTGCAATGCACTTTACACAATGAGTGTGTGTGTGTGTGTGAGAGAGAGAGTGTGGGAGAGTATACCCTGCAAGCAAGCCCCCTAGTTTCTTGGGTTGACCCCTCTTTCTAGCTCATGATTTTTGCTCATTGGCTCTCTCAAGCCTAGCCAATCACAAGCCTGGGTCAAGTCAAGCAGTAAAGGTAGTCTTTGGATAAGTGTCATCTTTTCCTCTTTGAGAGAGAGGACTTGATAAATTCTTAAATAATTAATTTAATTAGCTAAATCCTCATTGGACCTCTCTAAGGATCAACCAATAGGCTTTGGACACTCCTTGAGGGAAACCTAGCTGGGGGCTTGACATGTGTCCTTCTTGCCTCTTGAGCAAGGGGTGCCCTTTTGGAGAGAGAGAAATCATCCAGCCACCCCCCCTACTTGCATGGCTCGGCCCGTCCTTTGTAGTCTTGCATGTTGACTTTCAACCCCAAGAAACTTGGCCCCCTACTTGCTTAAGCCCCTAGTAATCAAGCATAGGGTTATAAAGAGTATGGCTTCTCTCTCTCTACCATCCCCCTAGCTTTAAGGGCTCGCCCTCTCCTTGTAGGGCTTGACTTGGACCTTCAAGCACATGCCTAGCTTAAGTTGCACCTTAGTTATCAAGCATCTCATGCACTTTTAATTATCAAGCACCTAGAGCATAGGCCTAGCTTTAACTAAGGTCTAAGGACTTTTACACAAACCTTTGGAGGTCTTTTTAATGAAGCTAACCCTAAGGTCTTTTAAGCCTGAGTAACTGGCATTTCTCTTTTATAGACCATCTCCCATTTGGACCCATTACCTTTGGTCCCGTGTTGAGATGGATCCATATGCACATGTCTATATTCTAACCCTTGTTCTCGTTTATTCTCCCACATTCAATGATCATTTTAATATGAGAAAATTATTTGTGTTGGCTAGATATTAGATTTTATGACACATACTATGGAGGTTTTCAGTATTGTGTGTATAAGAGAGGGAGAAATATTTACAAAAAGCTTTGGATAAGACTCTATAAAGCCTTAGGCTTAACTAAGCAGTAGTAGAAGCAAATATAGTAGCACAACAAGGCAACTCTCAAATTTTTTGAATGCTTAGTAGCGTTGGAAATTAAAAGCAAGGCAACAAAAAAAATTTGTAGCACTAGCACGTCTTTACACATTAGCATTAGAGAGGAAGTGCTACAAAGAGGGAGATAACTATGAAGGAGGGGTGTGGTTGTGTGGGTGCATGCACGCGTGCACACACGCACACACACACACACACACCAAGCATCCAAGATTTCAGCCATCCCCAGCATTGACAAAGCAAGAGAAAGAGAAAAGTGTGTCCACCCCCCCCCCCCCCCCCCCCGCCCCCCCCCCCCCCCCCCACACACACACACATGTCTCTCCTTTGTGTCTTGGCTTTAATAAACTTGGCTTTTGGATTTTGGCATTGGAGGAAATTTTGACATCTGAGCCTTTGGCATCAACATCCCATTGCATCCTTACCATCGACGGCCTCGTATGGATTACCTTTGATATCCTCTTCTTGGCATCGTCTTATTCATTCCGCAACACACACTCTCTCAAACATCATAGAGAGTGAGACTCAGAGAGAGAATCTTAGTAGTGGGAGGCACGCATAGGTAGAGTTACAAATTTCCATTAGCAACAATTTTATGCATTTCTTGAGAGCAGTTTTTAAGTGCCATATGCATTCTTGGTCATGATGTATGTTCTTTGTGGTCTTGCATATGCATAGGAATCTCAAAGCCTGATTACCACTCTTGGCCTTGTCACTTGGAGTGTTGCTACTAGAAGGCCCACATTACTAGGCTTATGAGTTTTCACAGATTTTGAGGGAATTTCCTTGTATGTGACTTTTCTATACACAACCTCTTTGATGGGTTTCTTGTGCATGTTCAAATTTTTGAAGATAGCATGTGAACTACATATTACTTTGCCAGAGACAATATCCTATTCCTCCATCTGCACCATAACAAAGGAAAACGCACTTGTGTGACTTTGGGTCTAGCTTTTTCCTAAGCTCCTTGGGCACATGTGCAGATACCTTGCATTCAAAAACATGCAAATGATCATACTGTGGTTTCTTTTTGAATCACAACTCCTTTGGAATTTGGTAATTCAATGGTGTACTAGGTGATTGATTAATGATATGTACTACTGTCAAAACTACCTTTGCCCAAAAACCTTGAGTCAAATTTTCAATAGAAAGCATGGTTATGACTCACTCTTGAATCCTATGATTTATCCTTTCTGCAATTCCATTTTGATTAGGTGTGAAAGGTGTAGTAAGCTTCCTCTTAATTCCTCTCTTGCAAAGAAAATTCTCAAAGTCCTTGGAGACGTATTATCCACCATTATCAATCCTCAAACTAAGCGGGTAGAGGATCCCTTTCTACCCTACGACATCACTCCAAGATGGATGACTAATCCATTTGGGGCTCGGGAGACTTAGATGCCGCAAGCATGTGTGCTCTTGGGTCCACTTCATTCTCCCAAAGTAGAGTGAAAAATTTTACTTGGTGTTTGAGAGACGTTGCCATCACAAACATGATTCTAAGCATGCATATTACCTAAATTTGTGCACAATGAAAAGAGAATTAGTCTTATAAGACAAAAACATTGGTCATTTGAAAGAAACATGTAAATTTTCTTACTCTAATGTAGCATTGCATCCATCTAGCATCTTCAAAAGGATAATTTTTGAACTTAATAAGATACCATCGGATAATCTTACCATGTCGTAGTACCTTGTCTTCATGCCAAAGGATAGCTTCGGGTTGTAGCACCTCTTCTTCGTCTTTGATTTTTGGAGGGTCTTCAATAATTGGTTCTCTTGGTGGCTCTCCTTTGTAGAGCTTAAGTAAGCTCACATGAAAAGCATTGTGTATGAGCCAATGGTTGGGCAACTTGAGTTGATAAGCCATGTCATTGATTGGCTTCAAGATTTGAAAAGGACCACAATATCTTTTTTCTACTTTATCATAATACTTTTGATGGCCCATAGGATTTTTGCCCGTCGTTTGCCTCAATCGAGCCTTGGGAAACTTAACTAAGACCCAGTCATTTTCTTTGAATGTTAAGACCCTTGTGTACTTATCACCAACAACTTTTTGACTTTGTTGAGAGATGGATATAGCCTCCTTAATCTTTTGAAAAGATTCTTGTAGGTCACAACTATACTTGTAGTCTTTTGAAAAGATTCTTGTAGGTCACAACTATACTCATCAACAACAACAACAAAGATCTTCCCATGTAATTTAAGTAGCAAGGGACTTTTAGGTCTTCCCTCTATGATTTCAAAATGTGCCTTTTCCGTAGTAGTATGGACAATATTATTGTATGGATACTCTACAAGGGGTAAGTACTTCTCCCATTGTGAGCGTTGATCTACTTTGATAACATAAGTTTTTCGTAGATCGAGAATTGTAAGATTAGTTATCTCACTTTGGCCATCTATTTGTGGGTGATAAGTCAAAGATAGATTCAATCTTGTACTTAGGTTTTCAAAGAGACCTTTCCAAAAATTACTAGTATTCTAGGATCCCTATCTGACACAATGGATGTTGGTAATCCATGGTATTTGAAAATCTGAGATATGAAGAGGGTTTCCATTTGGTGTGTCTTAATAGTCTTTTTGACAGAAATAAAATGTGCTTGCTTGCTAAACCTGTCAAGTGCATATTCTCGTATTCCCATGGATAGACTTGGGTAATCGAAAGATAAAATCATTGGATATACTCTCCCATGGTGAATTAGTGATTGGCAATGGCTGGAGTAATCCAGGTTGTTTCCCACTATCATACTTGGTCTTTTGGCATACCACACATTTTAAAGCATACTCTTGTATGTCTATTTTCATGGTAGGCCAATAGAAGTATGTCTCTACTCCTCGAAGAGTAAGTTGAATGCATCTATGTCCCTGTTAACCCTCACGGCTCACGGACATCCCATCACCTACGACGGACATGTATTATGTATTTGGTAGAGTCAGGTAGCGGGCTTGTCGGACCAATAGGAAAAGGGTAAGAGTGATCGCCGATGAGAGGCGCACTCTAACTGGGACATTCAAGGGATTAGTTGGCTAAGCATGGGCGCCCAAGTGTGAATGGGGTGAGCTCATATAAAAGCCAACTAAACCTAAAATTCACTCATTCTCTCATTTGTACAATAGAAGAGTGCTCTTGCTCCATCTCCATCTCCATCTTCTTCTTCTTCACCTCCTTGTGTGTGTGTGTATGTGAGAGAGAGAGAGAGAGAGCGATTGAGCATTGCGGCGGCACGACGGCGGTGAAGCGGTTGAGCGCGACGTAGCGGCGTCTCCTTCTTCTTCGCGGCAAGGAATCCTCCACGGAAGGAGCATAGAGCGGTGAGTGACACACCATTGCCCTCTTTTGAGCTTACTAGTTAAGCTAGTTGTGTGCTTGGAGCCGTCTATGGCTCGCACACAGTGTTAGGCAAGGCCCTTGCTTCAACAGTGCGGCAAGGAGCGCACATTTTTGGCACCGTTGCCGGGGAATCGCCCTGCACTAAGCCCAAGAGGCCCTTTGTGCTTCTCCTATGAGTTGTTTGTAGTAGGAAAGAAGAGGAAGAGGAAGAGGAATGAGTTATTTTTCTGCAAGTTGTTAATTTCTGTATTGTCTGCAAGTTCTGTGATTTCTGCATAATGTTGTGTTTTCTGTTTGCACACAGTCTTTGCACAGTTAGTAGTCGTTAGCTTGTTCGCAGTGAATGAATAAGTAGGAAGGCAGTTAGCAATTTCTGTTTGCACACAGTCTGTACACAGTTTTCTATCAAGGTTTGCCTGCACACAATCTTTGCACAGTAAGGTAGTGAGAGAGGAAGTAGGTGGACAGTTAGCCCATTGTCAGTAAGCAGTTAGTAGAGTGGTTAACAGATTAGTTAGTAGATTAGTTAGTGGTTTTGATCGGGATCGGGATCATTTCCCCAAGCCCAAGCCCAAGCCCAAGCCCAAGCCCAGGCCCAGGCCTCAGTCCTCAGTCTTATGATATATACTAGACTCACTCTTATATATATACCCTACCCCCTCAAGAGGGAATGAGAGCATGTGGGGCAAGTCCTCCACTCTCCTCCCTTCTCTTCCGACTTACACCCTTAGACTTTCTAATTTGGGCCTAGTTCCCTACTAGAAATTGACGGTTTTAGGGATTCCGAGGGCATAAAGTGACCAAACGGAGGGCTGTAAAGCACGGCACGTCCCTCTGACCGAGACACTCGTTTTGAGCTATCATACATTCTATTCTATAGCTATGTGAGAAAAAAGGACCAAAAAATTAAAAAAAATAATAAGAAAAGACTTGGGTTGCAAAACACCCAAAAATACTAGGTGAGCAGCCTTCACGGGCACTCACTGACACTTCTAGGGGATCCAAGTCATATGAACCTACACTCTGGACGAGTTTTAGGGTTCGATCATATTGGTAGTGCCTCCATTTACACGGGCACCCATTATTCCTCCACCCTAGGTTCTGGACCTTCGGCCGGGACTCAAGGTAGCGCGACCCAAGATCCTCATATCGCGTCTAGTGATTCTTCCTCTGACTACGAAGTCATGGAGGGGTATCCTACACCAAACCCTGATAGTTCAAGTCAAGACATGCATGCCATGGGCCCACAGCCCGGGTCCAGCGTGTTTAGCCGCTTAAAAGAGACCCTTAGTAGAGCTACTCGCTCCGAACATGCGGTTAATGAAATAAATGAAGGGAGTGGGGAAGTAAATTCGTCATTCATGCCTAAAATAGACCCTATGCTTCTTGAGAGTGTGCATGTGAATGTTCCATCCACTGCACCTCCTGATCCTTTAGGACTATCTCCCTCTGAGGTTCTACTACCCGATGGTAGGAGTCTTGCCGAAGTGCAAGAGATCGAACGCTATATGCAAGCAACAAGGGAGAGGGAAATTGAGAACCTTAGAAGGCTAGAACAAAGTCGATCCCCGAAAGCAAAGGCCCCTATGACAACAATCATGCCAGCCGAGCAATCGAATGCTCCCAAGGTAGCAGTCACGGGGGGGAAGCGATGGGGAGCAATAATGCTTCCACTTTGAGGGAAACCTCCAGCACGCCAGGCCTAGATGGGATATTCCTAAACGAAAATTGGGAGTATGACCTACAAGCAGAAGCTTTAACTGATCGGTACACAGGACACACCTATCATGTGGGTTGGTTAGATGTTCTACAATCCACATCGGGTGCTACTAGCATAGATGAGCAACAACAGAAAGTCTGTGATATCCTCCATAGGATTGTCGAGTTAGAAAGATAGAACACAGGGATCAACATGCCTTCAACAGGCCTAATGAGATCTTGGATACGGGAAAGGCCAACCAACCAACCCTATCACAAATAGAGACTCCCTCAGTGAGCCCCATTGATCCTCCATATGTTGTTTCGCCAGGAGCCTCAGTACAATCTGAGCCCACAAGTGGCAGCTTTACCTTCCCAGATCTAGCTCATCTTTCTCTTAATGACACTACGGCTACCATGCATATCCCAGTGGTGAGCATGACAAGAAGTACACCATGGAGTTCATTTGTTAATACTACGCCGATGCCTAGTAGCACAGTGCCCCCAACTATACCTACATGTATGTATCAATGATGTGCACCTGTCGTACCTCAGCCTCATGTAGCTCCTACACCTCCGATTATTCCAAGAGCTTACAATCCACAATGGCATTATCCAAGCTCTTATACAAGTGGAGCCATGCCATTTAATAATAACATGCCATATCAGGCACCCCCTATGCCTAGGGCCACGCCTGTAAACTTTGGACCACCGTCTGGTACACCACCATACGAAATATGGGACCCAAGAGCCGCGCGTATGCCAAGGCCAAGACCAAATCCCATCTCACATGTGGTTCTAGGAGCACATACACCCATTATACCTACTCAAATAGGAGATTTGACAGCATTTGCTCAAACTATCGGTCGCTCTATTGCGGAAAACATGCGTAGTGCACCTGATAGAGAGCCTAGGAGCAAGGCAGTTCAAGTAGCTAAGCTCACACAGAAATTCAGTGGAGACGGAGATGCTAGAAAGAATATGTGCGATTCCTTGGAAGAGCACAATGAGCTACATAAGTGTAAGGCTTTGAGTTTGACCCTAAGCGGAAAGGCTGGAGATTGGTATAGAACCTTAAGAGTAGAAGAGAAAACAATCTACTCTACTCTTAGGAGACTGTTCTTAAAAGAATACATACGAGAGGGAGTACTTTGGGGTGTAGCCTCTCAGCTCCAGAAAGCCCAACGAGAAGAAGGTGAATCCGTGAGAGACTTCATTAGTCGCCTAAAGAATTTGAATTCTCGATGCAATCCAAACGAGCGATTCAACAACAACCAATTGCTCGATAGATTCATTAGGGAACTACGACATGAAAGTATCTATAATGGCCTAGTCATTAGAGGTATCACTACTTGGGAAGCAGTCACCATGAATGCAATCCAATTGGAGGATAATTTAATGATTGCAGGAGAAAGAGTGTCCGCCGAGCTGAAGTCTAGTAGCTCGCAAGCGTCAGGGAATGAGCCAATGAAGATAAAGCCAATCGTGAAAGAGCAAACGATATCTGAGATGAATTTGGCAGATCTCACCAAGGCCATCCAAGAAAGCCTTAGGGGTAATCGTGCTCCACAAAACACTCATATGTATCCAAGAAGGGAGCAACAATGGTGCTCAATTTGCTTAGGCCCACATACTACGAGTGAATGCCCTACTTTTAGAGTAAAGTTTAACGGGACTTGTAACGCGTGTGGTAGGTATGGCCATCAAGCGAAGGATTGCCTAATGCTTAAACGCATCATGGAAAATAGACCGCCTATAGCTTGGGCAGACTCACCTCGAGTTCCTGCATTGATGCCTACCCCACCCATGGAGCAACAATTGCCATTACAGCACATGGTCCCTAGAACCCAAAATGTGGTCCAAACCACACCGTTGCCACCTCCAGTGCTAGGACCGCAACCCCCTCATCCAAGAGTTACACCTATGAACCAAATAGGTTGCGAGTCATCTAGTACTTATGTAGCTTGCGAAGAGGACATAGACTCTAGTATCACCTATGGAGTCGACATGCTTGAGGAGTGTCCCATGTACTATATGGAAGACCATTGGGGACAAATCAAACCGGTATATCAAGCTACTGCGCTAGTAGCAAGAGGCCAAAACATTAATAGGTTTTCCAGGAGACCACCTCTTCAGTGCTACGAATAAGGTGGACCACATCGAGTAGCTGAGTGCCCCATTAGAATGCAAAAGAATGCCGCACTAATGCAAACAAGTCAAGGGAGTGCATTGGCAATGCCAATACTCACTTGTAATCGTTGTGGCATAGATCATTTGATCTCACAGTGTCCTAACAATCCAAACGCACCGAAAATCACACCATTGAACATAATAGAGATTGTTGATGGGACACCACCAACTATAAACATAGCACCAGTGAATGCACTCACACGGTCGATGCTCCAAAAGCAAAATTACATCCTCGAAGAGAGAGATGCTGCATCCATTGGCCGAGCGAGAAAGAAGAAAACACGAAGAAAGAAATCCCTTAATGCTTCTAGCTCAAAACCTAGTTCAAAGACTAACATAGGGACAGGAGAGGATCCCGTGTATATGAATGACCCTGAGGATGACTTAGATTCGATAGAGACGACGGAGACCAAAAATCTTACTACAAAGGAAAAAGCCAGTGAGGAGGATCACGAGAGGGAATTACGACGAACACCAAAAGAGTATTCAAAGTTAAACCACCCAGTTGCGAACCCCCAAGATAAGACACGAGAGACAAAAAATAAGGATTGCAAGAGAAAGATTGGAACCTATCCAAACCCAACAATGGAAATTGAACGAGTCCAACAACTGAGGGGTTTGGTGGAAGAAACTCAATGAACATTAGAACCTGAACCCAAACATATCCAGATGTCGGACACAGTGTTTCCCACACAAGTTCAACCTCACAAGAACTATAGGCCGTTAGCTATACCCAATATCATTCGGGAAGAGAGTGAGGGTAGGACATCTGTAAGTGGACACACACCTTTCCTGCTAGAGAGAATGTTTGGTGAGGGAATGCCCGACCCCCTTGAGGAAGTGGAGATTCCATCTTCACCATTCTCTTGTCAGGGTCCTACGTCCCACAAGATGCCATTAAATGTTGCCAAATTGATGGATTTCATGTCTTCAAAAGTTAGAACCACCATCATGTCCAAACTGTATAAAGACCCCGAGCTAGTCTCAGCTCTTCGAGCCTTCCTCAATGGAGAATTACAGGCCGGATTACCACAGTTTGCACATATGAACAAACCTGACTCGGTAATGAATGATGAGGAACATTTAGCACCACCATCTGACCTAGCGGGACATGAATCTATAATTGAAGTACCCGTTAACAAGTTGGGGCAATACTTTGAAGGTGATGAATCTAATGCTACTCTACCAATCACTACTAAAGGATTAACTGTAAAGGGGGTCCTTGACAGTGGTGCGGGAGTCAGCATGGTAACAAAGAGTTGTTGGGAGTCTATGGGGCGACCTCACCTTGAAGCCACAAGCGTAGTGGTAAAAATGGCTAATGGATCTATTGTTACGCCTATTGGAATGCTAAAGGATCTCGGAATCAAGGTCTTGGGACACAAGGTAAGGCAGACTTTCATTGTTATGGATTTTTCCAAGCATCCTATGTCATTTGAGATGATCTTAGGGCGTCCATTCATGAGGGAAGCAAAAATGGTGCATGACTGGTCCAAAAACCACGTCTACTTACAGTTCCAAGACTCTGTCATTCGAGTTGATATTTTAAGTGGTCGAACGCATCCTCTAGGAAATAAATTCATCATTGATAATCGATCAGACACAACAATTCACTCAGCTCCATTACAGTATTGTTACACGTGTAACAAAGACACGGATATTGGGGAGAACTCTCCTTATATGGATATCCTACCCGGAATGGCTGAGTCAGACAATGTCGATTGGGTGCACCTAGCGGCAACTATAGATACATGGGGAGCTAGAGGAACAACCTGGGTAACACCAAATGGGGAAGAGATACCACACATTGCACCAGTAAACATGTTAGGTGTAGCGCATGTAACATCCGATGATAAGAAAGAGGCACACCTACCTAAGAGAGAAACCGATGATTCCTCAAAGGCTTCAGGCCAATACACATCAGAAACGGAATCTCAGGGAGAAATGGATTCAGAACCTGAAGAAACATCGAGTGAACCAAGTATAGAAACTGAACACTCAAGGCCTAGTACGACCATCTATGGTAATTTATATGAGAGTGAAGAAGATACAAGCGAAGACCTATCAAGCGAGTCGAGTTCAAACATTTACCAAAATCAAAACCTTAATAAGAAACAAAGGTCATATAAGAGACGACGATATCGAGCAAATGTGAGAGCTAGGATAAACAAGGAAAGATCTACTGCAGAATGGCTTAGCTATCTAGGGGCATGTGATGCTCATCGAAAGCTAGTAGACAATTGGGGTGAACATCTCCAGAGTGTCATGTGGTGCAACCCGTGACCCATTGACCTCGCTCAATTGGAGGTTACAGAGCCGAAATTGAGTCGAACTATAAGAAGACGTCAAAACCGAGAGTTAGCTCAACAACAAAAGGAGGCAGGACTAAAAGAAAGGTCCTGTCAGGATAAGAGCCTGCTGACTTACATACGGCTCCTGAACATTTTAAATCTTATACCACGGGGGAGCGAAAGGTTGTGTATTCCAAAGCCCAACGAATACCTACCAATGGAAGCAGTGGAGTCTATGATGGTCCAGCGGTAGTTAAAGAGATAGAATTAGCAGAACCACGTGAGGAGTCTAAACCAGTCTTTATTGCTCAAGACCTTACCGAAACTCAAGAGGCTGTACTTAAGGAGCTCCTCAAGGAATACAAGGATATCTTTGCTTGGACATATCATGACATGAAGGGCATTCCACCTTCTATGGTGCAACATACAATTCCCATGATCAACACTGCTAGACCCGTCCAGCAACGACCCTATCCAATGAATCCTAAGTACACCAAAATTGTACAAGAGGAGATTGAAAAACTTATCCAATGTGGATTCATATACCCTATTGAGCACTCAGAATGGGTTTCTCCAATAGTCATTGTGCCAAAAAAGAATGGTAAGCTAAGAGTGTGCGTGGACCTCAAGAAAATTAATGCAGCTACTAGGAGAGATCATTATCCCTTGCCATATTCAGAACATGTGCTTGAAAGAGTTGCGGGCAAGGAAGCTTATATCTTTTTAGATGGGTACTCTGGTTACAATCAAATCACAATTGCATTAGAGGACCAAGCTAAAATTTCTTTTATCACAGATTTTGGAGTGTTTGCATTTCGTGTTATGGCTTTTGGCTTAACAAATGCCCCGGCTACATTCCAACGATTAATAAACACTGCGTTTAAAGAATTTCTAAGGGAGTTTTGTGAAGCTTTCCTGGATGACCTTTGTGTTTATTCTTCTTGGGAGAAGCATTTGTTATATCTACGAAAAATATTTGAAAGGTGCAGATTTTATCGCATCTCATTGAACCCTTTCAAATGCCAATTTTGGGTTAAGCATGGAGTCATTCTAGGGCATATAGTGTCCAAGAACGGGATATCCACAGATGAGAGTAAGATTAAAGCCATTGCCGATTTGCCACCACCTACTAACTATAAAGGAGTTCAAAGATTTATGGGCCATGTTGGTTATTATCGAAGGTTTATTTTAAACTTTGCCGAGATAGCGCGTCCATTGTACAAGCTTCTTATCGAGTTTCACTGGATGGAAGAATGTCATCAATCTTATGAGTTATTAAAGAAGGCCCTAACAAGTGCTCCAATCCTGCGAACACCTGATTGGAATGTACCTTTTCATGTGCATATTGATGCATCAAACTTTGCTATTGGGTGTGTTCTAACTCAACCAGGAGAACATAAATTGGAATACCCTATTAGCTTTGCAAGTCGCCAATTAAATGATGCCGAGATGAACTACACTACTACAGAGCGCAAAGGTCTAGCTATGATTTACGCAGTAAAGAAATTTCGCTATTACCTTCTTGCTACCAAGTTTGTGTTTTATGTTGATCATCAAGCATTGCTATATTTGGTAAACAAGCCGTGTTCCACAGGTCGAATTACACGATGGTTGTTAATTCTTCTTGAGTTTGACTTCACCGTTGTTGTGAGGCCTGGGAGGAAACATGTCATGGCGGATCATTTATCTCGTATCCCTAATGGCGAAGCTCCTATGGGGGTTGATGATGAATTGCCTGATACTCCTTGTTCATTGTTGAGACAATGCCTGAATGGAGTGAAAAGATTGTTAACTTCTTAGTTAATGGTTTTCCACCCAAAGAGCTGCGAAAAGATATAGCTCGAAAATTAATCAAGGAATGCGAACCCTATTGCTTACTGGTGGGAACTCTCTATAAGAGAGGAAAAGATGATATTCTTAGACGCTGTGCCCGCGAAGATGAGTATTTATATATTCTACAAGAGGCACACATGGGCGTAGCTGGTGGTCACTTTTCAGGAAAGTTGACTGCCCGAAAGATCTTACAGTCAGGCTATTGGTGGCCCACTCTGTTTAAGGATGCATCACTTTTTGCAAAGGGATGTGATGAACGCCAACGCTTCAAGAAGCCACAAAGAAGTGATAGGATGCCTCTACATCCCATCAAGGTACTAATTAGGAGAAATATGAACCTTGCATGGGCCTTGTAAGGAATCCTAATTTTTAGGGATTAAGGCTAATGGTGTGTAGGTTTAAGGGGACAAGGGCATTCAAGAAGCTAGTTTTGAGTAGGCTTTTCTAGCCTTTTTTTTAGACACATGTAGGATGTGGACCTAGGAGGTCACCTTCTCTCTCTAGCTTTTTGAAAGTGAAGGGAGTAAAGAGGTGTGGCCACATCATCAAAAACGTGGATCACTAAGAGCCAAAATTTGACTTTTTTAAAAAAAAGTTATTTTTACTTATTTTTGACTTAAAACTCCCCCCCAACATATATCCATATCAAAAAAGTATTTTTTGACATTTTTTTAAACTTACAAGCACTAAAAGTCCAATTTTTTAAAAAAAAACTCCCCCCCAAAAAAAAAACCTTTCTTCTCTCTTCCTCCTCCCTCCTTTCTCCCTCTCCTCTCCCTCCCTGCCCCTTCTCTCCTCCTCCTCCCCTCTCTCCCTCTCTCCCACTGTCCCCTTCTCTCCTCCCATGTTCCTCCCTCTCCCTCCCTGCCCCCTTCTCTCCTCCTTCTCCACTCTCTCTCTCTCACCCCCACTACCCCCTTGTCTTCTCCCATGTTCCTCTCTCTCCCTCCCCCCTCTCTCTTTTCATCCTTTGCTTCCTCATGCAACAGCTACCATGGTGCTCAAGGACATCACAAATCATATGCGTACATATTTGCTTGTTCGCAACGTTTGCATCGAAGGTTGCACGTGAGGGTGAGCAGAGGTCATCCCAGGAACGTCGTACCATCGGTGAGATGAATGTTGACGATTCTTCAATATCTTGCCAATACCATCACATATTTGAATAAAACACCCCTTTATGCAAGGTAACAATATACTTCTTACTTTTGATTGTGTTCTTCTTATCATAAACTTTGAACTCTAAGGTGTTGCCTCTACTTGTTTTGTAGTGCTTGGCACAAAGGTTGCTTTTATGCACAAATAGTGAAAAGCTGCAGGTTAGAGAGGCCAAGTGTCACCACTTTTCCTCTAAAATAGTCTTCTTTGTTACATCTTGCAGGTAGGTGCTTCAAATCCATGCTTATTAGGGGTGGTAGTCTCATCCTAATGTATATTTTTATATTGTTTATTCCCAGCTAGATAGAAATACTTGCAAATTTGTACAACATATACTTAACAAGTGTCTTCATTATATATCTTGCAAATGTTGAATTCATACATGTTTTTGTTACAAGGTGACCTCTTGCTATGCTAGTTGAGTGGCGTTGTTTGCAAGAACGGCTCAAGGAACTGGCATAACATGAAGCTTTTACGGTGGCACAAAGCTCTCCTCAGCGGCAATGTGGCTCCCACTACACCAAAAATCATTATGCTGACATGAAGAGATCCCTAGTAGGACAATGCAAAAACTTTTCATCAGCAGCAACACACTCTTTCCTAACATGAGGGCACTCCTACCAAAGATATTTTTACATGATAGGTCACCCCAGGAGCATACCATGTCATGGAATGGATGTAAGAACTATGACCACACTACTCCTTGTAAAGTGTTCACAGATGTATGTTTATCAAAGTTAATGAGAAGAAATTTGGAGTTTTTTGTTTGTTGATGTGTAAGAGCACTCTAGGTCTACCATATTTTAGATTGTTTGATAAGTTAAATAAAATTTGTAGTCATTTAAAGTGTAAGTTTGTTTTTTTTTGGTAAGATTGTACATGAGAAGACATAATAAAGTATAAGAGATCTTGACGGAATAAGCCTCGATTAGATTCCTACCATGCACTTGTGACACCAGACCTCTCCTTGAACCTTTTGATTTCTATCATTGTGGGAAGTCTAAGGGTGGTCTATTTTCAAAATTTTAGCAATAACTTTTTTTAAAAGGAAATTTTGGTTATTTTAAAGTTTGTACAGTCTAGGAGTTCATTCTGATTGTTTTCCTTCAGTTTCAATTTTTGATCGAGGGCACTCCTTGGAAGCCACTTTTGAAGGTGTTAGGGTGAGATTTTGAGAAAGTTTTGTATGTAGGAAATGCAGCCCTTAACACAATAAAAAACATTGGTTCTCTGAGTATTTTCAGATTCCATGGTTTTAATGCCCGTTTGAGCCCGTAGATTAAGGAAAAAGTAAGAAATGTCTGTTTTACATCATTTTTTAAGAAATTGTCAACTTGCACGTTGATTTTTGGAAAATCCGAGTAGGATATGATTTTTTTGCATCACACGATAGTCGAAGAGCGCGACGAGATGAAAAAATTTATGTGAGACAAGCCCAGACAGATTCAGAGTCAATTGAACACTAGAAGCTCTTGAAAACAGCCTAAAAGTCCAACACTTAAAAAAAAAAAAAAAAAACTTACCACTTGAATTATGACCATGCATAAAAATAAATCTTGTACTTGTCATTTTAGGGCCCCAGGGACCCTCAACATGAGGGGCCACAATTTTTGGATGGCTGATTTGCGCGCCCTTGTGGCCCCTCATGTTGAGGGTCCCTGGGGCCCTAAAATGACAAGTACATGCTTTTTTTGATGCATAGCCATGAGATAGAATTGGGCAAATTGATGTATTCATAGCAAACTCCCCCCTCCCCACAATGGCAAATAGCTAAACATTGTATCATGCCATGCATAAAAATAAATCTTGTACTTGTCATTTTAGGGGCCCAGGGACCCTCAACAAGAGGGGCCACAAGGGCGCGCAAACTGGCCATCCAAAAATTTTGGATGGCCAGTTTGCGCGCCCTTGTGGCCCCTCTTGTTGAGGGTCCCTAAGCCCCTAATTTTTGGATGGCCAGTTTGCGCGCCCTTGTGGCCCCTCTTGTTGAGGGTCCCTGGGCCCCTAAAATGACAAGTACAAGCTTTTTTTAATGCATGGCCATGAGATAGAACTGGGCAGTTTAATGTGTTCATAGCAACCCCTCCCCCCCCCCCCCCCCCCCCCCCCCAAATGACAGATACCACTACCTTGTGTCATGCTTATCAACCATTTTTTACTTCCTTGTGTCCATCCCCTGTTCTTGGAAATATCTTGGTCCCTATTTGTGCCTGGATGGGCATTCTACGCGCCGTTGTGGTCCCTCTTGTTGAGGGTCTCTGGGGCTTCAAAATGACAACTAGGGGCTTTGTTTTAATGTATGGCCATGAGATAGAGTTGTAGTGTTTGATGTCCGGAGTATTCACTATGTCAAATTTTCCTATATCATGTGCGTTCACCACAATGGATTGAAAGTAGCCCTTATAGGCCTTACCTACACATGTTTCTGTAACTTTACAAGAATATAAATTCCCTTCTGTTGAACACATGTGCTATGTTACATATACTTTAGTGAACTCGCAAGGTCAAAGGCCTCACAAATTTTGTACACTCAGAACATTTAGCACTAGAAATCAACCAAACAAGGAGCCAATTTTTGCTTCCTTGTGTTCACCTCGTGTTCTTGGAAATGTTTTGGTTAAGCCATTTCTTTGGTATTTAAAACCACATGTGACCCCTATTGTTATAGTATCCGACCAAAGGTTTCTTGATTAGCAGTTATATAGGTTCGAGTGATACATATCTTCTATGTTAACAATGCATGTATCTATAATTTATGTTTACACTTTCTCTATCCAAATGAGCTACATAGTAAAAATCAAATCCGCAATTCAACAATTAAGTTCACAAGGTGATAGCTATTGGTATGATCTTTAACAATACCAAACAAATAGCTACCAATAGCTAATGAATAGGGATATTTAAGAAGGTTTGATACCAAAAACTTGTCAACACTACTCAAAAAGGTGGAAACTCAAAGGCTTTATAATATCTATGATGAAACAAGAATCAATATTAATTCACCCCTATATATCTACACCTCCATCTCAAGTTGTCATTTCTCTAAGTCAAGCTTGGCATAGGCATAGTATGGAAACAATAACATTTTGGAAAGCAAGAATTTAGCTTTCTCAACTTTTGAAATGTTGCTATTGATATATATTCAACATCCCCAAATGAGGACATCTTGACAAAGGTTATGATCCACTTAATAAGAATAACCATTAGTGATTAAACTGAAATCAAAATATTGTAAGAATATCTTCATGGTGGAATGATTAAGACTTGAAACTTCAAACATCTTACAGGAAAATCAGAATATCCAAAAAAATCAACAATATTTCTCAAATCTGTATGAAACTCCAGTAATCTAAATAAAATACTCTCACTCAGTGCGACACCATTTAACAAAAAGAAATATTTATATTGCATTTATAGAGGAATCCAGCCTCATAAAAATAATTACAAATGGAGACAATGTTGTTGCTGTTAGGCTTCTCTTACAAGTATTTGTCTTTCTCATCTAGAGATTCATATACACGAGTATTTGTGTGTCTATGACACTAGGGAAGATAGTAGTACTATAGGGATGGCTTTTCTAAGAGCTCCTAGAGAGTACCTATTGGTTCAAGATTCTACAAAAATCCTACTATTCTTATCAAAATCTTTTAACACGGTAGTGAAAGGTTCCTCACGGAACAAAAATAGGGTGATTTCCATCTCTGCACATGGTTGCTTGCTCATGTCCTCTCAAAACAAGTTGACCCTGTAAGTAAACAACAGATTATGTGAGCACAAAGTTATAAAGTACAAAATGATATCATTCTAATAATCTAATGACAACTATACAAAGAATAAATTATAAGAAAAATCTTTGATGATTCTCCATAGATAACACAACGTACTTACATTGTGAGACTCAATCACATGCTACAAAACTATAGATGGCGCACCAAAGCCATCAACAAAATAGCACCACCCAATTTTATGAGGTGTGAAGCCTAAACATTGAAATCCATAAAGAGGTTAATTCCCTTCAGCATGATAAACTTAAAGATGGAGATGATCTTAAGCTCTGAATGTAAGCTACAAGGGTAGTTTTCTCACCATTCTATCTTTATGTTGGAGATGAATCCTTGCAATGCCCATGCACTATTCACACCTCCTGTTCTTGTGGTATGCAAGTCATGTGAGTTGATGCTTTTTCCATCTTCGGGAGTAGAGGTTTCCATGTAGTGCGAGTGAATGAAAGTAGAAGGAGGAGAATCTTGTTTCATTCTTGTAATGGAGGTGAGAGAAGGGAGAGGAGCTAGCTTGGTGTGGAACTATGTGGTGGGCAAGGGGAAGAGATGGGGAAGAAGCTTGCTTGGTGATACAATGGAGATGGGAGAAAGCTAGTAGAGAGATAATGTTGGACTATAGGGGGTGCATGTGGTTGTTGCAACCATGGAGAGCTTGGAAAAGGGTTTGTAGAGAGAGAAAATCACTTTTAGCTATAGAGTAGGTTTGGAAAGACTTTGGAGGGTGGAAAATGATGTTTTGAAATTTTTTGAAAATTTTTAATTTTTTGAAATTTTTCAGTGCACGTTTTTTACTTTTGGAGGTCAAAAATACTTTTTTGACCATGAAATAGGTTAGGGGACCTTTTAAGGAGGGAAAACTTGAAATTTTGAAATTTTTAGTGTATTTTTAAATCCGGGCCAAAAAGTGGGAGAAAAAAGGTCAAAGTGGTCCCCCCCCCTCCCTCCCTTTCCCCTAGCCACCTCCCTTACCTTCTCACTAGGTAAGAGGCCATTAAGAGATGTAAGGCTACCTTGTCCCCCTACTTTTTTGAGGGTATAGAGTGTGTCCACCACCCTCTTCCTATTGGCTGGCCTCTAATTAACCTTAATCCCAAAGGGCCCCTAGAGGGTTCATACTTTTCCTAATTTGAACCCAACCATTTGAAAAGTGGGGCTTAGACTTTGTAGGACCGATTAGTCCAGCTGCACGTAACACGCAATCACGATATATCATTGTGGCTACCGACTATGTAACCAAATGGGCTGAAGCAAAAGCAACACGAAAGGCGGATGCAAAAACAACAGCTAAGTTCCTCTTTGAGAACATTATCACACGTTTTAGATGCCCCTTTGAACTTGTGAGTGACAATGGAACTCATTTTATAAATGAAGTAATAAAAGAACTCACATCAAACTTCATGATATCTCACCACAAGTCTACACCCTATTATCCCCAAGCAAATGGCCAAGCTGAGAGTACCAACAAAACTCTCATCTCCATTTTGACAAAGATAGTTGAGGCTCATCGCACTGATTGGGACCTAAAGCTTACATCAGCTTTATGGGCTTATCGTACTGCGTATAAAGTTTCTATGAATTGCACACCGTTTAAGATGGTGTATGGCCAAGAAGCAGTTATGCCATGGGAGTTTGTCATTCCTAGTCTTCGAGTAGCTTCTCAAGAAGGTTGGGATGGTAACCCCTTAGTGGAGCGATTATATATCCTGGAAAGGCTAGATGAAGAGAGGCAATTAGCTGTGTGAAATGCTCTAGTGGAGAAGGATAGGAGAAAGAAGTGGTTTGATAGCCATTTAAAGGATAAAGACATCAAGGTTGGTGATAAAGTTCTTATGTACGGGGTACGTAATGAAAAGAAGAAATTGAAATACACTGGTAAGGGACCATATCGAGTGTGTGAAATTACCCCGCAAGGTACCATTCGTGTGGAGACTCTAGATGGAGTTGAAACCATTGGATTCCTTAATGGGAGTAAATTCAAAAGATATTATGATCCTCTAAGCTAGGAAGAGTTGCAAGCCATCCATCAAAAGAAGGCTGCCAAGGAACAAGCAGAGCTTTAAAAAATCCAATCAAGATTTGAGGCTCGAGAACGACAACAACGTCTTAGACGCCAACGAGAGGCTAATCTGGGAATCACGCAAGAATTTTTCGAGGACACAGATGACAACTCATTAGAATCTGAGCCACCGCTACGATACCCAATTGAGCTAAATAGCCCCTATGGGAAAGTACTATACAATGCCTTATTAGATACGGGAGATAAACACAATTTGTTGTCCTATGGAGTTTGTTGTCAATTAGGGAAACTGACCCTATCCCCGAGTACGATGCAAGTCAAGGGCATTAATAAAAAGAAAACTGCTATTCTTGGAGTCCTTCAGACCCCTGTTGTCTATGACAATGGAAGCATAGTGCAGAGGTTTCTAGTCATGCCCGCGGGAGCTATGGAAGGTAACGTAAACCTGGGACGCACGTGGATGTTGGCAACCAAATGCACTATTGATTGGGATACTGGTAGTGTCACGACGCGACCACCGACTCTTACCCCTATCATTCAAGCAAAGTCACCTACGTTGCAAACTCTAGCAAAGTTGAAGGATAGCCAACATTCACAAGCCAAGGTGGTTAACTCGTCTTTGCCGGCTACCCATGAACCTAGCACTTCAACAATTGTAGTTGCAGCAAGCAGTAATATTGCAAGTACTCAACCTGCACGACCTAAGAGTACATATCAATGGGTCCCCAAGGCCTTACTTCCAACTACCTCAACCCTCCCATCCATTCCAAGAAAAAATTCCCCTGGAAAACCAAGAGCGCGCTCTAGGAGAGTCAAGACCAAATCACAATGGATTCCAAAACGACTATTAGAAGCCCAAGGCTACTATGATGGAAATGAGCAAATTTGGGTACCTAAACGTAAAATGTGTCCTTCCCTATCGACAACAAACCCATATGAGTCAAACAGTGTAACGCTAAAGCCAATGGCAGACCGTGGGAAGGGAAAGATCACAGAATGCTACACACCTAGTCCAGAGCTAGTCTGGGCTCCAAGGCAAAACCAATTTATTCCACCTAGCTCAGGAAGGGGGGAGTTCCATGAAGCTTCTAGCTCCTCATGTAATACATCCATAGAGGTAAAAGCTTCTACACAACCTCCATCTATAGTAGTGGACCTCCATGAAGCTACAAAAGAATCCACACCTCCTAGTGTTCAAGAATCACCTGATGAACCACTTCAAGTTCGATCCTGGGAGAGTACCTTACCACCCTTGCAACTTGACGAGGCACCTAGGGTAATAGAAAACTACTGGCAAAAATCCTCACCTATTACCAACTGGAACAATTGGTTTCAAAGGGTGACGAGCTCATTTCAAATGGTATGATCTACCCAAGGAAGGGGGGAGTGTTTGCTGACAATCATCACTCACTCACTTTCCTCTCAACCTTTCCCCCCGACCCCTTAATCTCCAATCTTAGGGAATGTATATATAAAGCCTTATACTCACAAAAACAAGATAAAAAAGTAAAAGAGCAAGAGCCATAACACAAAATCATAAAAACAAATTATGCACAAGAACACGACCCTTGAAATATTTGCACTCTAACCATCATCTATTTGCGTGTACAGATATGGCTAGTACGCTAAAGTCATCCACTCCTGCCTTGGGTGAGAGGTACCCTCGTTACTTTTCACAAATATTTCACATGGTATTTCCAGTGCTTGCATGTGAATGGGATTTGATAGGTACGCTAGCATGTGAGAGGAATTTTGAGGAGTTAGAATGGCTGGTACGTCTCTTGAACACGTCTGATCCATACTTAGTAGAGAGCGTTTCTCCCATTGCACAAGCCTACCCTTTTGACCAAGATGACTATAGGCGTCTAGTGACCTTCTTAGTAAACATGGGCACCTATGATGAAGAAGAAAATTTGCAGGACTACACGGATGGCACATATGGTCTCATGGATGATGACTTTGTTTATCTCGACGACGAGGATAGGGGTTTAGCCTTAGGGTTTCCCCCCAACCTCTACAATATCCTATTCCCTTGACTCTTTAGGGGAGTGCAAATAATTAGGTTAGGGTTCCTTATGTTTTTTGTTGTGTTCAATAAGTGTTGGTACCTTTTCCCACTAATGTGCCTCCTGGAGGTATTCCTTTTGTTTCCTCGTGTGTACAAGAGCGTGTTGCTATTGATAGGATTTGGACCTTCATGGAATCTTTATCTCGACTCACTCTTCAAATCAAGCGCGACCATCGACATAAATGGGTGTTTCTTGTCCATTAGCATTTCCCCTTATCTTTTTTGCATCTATGATTATCTGCTTTAATTGTGATTGGTAGGATAATATCCAGCACATTTGCTTAGTAACAAACATTTAATTCAATGCAATTTTTTGTCATAATCACTTGTCTAGGTTTAAAAATCAAGCAGTCCGACTAAGCTAGTTTGACCAAGTTAGGTGTTAGAGATCTTCTCTTAATACCATGCGGAATGCCTTCCTAATAATCAATGGTTACTTAGGTTCTTAATCCGATTTCGGCAGCATTGTGTGAAATGTACTAGGGCTTTCTAGTGGCCTTGACCCTATTGACCTTTAGCTTAAGTATTATAAAGGGAGTTTACCAGTGTGATGAGCCTGGGGAGGTGTATCAGTGTTATATGACCCCCCAAAGTTACAAAATTAAAATGATGAAAATGAACAAACAAAAAATCAAAGTGCGACATTGTAAATCTTGAGCCGGAAGAGAAATCTCAGCTTGATTGGGTACTTCACTCACATGTATCGCTTATGGTACTAGAGCCCTAGAGGTTCCCAGTATGGGCGCTTTTCCTTGAAAAGCAAAAAACCCAAGGCATACAAAATAAGCACACACATCAAATTGAATCACTGTGAAAAGACTTTGGGGGGTCAAAGAACAGGTAATCAGTCAGGTGATGATTTCATGAGAAATTCCTTTTATCGTAGCTTAACTACAAGGTCCTTTAGGTATAGCCTCTAGTCAGCCCTCGAACATGAAATACTCGGCTCTCGCGATTAAACAACTTAATTAACCAGAGAAAATTAAGAAGCTTACCCATGGTATTAATAGTCGATTTCTAGTGCCTTTCGAGCGTTAAATTAGCGACCCCATACTTGTTTAATTTTTTACCTTTACATCTGTTTATGCATTTGATTACATTGCAATTTAATGCTTATTGCTGACAAATTGTTTAAAATTCTATTACCAATCAATTGTCTGCCTAAAATTGCATATGCTTCTTAATCGCTTATGAGAATGCAATTACTGTGCAATGTTGTTTGATTTTGCAGTGACTAATGAAGGCTAAGGACATTCATCTTAAATGCTCTTCCACCTCGACGAACGAGCTTCAACTCAATAGCTTCCGAGGACGGAATCTACATCAGGAAGGGGGGCATGTTAACCCTCATGGCTCACGGACACCCCATCACCTACGACGGACGTGTATTATGTATTTGGTAGAGTCAGGTACCGGGCTTGTCAGACCAATAGGAAAAGGGTAAGAGTGATCGCCGATTAGAGGCGCACTCTAACTGGGACATTCAAGGGATTAATTGGCTAAGCATGGGCACCCAAGTGTGAATGGGGTGAGCTCATATAAAAGCCAACTAAACCTAAAATTCACTCATTCTCTCATTTGTGCAATAGAAGAGTGCTCTTGCTCCATCTCCATCTCCATCTCCATCTTCTTCTTCTTCACCTCCTTGTGTGTGTGTGTGTGTGTGTGTATGTGTGTGAGAGAGAGAGAGAGAGAGAGAGAGAGAGAGAGAGAGAGAGCATTGCGACGGCACGACGGTGGTGAAGCGGTTGAGCGTGACGTAGTGGCGTCTCCTTCTTCTTTGCGGAGAGGAATCCTCCACGGCAGGAGCATAGAGCGGTGAGTGACACACCATTGCCCTCTTTTGAGCTTACTAGTTAAGCTAGTTGTGTGCTTGGAGCCGTCTATGGCTCGCACACAGTGCTAGGCAAGGCCCTTGCTTCGACAGTGCGGCAAGGAGTGCACAGTCCCGCATAGAAAGGAGCATGGGATTCTGTGAGGGCCATACCCAGACTCGATCCTACTCACCTCCCTCAGTCTTCCAGACTGCTCCAGGGAATGGTGTAGATATATCTGCAAGTATCCCTCCCACTTGGGACCGACACCCAGAAAAGACTCCGGCCTATCTTGAATGCCAACCCAAGGGGGTAAATCCCATCAATTTGACAACTCTATCCGCTTATCATAATTTAATCCGTCCTTGGCATCTTTTAGTCACCCACATCCAAAATCATGGCCCATAGTCTTGATTCTCTTGATCTTTAACTTGAGGTTCTGCTCTTGCTTTCTTGTTCTCCCTTGGTTCATGGCAATAACCCCTTTTTCCTGACAAGCAGGCACGACAATTATCGTTTTTCCCTAAGAAGAGGGATCTTGTAGTCCTACTTGGTCTCGCTCGTTCCCACTTACCCGGTTTTATCCCGCATAGTCCTAGCATTTAACATGAAATTTTTTATTCAACATCCGGCCATGTGACCCTCCGGATCCACCCACCCACCGAACCATTTCATGCAAATCCCTTCTCGAAGTAGTACTTAACTACTACAAAATCAGAAAGACAATCTATCAGACATTGTCAGACAACAAGCAACATACAATCTGTTGCATACTCTCATTCAGGGAAATTCATCTAGTTGTTTCCACCATATATTTATTTAGAAACTTTTAATTCGTTCCTTTACCTTTATCTTCTACAATTAGCTTGTAACTAGTTTTCTAGCTAATCATGCAACACATTTAGTTTCAACCAATTCATCTTGCCTCACTCAGGACCAAGATAATCGGTTACAAGCCAGCAAAATGGCAGCACCTTCACAATATTTCCCAAAATTAAGTGTTTGAAAAAGGTTCATCAAGTAATTTAATCATTCCTTTCTAAGCATTTTATTTCGAGAGGTATAGCACCATCTGGTGACAGATGCACATGATAGCCCCTATATTCCTAGCCTTTTCAGTTCCTTTTTAAGCAACCAGATCAAAAAAACTTCCTTAATTAAATTCACATCATCCTCCTTGAGTTTGACCTTCTCATCCAACTATTGGCTGGCCATACCCGGATTATGGTCGTTTTCCAAAATAAAACAAACCCATTCATCCCTTATCCCTTGGGCATGAATGACCTAGGTGTAACAAACTTGCCGGTTACACTGTCCTAGCAAAAAAGGATCAATCTCCATCAAGTTCCCCAAGAGAATCCTCTCAATGGGCCGGCCTTTCAAACAAATTGACTCCAAGAAGATCCATCTTGGTTTCCGGTCATTTTCAGACAATCTTCAAAATTCCTAGTTAAATCTATGTTTTGAAATGGGCTATCTCTATCACCTCTCGAGATTCCTTTTAACTCCTAGTTGGTAATTTCCAGGTTCATTCATTTATCAACCTTAATTCCTACGTTCATTAATTATCTACCAGCCAAGTTTATTTAGAAAATACAAGCGAGTTTTTGCCATAGGCATTTGATGGTTAATGTCTCTTCGAAAATGCCAACTGGTTTTCCCGTTTTGTACAATTCCTAGGTTCTTGCAATCCTTTGCTATCCATGGGGCATCTCCATGGAAGCTTGTAGAGTTTTCGGTTCAAATAACACGGGATCGATTCCGCGAAGCTATCCCCTATCTCCCCCATCCCGTATTTCAAACAAACTTGAAATTGACAACTTTAGAAATACTCTTCAATACCAAAAATTGAACTACTTCTATCGAGCTTAGACAACTACTCTTTTCTTATGGTTCCTAGCTTTCCATTTAGTAAGCTAGAAGGTCGTACTATAATTTATGACTCTTTGAGCTTTCCATTAAAGATCGCTTTGGAGATAAAATGAAAATCTAGAGCTTTCCATTAAAGTTTGAAGAGAGGATTCAAACCATACATTTTTCCTACCATAAAGAGACATGCAAACCCTAAGCTTGATTACCATAATGAGATTAAACCTTTGTCTCTTTAATGAGCCATGGTTTCCATGGAATCTTAACCCTAATCACACAAGGTCACCATGGAAGCTTAACCTTAATCACACACAAAGTCACCATAGAAGCTAAACCTTGAATTGCAAGCTTGTCTTTCAATTCTTTTCCTAAGTGCAAAGTTACCATCAAAGCTTAGCTTAAGGATGCAAATCTACCTTTGAAGCTTAACTTAATGATGCATAGATACTCTTAGCACTTAACCCTAATTGCGAGGTTACCATTAAAGTTTAAACCTAAAATACAAGGTAGTCACTAAAGCTTACACCTAAGTGCAAAGTTACCATTAAAGCTTAGCTTAAGGATGCAAATATACCTTTGAAGCTTAACTTAATGATGCATAGATACTCTTAGCACTTAATCCTAATTGCGAGGTTAACATTAAAGCTCAAACCTAAAATACAAGGTAGTCACTAAAGCTTACACCTAAGTGAAAAGTTACCATTAAAGCTTAGCTTAAGGGTGCAAATCTACCTTTGAAGCTTAACTTAATGATGCATAGATACTCTTAGCACTTAACCCTAATTGCGAGGTTACCATTAAAGCTTAAACCTAAAATACAAGGTAGTCACTAAAGCTTACACCTAAGTGCAAAGTTATCATTGAAGCTTAGCTTAAGGATGCAAATCTACCTTTGAAGCTTATCTTAATGATGTAATATTTAATCATAATTCCAAGGTTACCATTAAAGCTTAAACCTAAAATACAATGTAGTCACTAAAGCTTACACCTAAGTGCAAAGATACCATTAAAGTTTAGCTTAAGGATGCAAATCTACTTTTGAAGCTTAACTTAATGATGCATAACTACCATTAATACTTAACCATAATTCCAAGGTTACCATTAAAGCTTAAACCTAAAATGATGCACATAAACGTTCCTAGTATTAAAACACATGGTTTAAGCTAATTAATCCTACTAGAAGTAAAGATTACCTCCCCTAATCAAGAGGGAAGTGAAGTTGAAGTCCTTCTTGAAGAGATGTGAGACTCAAGGAAGAAGGAAAGGGATTTAGGATGAAGAGGAAGGAGAGAGGAGCTTCTTCACAAAACCCTCAAGGGTTTGGCCTTCAAGAGAGGGAGAGAGCAAGAGCAAGGTTTGATGGAAACCTTGATTTACTTAAGAATAATCTTCAGCATGGAAAGTCTGCAAGTAGCTTAGCAATATGTGTAAAATTACAATGGAGAGGGGGTGCTTTTATAGGAAATGGTGGGTAGAATACTCAATTCCTATTGGACTCCAATTCTCTTCTCAATTCCTATTGGACCCCAATCCTCTTCTCAATTCTTATTGGACCCCAATTTCTTCTCAATTCCTATTGGACCCCAATTCTCTTCTAAATTCTTATTGGACCCCAATTTGTTCTCAATTCCTATTGGACTCCAATTCTCTTCTAAATTATTATTGGACCCCAATTTCTTCTCAATTCCTATTGGACCCCAATTCTCTTCTCAATTCTTATTGGACCCCAATTTCCTCTCAATTCCTATTGGACTCCAATTCTCTTCTTAATTCTTATTGGACCTCAATTTCTTCTCAATTCCCATCTCTTAGCTTTATCTTCCAATCAAGTTAATCTCTTTTTCTGCCAGTTCTTGATCTGATCAGTTCCCACATGGATTTTGATGAAGAAGTATAAAAATAATCTTAAACTTTTTGGAAAAATATAGGGATGACGTAATTTGTTATACGAAATATCCTTGTCTTTTCATTATGGAGTAAAGTCTCGTTGTCTGCATGAATTCTTTGTTGGTCTTGCTTTTCCTAA
Organism: Adiantum capillus-veneris; assembly: GCF_014529385.1. Lineage (NCBI taxonomy): Eukaryota > Viridiplantae > Streptophyta > Polypodiopsida > Polypodiales > Pteridaceae > Adiantum > Adiantum capillus-veneris. The sequence continues at coordinate 13,725,827 of NC_140954.1, forward strand.
ATTATTTTCTAGGCTGAAAAAGTTTTGAATGGCTCTAGGGTTTAGGTAGGGACAAACTTGCCAACAAAAAGAAACATCTATCCTCAGCTCGGGACATGCTGTAGAGAGTAGTCAGATGCACTCTTCGGTCAACGTATGATTGAAGATGGTCAGTAACTTTAGGGTATTTAGATTAAAGGACAGTGAAGCTGGTATGGACCTTGAATAATACACTTCTCTTCCATTTTTAGCGCTGACTCAAAAGTCTTAATCATAAAGAAGTCTTAATGACACGGGGTTACTTTAATTACTGAATGTGATCTTACTCAACTAGGTATTTTTCTTTGGTTTGACCGGATTGTGTTTCTCTTGTGAGGTCTGAAAATCATTTCTTCACTTCTCTCTCTATCTAGCCTCAATACGTTTTGTACAAATCTTACCATTCTTACCTAGGCATTATTTTTTCAAATTTTAAAAAAACTTACAGATTTTAAAAGAAAAGGGTATATTATATTCTTAACAAAATTCACAGATAAGGGGTTTTACAAACATGTCTTGAACGCACGTGATATGGTAGTTTTACACATAGTGAAGCCCCCAAGGACTCATTTCTCTATTGATATCATCCAACTGATACCATGTTCTTGACAGTTAAGGATTTCATAATGGTATTTCAATTAATCTTGCAATATCTCCTTCTTTGTGTACCCAACTTATTTCCTCAATCCTTATTTCTCTTATGTCTATAGCTTACTGCCTCATCTTTCACTTGGTAATCAGATATTTCACGTAATAATTAGACTTGTAAAATACCATAGACGATTTGAATCTTAAAAGAATTGACTGACTAGAGATGCTTGAATTCCATAAATATGACGATTGATTACATCCGCATAAAAATAGCATCAAAAGTGCCATTGATATCTTGAAGAATAACTATAAGTTGTTCTGAAGAACCAACCAAAAATATGATCAAGGATTTGGACAAAAGGGAGATATTGGTTTGATTCCAAAAGATGAATTACATGGGCTCATCCTCCAAAACTTGGAAATTGGGTAATTAGCTGGTCCCAATCTTCCCAGGAAGCATCTTCAACTGGATAGCCCTTCCACTTGATTAGTAATTCTCAAATTGTCCTGTGCCACAGTTGCTTCTCTTTAGTTTCCAAAACTTGTTCTAGTTCCATTTTAAATTCTTCTTAATTGACAAGAATGGTGTCATCGTGATTCAAAACGTGTAGAGGGTCTGCAACATATTTCTTAAGGAGGCTGACATGAAAAACATTATGAATGCATATGTGAGGCGATAAGGCTAACTCGTAGTCTTGTTCTCCTATCTTTATAAGGATTCCAAAAAGGTCCACAATATCTGAATGCAAACTTACAGAATTTCCCTAGCTTTAAGGAGCTGTGTTTGGGTTTGACTCTAAGGAAAACTTGTTTACCTTCACTAAAACTTCTAGCAGAGCGGTGAAGATCAGCATAGCTCTTTTGTTTATCACTAGCTCTCTTCAGGTTGTCTCTAATGACTAGAGGTTGATGATCCATCTCTTCCAAGGTAGACTTAGCGATAGGAACATGAAGAGCTGGGTCGGCTAATCGAAGAGGGACTAAACATGCCTGACCATACTTGTAAGGCTTTAAAGGGTGACTTTTTGAGGCTGCGATGGTGAGAAGAGTTGTAAGCAAACTCAACTAGGGTAAGAAACTTGATCCATTGCTGGGGCTGCTAGTTGCAGTATGCTCAAAGCATATCTTCAATGACTTGATTCACTCGCTCAGTTTGACCATCAGTCTCCGGATTATATGTTGAGTTGAGATTTAGTTGGGTACTCAGAGATTGAAACATGGCTTGCCAAAACTTAGAAGTAAATTTGGCATCCCGATCATTGATGATTCTTGCAGGCATTGCATGTAATCTTACTACCTCTTTGACAGATACTTGGACTATGTCGATGGTGGTGGCTGTCTGCTTGACTGGAATTAGATGAGCCACCTTAGTGAGTTTATCTACTATGAAAAAATTAGAATCATAGTTTCCAGTTGTCTTTGGAAGACTTGTAACAAAGTCCATACTCAAACATTCCCACTTCATCTGAGGAATATCTAGGGGCTGAAGCTTTCCAGGTAGTAAACAAGACCATTTGCTAAGGTATAGTCAGTTAAATGTTCCCTTGGGTTCTAAGCTTGAATCTCTTGCAGAAGAGGTCTAAAATAGGGGTCTACTTGAATTTCTTGTTGAACTTCCTCGGGTAAAGAAGACCTAAGGAGTGAATTAGTCAGGGTTGATGAGGACAGGACTGTTGGTCAAGAGGTCTTTGAGTCTATTGAAGGTAGCATCTCTCCCCAACAAAAAAAAAAAGAGTTGTCCTCAACTCAGAAAAAATATGTAAGTGATGAAGCTTCTTGGATACGTCTTATGACTTAACTTCTTGTTAGCGGTTTCAACTTGACTTCTCTCTTACACTTTTTCATCCCCAAAAATCTGTTTATAATATTGGACTCATGGGAAATCTTTCTTTATAAGCTATCTTCTTGAATAATTCATCGCGTTTGTGGCTTCTTTGATACGTTGCTTCCTCTTTATAAGCTACTGGTAATCCCTTCTTTCTCAGTACTTGTTATCCTCTTATTTTTGTGATCTTCACTCTCTTATAACTTAGTCATTTTCTTATCTAATGGCGTCTTGGCAAGAAGACTTAGTTCTTCCTGTATGCATCTCTCACTTGCAGAGTGCAGATGAGGCAGTTAAAAGACAGTTCTTAGAGCGATACAAAGATCTCCTCTTTCCTCAGTCAAATTCTTGTGTCGGCTAGACGATATGAAAGATATGGCGACATCTCACAAGAGTGACTCTCTGGGAAAGAGACCATTTCCACAACAATACCCGACTTGCTATGGTTACAGAGGCTCTCGGACTTGGCCCTCGATACAACTGCGTCAAAAGGACACTAGATCCTGGGTTCTCCGCAAGGTTGTTCTTGCTTGTGCAGTTTATCTCCCATTCCAAGATTTGCCTCGATACCATCCGGAGTCTTCCTCTTAGAGGTCCTTTTCTTTTCTCAGCTCATACCCGAGAAATTGCTCAAGCTGTTTCTCGTAGAACCATTCTATAGGGTGAGCGTCCTAACATGTGCGGCGCTTGAGATACTTGGTTATGTGACCATATATTAGAGGAACTTTATGAGTTGTAAACTTTCTTGTCTCCCTTGTAATTACTTCCTACCTCCCTTGTAATCCTTTTTGGATTTAATTAAAGAAATAACCCTTTTTGAAAAAATTGAGTATTGTCAGTATTTCCTTTTCTTCAAATGTCAGTCTCTCTTCCTCAATTGCGAATGAGTTTTTAATGACTTCTCTTTACTGTGTACTTTTAATCTCTGCAAATGGCCTTTCGTCTACAATAGTATTGAGTAAAGATTCCAACTTAAAAGTTTGACTAACTCATAAGTTTTCTTTCTTATTCTTCTCAAGTCTTTGAATGATCCGTAGAATTTGTGAGCTTATCTCTTGCACTTTCCCATCTTTAAAAGATTTATTTTGGTCGGACTTTAAAGAAAAAAAAACTTGGTCATCGCTTGCACTCTTAAGATTCTTTCTTATGACTTGCAGTTTGGCAATCCAATTCTTCAGTTGATTAAAAAAATCCTTTTGTCTCAAGATTATCTTGGTACGATTTACAGTAATCTTGAATTCTCATGAAGTCCTAACAATAGAAAACTTGGAAAATCTGCAACTCTTACGCTCAACAAGACTTCTTCAATTCAGTGGATAAGTACTCAATTTTTCATAGTATTGATGTAAACAAAAATGGCATCCTTGTTCCATGTAATCTTCCAATCCTGATAAATTCCAACCTTCATAAATATTTATGAGCTATCAACTCTCAACAATTCTCCTCGCTCAAGAAAGAGCAAAAGCCTTCATCAATTCTTCCATCATAATTTCCATATACATCATCTCAATACTTCAAACTTGTAGCAACAATCTTGGCATCTTCGTGTACATAGATGCTCGAATTCTTGAGTATGGTTATCCTTTATTCTTAAAGTTTCAAACAACATTATTTTCAGTTCGTACCCTTATGAGCTTTGATATTTTTTCCAAATCATAAACCATTTAGCTTCGATATTTCTCCAAATCGCAAACCATGCTCTGATACCACTTGTGATGGCCATACCCAGACTACATCCTACTCACCTCCCTTAGTCTTCTAGACTGCTCCAAGGAATGACGTAGATCTATCTGCAGGTATCCCTCCCACTTGAGACGGACACCTAGATAGGACTCCGGCCTATCTCGAATGCCAACCCAAGGGGGTAAATCCCATCAATTTGACAACTCTATCTGCATATCATAATTTAATCCGTCCTTGGTATCTTTCAGTCACCCACATCCAAAATCCTGGCCCATAGTCTTGATTCTCTTGATCTTTAACTTGAGGATCTTCTCTTGCTTTCTTGTTCTCCCTTGGTTCATGGAAATAACCCCTTTTTCCTGACAAGCAGGCATGACAATTATCGCTTTCCCCTAAGAAGAGGGATCTTCTAGTCCTACTTGGTCTCGCTCGTTCCCACTTACCCGTTTTTATCCCGCATAGTCCTAGCGTTTACCATGAAATTTTTTATTCAACATCCGGCCATCTGACCCTTCGGATCCGCCCACCCACCGAACCATTTCATGAAAATCCCTTCCCGAGGTAGTACTTAACTACTACAAAATCAGGAAGACTGTCTATCAGACATCGTCAGACAACAAGCAGCATACAATCTGTTGCATATCCTCATTCAGGAAAATTCATCTGGTTTTTCCCACCAGATCTTTATTTAGAAACTTTTAATTCATTTCTTTACCTTTATCTGCTACAATTAGCTTGTAACTAGTTTCCTAACTAATCATGCAACACATTTAGTTTCAACCAATCCATTTTGTCTCACTCAGGACCAAGATAATCAGTTACAAGCCATCAAAATGGCAGCACCTTCAAAATATTTCCCAGAATTAAGTGTTTGGGAAAGGCTCATCAAGTAATTTAATCATTCCTTCCTAAGCATTTTATTTCGAGAGGTATAGTAGCACCATCTCGTGACAGATGCACAGGATAGCCCCTATATTCCCAGCCTTTCCAGTTCCTTTTTAAGCAACCAAGTCGAACAAATTTCCTTAATTAAATTCACATCATCCTCCCTGAGTATGACCTTCTCATCCAACTATTGGCATCAGGCCATACCTGGATTATGGCCGTTTTCCAATAAGAAACCGCGGGTACTTCACCCGGCCGAGCAAAAGTAAAACAAACCCATGCATCCCTTATCCCTCGAGCATGAATGACCTAGGTATAACAAACTTGCCGGTTACACTGCCCTAGCTGAAAAGGGCCAATCTCCGTCAAGTTCCCCAAGAGAATCCTCTCAATGGGCCAGCCTTTCAATCAAATTGACCCCAAGAAGATCCATCTTGGTTTCCGGTCATTTCCAGACAATCTTCAAAATTCCTAGTTAAATCTATGTTTTGAAATGGGCTATCTCTATCACCTCTTGAGATTCCTTTTTAACTCCTAGTTGGTAATTTCCAGGTTCATTCATTTATCAACCTTAATTTCTACTTTCATTAATTATCTACCAGCCAAGTTTATTTAGAAAATACAAGCGAGTTTTTTGCCATAGGCATTTGATGGTTAATGTGTCTTCGGAAATGCCAACTGTTTTCCCCGTTTTGTACGATTCCCAGGTTTTTGCAATCCTTTGCATCCATGGGGCATCTCCATAGAATCTTGTAGAGTTTTTGGTTCAAACAACACGGGGATCGACTCCGCGAATTTATCCCCTATCTCCCCCATCCCGTATTTGCAAACAAAGTTGAAATTGACAACTTTAGAAATACTCTTCAATACCAAAAATTGAACTACTTCTATCGAGCTTAGACAACTACTCTTTTTTTATGGTGCCTAGGTTTCCATTTAGGAAGCTAGAAGGTCGTCGTATAATTTATGAGTCTTCGAGCTTTTCATTGAAGCTCACTTTGGAGATAAAATGGGAATCTAGAGCTTTCCATTAAAGCTTGGAAGAGAGGATTAAAACCATACATTCTTCCTACCATAAAAAGACATGCAAAGCCTAAGTTTGATTACTATAATGAAACTAAACCATACATTCTTCCTACCATAAAAAGACATGCAAAGCCTAAGTTTGATTACTATAATAATTAGGGTTAAGTGCTAAGAGTATCTATGCTTAGCTTAAGGATGCAAATCTACCTTTGAAGCTTATCTTAATGATGTAATACTTAACCCTAATTCCAAGGTTACCATTAAAGCTTAAACCTAAAATACAATGTAGTCACTAAAGCTTACACGTAAGTGCAAAGATACCATTAAAGTTTAGCTTAAGGATACAAATCTACCTTTGAAGATTAACTTAATGATGCATAACTACCATTAATACTTAAATTTAATTCCAAGGCTACCATTAAAGCTTAAACCTAAAATGATGCACATAAACCTTCTTAGTATTAAAACACATGGTTTAGGCTAATTAATCCTACTAGAAGTGAAGATTACCTCCTCTAATCAAGAGGGAAGTGGGGTTGAAGTCCTCCTTGAAGAGATGTGAGGCTCAAGGAAGAAGGAAAGGGATTTAGGATGAAGAGGAAGGAGAGAGGAGCGTCTTCACAAAACCCTCAAGGGTTTGGCCTTCAAGAGAGGGAGAGAGCAAGAGTAAGGTTTAATGTAAACCTTGATTTACTTAAGCGTAATCTTGAGCATGGCAAGTATGCAAGTAGCTTAGCAATATGTGTAAAATTACAAAGGAGAGGGGGTGCTTATATAGGAAATGGTGGGTAGAATACTCAATTTCTATTGCACCCCAATGCTCTTCTCAATTCCTATTGGATCCCAATTCTCTTCTTAATTCCTATTAGACCCCAATTCTCTTCTCAATTCTTATTGGACCCCAATTTCTTCTCAATTCCTATTGGACTCCAATTCTCTTCTGAATTCTTATTGGACCCCAATTTCTTCTCAATTCCTATTGGACCCCAATTCTCTTCTGAATTCTTATTGGATCCCAATTTCGTCTCAATTACTATTGGACCCCAATTCTCTTCTCAATTCTTATTGGACCCCAATTTCCTCTCAATTCTTATTGGACCCTAGTTCTCTTCTTAATTCTTATTGGACCCCAATTTCTTCTTAATTCCCATCTCTTAACTTTATCTTCCAATCAAGTTAGTCCCTTTTTCTGCCAGTTTTTGATCTAGATCAGTTCCCACCGGGCTTTTGATGAAGAAGTATAAAAATAATCTTTCGATGACGTAATTTCTTATCCGGAATATCCTTCTTTTCATTCTGGAGTAAAGTCTTGTTGTCCGCATGACTTCTTTGTCGGTCTTGCTTTTTCTAAATTATTTTCTACGCGGAAAAAGTTTTGAATGGCTCTAGAGTTTAGGGAGGGACCTTACAGATTCATACATAACTTTCTCACCAAGGGAATGGGTAACACATAGCCTATTTCCATGGAGAAGATAACAATCTTGCATGGTGAATGGTTCTTCTTGCTTCCCCAATGCAAGGGCTGAGATTATGTCTCTAAAGTTGGGCTCAATAGCATACTCATCTATCATAGAAGATAGATCATTGTGAGTTGCTTTAGACACCGCATTAACTCTTGGCCATTGTGAAAGTGCATCAGCCACGTGATTATGCTTACTAAAAATGTGATCAATATGAAGATAAAATTGTGAAAGAAAATTTTCCCAGTTTGCAAGAAAGCTTGGTTTGCGTCATGAAGTACTTGAGACTTTGGTGGTCCGTTCGAAAAATAAATGGAGTCCCCAGAAGATAGTGATTCCATGTGTCTAGGGCATGTAGGACAACTAAAAGCTCTTTTTCATGTATGTCCAAGACCCGTTCATCGGCATTGAGCCTTATGCTCTAATATGCTATGGCATGCCCTTCTTGAAGAAAAATTACTCCAAGGCAATCACCACAAGCATCACATTGAACCTTAAATGGCTTTGAGAGATCCAGAAGCATAAGGAATGGTTGGGAGGTAAGATTCTCTTTGAGCTTATCAAAAGAATTTTTCTCTTTAGCAGTCCACGAGTACTTAGCGTTCTTCCTTGTTAAGTCATGCAATGGTCTTGCTATTTGAGAGATTTTGTCTATGAAGCATCTATAGTATGCACACATACCAAGATATCTTCTTAGCTCATGTAGATTCCTTGGATTAGGCCATGCTTTTATTACCTCCAGCTTTGATGGATCCATATGGATACTATATTGAGAGATAATATGACCCAAGTATTGAATCTCTTGAAGAAAAATTTCACTCTTCTTTTGGTTGATAAAAAGCTTGTTCTCCCTCAAAGCTTGTTCTACCTAGAGATGTTTCTTGTGCTCCTCCAAGGACTTGAAGTAGATGATGATATTATCACACTCCAAAGAACTTGCAGTAAGGTCTAAATATTTCCTCCACCACATGATTGAATGTGGACGGTGCATTAGGCAAGCCAAAATGTATGACTAGATATTCATAAAGACCAAACGTTGTACAAAACACGGTCTTCAGGATATTTTCATTCACTATCCTTATTTGATGATAGCCACTTTCAAGTCAATCCTACTGAAGTAATCAAAAATATCTTCTATCCCCTAAAAGGATTGGAGAACAAAAGGGAGATGAGCTAGGCCTCACCATCCCTTTGTCTACCAATTCTTGTACTTGCTTCATGATCTCCTCTTGTTGGGCTTGGGAAACTTGATAAAGAGGATTGTTAGGTGGTGAGCTCCCTGAAAGGAGCTCAATTCAAAGTTCATCATCCCCTCGTTTGGAGGTTATTTTAAAGGGATATCATCGATGAACACATCTTGGAATCCATTTAGAAAATTAGACAAGTCTAATTCTTCTTGATTCCTAACACTTTACTTTGTTAAAACATTAGCATCATTTAGAGACTCTTTTGACAAAACTCATTTACGCAAAAACTGAGCTTTTCATTGACTTATCAAAAGCACGTAAATTTACAAGTGGTATAGTACGACCGGACTCACTAGCATCTATATACATGCTCTTTTCCTTGTACGTGAAGTAGATTCTCCTTTCAGGGAACTTCATGTTGGCAGCCATGCAGTTGAACCATGTTTACATGAAGCCTCAACTTCCCAATCAAGGGAGTAATGGAGGCTTGTTGTCCCTTGAAAGCTCCATCGGCAATTACCCTATCTTCCATCTTGAAAGCTTGAAAGCCCAGCTTAGTGGCCAACTCTGTTGATATAAATTTGTGAGTAGAGCTAGGGTCACAGGATGAAGGCATCATGCTCCCTTACCTTTCCCCAAGTATAGGAGAGAGGTGATCCTTTGCAATGAGCATCCTCTTTTGGAGCTTCAATCGTGGAAGCTCTAGGAGTCTCCTTGCGAGCATTTCTCTTGGGGCAAGAACGATAGCCATGTCCTTGCTCCCTACACTTGAAACATTTGTGGTCTTGAAAAGATTCAAGCTCTTCAGGAAAGAGTTTATTTTACTTCGGTGATAGAACCATGCCATTGGGAGTTGACGTACTTGGCCATCTCTTCAGGTAATCCCACACAGAATTGTTGTTTTTGCTTGGAAAAGTCTATCTTTTGAAAGACAATAGCCTTGAGATGTAAATCTCAAAACTTGTCCACATATTTGTGGATAGAGTTGTTGGAGGAGCAGCTTCAAACTCCGTCACTCGGTAAGCACTTTTTCCTTTGCATCACTTGAAAGAAATTGCTTCAAGATGGAAACTCGTAGAGTTTCCATGTCTTTGGGGTTTGTCGTTGCCACGAAGGCTAGCCCACCATTGGCGAGAAGATTTTGGAAGTGCATAGCTACATGGTGTAGCTTAGAGGACTCCGTGAAGCCCTTGTCTTCAAAGGCCGCATCAAATTACTGGATGAAGGCCAATACTTTGTCAGTAGCACCAAAGGTGCCATCATACGTTAGAAAAAAAAACTCTTTCTGTCCTCTTTAAACTTTTTGAGCTTTTGGGACCTTTGCCATGTAGGGTAAGGTTTGTAATTTCCTCTCCTCTTGTATTCTCTAGCAGAATAGTTGTGTTTCTTTTGTCAAAAGAGGAGGAAGGAGAAGAGGGTGACCTCTTTCTTGATTTTTTCTTCCTTTGTTTCCTCTCTTCTCTTTTGGAGTGACGAGGAGAAGGACTATGGGTTGACCGTTTCCTCTTGGGAGGAATTGGCGACCGTCTGACCGCCGTCTTCATGGAGCCACATCTTTAGAGGAACTTAGGGATTCGCTTCTTTCTTGTTCTTTGGATTCCTCCTCTCTTATGGGAGAGAGTCTTATTTTGGGAGTCTCATCAAGAGGCCTCCTAAGCTCTCTCTCCTCTTGGAGGGGAAGGGCAATCCCATAAGCATGAAGTTGTTGGGTAGCTTTGGCTTGTAAAGCAGGGTTTCCCATAGCTTGATGCAACCTAGTAACAAGATAACTAAACTTATGTATAGATTACTATGTGCTTTCGTACCCTCAAAAACCTTAGTCGCTACTCTTTTTTACCTTTGAAAATTAGTTCTCAAGCAGCCACACCCGTGGTTTAGACACTGTTGATTGCAAAGACTAGTGGAAAGGGTCTAACATTGTTCACTTGATTGTGGTTCCTGTTGAGATTACTCATAGCTCAATAATGGTTAAGCCAAAGGAAAGCCCCGAGAGACTCCATTATTAAGACTATAGTTCCCAACGGTGTACCTCGAACTAAGTACTTCTCAACCAAGATAATAGATCCCTATCCCACTTACCCTATTGCAATGAAGAGGTCCAACCTTTCATGAACAACCTAAGGACTTCTCTTCTTAAAGCAAGAAAAGAGAAACCAATAGTTTTGATACCATGTAATGGAAACGGCCTATGAACTTTGAGAATAGCGGAATTAAGAGAAGTAGAGTGAGCATTTTCATGAGAATACTTTGAGAACATAGAGGGTGAACTTAATTAGTGACAGCAACATAAACATAATACTTAATTAACTTGGCATGAACAATACATTTGCAAGAGACAGATTTTTAGAGAATTTGACAACAGTTGAGGACCGGATTTATGTGGAGCCCGGTCCCCCCTCCAATAGGCTTTTGTATAGTAGATTCTCCCATCAAGAGAGACTTGGTAAAATATAATCTTTGTGTTCCTTGTGACCTAGGTGATGCAATGCAAATGGAAAGCTTCATGCATCACGAGCATAACATAATCATTGCAAAAGAATTAACCATCCCCGGCCTCAATCCCAAGGCCTCAAACACCTTCAACGGTTGAGAGAGCTAGCGGGGAATGAGGGTAGGGAAGAGGAAGAAGAAACATTCATAGGAGAAATAAATAGTTCCTCACTTATCATCACTCTTCTTGCTTAGCATAGCATAATAGCATAGTAATGAAGATAAAGAAGATGGAAAGCTTAAGCATTGAAGCATGGATCTTGATTGTATTATCATTCGATAGCCAAGAGTGTTGGTGTAGGCTCTCAACTTCTCAACAAGCTTGGAGAAGGAGATGGAGCTCTTGCACTTTGCATTTTGCACTTTACACAATGAGAGTGTGTGTGTGTGTGTGTGTGTGTGTGTGTGTGTGTGTGTGTGTGTGTGTGTGTGTGTGTGAGTGTGGGAGAGTATTCCCCACAAGCAAGCCCCCTAGTTTCTTAGGTCAACCCCTCTTTCTAGCTCATGATTTTTGCTCATTCGCTCTCTCAAGCCTAGCCAATCACAAGCCTCGGTCAAGTCAAGCAGTAGAGGTAGTCTTTGGACAAGTGTCCTCTTTTCCTCTTTGAGAGAGAGGACTTGATAAATTCTTAAACAATTAATTTAATTATCTAAATCCTCATTGGACCTCTCTAAGGATCAACCAATAGGCTTTGGACACTCCTTGAGGGCAACCTAGCTGGGGGCTTGACATGTGTCCTTCTTGCCTCTTGAGAAAGGGGTGCCCTTTGGGAGAGAGAGAAGTCATCCAACCACCCCCCCTACTTTCATGGCCCGCCTCCTCCTTTGTAGGCTTGCATGTTGACTTTCAAGCCCAAGCAACTTGGCCCCTTACTTGCTTAATCACCTAGTCATCAAGCATAGGGTTAGTAAGAGTATGGCCTCTCTCTCTCTACCATCCCACTAGCTTCAAGGGCTCCCCCCCCTCCTTGTAGGGATTGACTTGGACCTTCAAGCACATGCCTAGCTTAAGTTAACCTCAGCTATCAAGCATCTTATGCACTTTTAATTATCAAGCACCTAGAGCATAGGCCTAGCTTTAACCTAAGGTCTAAGGACTTTTACACAAACCTTTGGAGGTCTTTTAAACGAATCTAACCCTAAGGTCTTTTAAGCCCCATTAACTGGAATTTCTCTTTGATAGACCATCTCCCATTTGGACCCATGGTCTCGTGTTGAGATAGATCCATAAGCACATGTCTATATTCTAACCCTTGTTCTTGTTTATTCTCTCACATTAAATGATCATTTTAATATGAGAAATTCATTTGGGTTGGTTAGATATTAGATTTTATGACACATACTGTGGAGGTTTTCATTACTGTGTGTAGAGGAGAGGGAGAAATATTTGAAAAAGGCTTGGATAATATTTTGTAAAGCCTTAGGCTTAACTAAGTAGCACTAGAAGCAAATATAGCAGCACAACAAGGCAACTCTCAAACTTCAGCGCTGGAAATTAAAAGCAAGGCAACACAAAAAATTTGTAGCACTTGCAGGTCTTTACAGATTAGCACTAGAGAGGGAGTGCTACAAAGAGGGAGATAACTAGGAAGAAGGGGTGTGGTTGTGTGTGTGTGTGTGTGTGCATGCATGCATGCACGCACACACACAGACACACACACACCAAGCATTCAAGATTTCAGCCATCCCCATCATTTTTTTAGAGCAGTTTTTAAGTGCCATATGCATTCTTGTTCATGATGTATGTTCTTTGTGGCCTTGCATGTGCATAGGAATCTCAAAGTCTGACTACCACTCTTGGCCTTGTCAATTGGAGTATTGCCAGTGGAAGGTACATTACTACGCTTTTGAGTTTTTACAGATTCTGAGGGAATTTCCTTGAATGTGACTTTTCTATTGACACCCTCTTTGATGAGTTTCTTGTGCATCTTCAACTTTATGAAGATAACATGTGAACTGCAAATTACTTTACCAGAGATAATATCCCATCCCTCCATTTGCACCATAACAAAGGAAAACACACTTGTGTGACTTTGGGTCTAGCTTTTTCCTAAGCTCCTTGGGCACGTGTGTATATGCCTTGCATCCAAAGACATGCAAATGATCATACTGTGGTTTCTTTTTGAACCACAACTCCTCTAGAATTTGGTAATTCAATGGTGTACTAGGTGATTGATTGATGATATTTATTGCTATCAAAACTACCTCTGTCAAAAAGCCTCGAGTCAAATTTTCCATTGAAATAATTGCTATGACTCGCTCTTGAATCGTACGATTCATCCTTTCTGCAATTCCATTTTGATTACGTGTGTAAGGTGTAGTAATCTTCCTCTTAATGCCTCTCTTGCGACAAAAATTATCGAACTCCTTGGAGGTGTATTATCCACCATTATCAATCCTCAAGCTTTTGATCTTCTTGTCATACAGATTTCTACCAATGCTAAGAATTTTTGGATAGTAGAGAAGACGTGATCCTTATGTCACAAAGGATAAACCCACACCTTTTGAGTGGAATCGTCAATGAAAGTCACAAAATAGCTAGCCCCCCCTAGAGACTTGGTTAGCATGGGATTGCAAACATCGTTATGGAGAAGCTCTAGTGGCTGTGAATACTTCCTATTTAATGGAAATGAGGTGGTCCTAGTTTGTTCACCATAAATGCAGTGTTCACATGTGGAAAAGTTGAAATAAATTAACACAAGAAAGTAGCCAAAGTGAGCTAGTGTTTTCATTCCCTTTTGGCTCATATGGTCTAGTCGGCTATGCCACAACTCAGTACATACAGCTCGCCTACCTCTTTTACACACAACTAGAGTAAAATGTTCCATGTTTTGACCCCTAAGAATAGCAATATTTCCTTTGGAAACTGACCCATGAGCCATTTTCAAAGGTGGTTGTGTAACCCAAATCATCAAGCTGACCAACATATATCATACTTTTCACTAACTTGGGAACATGTCTGACATTCTTGACTATAAATTTCATGCCATTTTGCATGACTAGCTTGATGTCTCCTACACCATGTATCTCAAGCTCAAAGGCATCACCAAGCTTGACTTTGCCACTAGTATGCACATACTTAGAGAACCATTCTCTATGAGGTGTCACATGGAAAGTGGCTCCAAAATTTATGACCTAATTAAAATCAAGGCTGGCATCTTGTGCAATAAGATCATCTGGATTAAGATTTTCTATAAAGACAAGAAAATCTAAGGAACTATGGACCTCATGCACATCTGCAATCTTAGGAGACTCTATCACATTGAGCTCCTCAATCTTAGCTTTGCCCTTGCTGTCATTGTCAGACTTTTTGTTATCTTGAGAACTTTTTCTTTTCTATATGCCATGTGCAAAAATCTTTCTTCAAATGTCCTTTCTTATGGAAATGTTAGCCACCCAACATTGCGCAAAGAACCTCTAGATTTTCTTTGAGAATTCTCACAATCCTTACTTTTGGCACGGTTATGAGTGCAACCTCTTTGACCTTTTCTACTGGCAACATATGCATCACATTGATTTTTGCAAGGTCCATTACTTTCCTTACATATGACATCCCAAGAGAGTTACCTCCTAGAAGGGGAGATGAAAAGCATAGCATTAGGAAAAGTTCGGACTCAAAAATGGGCCTTGTAAGAATTGGTGATGTGGCATAGCTTTCAAAAAGTGGGGATCATTAAATTTTTTGCAAATAAGATCCAAACTTGTCGGAGGTTGGATATTTAGCATCTACTCTTCAAATGCTATCTATTGATATATAGCATTCATGTAGTGGACATTGCCTTCATGTAGATCTAGAAAAAGGTGATTTTAAATTACCGTAACGGTAACAAAACCTGGCTGATTAAAAAAAAAAATGGCATAACTTTCATAGAAGTCATCCAAACTTTTTGGACCTTGGCTCTTTAGAATCCATTTTTCAAGAACTTTCCAATGATAGGTCATATCATGGGGTTCTAAGAAATATTTAGAGGGGTCTACCGGGTTGCTTTCTTTTGTACAACTTTGATGATGTGGCACTCTTAAAAGGCCCAAAAATGATTCAAAATTTTCCTCATGGGATTGAGCTCATACCAGCCTATCAGAAAGCTCTCCTCCTAACAAGACTCCTTATTGAGTCTCACTAGCTCACAAGAGATTATGTCACAAGTTAATGAATTTGTGCAAAAATAAATGGTAATACCTAGCTCTTCACCATTTTGTTCTTTTGTCTTATTAGTGCACAAAAGGATGGTACACATAGATGTGTGTAGACTATCATGCATTAAACATGTGAAGAGCAGGTTTCCCAGTCCCAGGAATTAAGGATTTGTTTAATAAGCTAAAAGGATCTACCTACTATAGTAGAATGGACCTTAAAAGTGGCTATCATCATATAAAAATTGTACTAGAAGATATTCACAAGATAGCCTTCAAGACCATATTTGGCTTGTACAAATTTCTTGGCATGCCTTTTGGGTTGACAAATGCTCCAGCCACATTCAATCCAATGATGGAAATAATTTTTCGTGTACATATTGCTTACACTAGATGATATCTTAGTCTACTCTAAGTCCTTAGAAGAACACAAAGATCATCTCAAAGTAGTGTTTCAAGCATTGCAAGAAAATAAGTTATTCATTAATTGCAAAAAGAGTGAATTCTTCTTAGAAGAGATTCTATATTTAGTCCATATTATCTCAAAGGATGGTATCTATATGGATCCACAAAATCTTGAGGTGATAAATGAATGGCTTGAACCAAGGAATCTACATA
Organism: Adiantum capillus-veneris; assembly: GCF_014529385.1. Lineage (NCBI taxonomy): Eukaryota > Viridiplantae > Streptophyta > Polypodiopsida > Polypodiales > Pteridaceae > Adiantum > Adiantum capillus-veneris. Next base: position 13,741,744 of record NC_140954.1, read on the forward strand.
AGCCACAAAGTTTATTGGAATGTGCTCATACTATAGAAGATTCATTGCAAAATTATCGGCTATAGCAAGACCGTGACACAATTTGACAAAGAAGAACATTAAGTATGTATGGAATGAAAAGGAGAGAAAAGCCTTCACTAAGCTTAAAGAGAGACTCATGTATCAGCTTGTCTTAGTGTTGATAGACCTCTCAAAGCCATTTGAGGTCCATTGTGATGCTAGTGGTAATTTCCTTGGAGAAATACTACTTCAAGAAGGGCACACCATATCATATGAGACTCGTCAATTGCACTCTTATGAGATGATTCTTGGCATCTATGAAAAAGAGCTTCTAGTTGTCTTACATGCTTTGGATACATGGAAGCATTACTTGCTTGGGATGCCCTTCATTATTCAAATGGATCACCAAAGTCTCAATTACTTCATGACACAAACCAGGCCCTGGTTTGCAATAGCCTCCGACCAAGAAGTGGAAATAAGAAATGTTGGAGAGGAGACTCTAGGTGCAATCAACAAGCTTGTTCACAGTGTCTTGTACCAGGCAATCTATGGATGTTGATTGAATGGTGTCAATGGCCCTTTCTATTCTGGCATTGGCCCCTCTTGAGATTGTGCCAATGAAAATGGGCCCTCTTCAGATAGCTCCCATTGTAGTGTCTACCCGTGCAGCCTCAAGGGAGGGAGAATCAAGCCAAGGAGGCACACCGAGCTCTAGAGGAGAAATCATTTTTACTCAATTGTGCCAATTTCCTCTTGTTCCCCATAATGTCCAGTGTATCCTTGATTTCAGACTGGACACCAAGTGGAGGAGTAGCATGTCATTGACTGCCTCCAGTTTATGCATCAAGTAAATTTATACTGGCATGAGTAGAGGTAGCAGCTGGATGCAATCCCATGTCATTAAAAATAGATCTCCCATATGATAGCTCAAAACCATTCATTGAAAATTAAGATTGTAGAGGGCATCTACAACGTGCAAAATCCTGGGCAATGCCAACAAAGCAATGAGACGAGCAGGCCCAATGCTAGGTTTGGCTACATAGGCAACCACTATGGCTAAAGAGTGACAAGCAAAGTTCTTACGTAGTGTCTTGGGTAGATTACTCACTAAAAATGGTATACCAACAAGCCAAGTCTAGCCTAATACTGCTAATAGAGAATGATCTAGATGCTATGGTTTTTCTGTTGAGGGGGGGGGGATTCAAGTGCATCGGGAGGGCTAGATTCAGAGCTAGAAATTGACATTGAATCCCTTCCATTTGGAGGGAAGACCTAGTTGTTGTGGTTTTGCTCTTGAAGGAGGACTTTCAAGTGCACTGGGAGGGCCAAATTTAGAACTAGCAATTGACATTGAAGCCCTTCTATGTGGTTTCCTCACTCCCTGCATTAGAGGGCCATCTCATGGAGAACCACCTAGACGTTGTGATTTTGCTCTTGAAGGAGAACATTTAAGTGCACTAGGAGGGCCATATTTAGAACTAGCAATTGGCATTGAATCCGTTCTATGTGTTCCCTTCACTCCTTTCACCAGAGGGCCATCCTGGTGGGACTTCTAATATGGCTAATCAGGTAAGTGAGTATCTCCCATTCCCTTAGCCCAATGTTTGTACATGTGTTGTAACTATGATGTTGCTTATCCTTATAAATAGTTGCAGAATGCAAAGATGACCCTCCAACGACAAAGATGGAAGTGGAAAATTTAAAGACACGTGTTGATGAGCAAGGAAGAGGAGAAGCAATTGTGGGAAGAGGTGGCAACCCGGAAACATATTACTACAAAGTACAAAACCTTCTCCTGATGCACTACATTTTTCCTTAATCAATCTGCAACTTTCTCAATTTGTACGATCCTCTAGCTCCTCTATGGTGGACTGAGGCAGATGCACTTATTTGAAGACATTATCCCAATTACCAAACATTTGCTCAGTTGTAGCCTTATATTAACCCTAACCCACCTCCCCCTAGAAACCCACCTATTGATTCTTCTGACAAGGAATAAAGTTTTGTAATGATTTTGGTGGATTCAAGTATTTTGTGCATGCCATATGGTGAGATCAGAGTAACCTTAATCTTCAATATCCAAGGGGATGCATCAGATATGAAAGGGTGTAACTATTCAAACCGAACCATGGGTTTGGATTCCATTTATGAGGGTCCAATTGAACATTATGTATGCGTATTCTATGCCATGAAGTTGAATACCAATGTACGTGTTCTTATTCCAACATGACACTTGAGTAGCAATACTGAACACATCAAAAGGACCAAACTAGCCTAATTTAAGCTTGCTTGGCTGTTTCCCTAATCTAGAATTGAATTCTAGAACAAGATCACCTGGCTTGAGCACTCTAACTTGAGGGAGTTCCATATCCCGAGCGAACAAAACCGAGCGAGAAATTTTCTGAGCGAATCTTGTCAAAAACTCGATACAAAATGTGTACTTGCTTAAGTTATCTAGGCTAATAAAATGCAAAAAATACTAAAGTAAACATACACAGATTGGCCATCGCAAGTAGGAACAAAGTGGCCATCAAAGGTACGAATAAAATGAAAATATATATAGGATTAAAGAGACTTGTAGAGTGAGATGATTAGTGTGGTGAGGGAGCCTTGACATGGAGATAGAGGTTCCATTTGCATGCTCATCAACTCCAAAATAATGGTAAGTTAACAAAACCACGTCCAAAAGTTGGTCCATGGCTCATCACAAATATAGTCTTATTTATAGGGGTACCTATAAAGCAACCTAATGTCCAGCCTGTGAGCAGCGAAAGAAATACCAAAACCAGCGCAAGACTTTGGGGCCATTGCATCTGGAAAATCTATCACTACAACTCGCGACAAGGATCTTCTCCGCAACACTTTCCCGACTTGGTAGCCAGTGGGTGTATGCTGTGAAAGCGGTGGCAAAGGAAATCGAAAACATAAGATTTTTGGTTTTCAAAATGCGTTGTTCATGAGCTTCATTATGAGCACCCTTTTTATCTTAAGAGTGCCCTCAGTAATCACCTTCAAAGAACTGGCATCGTAAAACTTGCATGCCACTCTCTACGTAGATCAACAAAATCCCTCTGATATTCAATAGGATACTAGCTAGCTCCTTTCTCACTGATGAGTTGCAAGACTTTGTCCATGTCTTGATCCCTACGATGTTGCCTTCTTCCCTAAAGTTATCATCCTACTGAAGTTGAGGCGCTCGGGCAAAAGAGCAGAGCTCCTCAATAGATGAATGATGGGACTTGTTGACCTCACTTATTACTCCTTATTTATCTTTTGCAATAAGCTTGGCTCCATGACTATCGTCCAGACTCAAAGGATGGCTGGTTCAATCAAACGTGAACACTGCTAATATAAGGAGTCCAAAAGTCATCAAAAACGTCCGTGGCACCGCGGACTGTTTTAAGGAGTTTTGGAGACCTTAAACTATCACCTCAACACCATCTTGAAGCACCACGTTCTCTCCTATTGGCGTATCATTCACATCAAAGTAGAATTGGAAACCAGCCCTAGCAAAGTAGCGTATGGGAAAAACGCAGATGGGATAGTCCATGAAAAGGTCCCGCGCCGGCGCGGGACAGTTTCATGGACTGTCCCGTGCAGAGGAAGGTGAGTGATGATCATAGTCCATTGATCAGTCGACATTGTGCTCTGTCCCTCAAGTGGCTCAGCCCTAGCTCTGTAATTGCCAAGATTGGATGTCCACCTAGCTTGTCGGTGATTCTACCTGTGGAAATCACTCCCTACTCTACCCACTGCTTTGTATTGCCACCCACACTGAATAGCAGCCCTTGACCAGCAACGGCGGCGGTTGTTGCTGATGACCAGAGTGATCAACACCGTGACGGTCTCCTACTCTTGGTCGACAGAGATGAAGATGCTACTGGCAGCTTCAATGACGTCTTTGCGGTAGCACTGGGGTTGGCGGAGATGAGCTGGAGGGTGGGGACGTCTAGTGTGATGTTGGAGAAAAACAATTTATAGGGTTTGAATCAACAACCCAATAGTCTTGAAATAAAATCATAACTGATGAGCTTGTGCAGGATCGACGTTATGCCGTGGGTTACCATAGAGTCCCTGCGATGCCATGCGGCAAGCCATTTAGTGTGTCCAGAAACCTGCGCGACCTCACGGGCATCCAGATGATTGACGCCTTCTACGAGCTACGGGCTCACAAATGCCAAAAGTGTGGCATCAAAACCTACGATGACGACTGCCAGTTTAAGGCTGACTACGTCACACACTTGCTGTAACTACATTGTATATATGGATAATAAGGCACGGATTTTTCTTGCTCAGCCTAATCTAAATCTTAATCCTTTTATAAATTTTAATCCTCTTATGAAGACCTTGCTCAAAGTGTGACTTCTTTTTGTTACCCTGTATTCTACTAGATTTTTACTCTTTGGTTACTATTAATGTGAGATTTTTGTCGTTCCCTACCTAGATGCATATATGGGAAATTTCTTGAGAGAGGAATAAGAAGAAGAAGTAGAAGAAGAAGAGAATTTCAACCTCCTAGGAAACTATCACAAGAGACATTAAAGATCTATCCAATGAGGAGTGTTGAACTCAAGATCTCTTATGTGTGTGTGTGTGTGAGAGAGAGAGAGAGGAATGAATCTCATTTAGGCTTGTAGAGTTTATAAGACACAACATTGAACTAAATTAAATTTTTCACCTAAAAGCATCGAAGACACGGTGGCTTTGCTTATGTCCTTCCAGATTGAGGGTGTAGACTACACATCTAGTGTTCTAAATATCAGCAATGTTGAGCAATGCCCCCCTGTGTGTGTGTGTGTGTGTGTGTGTGTGTGTGTGTGTTTGTTCGTGGGTGCACCACGTGTCACCATTTTCTCTTGTTGACAACATAAGGATAACGTTGTGCCAAGCAAAAAGGAGGCAAAAAGAATCCAATTAAAACAATGCACCTAGTAGACACCTATAAGGCATGTTATGTGTTACAACCATGGGTCCACACCCTCAACACAGATAGAGGAGAGAAAATATTGTCTAAATTTGAGGTTTCATGGCTTCGAGTGTTCACTCTTTGTGGTGGGTCTCGCTCCATTTTTCCATTTGCTCGGTAAAGTTTGCTCGGTGTATGGTAAGACTCTCTAAATTTCATGCCTTGATCAATTGCTTTTTCTTCTACATTTGAAGATCCCATTATAGAATAAATCTCACATAACACTCTTCTTTCATTTCACTTAGTTCATCCATTTAGACTAACAATCCCATTGGCAAAAGCCAGGTAGAAACTGCAACCCATAAACAAACTAGATGTTGCAAACTCCATTGGTGCAATTACTTCAAATTCAAAAGCTAGCTTGAAGGGTGTGCATTTTTGTTGGGGTATAAAGCCCAATGTGGTCGCCCAGGTAAGTGGGCGGGCCGCCAGGTATGTACACATATTCTTTTGTAAAAACCTAATAAGAACTCACTATGCTCTACACATTACAGTAGAGCGAGTTCACCATATCGTCGTGCTCTTCTTCTCGCACTCTCTCTCGCGTCACACTTCCGCTCATACTCCTTCAACTGGTATCAGAGCTCAGATCGAGGCTCGGGGCAGCATTTGCAGGTAGCCAGAGTCACCTGCTCAGATTGGAGTGAAATTCGACAGGCGAAGACACGGCCCCAAATCCTGAGGGAGTGGCCGAAGGCCTTGGTGTTCTCAGAATTTCATTCTAAGGTCATCTCGGCCACCGTTCGGCTTCGACAAAGTTCTGCGCAGGCCATTTTCGACTACGTGGTCTCGGCGGGTGCAGATCCGACTCTGCAAATTTGGGGTTTCGGCCTACAACTGCAGGGCTGAGGATATCGACACTCCCAGAGTGCTAATTTGTGGCTGTCTACACATCGAAGGACGGCTCACAGTTCTTGGAGGCATGTCACATATGACACGGGTGCATCTACATAGATTGTAGGCGACATCCACTAGTTCATCAGGTAGCTTGTGTTTGCTGCTTGATATTCCAGATTTCATCCTGACATTGCAGGCACTTCCACATGGGATGTATTATCAGAGATGATGTATGTCTGTTGAGGGTTTGCTGGCTGTGAGTCACGCAGCAAACAACCGTCGCAGCGGTTACAGCATATAGTGGGAAATTTGTGGATGTATGACTTTGTGGGAAGTCTATGTATTGTCAGATTTACTGCAGCCTTTGTTGAGGGTCGAGTGAGTTTTTATTGAGCTGGGGGATTCTCAAATGTTGAGATCCTTTCGGTGATAAAGGTCTTGGAGCGATCCCTTGAGCACCCTTAGATAGGCAGCTAGGATGTATTGACTGTGAGTTAGAGAGTTGGGATTGCATCTTTGCTTTACTGCCGTTGAGGCATTGTCGCGGTCTATGCTTACAGGACGGTGACAGGACAGTGAGAGACAGTACACATGCAGGACAGGTTTACCCACAGCTTACAGTGTTAGAGAGACAATGGTTTTTTGAGCTGTTTTTGGTCTGTTTTTTGAGTACACCAGAGCCATTTTACAAAGGAGACTTTGCCAAAATTTATGCAGAATCTGAAGCTTTCTTGGTTCATTTGACAGGTTGATATTGGTTGAGAGGTCAGTTTACAGGGGAAACTCTGCCGAATTTTTCCCTGGAAAGTAAACTACTGTGAAGCGTAGCTATGGTTGGATCACAGGACACTGCTCTTTACAATATCAAGAAGCTGGATGGAACCAATTTCCCATTGTGGAAGAAGCAGATTTGGAACGTGTTGGTACAAAAGAAGCAGATAAAACCTATAAAGCTCAAGGGGATAAAACCAGAAGATATGGACGTAGATGAATGGAGCGAAATGGATGAATTGGCACTTTCTACCATTATGTTGACTTTGGCAGAAAGCGTTTACTTCAATGTAGCAGACGAGATGTCGGCTTATCAAGCATGGACAAAGCTAAGTGATCTTTATGAGAAGCAGAGTGCAGCTTCACAGGTATACTGGCTTAAGAAGCTTTTTGACTTGAAGATGAAAGAAGGGACCCCTATGTCCAATCATCTGAATGAATTCAACACCATCTACAGTCAGTTGTCAGCTCAAGGTGTCAAGTTTGATGAACCTGTTAGAGCTATGTTCCTGTTGATCACATTGCCGGAAAGTTGGGACACTTTTCGCACAGCTTTGAGTAATTCTGCACCTCCAGATGGTTTGACCATAGAAGGTGTAGAAGGCAGTCTGCTTACTGAAGAAACCAAAAGAAAGACAATGGACAAAGGCAAAGGAATAGCCTTAGTTGTCAGGGGAAGAACCAAAGAAAAGTACAAAGGTGGAAAGAGGAATCGGTCTCGTAGCAAGTCCCGCAGTGCTAAAGGCAAGAGTGACATAGAATGTTACCATTGTGGCAAGAAGGGTCACATGAAAAGAGACTGCAGAGAATGGAAAGTAGAAAAAGGCAAAGAGAAAGCTAAAGACCATGGTGAGAAGAACAAGTCCTCAGTGAAGATTAAAGAAATAAATGTGACAAACACTGTTGGAGAGGATGACAGTCTAGTGTCAAGAGACATCTACTTCTTGAAGAATACAATGGACTCAGCTCTTCTTACAGCATCTGATGGAAATGCACTGAGTGACTGGATTATAGACTCAGGGGCATCACTTCATGTGTCTCCAAACAAGGAGTGGTTTACCTCTTATGTGACCACTAAAGATCATGTTCGGCTAGGCAATGGGCAGACATGTGAGATCTTAGGTGTTGGAGATGTTCAATTGAAGTTTCAGAATGGCTCTTCATGCTGAAGAATGTGAGACATGTTCCCGCAATTACAAAGAGCTTGATCAGCATAGGTTTACTTGATGATGCTGGCTACGTCACCACTTTTGGACAAAACATGTGGAAGATATCCAAGGGTTCTATGACAGCAGCACATGGAGTAAAGTCTGGAGGACTTTACATGATTTATGTATCAAATGTCTCTAAAAATGTAATCAATGTAACCGAGCAGCCGAACGTTTCTTTGTGGCATAGTCAGTTAGGATATATGTCCAAGAAGGGAATGGAAATCTTGTCTCGTTCTGGTTATTTGCCTAGATTTTCATTCAATGATTTTGAATTCTGTGAACATTGTCTGTATGGTAAGCAAACACAGCAGCCACATAAGCATAGAAGCAGTAGAAGAGATACACAGTTGGCACTTGTTCATAGTGATTTGTGTGGACCTATGCCTAACCTATCTCTAGGGGGAGCTTCTTACTTTATGACATTTATAGATGATTACTCGAGGAAAGTATGGGTTTACTTTCTCAAGCACAAGGATGAAGCGTTTAGTGTTTTCAAAACGTTTGTGACACTTGTGGAGAATCAGAGTGGCAAGAAGCTTAAATGCTTACGCACTGACAATGGTGGAGAGTATGTTTCAAAGGCCTTTCAGGACTTTTGTGAGTCAAAAGGTATAAAACGTGAACTTACTGCTCCTTACAATCCTCCTCAAAATGGTGTTGCTGAGAGGATGAATAGGACCATACAAGAGAAGGTTAGAAGTATGTTGTCTAATGCACAACTGCCAAATGGGTTTTGGGCTGAAGCTGTATCAACAGTTGTTCATCTTATAAATAGATCTCCTAGAAAGGTTTTGCAGAAGGATTCAGTGGCAGAGATGGTATGGTCAGGCAAAATGCCCTCATACAAGCATCTCAGAGTCTTTGGCTGTGAGGCATATACTCATGTTCCAAAGGAATTTAGGAACAAAATTGAGCCAAAGAGTAGAAAGTGCATCTTTCTAGGCTATGGTAATTCTGGTGAGATGGGGTACAGACTTTGGGATCCCAAATCCAGAAAGGTTATCCGCAGCAATGATGTTCACTTTAATGAAGCCAAATATCATTCTAAACCAAAGAGGGTTGAGGAGATTAGAAGAGTTGTCTTCCAAGAAGATGGACCTGCACGTGCAAGACAAAATGTTAGGGCTCAAGAGGAGCAAGGACAGGATAGAGTGGAACCACAGGTTGTGTCTGAGCCTGAGCCACCTATTGTGCATAGATCTGGACGTATCACGCGACCTCTTGATAGGTTTGTTCCATCTATGAACTATGTCATGTTGACTGATTGCAATGAGCCTTCATGTTACAAGCAAGCAGTGCAAATGAAGGACTCCGGGAATTGGAAATTGGCCATGCAGTCAGAGATGACAGCTCTGCATAAAAACCAAACATGGAAGCTAGTTAAATTACCACAGGGCAAAAAGGCTCTACCTTGTGAATGGGTTTACAGGTATAAGATCACCGCTCATGATAGTCAGCCAAAGTACAAAGCAAGGCTTGTTGCCAAGGGCTTTAAGCAAGAACAAGGCATTGACTTTGATGAAGTCTTCTCTCCGGTGGTCAAGATGACTACATTGAGATGCTTTCTTGCATTGGTTGCCATATTAGATTTGGTGTTGCACCAAATGGATGTCAAGAAATCGTTCTTGCATGGTGATTTAGATGTGGAAATTTACATGTAGCAGCTAGAAGGGTTTGTTAAGAAAGGCAAGGAAGATTTGGTATGCCAGTTGTTAAAGAGTCTTTATGGCTTAAAACAATCACCGAGGGCATGGTACCATAAATTCCACAAGTTTATGCTTTCTCAAGGCTACAAACGTAGTGAGTTAGATCACTGTCTATATACAAAGAAGGCTAAGGATGGTAGTTGGCTGATCCTTATTTTGTATGTGGATGACATGTTGATTGCTGGCAAGCACTTGGAAGAAATTTCAGCTTTGAAGTCAAAGATGGCAAAATCGTTTGACATGAAAGACATGGGTGAGGCAAGTCATATACTTGGTATGCGCATTGAGAGAGACAGATCAAAGAAGTTGATTTGGTTATCTCAAACAGAGTATATTGACAAGGTTTTGCAACGTTTCAATATGGAGAAGGGAAAGGCATTGAGTGTTCCATTGCCACCATATGTGAAACTTAGCAAACAAGATTGTCCTGTGTCTGAGGAAGAACAGGCTGAAATGGATAAGATTCCATATGCGTCTGCAGTGGGTAGTTTAATGTATGCAATGATTGCTACTCGCCCAGACATTGCATTTGCAGTGGGAGTAGTAAGTCGATACATGTCAAACCCAGGCAAGAAACATTGGGAGGTAGTGAAAGGAATATTGAGATACATGAAAGCTACAAAGAGTATGCGTATATGCTATGGGAGTCAGGAGCTAAGTGTAAAGGGTTTTACAAACTCAGATTATGCAGGTGACTTAGACAACCGAAGGTCTACGTCAGGGTATGTCTTTACATTGGCTGGTGGAGCAGTATCATGGCGTTCTAGATTACAAGATTGTGTTACTCAGTCTACTACAGAGGCTGAATATGTTGCAGCATCAGAGGCATGCAAAGAATCAATTTGGCTTAATCGACTAGTAACAGATTTGGGAATCAAAGAAGAGATGCCTGTGTTATATTGTGATAGTCAGAGTGCTATACAATTGGCTCGCAATCCAGTTTATCACTCAAAGACAAAGCATGTGGATGTGAAGTATCATTTCATCAGGGAAATGCTCGAGGATAAGAAACTTCAGCTTGTCAAAGTTCACACCACAGAAAATCCTACTAATCTACTTACAAAAGGACTTCCCTCAGAGAGCTTTGTGCATTTTCGCAAGTAGTTAGGTGTAGGGTAGTACATCACTTCTCTACATCTCTTGTATATTAGCTTGTATAGTAGCTTCTCTCACACTTAAAGTACCACATTGGACTTTAAGTGGGAGGTTGTTGGGGTATAAAGCCCAATTTGGTCGCCCAGGTAAGTGGGCGGGCCGCCAGGTATGTACACATATTCTTTTGTAAAAACCTAATAAGAACTCACTATGCTCTACACATTACAGTAGAGCGAGTTCACCATATCTTCGTGCTCTTCTTCTCGCACTCTCTCTCCCGTCACACTTCCGCTCGTACTCCTTCATATTTGGTTGTAGCTTTATATGCAGTGCGGTAATCCCAAAGGACCCCTAAAATTTTGATGTACCAATCCTTGGGATCTTTCACAAAAAGCTTTTTTGACATCCACATAATGACTTTATTGTTGCTCTCAACAAGACCATGAGCTTGCAAGTAGTATGGAGTACACTACTTATCCATCCATGATATTGATAGCCGTTTTTTGGCTATCTGAAATTTCCATAGTGAGGTACTTCACCCTGTCAAAATCACTCAAACACTGTGGCTATCCCTACCTTTTCATTGTACATAGGCGTGTGTGATTTAGTGGACTTTTCCCATATCTCCTTAAAACCCTCAGTTAGCTAGTCATTGGGTTAGTTGAGCCAAGAAAGTAACTAAAATAAAAGAAATAAAATAAAAGAAATAAATTATGTCCCATTTTTGTGTAAATATTTCATTGTATATAGGACCTAAATATAAAGAATTTTCATAATTATTTTGGTATTTATTTAAATATTTCTACCTAGGTGTGTGTTATTTACCTATGTATGTTATGTACATTGACTCACCATTACCACACTTTTTCTTACCATTTTGCATTCTCTTTATTTCATATAGAAATATTTTCATGCAAGCTTCTCTTATTTTTGTGAATCCACTCCAAGGAAAACCTCAAAAAATACCTTCCACCATTAGTCATTGCCTTTCACTAAATTCCTATTTTCTACAGGTATTTTTCCTTACCTCTTGTGAATAATTATACATCACTAAAAACAAATGAGGGCCCTCCTCATTTGATTCCCTATATTTTCATATATTTATTTTATATATATAGCTCACCCTATTCTAGATTCCATCAGTTGTTTATATATACTATCTTGTTTTTTTCATCATATCCATATATTAAATTTATGCATAATTCACCACCATGCATATTTTCAACCCCCTAAGAATCAATTAGGTCATGCTCTTATGCAAGGAGGGGCTCACCTTTGGAGCCATATGCAAATTCAACGAAAGGGGGGCCATTGAAGACTTTTTTGTGAAGAAAAATAGGCATTTTGGTGGGATTTTTTATATCTATCTCCACTTTGAATTTGAAGTGCTGATTACACAACAAGATGTGAACCAAGAGTTAAATAATCACCTCAAAAATTTTGATAATTTTTGGAGCTACCATCATTGAGATATGATTTTTTGTGTGGACTCCAGTCTGTCCACTTTTCTCACAAGTAACCCATAGCCTTCTCTCACCTCCTTTCCTACTTCCACACACACAAACACACATACACACTCATTTCTCTGTATTCCTCACTCAAACTTGCAAATTCCATGGTTTTATCTCACCCTCTTCACCATTAGCCTCCCCTCTCACACCCATAGATCTCTTTTGAAGCTCTACCTACATCCACCATCTCCATATCTCTCTCTACTACTCCCATATTACAATTTTATTCTACCCTTTCAAGAATGCATAAAAAATCAACAACCTAACCATATTTAATCTCTACAAATTGGGGGTTTTTTATCAATAGAACCCTCATTGCCTTCGTGGTGATTCAACTATGGCAGTGGCGTGAAAAGAAGAAGAAGAAGAACGGTGGTCACTTTAGACAATCTACGCACGGGTGAGTCCAAGATTTAAGGATTCACCATGTGGGACGGGTGTCTAACCTCACTCCTATCTTATTGCAGACATAGCGAGAACCACGAATATAATTGTCAATCCAATGGGCGAAGCTGACTAGACTAGTGCATTAGGCTACAAGAGGTTGTCAATCTCTTGGAAAATAACAGACAACTCGCATCTAACTCAAGCTACACTCAAATGACAGAAATAACCAAAAGCTAGTTGTTAATCGGCAAACAAATCATAACCGTTACAGCATCAAACGACATCCAAACGTTACGAAACTTCTAGAACATGTTTATGAGACCTAAGAACACATGCTTATGGTCTCAAATCTCACTTTAGGTCAAGTGCAAAAATCACGATGTTTAACAGCAGTGAGTTTTTGACCTAGTCATTTTTGACCCAGAATGCATCTAAATGCTTAGCAATGATGCCCCAATACCCCACCTATACTTATTTTATGATTTTTAAGCTTAAATTCCTACTTATGATGACATCAGGCCACGAGTCGGCAATGCCAAAAGGCTGCAGATCACCATGAAATGCTTACGTCAACGCGTAGAGCTCTTACCTGTGGTTGCAACGCAACAGATGCCATTGCAATGTGATAATCGAGAAGGGAGTAGGAAGCAGAATGCATCTAAGTGCTTAGAAATGATGCCCCAATACCCCACCTATACTTATTTTATGATTTTTAAGCTTAAATTCCTACTTATGATGACATCAGGCGACGAGTCGGCGATGCCAAAAGGCTGCGGATCACCATGAAATGCTTACGTCAATGCGTAGAGCTCTTACCTGTGGTTGCAACGCAACAGATGGCATTGCAATGTGATAATCGGGAAGGGAGTAGGAAGCAGGAGAAGGAGAGAATTGAGCGTTGTTAGCTCACGCTGTGTTTCATTATCCAAAAACTTACAGAATACTTACAAAAATTGCCTTTTATATCTTAGCCAAGGTTTCTGTGGTCAAAACTAATAATCTGGGATCTCTAACTAAAGAATGGGTTGATACAATCTGGAAGCTTGTAGCCCCGGCTCATCAATTACACTCTTTATCTGGAAAGTAGGAGTTACAAAATTCCCAATTCATCAAAATAATAAGTGTTTTTACAATAAAAGCTCCAAAAAATGTTATCCAAGTTATCTTGTTGCTAACATTTCCCCCTCCTCGATTGTGTTGTCCCTTGACATAGATTCATGGACTGAGTAATCTTCGGGTTGACGACTGGCAAGGCAGTCTTTAAGCGCGTGTAGGGATTTTTCATATCTGATTCTTCTTTCTCTATTTGGGACTTGCAAAACTTGCATGGTGACTCTGTTTTTTAGTTCAATTGCTGAATAGACAACAAACCTTGATGTAAGGTTGCTTATCGCTGGCCCAAATATCTTCATTCGCCATGTTAAGAAACCTGTATAGAATGCCTCTTCAAATGCCAACATATTGCTAGATGGCAAAAACATGCATCTGGCGTAGAAGACGTAGAGGACTTCTTCTGAAGGCAATCCACTTAAATCATAGCATAGATCTTTGTTGCCTTCGAGGAAAGACATCCATGGTGCTCTTGCTTGCTTAGGCTCGTGAAAAGTTTGAATGCAAGTGAGCAACATTCTAAAAATCTTACAAAGCATTGCACATGAGAGGTCAGGGAGGCTCTTGAAGAATGTCATGGCACCGGTTAGGGTTTTCACCATGTATTCTTCCATTCTTGGTCCCTGCTCTGGAGCTGGTAGTCGTGGGTAATTTATCCATGTTGGCCTCTTCTTCTTCAGTGCATTGTGTGCGTGCCATGTCCTTACCCTTGGTACAAGACAGAATGTAGGGTCCTTCTATAGGGTTGCAGGTGCTCTTCTGAATAGAATTGGATATCTGGAGTTTTTGTAACCAGTTCTTTCTCCACTTGGGGTGGATATCCTCTGAGCCGTCTGCCTGCATATCCTTGTACACTCTTTCCTTAACCTGTAGTACCTCCACTTTTATCAATGGGTAGGGCAGTGATTGCTGATTCCATTGAGCATTCATTTGGTTGGAAGTGAGTTGAGTTACATTTACTGAGTGGAGAACTCTCAACTCCCAATCCATTGTTCCTTTCCATTCAACATATGCTTCTTGGACAATCTGCTCTTTTGGTGCATCTTCCTCAGCTTTAGAAAGCTGGACCATTGGCACTTGCTCGGCTTTCGTGATTGGTACTTGAAAATTTCATTCACCTGCACGCCCTTCTGACGGCTGTGTTTCCATATAAGAAAAAGAGACTAAGGGTATTTTGTTGGTTGGTTGTTCAAAGGTTCCTGCTTCATCCGGAGTTTTTGTTTGTCCCTCTCTTAGTAGCTGATTGACTCTCTTTAATTCTTCTATTTCTTTGAGCAATTGATCTTCTCTTTGGACTTGCATCAATGCAAGGTCTCATCTTTGCATTTGTTCCAGCTTCAGCTCAAGCTCAAGGTCCTTGTTCCTCTTTTCTGAGGTCTTGTGGACTTCATCTGTTCCCTTGATTGAGGCTACAACTAGGCTTTCTCTTATCTATCTTAGGAACGATGCTTGATCATTGATCTGCTGCTCGGAGTACTGCAAAGAGGCATTAGCTACATTGTGCTGCACTTGGATCTTTTGTACTGATAGAGTAGTGGTTAAAAGTTCATTGGTTACTTCTGTCAGTTTTTTATCTTTGCTTTTGCATGCATCGGATAACTTTGTCAGGAGCTCTCCTAGCTCTTCCATCTCTTTTTGCTACTTCTCCTTTGCAATATGGTGTATGGCTGCCTCATTTTCAGCTGTGTAATCCGTTGTTGAAGATCTGCAATGATGTTCATTCTATCATCTAGCTCTCCTTGTAGAGTATCAATGACTAGCTCTAGCTCTTTAGCCTTAGCACTATGGCTAAGTGCTGTTGTTCGCATCTACTTTTCTTTATGCTTCTTGAGCTTCCTACAGCTTTAAAGCTTCCGCTTTTGCATACACCCGCTCAAGGAAATCTTTGGGATCCTCTGGTCCTTTCCTTGCAGGGTTTTTGGTTCTTGGTCCCTTTATATCTCTTAGACTCTATATTTTGGGGTCCTCACCTGCAGCTTGGCGGCTCCTTTCGTATGTTTGTTTTTCTTTTTCAAACCAAGCCTTCTTTTGCTGCGATTCCTCTTGGTGAGCTGCTACTACTTTCTTTTTCATTGCTTCAATCCTTGCCCTTCTTTCCTTGTTGTCAGAGTTGTCACTGCTATGGGATTCATGGGAACTCTTTGCAGATTCCTCACCTGACTTGTACACTCTCTTTGATGATCAAGTGGTCCTTGGAGAAGGTTGAGATGACACAATCCAGGTGTTCTGATTTGGGGCGGGCGGCAAATTTTTGGCCATTCCAATAGCATGATATGCTATTCTTGTTAGCACTTCTGGAGCACCCAGATAGGTGATCT
Source organism: Adiantum capillus-veneris (assembly GCF_014529385.1). NCBI lineage: Eukaryota > Viridiplantae > Streptophyta > Polypodiopsida > Polypodiales > Pteridaceae > Adiantum > Adiantum capillus-veneris. Next base: position 13,757,656 of record NC_140954.1, read on the forward strand.
TTCCCTCTTTCTTTGTGCCCTTTAGTGTTGTAAGCACATACTACACATAATCTATTTCTGCATGGTTGCGGACTTCAATACTTGAGTGAACGTAGTCGCAACCGTATGGTTTGGAGTTGTGTACCGTGGCAGTCTCTTTGAGAGGAAGTGGAAATCTTGATTTATAGGCTAGCTGGTTCCTCCACTTGCCTTTGGATGAGATCAAAAAAAGTGGCAGCAACAATATCTTTGGTAAAAGTACCTGTTGTTTTTCTATCTCTTCCCCACATAGATATACCCTCTGTTGGTAGCTTCAGTGCCTCAGCCAGTATCTCTTTAGTGATCACCACTTAAACTTTTTGCCACGATTGATCAGTGATTTGGGCCGACCCATCTTTCTTGATTGAGGATAGTAATTCATATGCCTTTTGTTGGCTTCCTTGGTGTCTGGCTTTGCCGCTACATCATATACCTCCTTCGGTAGCATTTGTAATTCGACTTGGTGTCCTTATTTGCTCTTGAATCTGCCAGTGAAAACCGTTGTGTTGTTTTGAGATGTTGTTTAGACAAGTAAGTGGCCTTTGTTGTCTTCACTGAGCTTGGATATGATTGGTATGGTGGTAACTGTTGCAGCTTTTCTTTCTCGGACACCCTTTTCTTTGCCTTCTTGGCCGCTTGCATTACTCTTGTTAAGTGAATACAATGTCAAAGTTAGAGAATTCTGCAAATTTCGCTATGAAATTCCCTGATTTGAATTGCTGACAAATGATGTCCATTTTGTTTCAAATCAATTTTGGAGCATGCATAAATGCATAAAAACATGTAGAGATCAAAATCATACAATTCAAGCAAAAATGCAACAAAAGTAACCATGATTATTCACAACTGGGGATTTTTTCCAAATTTTTGCATTTTTGACATCATTGGCTTGAAACATAGGCATATAGGTTCTTTGAGTGAAGTGTGGGCTTATTTGAGTGCACTGGGTGGAAATGGTGCAGATTTAGGCTTTCAGACTCTGAAACAGTAGATATAAAGATTTTGAGTTTTTGAGATCCAAACTTGCTCAAACTTGATTAGTGGGCATGGGACATCATGGTCTTTGGTCCCATAAGGTCAAAATTGCAAATTTTACCCATTCTGGCAAAAAAGTAAATAATCGTGATTATTAACTTTTTCATCAAAGTGTACATTTTTTGTTGCAACTTGCTTCTAGGCATAATGTAGAATCTGTGTGTTCGAGATATGGGGTGATTCAGACCAAAAAACGTGACAGATAACTCAAAAATTGGATTGAAAAGACTTTGGTGCGTTTCTTTGACAAATTCAGAGGTTTTCTTGATCATTTTGGCTCATACTTGACATGTGGCATGTAATGGATATGTACAAGTGATAGGTTACTTGGGAACCCCCCCCCCCCGACCCCAGCCAAATGGTCATTTGGTGATATGAAAGTGTTCAATTATATAGGGGCATGCTATAGTTCAAGTCTCGTCCAATTCGGTTGAGCTGACACGTTGCTATGGTCAATTTTGTGTCATAGGACTTCGTGCACAATTGGGTTTCTAGGGTTTTTTCCTGAGCCTCGACTTGCTACCTGGCCATATATAATTGTTCATTGATAAGCTTAGAACTTACCCCTCATGTCTCGTGTGAGATGGCACTGTAATGGATGAATGTAGACACCGAAATCGTGCGCGAAGTAGGCAAAAAGTTTTCTCCTCCAAGAGCGACTAGTGGAAATGAGCTGATTTTAGGCTACTTTGGATATCTATACTCGGATTTCCCAAACTATTTTTCCCAAACTTTCCCTATTAGTCCTACTAGTCCGTGAAATCTATGTTAGACTCAAAAATTTCTTCAATTGGATTCCATTAGCTCATTCTGCAAGAATTTGCGAAAGTAGGCCTTGGCGGCCTAATTTAGGCTTCCCCCTTCCATTTGTCGATTCGATCGAAAATTTTTGTGCCTATCTACCTTGTCCTTTTGATCATCAGTGTATCTTCAGTTTCTCCATCTGACCTCATTTGCTATTTATTATTAATTTTTTACCTGTTTATGAAAAAAATCAAAGAAAATAATAAAACGTGCTAAAAAAAGCAAAGTGAAAAATCAATAATTAAGAAAATCCATTGAGAAACACTGCCTTATTGTTTTTTGGTAGATTTCTTCATTTTTATGTCCCAATATCTAGAAAAATGATTTAAAAATAAGCAAAAAAGGGTATTTTTTGATATTATGTACACAATTTACACTCATCGGGGATTATCAGTTATATTTCCCTTGTTGATGATTTTGTAAGGGCATTATTAGGTAATTTTGCAAAAAATCACACGTCAACATCCAACTTTTTCCTCCCTCTTCAAACATTGCCCTTAAATACTTAGTTCTCTTCCACCCCTCCTAGATGGCGTACTCTAGGATGACTGTGTGCATGGGTTGAACAATCGTATCTATCCATATCTTTGTTTGGCTATATCATGCTTCAAAGATCAATGCAATTCAAACCATTGTGTTGTGCAAGAGTTGGGTCTTGAGTAATTAACTCAAGGGTTTTTGAGGTCGAGGTTTCCTGTTGCTGTTTCCTAAAGAGCAAATCTTGTAGCTTGTGTGCTCTTTGCTTTGTTGTACCATCAGGATGCTTTGGCACACTAATTTCCTGAGCTGTTGGTATCAATGATAACGGTTGTTGAGCTTTAACTCGCCATTTGTATCTTGGTTCTTCTTTGTTGAATTATTGTGGTTGAGTGTTTTGAGACTTAACTCTCCATTGCGTCATTGGTTTTACACTTTGCGGAGAAGATAAGTGCTCCTTTTTTCTCCAAATCCATGTTGTTTTAGGTTCCCTGCTCGAAGGTGCTCTTCTTTGTGTTTTTAACTTTGGAACCTTCTTTGGTATAGTAGATGATGTTTTGGGCACCCAAATTTGAAACGACTTGTCCTTGAGTTATGCTTTTGGTACCCAGATATGCCCGACTCCTTGCATGATACTTATAGCATTTGCTTGTCTATAAGATGGAGAAGATTGATTGCTTCGTGGTTTTTTCTGCTGGTAATCTCTTTTTCATTCTTGTTTGCTTGGTGCAATTGGAACAATGAGTTGTCCGTCTTTAGATGATAGCTTGAGTTGATTGGTATCCCAATCTGGTAATGCCTTGTACGTCCACATCCATGAGATTCCAAGAATCATTGTTTCATTGATGTGTTCATCTGGTAAGCATACAAACTGATGAAGGCATGAACATCCATGTACTACCACATTTAAGTTGACTACTCCCAGTGCCGGTGTTGGATTCTTGTTGCATCCTTTAATAGCCAATATTCTTGATGTCAAAGACTGATCCGTTGCTTTCTTGTACATGGAGTAACTGGTCGTATTTACTCGAGCTCCAGTATTGACCAATGCGTTGGTGATATGATTGTTCAGTTCTACTTTGATGCGAAGGTCCATTCCATCCAATCATTCATCATCCGTTGATACTGCATCCTTCTGTAATTCCTGTAGTCATTTATCTAGTTCCAGAGTGTTGATGAGAATAGGTATTTGTTGATTGTTGAGAGCAGCTTTTCTTTTGAGTACTTCAAGCCGAGCTTCCTCTTGGGCTTCATGAATGACCTGCTATTGTTTCATCTTTCTCTATTTTGATGCATGCATCTTTTCTAGTAGCTCATTGGTTAGCGTCAAATTGTACTTCTTTAAACGGCATCCACTAATCCAATTAGCCATTGGTTCACCATCTAGAGTGGACAACTTAACTGCTCCACTTGGGGATATGTCTTCAATGATAAACAGTCCGTTTCCCTTTCTCTTAAACTTTGGAATGTGTTGCCAAGACAACAAAAATTGATCTAGAATATGGTTTGGATTAGCATAAGATAAGAAAGGAAAAAAAAATTCACATAAGAATCTGGAAGTCACTTACTACCTGAAGGACATTTCACAAGTACTTCTACATCAAAAGTGGTTTCCATGATGCTATAAAAACCAACCATCAGCAAAGTGTTTCTATCAAGGAATCATTTCCTTTGCCTGTCCGACAAATTTTGAAGAAGATGTTTACATGCCAACTGATTATTCAAATGCTAAAGTGTGTGGCCGAGATTCAAATGTGGCATCTCTTTCTTCTACCTTTATCACAAGCATGAAAAAATCAACACAAGATATCTCAAATGGCATTGATGATGATTCAATAATCGATACATCCAGCCTTTTGGGGGAGGATCAATTTCTAGTCCTAGCAGACGAAGCTTTTGTGGAACATGATTCTATGGAGAATGAAGACCTTGAAGGTAAGCTTGATCCCATGGAATTTTCTGAGATTGTGTCTTGTCTAAAAGAAGAAAGTGAAGAAGAAGAGGAAATTATAAGTGGGGAGATTATAGACCACGTTGATCATAACAAGATGACTGTGTACATGGAATGCCAAATCCAAAACAAAGTAGAAGAATGTGAGTTGAATCCATGTGAGATTAATCTCCAAGAACTGTTTGAGGATGTTGAAAAGCACCCAGGTATGTTAAGCATGGAGGAACCTACCATGCAAGAAGCCAAAGTTTTCACAAAGTCAAAAAGTAATCCATTAACCTTTGAGGTGGTACAATGTGAGGAGTTCCAACCTTGCCAAGGGGGTGCACCGCTTAGAAAGGTATTAAGAACATGGGAGAGTAGTAAAAAATAAGATCATAAAAGGAAACTATCAAAAGGGTATCATTCTCTCAAATGGTGTATTAGTGGGTGGATTTTCATTCATGGGACAGTCTCTTAGCAAGAAAATTCAAGCTTTTGAAGCCCCAATCAACTTCACATTTGGTTTCACCTCTTCAAAGTCAACTCCTCCTCTCTTCACATATACCTTTCATCACGGGCACCATACCATCTTAAGTGGAAGAGGACGAGAATACTTGGTGATGAACGAATGTTTCCAAACCTTCTTCATTTGGTTCTTTGGTCTCACATTGTGATGCTTTTGGTATACTTCATAGATAAAAAACTTGCAGATGCAACATGTGGATCTTGTGTAGGTCCCTACCAAAATCTATTCTCTTCCAAGGTGTTGGCAGCGATAGGAACCTTGGTCTATTGTCTACTTATGTGATAAACTTTTTGCAACACCTTCAAATTACAGCTGAAGGCATGACTCAAGCTCTTCTAAATGATGAGTATCAGGGAGTTTCTAACTTGATGAGCCTACCCATAAAGAATAATTTTTATGAGCTAGAGCTTAGAGGTATGGTCACTTAAGCTCTTGAAGGTCATAGCAAATACATCAACTTTACCCAAGAGGAAGAGCAACCTATTTTCTGTATCACATTCATAGTGGTGGAAGCAATGATAGATATCAACAAGAGCTACAAGTTTCTTCAACTGAATTTAGAAGTGATTCCATACCATATATCTCTCTGGGAAGGAAATTTCAAGATCTTTGATCTTGGCGGGTGCTTATGGAAACTTTTTTAATGGAGGAGGTTTTCTCATCCACTTCATGACATCATGTTACTGGCTCTAAGAACCTTTCGTAGCACACAATGTTTTCTAATCATACAACAAGGTTCTTCAAACATGAAAGCAGACAAAGACAGACATTACAAGATCAACATGTTGTGTGATCGGTGGATAAAAGGTACATGATTTATCTACAAGGGAGGAGCAAATGATAGCCATTTTTTGGCTATCTAAAATTCCATAGTGAGCTACTTCACCCTATCAAAATCACTCAAACATTGTGGCTATCCCTACCTTTTCATTGTACATAGGTGTGTATGAGTTAGGGAACTTTTCTCATATCTCCTTAAAACCCTCAGCTAGCTAGTCATTGGGTTAGTTGAGCCAAAAAAAGTAAAATAAATAAATATATATATTATGTACCATTTGTGTAAATATTTTATTGTATATAGGGCCTCAAAAAAGAAATTTTAATAATTATTTTGGTATTTATTTAAATATGTATACCTAGATGTGTGTTATTTGCCTATGTATACTATGTACATTGACTCACCATTACCACAATTTTTCTTACCATTTTCCATACTCTTATTCCATATAGAAATATTTTCATGTAAGCTTCTCTTATTTTTTATGTGAATCCACTCCAAGGAAAACCTCAAAAAAATACCTTCCACCATCAGTCGTTTCCTTTCACTGAATTATTATTTTCTATAGGTAATTTTCCTTACCTCTTGTAAATAAAAACACATCACTAAAAACAAATGAGAGCCCTCCTCATTTGATTCCCTATATTTTCATATATGTATTTTTTATATATATAGCTCACACTATTCTAAATTCTATGAATTGTTTATATATACCAGCCTGTTTTTTCCCATCATATCCATAAATCATGTTTATGCAATCCACCACTATGCATATTTTCAAACCCCTAAAAATCAATTAGGTCATGCTCTTATGCAAGGAGGGGCTCACCTTTGGAGCCATATGCAAATTCAACAAAAGGGGGGCCACTGAAGACTTTTTTGTGAAGAAGAATAGGCATTCTGGTGGGATTTTTTATATCCTTCTTCACTCCGAATTTGAAATGGTGGTTTACAAAATGTGGACCAATAGCTAAATAATCACCTCAAAAATTTTGATAATTTTTGGAGCTACCACCGGTGAGATAGGAATTTTTGTGTGGACCCCAGTCTGGCCACTTTTCTCACAAGTAACCCTTAGTCTTCTCTCACCTCGTTTCCTACTTCCCCACACACACACACACACTCATTTCTCTTTATTCCTCACTCAAACTTGCAATTTCCATGGTTTTCTCTCACCCTCTTCACCATTAGCCTCCCCTCTCACACCCATAGCTCTCTTTTGAAGCTCTACCTATATCCACCATCTCCATATCTCTCTCTATTATGATTTTATTCTACCCTTTCAAGAATGCATAAAAAATCAGCCACCTAACCATACTTAATCTCTGCAAAATGGGAGTTTCTTATCAACAAAACCCTCATTACCTTTGCGGTGATTCAACTATGGCGGTGGCGTGAAAAGAAGAAGAAGAAGAAGAACGGTCACTTTCGACAATCTACACACAGGTAAGTCCAAGATTCAAGGATTCACCATCTCAAGGGTACACCCATCTCATTCATCCCTCTTTTCTCATCCTTCGAGTCATTTTAGCCATTGTAAATATATTACTAACTTTTTCTAGTAATTGCTAACACTAACTACTAACCTACTAACACAATGACCATTAACCCAACTCTAAAAAGCACCTTCCCTCAAGACGTACATATGATAAAACTCTCTCTCTCTCTCTCTCATTCTCTCTCTCTCTCATTCTCTCTCTCTCTCTCTCTCTCTCTCTCTCTCTCCCCTTAAAACTATACTTTCATCTTATCTACCATCAATAATGCTTTTTTTTGAGCCCACATCCATGACTCAAGTAGACAAAGAAGGCCCGCAATGTTTTGATATTCCAAAAAAATCATAATCCTGATTTGTTAGCTTGTAAATTAGGGTTTCCAATAATCTTAATGAGAGGTCTCCAACCTATAAATAGACCCCTCTCTTTCTTATAAATCATCCCCAATATCTCACATAGCACCCCAACACTCTATGCATGAGGAGAAACTTAGGGATAGCAACCACTTTGTGAGCTTCACCTTTGGTGTGAGAGAAGCTTTCAAGCTACACATTGCAAGTGAGAGAGCGTGAGTTCAAAAACTCAAAACCACTATTGTATATGTTCTTCCATCATCAATAACTGAGATTTGGTGCATCAAAGGCATGATTCAATGTTTGAATCTTCGTCCTTCCATTTGTGCAATACAGTCTGGTGAATTCAAGGTGACTTCTGTATTTTAAGTTTCTATCATTTGATCTTGTTTAAGAAAGTGTTTAGTGTGTTTTTCATGGCCAATTTTGTGTTTATTGTAAGAGGGTATTGTGGTGAGAGGTCCCACACCCTAAGACAGTGTATGTATGTGTTGGCAATGTTTAGCATTCACTAAGCATTGAGTTAGCTTTGTTCAAGCTCTACGACAACATCATAATGAACCATCCCCATTTGCAAGTCACAAACAAGGTATTACGTAAGTTCCATTCCTCTCTTTCTTCCCTTTGCTCTGACTCTCTCTTGCGCCATTTGGTGTGTGTCTTTGTGTGAGATTTCTTGTGTGCGTTTTGTTGCACCTCCTCTTGGTTGTGACAAAATCTCTCTTGCATCCTAGTTCGCATATCATAACTAGGTGGTGCCCCTATCTTGTTTGGGTTTGGCTGTGGGTTTGTTGTTGTGTTGTGCTAGTGGTTTCCCCAACCCAAATTGAGAAGCACGAGAGCCTTGAGGGGTGTTTAGAGCTCGCCTCTCTTGTTGCCCACCCTGAACCGCTTGAATAATAACAATAGCTAGTATATGCCTAATTACTTAAATCAAGAAATGTGTACCCCAATCTCTAACTAACTCCACCGGTAATCCAAATTGCAAAAACACATCCTTGCAAAGTAATTGTGATATCAACACCGCAATATCTTCTCACAAGGCACAAGCTTCAATCCAATTTTTACAGTACTCAATAGTCAGTACAAGTCAAAATGTATGGCTTCTTGAAGCAAATGATGCTAGTTTGATTGTTCCAATAAATTCCAATTAGAACTTGTGTGGAGAGGGCCTAAGAATAGCACTATATGTAAAGGTAATATGTCTTTGTTGACTAACTGGAATTTTCTTTGACAAGCATAGCACATTTCAAAATTTGCATGGAATTTGGAGGCCACCATAAGATTAAATGCAAGGTCTTTTGGGTTAAAGGGCTAGAGAGGTGTCCAATTGAGTACACTACCAATTGCTATATCTAAAGAATCATTGAACACATGAAAATGTTTTCCCCAATTGGATGATAGCATCACTAGGGACTTTGCTAAAATAATCTTCACTTTGCGATATGCTAGGTCACGCTCAAGAGTTGAAGACTACTCCCTCTTGACCATATGTGCTATATTATCAAGGGGAATCACAACATGAGGCAAAAATCACAAGTGTCCTCCATGCCAATACATTTAACTCAAAATTCATAATGTGGACTTAGGTGAATTTGCAGCAGGGGCTTGCACCACCTTAGCTATCTTTGTTGGGTCCACCACAATTCCATCTTTTGACAATGATATGCCCTAGTAGCATTCCACTAATCACTACAAAAACACATTTCATGGGCTTCAAATTGAATGAGCTTCTTGAAACTTCTCAAAACATCATTGCAAGTGACCCAAATGCTTGATCTTTTCTAAACACACAAAAATTGTCCAAAAATAGCAGCATAAAATATCTCTCTCTTCCTTCACTTGTTTTGCAAACTTGCAAAGTCATCCAATATTGATGTTGCTTAGTTGACACAATATCCTTTTTCAAGTTGATGTGATGCTTATAAAATTGTGGATCTCAATCATGCATATCAAAGTAATCCCAAGCAAAAAGATCTACAAATTCCTTCATGAATAAAAGGTTTCTAGTCAAAGGATATTGTGACATGTTGAGATTAGCAATGCTTTGGCCAATACATATGCTAAATTTTCATGTTTGGCAATGCTTTCATTGGCATGTATGTCAACTATTATGTCCTCACAAAAGCACCCAAACTTCAGATGGGCATCCTCTCAACAATGTCGTCTCTTGGAACATGTTCATTGCAGGATATGCCTAAGCTGGTCATGGCAAGGAAGCTCTGAGCTGTTTTCACCAGATGTGCAAAAGAAGGCCTTTTCTCCAACTACAATCGTATATGCTTGCACCTTGAAGGTGTGTGGCCTTATACAAGGCCTTCAATAGGTGAGAGAATTCAAAACGCGGTTGCTAGTTAGAGGCTGTGGTGAAACATCTTGCACTTGACAATGCTTTGGTCAATATGTATGTCAAATGTGGTTCCCTTATAAAAGCACAAAAATTTGTGGATGAGCTTTATATGTGAAATGTCACGTTCTAGAGTGTGTTGATTGTAGGATATGAGCAACGTGGCTGTGCAAGGAAGCTTTGAGATGTTTTAACCAGATGTTTCTTAGCCAGGCAAAATCTCTTGGAGTGCTCTTATAACAGGATATGCCCATCAAGTGTTGGTCTCAATGAAGCTTGAAAATGTTTTTGTTTTTAAAAGCTTGCACTTTTTTAATCGCAGGTAGATTGATGCCCATCAAGGGCTAGTTGACAAAGCTCAAAATTGTTTTTGTTTTTAACAACTCATGCTTTTTTAATTGTAGGTTGATCACAAAAAGCACTCACTTTTGTCAAGTGATAGAGAAGGAGAGAGCTTGAGCTCTTGCAAGAACACACATACAAAAAGATGGAGGCAAAAGACAGTACTTATTCTTCTTCACAAAACTCAAGATAAGAGGCTTGCACCATACTTTTACATGCGATTAGATGCACAAGAATCCACATGTGATTAGATGCACAAGAATCCACGCTGCACCATACTTTTACAACATATTCAAATCATATTGCCTTTGTGACAGCCATACACCTTCTTCCGTGCGAATAATTTCAATGCCCAAGAAGTACCGCAAGTATCCCAAGTCTTTCATGTTAAATTCTTGCATAAGTAGGGCTTGCACTCCCTCTATTGTGATAGGATTGTAACACTTGTATCCTTTTTGCTCAAGGGAATGGCCAATAAACACACATTTTTTAGCTTTTGGATCAAGCTTACTTGTTAGCTCACCCGGCACATGCACATAAGGAATATATCCAAAAAAATTTAAATATGATACATCCGGTTTTTCACCACTGAATTTTTCTTCAGGTGTCACATCATGTGCTGCACCAGTAGGGGTCATGTTCATAATGTAGACACATGTAGCAACAGCATCATCCCAATAACAATGAGGCATGTTCTTCTCATCATCAATGCTCTAGCCACTTCTGCAATGTGCATGTTCTTTCGGTCAACAACACCATTTTGTTGTGGAGTATACCCGCTGAAAACTGTCTATGAATTTCATGCTTTTTCAAAAAACATTGAATTTATTGGAGAAGTATTCCCCCCCTCCATCTCACATCAGGCACTTTATATGTTTCCAAGTCTGTTTTTCAACCACAACTTTGAAATTTTGAAAATTCATAAACGCCTCACTTTTTTGCTTCATGAAGTAGACCCATACCTTCCTTGTATGGTCATCAATGAAACTTACATAGTATCTACATCCACCCACAGATGCAGTCTTTGTCGGACCCCATACATCTGTATGCACTAAATCCAATGCATTCCTACTTACATGCTTATCATGAGGAAAGGATGTTTTTGCTAAATTTCCAAATTGACAAGCTTCACATACTTTCTACATTTCAACAACTCAAAACATAGGTAAACTTGTAGCCATCTCTTTAGTCTGCATCATTATCACCCTCTACAAATTTACATGAACAAAATGTTTGTGACAAATCTCTATATCTGGAACAACACCTGCACCTCGTGCAAACATGACAGCATTCGCCTCGGGCACATTTACATATAAAGTAAACATTCTTTAGATGTAAACAATCTTCCCACTTTCTTTCCTGCGCAACCAGCCTTCCATACTTCTTATGCTCTTCAATAAAGAGACCATTGGAGTTAAATCTGACATGTAACCCTTGCTCAACCATTTGCCCAACAAAAACTAGGTTCTTTGTAATGTTGGGTACATGTAGTACATCAACCAGGTACTTCACTTTACCACCTGTATAGACAATGGTACATTTCCCGTATGCATGATAGGATGTGCAGTATCATCCCTAGTTTCTACATAACCATGACTTTGTAAAGTTTGCATTTTCTTAAACCATTTCCCATGGCTGGTCATGTGATTAGATGCACAAGAATCCACATACCATACGTTAACACTAGATTTTTCCACATTTGCAAACATAGTATTCAGCATGTGCTGTATCACAAATAGCCCTTTGGGCTCACTTGCATTTGTGCTAGTATTTGCATAATTATTTTTCTACCTGCTGTTTGGATAGTCACGTTCAAAGTGACCATGTCTTCCACAGCCCCAACAAACTACATTTTCGTGTTAACCTGCATTATTACATTCACATTTCCATGACCTCTTGGACTCCCCCTACCTCAAAAGTTTCCTCGACTACCACCTATGTTCTGACCATGATTGTTATTTTGTTGTTGTGCTTGGTGGTTTTCTCTTCCTCGGCCTCGTCCACGACCTGTACCACGTCCTCTTCCCCTTCCTCTGTTGTTGAAAAGGACCAGTTCAAAATTGTTTCCACCCTGCGTAGAGGAGTCTTCCTCAAGTTCCTTCTCTTCCACAATCAATTAGGACACCAAATATATAAATGATGGAATGTTCTCTTGAAGATGGATGTCAGTTTTGAATTGATTGTATTCAAGAAGGACCCAAACCTCGTAAACAGACTTCTACTTTATCATCATCATCGATTATAACACCAATTGATGCAAGTGATTCACATATGTTCTTTATCTTCAGCGAATAGTCATCGATGGACAAACTTTTCTTCTGCACAGTATTTAGCTCAGTCTTCAACTGTAGCTTCCTTGCCTTAGTATTAGTCACATCCAATGACAACAAAGTGTCCCAAACCTCCTTAGGGGATTGAGCATCATGTATATGCCCAATCATAGTGTCATGTGCACTGATAGAAAGCCAATACATGACCTTCTAAGCTCCCTGGTTCCAATATTTAAATGTCTTAATTTGCACAGCACTTGCACCTTCCTCTTGCAATAGTGGTGTTACCCCATGCTCTCCATCAATGTAGTCCCAATAACCTTTGCCCATAAGGAAATTGGTCATTCAGAACTTCCAAGCATGGAAGTTGTTCTTGTCCTAGTTCTCACTAACAACCTGGTTAAGCCCATCGTTATTCAACAACATGTTTCGACCCTTTACACAGTCTTCGAGCAACCTGTTAAAAATAGTCGGTTACCACCTATAACCACAATCTGCGTATATACACCTGTTTTACTGTACTAAACTGTGTATGTGTACACTGCATCTAAACCAAAGCTTTCGGCACCACCTATATGTAGATCTGAAGAATCCCAAACCTTAGTGTTTTTGCATGTGAATGATTGTCGGTGATAGTCATCCAGGGGTTGTACATGTTGAGCTTGACATCTCAACAACTTTTTTGCAATTGGAGGAGATTTTTGTCAAAATCTAAACGTAGTAGCTCATCAACTCGTCACAACACATCAGATACAAGCAAGGACTCTCTCTCTCTCTCTCTCTCTCTCTCTCTCTCTCTCTCTCTCATGATTTTCATCTTGTCTATAGGAGGACTACTTATGATGTGTTTGTCAGTTTTTTCTTAAAACTTAAAAGCCACCTCTCACAGACACGCACAATCACTCACCCACACAATCCCTTATCATTTTTGCGGTTGATGCATATCTTGTAAGCATCACCAAGTTTGTGTCAACAAAGAGAAGGAAAATCAATGGAGAAATTAAGGGACCAAGAAATATTGGCTACTCAAGTTGAGCATACACATAAAAATCATGATGAGGTGTCAACACAACGAGTTGTCCTTTTTTAAGGAGACTAAAAGCATGTGCTCAAAAGAAGGACTTGTACCACTCCATGTTTTTTTGTATGGCAAACGAAAATGCGATTGCCTAAACTTGCACTTTGAAGGTATGTGGCTTCACACAAAATATTGACATGGATGAGAGAATTCATGATAAGATTGCTAGTCACAAGCTGTTGGAGAAATATGTCGTGCTTGGTGTTGCTTTGTAGCGATATGTATGCCAAATGTGATGCCCTCACAAAGGAGTTAGGTTTTTGTGCGAGCTTTGGAGCGAGCTTTTTTTTTTTATAAGGGCCGCCCTCTCTACCTCCGCTTCCTCCTCTCACCGTCCATGTGCTTCCTCCTCTTCCCTAGCTCCTCCTCCTCAACCTCCTCTTTCAATATCCTCCCTCTCCTCCACTTTCTCCCTCCATCTCCTCCTCTAGCCACCCTACTTTCCTCCATTTCCTCCTCCAATCGCTCTCTCTCTATCTCCTCCTACCTTCCTCAAGGTCCTCTTCTCCTTCTCCCTTCTCCCTTCTTCCCCTACTACCCTCTCTCTCTCTCTCTAACCCCTATCAAACCCTCTCTCTCTCTCTCTCTCTCTCTCTCTCTCTCTCTCTCTCTCTCTCTCTCTCTCTCTCTCTCTCTCTCTCTCTCTCTCTCTCTCTCTCTCTCTCTCTCTCTCCCCAATCCGTCTCTCAGTCTTTCTCTCCCTCTATCCTCTAACTCCTCTCTCCCTCTCCCTCTCCCTCTCACTCTCTATCTCTCTCTGACTCTTTCCCTATCAGTTGTCTCTACCTTGTACTTCTCTCTCTGTATCCCTATTCCTCCCTCTCTCTCTCTCTCTCTCTCTCTCTCTCTCTCTCTCTCTCTCTCTCTCTCTCTCTCTCTCTCTCTCTCTCTCTCTCTCTCTCTACCTTTCACTGCAACTCTGTCTCTGGCTCCATGTGACATAGGAGACATGATCTGCCCTCTGCTGGTACTCCGTTGTACCTACCAGTCTTGATCCGAAGCTGGTGTGAAGATGTGCATATCTCACCACTAGCGCATCATATCCCATGAGATAAGTGTGTGTCCATCTATTTGGGACTTGTCACAAAACCTTCCTCGGTGAGTTGGATAAGATGTTCTCTATAGAAAGTCATCTTCGTGCCCAATTCTTGTGCTGGTTGTATCCAAATCCTCCTAGTGTCAAGCTGAGTCAGGTCCTGGCCGTTGAGCTTGGTGATCTCAGATTGTGTAAGAGTCAGAGAGAGGGGGCAAACTATCCATGATGAACTCATTTCCCTGAAACCATGATGTCATCTCCCCATACCAACATGTTGTTATCTCCCTACATAGCTAACTGTAAAGAGGACTCAAGTGCTAGCGAGCATATCTATTTTTGGGGAGGTCCCATAAGCGGTGTATAAAGGAGACTGATCCAGTGAGCGCCTCAACCTCCATGATGGTCCAAAGAGGGCCCCCATATATGAACTCCATAGAGCAATGCGGAGGCCACCAAGGTGTCAAAAAGCCAGAGCTTCATCCGAGGCTCCAAAAACTAGATATGTGAACACATCCTCTCCAATCCCTCCAATGTTGCATAGACTCTAGTCAGTCTTGTCTCTGCTACTTTGTTCAATGACAATGTTGGTCCACACCCATAGGTAGGTGTAAGCATATGTATACTCCATTGTCTCATGGCCATAGGTGATTGTGGGTGCTCTTTCCTGATCCATTGTGGGGTTGTGTTAAACACCATAACCTTGGTTTTATGGCCATAGGTGAATGTGGGTGCCTTTCCTGATCCACTGTGGGGTGGTGTTAAACACCATAACCTTGATTTGACCAAGGTCAACAGACAACCACTGTCTTGGGTAAATCTATGCAATGTGTTCAAGTGACGCTGCAATGTTGGAGATCAACACAATATCATCAACATAAAGCAATTATAGAATCCATGTCCCTGCCAGTTGTGCCCCTCTATCACGATGTCTCTCAATATAGTCAGAAACCCCATCCACATACATACCAAATAGAGTAGGGGAGTGTGGGCAGCCCTGCTTCACCCCAATAGTGGAGTGAACCAATGTAGATAGCCCTTCTAGAGTGCATACATGCCTCACTATTGATCTGTATAATGCCATGATTCCCCAAACCATCTATGTGGGTACTTCCATCTCCTATAGTATGCACATCAATCTAGTTGAGAGAGAGAGAGAGAGAGAGAGAGAGAGAGCACAGGAGAGGGATATGGATAGCACAAGAGAGATAGAGAGGCGTTGTTGCATCGAAAGCAAGAGAGAGAGTTCTTGGGACAAAAGCTAGAGGGAATCGCTCGCTAGAAAGAAAAAAAAAGAACCGAGCATCGCTAGTGCTGGGTTCTTTTTTTTGTTTTTTTTTAAGCAAGCTGAATTTTTTAAAACAGAAGCTGAGTCTGTTTTTTTAACAATTTTCATTTACGCTAGCTCATGGACTATCTGTTGCAATTGCAGGCGCCTATTACTGCTTTGATCATGCCTGTAATCGCCCACCAGGCTGCAATCTTACACCCGCTTGCTTGGCTCTCTGGCACGCCAAACTTCATGACAAGAATTAAGGAGCCTGAGTTTGAGCATGCTCATAAGATCTTATTGCTCAACCTTGTATCCGGCTCTCTGTCCAAGAAGGTTCCAGCAGGCTTTTGCATATCCCCTTCCGTCAAGGTCGCTGGTTGGCGGGCAGGCGATCCTCGCCCTGCATCAAGTGCCAATTCTCGAGCGGAATCACTGCCTCAACCGACGGATTGACGACAGTTCAGCAGCCGTAATTAATCATCAGCAACCTCCCAATCATTGCGAATGATTATATGCCCCGTCAGCGGCCGTAATTAATCATCAACCTCTTTTCGATCATCGCCAATAATTTTATGCCCCGTCAGCACCCGTAATCCATGAACCTCGTCTGTGTGTGTCCTCTGAAATTATACCCTATTAGGCTGTCTAGCACGCATTGAGGCGCATCAGCAAGCGAAGCATCAATTCAGAACCAGTGTGTGGCCCTGCCAAGGTCTTTAGCATGCAAGGAGCTTGACCCGCCTTCAGCGACCCTTGACGGTCAGGAATGGACACTTAGTGTCCATTCACTCATAATACCTGCTCCCCCATGGCTCCCGGCCTCCGCTGTCCATTCCCTACCCCTTCTCTGCCTTGGGCTAGGCCAAGACAGATTTAGGAACATTGTGCTCTGCAAACAAGGCCTCACTTGACTCTCTGAATTACCTCTTTCACTCGCTTGGCGATCAAGCGGCTTGCAATCTTACACTCTCTTGCTTGGCAACCTCCTTCAGAACCTGTGGAGAGAGAGAGAGAATGCTACTTGAATAACGCTGCCATAGTCTAGAGAGAGAGAGAGAGGGCCAGAAGGAGAGACTGAGAGAGGAGAGAGACACACCCTGAACGCTACTGTATTATGTAAGCCCTGTATTGTTATGAGAAAAAATAAAAAAAATCAAGCACTAGCAAAGTGCTTGGTTTTTTTTTTAGAAGTTATGTTAAGGCTATAGAGGATGTACTTGGTTGGAGATGGAGAGAGAGAGAGAGAGAGAGAGAGAGAGAGAGAAGGGGGGGAATGGTGAGAGAAACATAGGCGACGGAGAGAGAGTTTGGATTGGGGAGAAGCTTTTTTTTTGGGGGGGGGGGGGGGGGGGGGGGGGGGGTATACTGGAGGGAGAGTTGCAATGGATAGTGGCGGTAGGAGTAGGGGCGGCACATGGTGGCAACAAGCTAGAACCATCAACAATCAATGGTTGGATAAGGTGGTGGTGTTCATGGGTGCTAAGGGGCGGCAATGGGTTGTAGTGGTGGTGGGATGGAAAAAAAAAAGCGCACTCGAAAGTTCGCTCCATAACCGCCCCCTTCACAAAGCACAAAAAGTTATTGATGGGCATCCTCTCCGGAATGTCATCACTTGGAATGTGTTGATTGTAGTATATACCAAGAATTCTTGTGGCAAGGAATCTTTCTGTTGTTTTAACTACATGAAGTGAAATCTTCTCTCTAAATGTATTCACCTATGCTTGCACCTTGAAGACATGTGGCCTTAGGCAAGACCTTCGCACGAGTCATAGAATTCTCGATGGCATTTCTAGTCAATAGTTGTTGGCTAATGATGTCGTGTTTGGCAGTGCTTTGATTGATATGTATGCCCAAATGGGTTGGCCTCATGAAAGCACAAAAGTTTCTTGGTTTGCATTCTCTCCACAATGTCAACTCTTGGAACGCATTGATTGTAGGATATGCCCAAGCTGGTCGTGGCAAGAAAGCTTTGAGTTGTTTTTAACAGATGCGAAGGGAAGTCCTTTCTCCAACTGCAATCACCTATGCTTGCACCTTGAAGGCATGTGAAAGAGAGATCTTTTGGAATGCATTGATCATAGGGATATAATAATGGAAGGAGGCTAGGAAGCATGTCATCAAGCTCAATGAGAAGGGTTGAACTGCTAGCATTGCATTGGTTATGACAATCTACAAATGAATGTCAAATAAAAATTTAGGCACCAGTCTTTCAATTATGCACTCAATACAAACAATGCAATGAAACGAACACACTGAAATTTTCACGATGTCGTGGGAATGATACATTCTTCGTATTATAAAATTTGGGGAGGACTGTGCAAACTCCCCGTGCAAGGAAACTTGCATGTGTTTTTTTTAAAACATAAAAAGGAAACAATACTAGTACGGCCGGCCGCTTTATAAAAAAATAAGGTGAAGTCTTCACAGGGGCCTTCAAAAGGCGAAAAAATAACTATTGAGTGAGAGTTAAAAAACTATTTTCAAAAGGTAAAAGCTCATAATGATCTCCTGCACACACACACAAAGAGAGGGTAGTGTCTAAAAGAAACCGTTTACTTAGCTTTTAAAGTAAATGGTATTTTGCAAAATTTAAGCTATTTAGTGCTATTTATGTTTAAAAACTTTAGTCAAAAATTAAGGTTAAAAAAATAGATAATCATCATTTTTAATTAAAAAGTTACTTTGAAAGCTTAGAAATTCACATTTTAAAAAACTTTGAGCTATTAATTATTTGTCTATGTGATTTGTCATGGAGGGAGATTGGAGCCTTAAACAATCATGCATGTCACTATATAAATATATTTTTTCACAAAAAGCATCCAAACATATTGAAGAGATTTTTTCATAAGTAATTAATGTATTTCAAGAGATGACTTTATATATATATGTGTGTGTGTGTGTGTGTGTAGAGAGAGAGAGAGAGAGAGAGAGATTTAAAAACGGATGTTTGGTCTAACATTTACAACATGAGAATAAAATTTGACATTAACCCATGTTTGGCATATCAAAGGGCATTGGCTTAACTTGCCTCACTCTTTTTGCTTTGACTTGAGATGAAAATTTCACATTAGCCCATGTTCGTCGTGTCAAAGGGCATTGCCTTAACTTGCCTTGAGTGAAAAGAACTTTGCATTTTTTGGTTCAAATTGGATATAATTAAAAATCACTCTCTTGATTTCAAAGCGATAAGATCTCCACAATTGGAAAAAATAAAATTCCTTTCAAAACATCTAAGATTCAAAAGTGAAGGGTGTAAAAAATGCAAAGCTTCTTGCAATTGGGAAGTCAAAAGACTTATATATAAAGGGGTGACCTATATGCAATGTACCAAGCTTTGTGGACTTTAGTTTAATTCTTAAGTTTAAAATAATTTGTGATAAAGATTATCATATTAGCATGCAACTTTTGGGAGAGATCATTTGTTTGAAAGGACATAATCTCTTTCCCTTCAAGACTTTCGAGGATGTTTTAAAGGAAACATGTGAAACAACAAGAATTGAACGATCGTGATCCATATAGATACTAAGACTTTTAGAAGCCAAATATTAAAAATAATTAAGAGTATTAATTTACATAAACTCTAACCTTTGTCACGATTCTTCTTTTGCGAAGTATACAAATCAAAATTGGAACATCAAGATTGCAACGCACAAGACCTCGTACCACATCAAAAATAAGGTAACATACTTTTAATGAAAACAAGGTGAAAGTTCACTATGGCCTACATAAAGCTATGATAACAATTTAATAATAAAAAGTTTTTTGACCTACCCCAAAGGGGTAAAGGGGTGAGGCCATAGCTATGACTCCCCTTTTTTCTTAACAAAAAAGGAGAGTTAATTTTTTTACTTCGTACTTTTTTTTTATTGGCAGATGGGGTAGTGGGTATTCATTGTTTGCAGCATCTCAAGGAAATGATGAAATGGAGAGGCCGACTTGGCCGAGGGAGGAAAGGGAGAGAGAGAGAGAGAGTATTGATCTGAGGGAGGAAAGGGATAGAGAGAGAGAGAGAGAATTGAGCATAGAGTAGTGAATATCTACATCAAAATGCACCAATGGAGATAGAGGGCGCCAATGGAGACAGCTTGGGCATCAACGCGCACTTCAGAGAGAGAGAGAGAGAGAGAGAGAGAGAGAGAGAGAGAGAGATTTATGTGGGCGTCATGAGCGATACAAACAGCGGCTGTGAGATAGAGAAAATAGGTAGTCATGCAACTGGCGATGCCATAGGATTTGGGTGGGGGCAGTAATGTGTTACGCATTGCAAGGAGAGGTGAGCATTGAAGCTCTGAGCAGCTCATGGGAGGGGGGTTGTGAATGGCCAGGCAGATTACTGAAGGGGAGGTGAGCTCTCCTTTATTAGAGCTACGGAAGGTAAAGGCAATTAAGGGTGGAGCATGTCAAGGGTCGGGGATACAGGCTCCAATGAGGGAATATCCCTCACGTCGCAGCAGGATTTTATTTTCGAACTCCTGCAACTTTTGTATGGCAGGTTGATTTTGTCTGCAGCACTGGCAGATTGCCCAATGATTTGCGGGTCAGGGGCTGAATGATTGCTTTGTTGATTTGCTTGACCAAGATCATTAGGTTCAGAGGCATTCTCAGCTTGCCCAAGTACTAAATCAGAGGCCTTTGATTCTTTGCCTACAGCAGCTTGCTCACCTTGGCCGGTTGGGGAGTCAGAGGCTACTTGCTTAGTTGCTTGCCCGTGATCATGCGGGTCAGAGGCTTTTGATTCTGCTTGCCCAGTAGGTTCTGCTTTCGAGTCAGAGGCGGTTTGAGGGTTTGCTTGGCCTGCATATTTTGCGCAAGGCTCAGAGGCTTGGAAAAGTGTAGCTTGCCCCTCTTCATTGCAGAGGCGTAATGTACTCCTCAGGATTGCAGAGCAGTAGGGCTTACTGCAGCGCTGGAGGAATTGAGCAGGAGCGCCCAGGTTGTGGCATCTGCGAAGAAGTGGGAGGCCAGGCGAGGGCCAGCAAACGGATTCTCCTCCCTGATCGAACCTCCTGGTGATACCATGTAGAAGGTCTTGGATGTTTAGAGGGCGAGTTTCATATATGCATAAGTGTGTCGTCTTGACTTCATTGAAGGAGGGTTGGGCCACATGCAGTACACTAAGATGGCGATGAGTTGAGTGGTACGACTGCAATACCTGAAGTTGTTGGGGGTTGGAAACCAAGCAATGAATTTGGCTTGCATATGCTGAGGGCGGTGCTACTCATCTATCGATTGCAGTTGCATTGCGAGAAGGTCGCACTCGGGGTTGCAAAAAGGGAGAATTGAACCTCCATAGTGGATCGTGGGAGACTGTTGGTGCTATTTATGTTGGTGATGTTGGTGTTGTCCCATGGTGGTCCGGAGTAGATCCGCTTTGTGCATCATCTTTTGCTTTGGCGTCAGCTCTCTCTCATGATGGATGTGTGTGTGTGTGTGTGTGTGTGTGTGTGTGTGTGTGTGTGAGAGAGAGAGAGAGAGAGAGAGAGAGAGAGAGAGCGCTTTTGTTGTTGTTTGAGGAGACCACGGTTAATTGTAGCAGGTGAATGGCATGGGAGCATGAGCATGGTGATGCCAACAATGAATTGTAGTGTTATGCATTGCATAGACCAGTGTAGAAGATGGTCGTTGTATGGGGATTGGACAATTGAGCCTGCGCTTGGACTAGAGCTTGTGAGACAACTACAATATTGGCATAATCGTATAAGTGACTGCTTGTATGGGATGTTGTTGTTATGTGATGGGCACTCAAACATAGTAAAGCGACCCCCAAATGCAACCCCACCCCCCCCCCCCCCCCCCCCCCCCCCCCCCCCTTTCCCCTACCTCTACTTCACTCTAGCCTTTGTAGTGGCACAGCTTGCAACTTGGATTTCTTGTTTGGCTCCCACTGTACTTACCTCTCTTTGCACCCACCATCAATGCTGCTAGACAGATAAAACAGATCGTGCTATGTATTCTAGAGTTGAACTCCTCGGTCGTGTGGTCATCGACCTAGTCTCACCTCATTGGCAATCTTAAGTGGTGCTGCATATTGTATAGTCTCGCATTATCGTTGAACCTTGTAAGGACTGCTATGCTAGCCTCATGGTTGATGTTATCTTAATGTAGTGGATTTTACATGAATCAAGCTCTCTATAGATTCCCAACTCTCAAGGACTGGGAAGAACATCGGTCTCTCTCTCTCTCTCTCTCTCTCTCTCTCTCTCTCTCTCTCTACATATAGGAATGCTTATGGGTAGGCTTCATGATTTTATCACTTTTTTTCTTCTT
Organism: Adiantum capillus-veneris; assembly: GCF_014529385.1. Lineage (NCBI taxonomy): Eukaryota > Viridiplantae > Streptophyta > Polypodiopsida > Polypodiales > Pteridaceae > Adiantum > Adiantum capillus-veneris. The sequence continues at coordinate 13,779,686 of NC_140954.1, forward strand.
GTTTGAGAGACAACAAGAAAATGACACTATTTTTTTTAGAACATTTCTTATCACAATAAAATAGTATGTTTCTTGAAAAAAGTGTAACAATAAACTATTTAGACCACAATATATTCCAAAAACATCTATCTATCTATCTATACTATATATGAAGCAGCTTAAATACTATATATAATGAAGCTTAAAATTTTAGAGAACGGAGAGGACCTCCATGTATCACTCTTAAGTTCACTTCAAAGAAACCTTTCCAAAATGTTTCAGTTTAAATACTATGTGTGTGTGTGTGTGTGTGTGTGTGTGTGTCTACATACATCCATACATACTTACAAGGATAGAAGCAAGTAAGAGAGTGGAGCAAAGACATTGAATCCAATTGCATTCCTATCATTGAAACCAATTCTAAAATCCATTCCATTTATATAAAAAAGTTTTATTATTACATTGACTTCTCTTAGCTTTCATCTCTTCACACCATGTTAACTTATCTAATCTCTATAATCAAGCTTGGTAGCATTTCTAGATCAAGGTAGACCAAAAGGAAGAATCTCTCTCTCTCTCTCTCTCTCTCTCTCTCTCTCTCCACACACACACACACACATACACATACATCCCAATAGAATTAGAGCATTCTTAAGTTTGTTAAACAAAGGTTAGCACCTCATGAAAAATAATGTCTATGAGAAGCTTCCAATCTTGGTATCAAATAATGCTTTGTAGCATCTATTAAGAGGTCGTGTCATACATCACTTTTATAAATGTGAGAGACTAAACGTGTAGAAAGATAGTATTGATAGTGTTTCACTTAGAGGAGAAGATAGCCCTATGAGAATAGAGGCATTGTTTTTTTAGTTGCAACATCGCGCTAGTACATAGTAGTACTATATATAATGGAGTTTAAAATTTTAGAGAAGGGAGAGGGCCTCCACTTATCATTCTTAAGTTCACTTCAAAGAAACCTTTCCCAAATGTTTGGCAGTTTGATCTAACAAGTTTACAAAAAGGGTTGACTTTACTTTTTCTTTTAAGGATACTTTACTTTTCCTTTTGAAATCCATCTAAAGGTGGCTCAACTTTTCTTTTCAAAGGCAATGGCCATAAAATTTAAAGATTTAAGAGATTGTTCATATGTACACTAGCAAAATTTTAGCGGTTTACGTCAAGGCAAACTTAGAGTTTAGCTAGGATTTTGTCATTTTAGACCATTAAAAATATACTAAATCCCACTTTTTATTGAGCACCAGTCTTGAATAGTCTCAAAATGGAAGGAGTATGTGTGTGCGTGTGTGTGTGTGTGTGAGAGAGAGAGAGAGGGGGGGGGGGGGGGGGGGGGGGGGGGGGGGTCTTTGAGAGGACACCAAATTTTGTTTCTTGATCGAAATAATTTCAAATCAAATAACGGACACACTAAAAACTCTTTCAATTTTTAGGTCAAAATTTGAAGAATTGATGATATTTATACTAAAACTTATAAAATTTTGCTAGTTTGTTTCAAGATAAGCTTGGAATCTATTTGGAATTTTACAATTTAAGCTGGTTAAAAATAGAATAGCCCAAAAATGGAGGGGGATGATAGACATAGAAAAGTTGGATACTGAGTACATCGAAAATTATTCTCCTCACCCCGAGGACATGTTTTGCGAAGAGAGGAGGGAAGCACCTGTTGAAAATCTATTGCATCCTCACGTGCAACAGTAGCATGAGAGAGAGAGAGAGAGAGAGAGAGAGAGAGAGAGAGAGGAGCCCTGGAAGCATAACACTGCTCGATGAAGGGTGACTCTATTTTTTCTCTTGAAGGCGATTTGAAGAGTGACCTTAATTTTCTTTTTGAATGCCATAAAGAAACCCCCCTTTTCATTCTATACAAATCTAGAGAGAGGGCTTCACATTTGAAGGGTGACTCTATTTTGATATTTTTCATTTTTAAATATTTATAACAATACTAAGAAGGGCTAATAGATTAAGATCACCACCAATACATAACCCTCATACTAAGAAATTGCCACTTCCATGATGAGAAAACCCAACCGACCATACCAGTTCAGGGTGTCTACAAGGAAGCGTAAATCATAACCATGTTCGTGTATTGGTGCCACTATAGGGTCATCTCATCACATTGAGGAACATTGTGCCCATATGAACATGGACCATGAACCATACAAAGCAAAAGGAGAAGAAGACCTGAGAATAGCATGTGCTAAGCTCTCCATGATTCCACCTGTCAGGAAATGCTGAGCAAAAACCTTGTGCTAGGCACCTACACGCATAGCTATTCTACTAACCTCAAGGATGTACACACCACAAGTTACAACTTCATCCAACGAGGCAGAGTCAATTGGTCTCGCAATCGGCGGGCTGGCACCACCTGTGCCTCATGTGGGACAACATAAGCATGTAGCACGTGAGGTCTCAATTAGGGCTTGCCAAAAACATTTTTCCTAACTAATTTGTTAGGCTTGCCAAAAACAAAAATAGTACTCGAAGTAAAGAAGGGCACAATTAAAACTATTTTGGTTTTTAAGTCAAAATTTGAGAATTTACCACTAAAACTTACAAAACATTTCCAAATTTTTCCAAGGCAAGCTTGGAATCTAGACAAGATGTTCCAATTTTAGCTGGTTAAAAAATATAGTAAACCATGTTGTTTTGCAAACATTGGAAATATATAAAGGCATAATAAAAGCTCTTTTGATTTTTAGGTCAAAATTTGAATAATTGACAATATTTTCACTAAAACTTGTAAAATTTTGCTGATTTTCTTCAAGGCAAGCTTGGAATATAGCCCTAATTATGTAAGTTTATCCAGTTACAAAGACACTAAAACCCAGAACATGGACATCGAATAGCTCCAAAATGGAAGGACATGATGGATGTAGAAGAGTTGGAAGCTTAGTACATCCACTGTCACTCTCTTACCACCCCGAAGGACAATATGTGACAAAAGGAGGCATGCACCTATCGAAAATTTGTTACATCCTCACGTGGAGCATCGAGAGAGAGAGAGAGAGAGAGAGAGAGAGAGAGAGAGAGAGAGAGAGAGAGAGAGAGAGAGAGAGAGAGAGTTTCCTCAACAACCTGGTAGCCAACCAAAAGCAATGACATATTGTTTCAAGAAAAAGGGAGTCAATTCAATTATAAGAAATTCTTCATCTACTTATATTGTTTTTATTAATTGTAGTAATTTATTAAATAAGGACACAAATAAAACTCTTCGAGCTTTTAGGTTAAAATTAGAAGAACGATCGATATTTACAATAAAACTTGCAAAATTTTATCAATTTTCTTCAAGGAAAGCTTGGAATGTAGCTGGGTAGCTCTTTTTCTTGTGTACACAAGTCTCCAATAGACCCAAAATGGAAGGGTATGAGAGGCATCGAAAACTTGGATATTTAGTACATCCACGGTCACTCTCTCGCGCCACCTCAAGCTCAAACTATGCACGAAGAGGAAAGTGCATCTGTCAAAAATCTATTACACTCTCACATGGGACACCAGCATGTGTGTGTGTGTGTGTGTGTGTGTGTGAGAGAGAGAGAGAGAGAGAGAGAGAGAGAGAGATTTCCCAACAAGTTGGCAACCCTCTATAAGCAATTGCATATAGTTTCAAAAAAAAGTGAGTAATTCTACTATAAGAAATGCTTCATTAACTCTATTATCTTTTCTAATTGAAGTAATTCAATAAATAAGGACACAAATAAAACTCTTCCAATTTCTAGGTTAAAATATGAAGAATTGTCAATAACATTGAAACTTGCAAAATTTATTGATTTTCTTCAAGGAAAGCTTAAAATGTAGCCCAAGTTTTACAATTTTTGTTGGTTAATATACATTAAACTCTGTTTCTTTTTGTGAACACAGGTTTCCAACATACCCAAAATGGAAGGGCATGAGGGACACTAAAAAGCTGCACGCTTAGTACATCCATGATCACTCTCTCACAGCCTCGAGCACAAGCTATGCATAAAGAGGAGAGGTGCACCTATAATAAAAAAATTACACCCTTGCATGTGACACCAACACGAGAGAGAGAGAGAGAGATTCATTGGCAAAATAGCAGCCTTCCTAAAGAAGCTACCTACTAGAAAGGGAGTTAGAAATGCTTTATCTAACTAGCACTCGCTACTTCGACTTTCACATACTCCATAAAATAAAAGAGTGTCGGTGTTAGAGTTTGTAGACATACCAGAGTTTGTAGACATACTAGCCTTGTGAGGGAAAGATTATGGAAATCCAAAGATGAAGTATCATAATACTTTGATATAGTCTTGATTGCTGCTCAAGGAAAGAGGGTGAAACTATTGTGTTGGATTGAGATAGTTACACTATTGGCTATTGAGGTCAGATTTTTGAGGCTCTAAATAAAGCAAAGGGTGGTTCATTTGAGGGAAATGAGAAGTGTTATTTGAGAATGTGACTTTGGACTCACGAGATTAGGTGATGTGTGCATAATTATATTGCCATTAGAATTTGGATATCTAGATAACGATTTCAACAAATTTCACAAAGAAGAGGCTCTTGCATTTATGCTACATAAGACATTGCATTTTCACATAGAAATTCTGAAGATTTCTTTCATATAGAGGCATCGATTGCTTGAAGTATTGTTAATCTTGAAAATTTATTCCACATAAAAATATCAAGGCCATGCAACTGAGCATATCCTTACCGGAGAAGCTACCAACAAGTATTAATTGTCATAATTATATTACATATACATTTTTGTAGAGACAATTTGTATGGCATGCTTCCAATTACAATTTCCTAAGTTTGTGTGTGTGTGTGTGTGTGTGTGTGTGTGTGTGTGTGTGTGAGAGAGAGAGAGAGAGAGAGAGAGAGAGAGAGAGAGGTTGCAACTCCTTATAAAGGCTTCCATTTACCCATCAAAAGAGAAAGATTGATGGAGGGAGATAGAGAGGGTGATCGGGAGGTTGAACGCAAGTGTTTGTGTGTGTGTGTGTGTGTGTGTGTGTGTGTGTGTGTGAGAGAGAGAGAGAGAGAGAGAGAGACAGTGAGAGAGGGAGAGAGAATAGTGGTAGCTCCTTATGGGCTTGAATTTTTCCATAGGGAGAGAACGATTGATGGAGGGAGACACAGAGGGTAATTGAGGGGTTGTGCACCAGCGCACGCGCGCACGTGTGTGTGTGTGTGTGTGTGTGTGTGTGTGTGTGTGTGTGTGTGTGTGAGAGAGAGAGAGAGAGAGAGAGAGAGAGAGAAGTTAATATCATAAGAACACACTAAGAGATCTCAAATTTCTAACCTGATAAGTCGTTAATTTAAGAGCCGATTTTTAAGAGAGAATTTTGATAACCAATCCACCACAAAAAATGGTTATTATAGTTCTCTTTTTATTCAGTGAGAGAGATCTCAAAGATCTACTTGAAAAGTCTCCACCTCAAAACTCTTTGTACATGTGTGTGTGTGTGTGTGTGTGTGTGTGTGTGTGTGTGTGTGTGTGTGTGTGTGTGTGTGTGTGTGTGTGAGAGAGAGAGAGAGAGAGAGAGAGAGAGAGAGAGAGGGAGAAGGGGGGGGGGAGAGATAAGAGAAGAAGAAGAAGAGAAAGAGAAGAAGAGAAGGAGAAGGGGGGCGGGGGGCGGGGGGGGGCAGATGAGTTGGAGTAGTAGCTCTAGGTTAGCACACCAAAGAGGGAAGCTGTCATCCAAGGATTAGCCAACGACTTGTCAGCTAGATAAGTGTGCGTGTGTGTGTGTGGCCCTCCCCCATCCCAGAGGAGCGATCCACTTGGTGGAGGATGGTCCACCAAGTGGACCAATCCCCCACCAACTGTAGTAATTTCTTCCTAAAAGTTTCCATGTTTTATAGCTCAGTCACTTGTACGGTGTTAAAACGGTTTAGATGCGAGATTACTCATTTGTAATGTGTTTGAAGAGAACTTAGATGTAAGTACACCCAATTGTTGTATGATAAAGGGGTCCTCCAAGGAGGAGAGTAAGGTATTATGAAATCTACATACCTAATATCTCAAGATTTGGATGATGTCACTCCAAATTTGTGGATTATGTCGTGATGTTGGTTACTGTATCATACTCCGATCCTGCAAGATAACATAAAAATCCATACATGCTCGAGGGTGGTCAATGATTATAGTATATAGATTATATGTAAACATGTATATGCTTGACCAAATTAGGAGCTGAGAGCCCCGACCCATCCCTTTGGATTGGGTGGATCAAGCTAATTATAATGTAACTTGTATTAAAGAGTAGGCAATCCAATTCTCAGGGTATAAATACCCATACCCTGACAAAAATCGTTTGATTGAAGTCAGGATAAATTGGAGTAGCTATATTATTATCTGATATATTATCTAATTCCAATTGCTAAGTATGGCACTAGTCCGACCAAAGACTAGTAGGGAAAATGTGTGTGTGTGTGTGTTTAAGTATAAAAAATCCCCTCATAATTGAACCATACTTAGACAATTGTATTAAATAATATATTAAATACCAATGTTTTTAAACCAAGATGTCATAAATCATTTCATATACACCAATACAACTTCATGCATCTAATGGATAATACAATCATTTTAGATCAGAATTTTGATCTTTGATTATTACAATATAATATCTTAGTGTTGTATCTTATGGGCCCATCCTTTGGGATGAGCTTCCATTACATCTACATGTAGAAGGATCCAGCTGGTACATTAGCTGGTAAATTGGACGATCTTTCGTTATTGCTGTAGTTTTCGTTGTAATCCCAAGGAAAGAATCTCTTACCTGTCACCATCCAAGAAACACAAGCCCGTCAGAACTAGAAGATAGGTGTCAACGACTCCCTCCCCTTGTTATTGGTGTCAAAAATTACAGCAAGAACTAGAAACTTAACATAGATCAAATATTATAGTAAAAAACTAAGGAATTTATTTTCGATATTGTTTACATCTTTTAATTCCAGAAAAAATCGGACAGCATCTCCTTTGTAAATTGGATCAGTTCTCGAAAAGTCCAGTCTAATGCCATCTCCTTTGAGACCCCCACTTGAGGATTAAGGCTCTTTTAACAATCATTGGATTAATTTCCAGGCAAATTACAACCCTTTGTTTCAAAAGTTATGCATTTATTCATCAAGAAAGGATAGCATCAAACAACTGTGTGAGTTCACTGCTATATACTTACCTTTACCAAAAGTGAGCTCCTGCACAAAAGTACAATTGAAGAAAATTGGTTTATACTAATATCTGTAGTAAGTCGTATTGCATCCTTTACCTATGTTTACAGTTATGCATCTGTTCTTACTAGCCTTGAACACAAGATGAGTTAGTTCCGAGCTAATAAAGTTGGGTAAGTAGCCTTGAAAATGATTCCCTCCTCTGCTGGTATTAAAGATCTCTAAAAAGAAAAAAATGGGCAGCATCTCCTCTATAAAACTGACAATATTTCAAGTTTCCAATCAATGCCATCTCTGTTGAGACCTTCACATGAGGTTTGAGGCTCTAGTAACCAATACATATGTGTTATTTTCACGTCAAAAAATCATCATGCCAAACTTGGTCATGCCAAATTCTCAAGTCTACAAACAATTCTCTTTATGATGCAGTAAACTAGCCATGTATGTTCAATCATGTAGGTAGGTCACAGCATGTATAAAAACCAAGTAGTGGCATCCTGTACCATTTCTGGTTCAGAGGGGATATAATCAAAATATGCCTCCTATGACTGAATATAGAGCCAAATGAGTACAAAACTTTTTCCTTAACTTTCCGCTGAGACTTCTTATATTCTTCTATGACTGAATGAAGATCGAAAGAGTAACTAAAAAACCATTTTCATTACTTTTCAGCTGCGTACGAATTATGCCAGCAATTTTCTTGTGTATTTGAACTTTTTCCAAAAAATACCAGTAGAACATCCTCCAAATGTAATATAGGACCAGAAAATGCAAAAAAAACCAATTCAAATGTTACACGAATCCGCTGCCAAAACCTAAATTCTGGTATAATCACCACAAGTTCAATACCATGGCATGGAATCTATGCTATGAGCTATGTATAGGCAGGTAGCCAGGTAAATGAAATCATATAACGGTCAGAGTTCCTCAACCGTTTACACCGAATTTTCCAGAATACATACCTGTAGGCTTAACAATGCAAATATACCTATTTTTAGAGAATCCAAAAATTTAAATGTACTGAATACCAGAAAAGACCAGTACCAATATCTTACTGAGCCTATCACTTTCTATTCAGGTTATACATTATCGAAGCCAAAAACGAGTAAGTAGGTCTTAAGGCACACCATGACTTGCACACACGAGGAAGCCGTAACCATGTAGGTTATTTTCAATGTACAAATCCTATAATATAAGCTTCAATACACAATATTAGTTCCACTCTCCGATCGTTAGTTCAAATGTTATACGTATTGAGCAAATGTATTATCTGATGCGTGATTCCTGACACATACTTAACTGTACCTGAAAAACACTTATACATGTGTTAAAAAACCAGTACCTCGACCATCATGCAATGCTTAAATACTGAGTAGGTGCAAGAGCACCTACCTGAAGTCCTTGCTGTGAAGTTGTAGATTGAGAAATGCTATCGATCGAGTATGGGAAGTCTACCTCGACAGGCATCAGTAAACAAAACCGATGCTTGCACCAGTTTTCATTGCCCGAGTCCTCTTGAGTGTTTACAACAACAGTCGTCTGCTGATGTGCAGCCTTTGCTACCATATCCTTCTGAAGTATTGCATGTTACATGTGTATGTACGTATGTAGATAGGTGTTTGATAGCCGCGTGTGAAGCGTAGCGTGTATACCTATTGCCTACTCTATACCCGCATAGCAGCCACGTGATAGCCACGCAGAAGAAGAGAACTATGGAGCATGAGCATACCCGTATGCAGAGAGCCTCCCAATGAGCAATAACTGTGAGCGAGTCAGATGGAGTTTGGGTCTCTCGCTTCCTTCCCGGCTCAACTCGCTGGTGGTCTTGGCTATGGTGAGCTCTTCCGCTTCAAGAGCCGCAAGCAGCAAAAGCTACTTTCCTTGTTGACGCTTGTGTGTGTGTGTGTGTGTGTGTGTGTGTGTGTGTGTGTGTGTGTGTGTGTGTGTGTGTGTGTGTGTGTGTGTGTGTGTGTGTGTGTGTGTGTGTGTGTGTGTGTGTGTGAGAGAGAGAGAGAGAGAGAGAGAGAGAGAGAGCGAGAGAGAGAGATCCTGAGTGTCAGCTCGTGGGGAGGTACCAAGCAAGAAGGGCGTTCACCTGTGTTAGCTCGCGAGGAAGTACCAAGCAAGAAGGGCGTGTGGTGCTGCAAACTAATAAGCACCCCTCGATTCCAGTAATAGAGGGGTTATTTTTATGCACCCATACATATAGTGGTTGATTGCATTATGAAACTTCACATCATGTGAGTTGTATCATTCAAGTCCACCGCCAGTTCAAAGCTCGACCTAATCCAAAAGAGACCAGCTGTAAGGTGTATTCCCTTAGGGTTCTAGGGTTTATCAAGCCAGGGAGAAGTATTGTGGCAAGAGCAATTCCAAGAAGCAGTGTATGCAAGAGAAGCTCATAGGTGTGTGTGTATGAGCATGTGTGTTTATGTTTCGACACTCCTCGTAAGAGGGCAATACACGTCTACTGCATGTGCTAGTAATAATGATGCCAGAGAGGTTAGTTGGAAATGCAAGCTAATAATAGACTAGTAGTGGGTTACCTAGCTTTAAACAAGGCAGGTAGTTTTTAAGTGACAGAGCTACTCGACCAAAAAGGTATTTAAACCATACCTATTTTTGGCAGATGAGTTGCAGTAGCAGCTCTAGGTTAGCACACCAAAGAGGGAAGCTGTCAGCCAAGGGTTAGCCAACGACTTGTCAGCTAGATAAGTGTGTGTGTGTGTGTGTGTGTGTGTGTGTGTAGAATTTACTAGAATCATGCAAGGTGAAACTGCACTTTAGCATTGTGAAAGAATAGAATGCAAGAAAAGTCAAACCATGTGAGGATGTGAAATGAAAGGTGAACTAAAAAGATCCACTTAATATTTTAAAATCAAAATAACATTTTAGGTAAGTCTCAATCATCACTGAAAACATTGAAAGTATGCCTTACTCAACTCTCCTCTAAGGCTTCTTTTAGAAATCCAAAAAGGTCGAAGAGGAAGAGAAAGATTGTGTGTGACCCAATATTTAATGTCCCTCTTTAAAGAGAGAGCTACACAAATGTCAACACCTCTCACGAAGACTTAGAAGAAATAGTAAAAAATTATTATTTTTGCCGTGTGGCACTAATCTGCAAGCTTTATCCAATGGTCCACAATTGGACCAAAAATCCAACGCTTTACTAAGGACTCCTTATGTAGTCCAACAAAGCTCCCTCTCCCCTTCATGGATGTATACTCTTGTTGAACATTGAAATGATAAACATAAATTGCTCTTGTTTATTGCATTTGTCTTGACTTGACGTCAACCACATTCTTAGAGATTGAGATTGATCAGAGGAATAATAGTATTATCGAGAAGCAATTTTAGACGTGCTCTTTACTTGAACTAATTTGACTTCACTCTAATTCAATACAAATACAAATAACAAAGCACTCTGGGAAGTGGATGCTAAAAGAAAAACATTATACTTAATGATGATTTGGTCACATTTGCTTGCGTTTTGAAAGAATTTGACACTAAGAAACAAATTATATGCTTGCTCATCGAAAGTTGTTGAAAAGAAAGGTTATGTTGGATAATATTTCATTCGATATATATGCAAATCATGGTGTCTTTTTATTTTAATGAGAGCAGGATATGCCTTGGGTTTTTCCATGGTGCAGCTCTGTGGATTTCATGATTTACTCTTGCTAAGAGCAGGATTAACAAGATGCGAGTTCTTTTTTGTGAATCCAAAGAGAAGATTGTCTCCAAATGTAAACACATGTACTAGCAATTTCAAGCAAGGTGTAAATAGGCAAGACACTTCAAATGCAACTAATAAAGCACTTTAGAATTGATTTTCTATATTATAAAACTCATATTATATGATTATGACGAGACCAAGCTCAAGGCCTACAAAAGCCACTTAGTTAGAGAGAGAGAGAGAGAGAGAGAGAGAGAGAGAGAGAAAGAGAGAGAGAAGTAGCAAATGGCCCGCACAGTGGAAACGTTGCTACAAAAATACCTCTCTAGGAAATAGGCCAGAGTGAACGTTTGCATAGCTCGCATCCATCAACCTGCAGTGGTGCAGCTCGCGTTAGCAGCACCTTGAGCTATCATTGGGAGACCATATTCAGTTGTAGGCCCTCGGAGTCGGAGAGAGAGATGCGTCTTGGCAGAGTGTATAAGGTAGCAGCCATGGCGGAGGGCGGTGTGGTGCTGCACCTGAATGCAAGACATGTAGGTTGACGGAATGCTCACCAATTGTGCCTAGGAAGCACCATTCCCAAGCTCAATGTTGAAGCGTTCAAGAGGTGGGCGGGTCCCAAACTAACAACATGCTGTGTGTGTGTGTGTGTGTGTGTGTGTGTGTGTGTGTGTGTGTGTGTGTGTGTGTGTGTGTGTGTGTGTGTTAGAAGTTGGACACACCCTACGAAACATGACTGCTCGGCAGATTATTATTTTTTGTAATTATTCATTTATTGAGAAAACCCAACATTCCACCTTTGTAAATATTGGGACTTACAGAAGTTTCCAGATTGTATCCCAGTTTTGACACTTAGATTGAGTAGATGGTTAAATTGGAACATTAGGGTTTGAGAATTGTAAGGTATTTATACCACTTTTTGACCTTAATGAAAAAACCTTTTGTCATTGTAAAAAAGGCTGAAGTCTATGAGTGAGCGTACTGTGTACGAAAGAGAGTGACAGGTTCATCTTGACGCTATGCGCACAACGGTGGTCGGAATTGAGTGCGGAGAAGTGCAGCGTGTTGCCCCCAAACGAGAGCTACACGCCAATATCTACATTGTGCGCGTACGGTCCGGTTTTGCAAGCTCCATCTATGAGCTTCATCTGGTGATTTGGTGAGCATACGTTATCCGTTTTCGCATTTCAGCATATCCATGCGTTCCCATTGAGTAGAGCTACACATTAAGCACTTTAGATTATGGAAACGATGACCTGCAAATTTCGACCAGACATCCTACGTGATTTTGCACCGGGTGTTTTGGGTTGGGGTTTTGGTTCATAGACCTTAGGGAGAGCGACCTATTGGTGTTAGTAGGGTCTCCTTCAAGTTCTGTGGCGTTTTGATATCGTTTGATAGATATTCGGCTCTAAAAAGCGTTGTAGGAAGTTTCCTCTTATGCACTCCTGAAGGCTGTAGCTTAGACATTGGGTAGAGACCTCTGTAGGAATTAGTTAGGAGTCGGTCGAGTGTAGGTTGACACCCTATGCTTTCTTCCATGCGCCTCCGGGTCAAGCTTCGTCCTTAGCTGACAAATCTTGTTAGGTGAGTTCTCGTTGTGCTGACGTCCGTCACGGCGTATCCGTCCAACATTGGCGCCGCTCCCGGGGACGAAAACCTTAGGTAGGTGACCGAGACTAGTCCTTGAGGAAAGGGATTCTTTGGCTTGCCAAGAGTTTCTTTTTACATTTAGATAGAATGAGAGGGTGGAGGACTCTCTAGGTCTTAGAGGGAGTCTAGGGAGTGTGTGTCTGGCCTAGATCCTTCGACTTAGGTAGACTTAGGTACTTTTTAGTTAAGTTGTGGTGTAGAGAGTAGGAGTAGAGTAAGTAGGACATCATGATTCAGGATCTAGAGCACTTCATGCATGTATACTTGCTTGTTAGATTCATCACAAGGTTGTAAAAGACGCAAAAGTGTGTTTGAAAGCTGAAGTGAAGTCCAAAAGTTATTGTGAGTGTTTCTGATAGAGGTGCAGAGCATCAGGATCATTTCTGTAAGGAAAAAATTTAATTTTAAGCCAAAAGACATCCTACGCGTAGGATGTCTACAGGCTAATCTGGTGGGAATTTTGGAATTTTGAGTTGACAAGAGTGTCCAGAAGGTAGGTTTTACCCTATGTTCACCTGGGAAGTGGAAATTTGACCATATCTTGATAGGATAAGGCCAAATAGACAGAAATTGCCAGACATCCTACACAAATTGTGCCAAGGCGTTATTTTAATACCAAAACCATAGGATGGCGCATGAGCATGATCTGCATGATATATTGAGTGACTGAGAGAGGCTTCATCTCATTCAGGTGAGAAAATTGGGTTCTAAGCAGACTTTAGCACTTTTGACTCAAAAAGGCCAGAACAACTAAAATTGGGGACTTTTGAAATCCATACCAAAATCTAAGCATACCACTGGGTTGCTGACATCAAGAGAAAGTTGTGGGTCAAGTCTGGGATCAAACAGACCAAAAAGACATCCTACACGTAGGATGTCATCTGTGTGATTTTGCACTCCAAAATCAGTTTTGAGCATACCAAAGTGATCAGCACCCCAAGAGGAGTCTGTGCTTTGCATTTGAAGCCATTCTAAGCAAAAAGACATCCTACGCGTAGAATGTCTAAAGCAAGAAATTGAAGCCAAATACTGACTGTAGGCCTAGCAAGGTGTTGTATAGCCTGAGGCAAGCCTCCTAGTCAATTTTGGTCCAAATTGGAGTTGATTAGACTGATCAAGACCAGCATCAGGCTTTCGGAACAGATTTTTGATCCATTGACCAGCTTATAGGTGTCCAAATCAAAAAGTAAAAACAGCTGTGGACTCAGCACATCAAGGGAAATCCATAGTGCAAAAATCCAGGCAAAACAAAGCAGGAGACATCCTACATGTAGGATGTCTATTGGGGCTTAGTGAAGAGAAAATTTGAATGAGCTTATATAGTGAGGTTCCATTTGACTTAAGGGTTCTAGAACTTCTTTCAGAAGTGAATTTGGACCTTGTTTGACTTTTCAGGTAAATTGACCAACATCCGAGGGAAGTACAGTTCCAGATTAGCATACCTAATCCAGAACATCAACAGTGTATAAAAAATACAATAGTGGTTGAGGTTAACTCTCCATTTATACCAATCATTACTAAAATCACCTCCAGCGGTTAGATGCTTTGATTCGATTGCCGAAATTAAACGCTTATGTACATGTATAATCAGCGGCAAAGCAAGTAGTTGTGCCGAGACTGATCCTTTGCCAGGTGAGTGGTTGGATTTGTAATAAATTGCATTGCTAAGTTTGATGAATTTAAGATCAGGAAGACACATTTTTAGAGACCAAAAGGTGGCAGGTGACCAAGGTAGCTTAGTGTCCACCGAAGAGAGTGTAACTCAGGCAAGGCTAGATCCACTAGCACCGATTATTGAGGGTAGTGATACTGACACTTCATCAGACAAATACTTCTTCGTGATGGGTAGTCAGCAGCAAGAGGTTTCACCTATGACGGACCAATGCCAAGAGGAAGCACCTCCCTAAGTCATTTAATTGATTCCAAGTTCACTGTAATCTTCTTAGAAGGAACAAACTCGAGGGGAGCCCTAGTTTATTCTGACTATCGAGGACGCAAGTGTATTTGTATTGAAGAAAGGCCGACTCAGAGACTAGAGATAATTCGAGTCTATGATGATGGAGATAGATTCTGAGACGAAAAGGGGAACCACTATCTGATAGTTAGTAACCCTGAGGATTACAATAGATATGGAGATAATGTGGCAAAAGGAAAAATGGTTTCAAAAACTCAAGAACCGCCTCCAAACATTGATCGACCTGGAGTGATTTTTATGTATGATAAGAAAACAACCAGGGTTTCAACCTATAATGAGAATGTGGGAATTTACAAGCACGAGAGTGAGGGAATAGTCTCTTACTTTCGTTGCAAAGAACCATACCCAAACGAGTTAAGCAAAGACAAGGTTCTTTACTTATTCTCTTATGAAATTGCTATGGGGAAGGATATCGTTTTTGTTGATAGGTATGGGCGAGAATACCAGCGTATTCTCCCAGAGGAGGTAGAAAAGGCAACAGTCCCAGGAGCATCAGCATATGCCCCCGATGAAGTGCCAAGAGCCACCTACACCCCTAGCAAGTCGACAAATCCCTTTTCAGAGGAGTATGACGCGACCTCACATTCTACCCAACCACAGACATTCAACAACCAAAACCAACCAACAACCCAGCCATCATTGTAGGCATGGCTTCGATAAACTGCAACATTAGAACAAGACCAAAACCAAGATGGCTATCAAGCCTCACGAGGGCTAAGGGATTTACAAGAACCACCACTCTATTCACGAGATCAAGGAGAGAGTAAGCCAAAGACTCAAGGGTCAACAGAGCCTGGAAGACCACCCATAGAACGAGTTCGAAGAGATGAACCATCTCTTGCAAGAACTATTAGAAATTATGGCTTAGGAGCACCACTGGGAGAGGAACCCGGCCACTACCGAAGGCCAGAGGAGGTATATAAATTGGGACGAGGAGATCCAATGATGAGATTTGTAAACCATCGTAGAATTAGACCTTCTCAAGTGCAAAAATGGGTAAACAAGAAATACACGAAAAACAGAGATCCGAGAGATCATGTAGCAGCCTTTGTGCGTGTAATTAGAGCGGAAGAGATGTTAGACTTCCCTACCCAATTTGCGGGGTTTGGACTAACCTTAGAGGATGACGCTGCTACTTGGTTCGACCATGTGGAGCATAGAGACTTTGAGTCTATGGAGGAGGTATTTGACAAGTCTATCGAGGAATTCTCACAAAGGGGGATAGCTCATAATACAGTCTCACAAATCCATAAATTCAAACAGAAAAATGGGAAATATGTGCGAAAGGCAGCCCTACGACTAAAAAGATATGTTAAGTTCTTCCCTGTGGAAGAACTGTCAACTCAGTCCAGACTTATGCTTATATTTATCCAATGACTAAGGAATGCAGATCTCTACAAGGACTTGCATATGAAGAGGAGCACGACGTTAAATGAGTTAACTAAGGAGGCTCTTTACCTTGTGGACAATTGTGCGGTCTACAAAGAGCGTGAATTCAAGGATCTCAACGATGACTCATCCTCACAACAAAGTGGAAGCAAGTCTTCTAAGACAGCACCGAATGGAGAAGTAGTTGTAAACCAGGAGCAGCTTGTAGAGGAAGTGCTAAAAAAGATTAACTTGTACGCCAAACCCCAGGCTAAACAACCCAAGTGGTGTGCTATTGAACAAAAATGGACAAACCATGGGACGGAGGAATGTTATTATAACAAGGGATATGTGAGAAAGACCTTATGCTCCCCAAGCTAAGGTAGCATCTCCTCAAATTCCATCGATGCCTAAGTATCAAGCAGGCAACCTACCGGGACCTGTTGGTGTAGAAAGACCACAACCAGTGTTGGGGCAACAACCACCCCTACCAGGATTACGACCAGTCGGCATAAGGTACACACCAACCGTAACTAAATCAGAAGAGAAGTCTTTGGTGCCTATGCATGCATATTATGAAGATCCCAATGGATATGCTGCAAATCCTGTCTATTATCCACCGGAAGAACCCTCAACACCAGAACCATGGAGCATGATAGGAGGTGCAGGACCACCAACAGTTGCGCAGGCAGCAGGAGAAGGAAGATATAGCTTGGATGAACGAACAATGTTGTTCATAGCCAACGGAGGCATGGGTGGGCAGAGACATGCATACCAACAAAGAGGAGCTCAAGGAGCAACTCAACAGCCTAAAGGACCCTGCTACAAGTGTGGTGGAGACCATTGGTTAAGAGACTGTGTTAGAAGCTGGACACACCCCACGGCAGTAACTACTCGAAGGATTATTATTTTTTGTAATTATTCATTCATTGAGGAAAACCTGATTTTTCACCTTGTAATTATTGGGACTTACAGAAGTTTCCAGATTGTATCCCATTTTTTATAGTTAGATTGAGTAGATGGTTGATTTTGGAACTTTAGGGTTTGAGAAATTGTAAGGTATATATACCACTTTTTGACCTTAATGAAAAAACCCTTTTGTCATTTTACAACAAGTTGGAAGTCTGTGAGTGAGCGTACTGTGTATGAGAGAGAGAGAGAGTGTGAGCTTCATCATGACGCTACGTGTGCTTTGGTGGTCGGAATTGAGGTGCGGAGAAGTGCAGTGTGTTGCCCTCGACGAGAGCTACGCGTCGATATCTACATTGCGCGTGTACGATCCAGTTTTGCGAGCTCCTTCTACGAGCTTCATCGAGTGTTTGGGTGAGTATACGTTGTCCGATTTTGCATTGCAGCATATCCACGCGTTCACATTGAGTAGAACTACACATTAGGCACTTTAGATTTTAGAAACGAAGACCTGCAGATTTCGGCCAGACATCCTACGTGTTTCTGCACCAGATGTTTTGGGTTGGGATTTTGGTTCATAGACCTTAGGGAGAGAGACCTATTGGTATTAGTAGGGTCTCCTTCAAGTTCTATGGATTTTCGAGATTGTTTGATGGGTGTTCGGCTCTAGACAACGTTGTAGGAAGTTTCCTCTTATGCACTCTTGAAGGCTATGACTTAGACAGTTGGTAGAGACCTCTGTAGGAATTAGTTAGGAGTCGTTCGAGTGTAGGTTGACACCTTATGTTTTCTTCCACGTGCCTGCGGGTCGAGCTTCATCCTTAGCTGACATTACATGTTAGGTGAGTTCTCGTTGTGCTGACATCCGTTGCGGCGTATCCATCCAACAGACTATCCTCATGATGAAAACATTGGAGTCAACGCATATTGCACCGAGTATGGAGTTACTCATTTGATTCCTGATTGTCCTAAGAACCTGAGCAAAGGAGCAAAAACTACCTTAAACATGCTGGAAGCAGTTCCTTCCAGTGGAGGGTCAGAAAACGAAACATTAATACCTATTCAGGCAGTGACACGAGCCCAAGCTCAAAGAATGATGAACGAACCCATAATTGAAGAGCAAAAAAACGATGCCCCAAGTTCAGAAACGAAAAATCCGAGAAGCGCTTGGAAAGCTAGAAAGGCGCGTATGAAAGCCAGGAAATAACGAGAGCAAACGGCTCTATCCGAGGAGTTAAAACACACAAAGGATAGATTAGAGCGGTTACAGGATCAAAGCCATGTCGGGGACGACATGAGCAAGGAGGGGGGGAGTGTTAGAAGCTGGACACACCCCACAGCAGGAGAAGGAAGATATAGCTTGGATGAACGAAAAATGTTGTTCATAGCCAACGGAGGCATGGGTGGGCAGAGACATGCATACCAACAAAGAGGAGCTCAAGGAGCACCTCAACAGCCTAAAGGACCCTGCTACAAGTGTGGTGGATACCATTGGCTAAGAGAGTGTGTTAGAAGCTGGACACACCCCACAGCAGTAACTACTTGGAGGATTATTATTTTTTGTAATTATTCATTCATTGAGGAAAACTTGATTTTTCACCTTGTAATTATTGGGACTTACAGAAGTTTCCAGATTGTATCCCAGTTTTGATAGTTAGATTGAGTAGATGGTTGATTTTGGAACTTTAGGGTTTGAGAAATTGTAAGGTATATATACCACTTTTTGACCTTAATGAAAAAACCCTTTTGTCATTTTAAAACAAGTTGGAAGTCTGTGAGTGAGCGTACTGTGTATGAGAGAGAGAGAGAGAGTGTGAGCTTCATCGTGACGCTACATGTGCTCCGGTGGTCGGAATCGAGTGCGGAGAAGTGCAGCGTGTTTCCCCCGACGAGAGCTACGCGCCGATATCTACATTGCGCGCGTACGATCCGGTTTTGCGAGCTCCTTCTACGAGCTTCATCGGGTGTTTGGGTGAGCATACGTTGTCCGATTTTGCATTGCAGCATATCCACGCGTTCACATTGAGTAGAACTACACATTAGGCACTTTAGATTTCAGAAACGAAGACCTGTAGATTTCGGCCAGACATCCTACGTGTTTCTGCACCAGGTGTTTTGGGTCGGGATTTTGGTTCATAGACCTTAGGGAGAGCGACCTATTGGTATTAGTAGGGTCTCCTTCAAGTTCTATGGATTTTCGAGATTGTTTGATGGGTGTTCGGCTCTAGACAGCGTTGTAGGAAGTTTCCTCTTATGCACTCTTGAAAGTTGTGACTTAGACAATTGGTAGAGACCTCTGTAGGAATTAGTTAGGAGTCGGTCGAGTGTAGGTTGACACCTTATGCTTGATTCCACGCGCCTGCGGGTCGAGCTTCGTCTTTAGTTGACATTACATGTTAGGTGAGTTCTCGCTGTGCTGATGTCCGTCGCGGCGTATCCGTCCAACATTCGCGCCGCTGCCGGGGACGAAAACCTTAGGTAGGTGACCGAGACTAATCCTTGAGGATTGGGATTTTTGGCTTGCCAAGAGTCTCGCTTTTCATTTAGATAGGATCAGAGGGTGGAGGACTCTCTAGGTCTTAGAGGAAGTCTATGAAGCGTGTGTCTGGCCTAGATCCTTCGACTTAGGTAGATGAGGTAGACTTAGGTAGTTTTAGGTGGTAGTCGAGTTCTAGAGTAGGAGTTGGAGTGGTAGAAGCGGTTAGAGGAGAGTTTGAGAGTCCGGTGAGGCCAAAAAGAAACCAAAAACACCATTATCACCATTTCACATGATAGGTAGGAGTAGAGTAAGTAGGACATCATGATTCAGAATCTAGAGCATTTCATACATGAACACTTGCTTGGTAAAGTCATTACAAGTTTGTAAAAGACGCAAAAAGACGTAAAAGTGTGTTTGGAAGCCTAATTGAAGTCCAAAAGTTACTGTAAGTGTTTCTGATAGATCTACAGAGCATCAAGAGCATTCCTGTCAGAAAAAAATTTAATTTTAAGCCAAGAGACATCCTACGCATAGGATGTCTACAGGCTAATCTGGGAGGAATTTTGGGATTTTGAGTTGACTAGTGTGTTCAGAAGGTAGAGTTTACCCTAATTTCAATTGGAAAGTGGAAATTTGACCATATCTTGACAGGATAAGGCCAGATAGACTGAAATTGCCGGACATCCTACCCAAATAGTGCCAAAACATTATTTTGAGACCAAAACCATAAGAAGGCTGCATGAGCATGTCTTGCATGATATATTGAGTGACTGAAAGGGGTTTCACCTCATTTGGGTGAGAAAATTGGATTCAAAGCGGACTTTAGCACTTTTGACTGAAAAAGGCAAGAACAGCTGAAATTTGGGACTTTTGGCATCCAAACCAAAATCTAAGCATACGACTGGGTTACCGACATCAAGAGGAAGCTATGGGACAAGTCTGGGGTCAAACAGGCCAAATAGACATCCTATGCGTAAGATGTCTTTTGAGTGATTTTGGACTCCAAACTGAATTTTGAGTATACCAAAGTGATCAGCAACTCAAGGGGAGCCTAGGCTTTGAGTTTGAAGCCACTCTGATGAAAAATACATCCTACGTGTAGGATGTCTAATGCAAGAAAATGAAGCCATACTTTGACTTTAAGCATAGTAAGGTGTTATATAGCCTAAGGCAAGCCTCCTAGTCAATTTTGGTCCAATTTGGAGTTGATTAGACTGATCAATATCAGCAACAGGCTGTCGGAATAGATTTCTGACTCATTGACCAGCTAATAGGTGTCCAAATCAAAAATTCAAAGCAGATGTAGGCTCAACACAACAAGGGGAAACAACAGTGCAAAAATTCACGCAAAACACAGCAGGAGACATCCTACGCGTAGGATGTCTATTGGGGCATACTGCAAAGAAAATTTGACCTGGCATAGACAGTGAGATTCCATTTGGCTTAAGGGTTCCAAAACTTCTTTCAGAAGTTATTTTGGACCTTGTTTGCCCATTGACGAAGCAAAGATTGAATTCAGACTTTTTCGCGTAAATTGACCAACATCTAAGGGTAGTACTGTTTCAGGTTAGCAGACCTAATCCAGAACATCAGCAGTGTATAAGATATAGTAGTGGTTGAGATTAATTCTCCAGTTATACCAATCATTACTAAGATAACCTCTAGCAGATAAATGCTTTGATTCGATTGCCGAAATTAAAATGCTTGTGTACAGGTATATTCAGCAACAAAGCAAGAAGTTGTGCAGAAACTGAGTCTTTGCCAGGTGAGTGGTTGGATTTTTGATAAATTACATTGATAAGTTTGATGAATTTAAGATCAGGAAGATACATTGTTAGAGACCAGAAGGTGGTAGGTGACCAAGGTAGCTTAGTGTCCACCGAAGAGAGTGTAACTCAGGCAAGGCTAGTAGACCCGCTAGCACCGATTATTGAGGAAGGTAGTGATACTGACACTTCTTCAGAAAAATCTTTCTTCATGATGGGTAGTCAACAGCTAGGAGGTTTCACCTATGATGGACCTATGCGAGGAGGAAGCACCTCCCAAAATCCTTTGAATGATTTCAAACTCACAGTGATCTTCTTAAAGGGAACAAACTCGAGAGGAGCCCTAGTCTATTCTGACTATCGAGGCCGCAAGTGCATTTGTATCGAAGAGAGGCCAGCTCAAAGATTGGAGATAATATGAGTGTATGATGATGGATATAGATTCCGAGACGAAAAGGGGAACCACTATTTAATAGTTAGTAACCCTGAAGATTACAACAGATATGGAGATAACGTGGCGAAAGGGAAAATGGTTTCAGAAGCTCAAGAACCGCCACCAAACATTGATCGGCCCGGAGCTATTTTTATGTATGATAAGAAAACAACCAAGGTTCCAACTTATAACGAGAACGTGGGAATCTACAAGCATGAGAGTGAGGGTATAGTCTCTTACTTTCGCAGCAAAGAACCATACGTAAATGAATTAAGCAAAGACAAGGTTCTTTACTTATTCTCTTATGAAACTGCTACGGGGAAGGGTATAGTTTTTGTTGATAGATACGGGCAAGAATACCAACGTATTCTCCAAGAGGAGGTAGAGAGGGCAACAGGTCCAGGAGCATCAGCATATGCCCCTGAGGAAGTGCCAAGAGCCACCTACACCCCAAGCAAGTCAACGAATCCTTTTTCAGATGAGTATGACGCAACCTCACATTCCAGCCGACCACAGCATTCAATAACCAAGACCAACCAGCAAACCAGCCATCATTGCAGGCATGGCTTCGACAGAGTGCAACAATGGAACCAGACCAAAACCAAGATGGTTATCAAGCCGCACGAGGGCTCAGGGATTTGCAAAAACCACCACTCTATTCAAGGTATCAGGCAGAGAGTAAACCAAAGACTCAAGGGTCAACAGAGCCTGGAGGACCACCCATAGAACGAGTTCGAAGAGAAGAACCACCTCCAACGAGAACCGTTAGAAATTATGGCTTAGGAGCACCATTGGGAGAGGAATCAGCCTATTACAGAAGGACTGAGGAGGTATATCGATTAGGACGGGGTGATCCAATGATGAGGTTTGTAGACCATCGCAGAATTAGACCCTCTCAAGTGCAAAAATGGGTAAACAAGAACTACACAGGAAGCAGAGACCCAAGAGATCATGTAGCAGCCTTTGTGCGCGTAATTAGAGCTGAAGAGGTGTTAGATTTTCCTACCCAATTTGCAGGGTTTGTACTAACCCTGGAGGATGATGCTGCCACTTGGTTTGACTCTGTGGAGCGTAGAGACTTTGAGTCGATGGAGGAAGTGTTTGACGAGTTTATTGAGGAATTCTCACAAAGGGGGATAGCTCATAATACCGTCTCACAGATCCATAAATTCAAACAGAAAGATGGAGAATCTGTACGAAAAGCAGCCCTAAGACTAAAAAGATATGTTAAGCTCTGTCCTGTTGAAGAACTGCCAACTCAGTCCAGACTTATGTTGATATTCATCCAAGGACTAAGGAATGCAGATCTCCAGAAAGACTTACATATGAAGAGGAGCACGACGTTGAATGAGTTGACCAAGGAAGCTTTGTACCTTGTGGACAATTGTCGGTCTACAAAGAAGGGGAGTTCAAGGACCTTGATGACGATTCGTCTTCACAGCAAAGTGGAAGCAAGATTTCTAAGACAGCACCGAAAGGAGAAGTAGCGGTAAACCAGGAGCAGCTTGTAGATGAAGTGCTAAAAAAGATCAATTTGTACGCCAAATCCCAGGCTAAACATCCCAAGTGGTGTGCTATTGAACAAAAATGGACAAACCATGGGACCGAGGAATGTTATTATAACAAGGTATATTTGAGAGAGAGACCTTACGCTCCTCAAGCTCCAATAGCTTCCCCTCAAGTTCCACCGATGCCTAGATATCAAGCAGGCAATTTACCAGGACCTGTAGGGGTAGAAAGACCACAACCGGTGTTGGGGCAACAACCACCCCTACCAGGATTACTACCAGTTGGTATAAGATACACACCAACAGTAATTGAATCAGAGGAGAAGGCTTTGGTGCCTATGCATGCATATTATGAAGATCCCAATTGATATGAAGCAAACCCTGTCTATTATCCACCGGAAGAACCCTCGACACCAGAACCATGGAGCATGATAGGAAATCAAGGACCACCAACTGCTACACAGGCAACAGGAGAAGGAAGATATAGCCTAGATGAACGAACACTGATGTTCATAGCCAATGGAGGCATGGGCAGACAGAGGCATGCTTACCAACAAAGAGGAGCTCAAGGAGCACCTCAACAACCCAAGGGACCCTGCTACAAGTGTGGTGGAGACCATTGGCTGAGAGACTGTCCTCATGATGAAATCATTAGAGTCAATTCGTATTGCCAAGAATGTGGAATTACTCATTTGATTCCCGATTGCCCTAAAAACCTAAGCAAAGGAGCAAAAATCAACTTGAACATGTTAGAAACAGTACTTTCCAGTGGAGGATCGGAAAATGAAACAATCATTCCTATTTAGGCGGTAACACGAGCCCAAGCTCAAAGAAGGACGAATGAACCCATAGTTGAAGAACCAAAAACCGATGCCCAAAGTTCAGAAACGAAAAATCAAAGAAGCACTTGGAAAGCTAGAAAGGCGCGTAGGAAAGCCAGGAAAGAACGAGAACAAACAGCTCTATCCGAGAAGTTGAAACATACAAAAGACAGATTGGAGCGGTTAGAGGATCTAGCTAGCTTAAGCTCACACACCACAACAACCATAGCACCCAAGGAAATAGCAAAGCCCAAAAGTGCAGGATCAGGAGGATCTGTACTGGCAGACAAGGTAAATGAGCAGTTGGATGCGCTTCTAAAAGCTTATGAAGCTCGACTTAAAAAGAACCAAACCCAGGAGCAAATGTAGATGACTTATCCATATGCAAAAATAAAAAAACAGAGGTTGGATATGTGTAAAACGATGATCGAAACGGCTCAGTCATTGATGGAAGACCCGCTGGGTAAACCTGCAAATTGGGAGCCACCAGCCCCAACCCCTATCCAACCAACTTTAGAGAAACATTCGGAAACAAAGGAAAGACTCACTAATGCCTATGAGTCCATAGGAGAGCCTATCATAGTGCCAAATACCACCGATGGGGCAAGTGACGGGTTCCAGCCTAAAATATTGGCAGAAATGGGTAAGGACTGTAACGGTCTAGACGATCTGTGGAAGCAAATCCGAGAGGCCAACGAGACTAACAGGATGAGTAACCACATGAATAGCACGAGAAAAGAAAAGAATGTGATCTTA
This sequence comes from Adiantum capillus-veneris, assembly GCF_014529385.1. Taxonomy (NCBI): domain Eukaryota; kingdom Viridiplantae; phylum Streptophyta; class Polypodiopsida; order Polypodiales; family Pteridaceae; genus Adiantum; species Adiantum capillus-veneris. Next base: position 13,804,161 of record NC_140954.1, read on the forward strand.
TCTCCTATTGAAGAATTTGAGACAAGGTCGCAAATGAACTTTGAGATACATTCACAAGGGGGAGACCAAGGATCAATTAGTTCGGGGCATAGCCAACCAGACTCGTTGAGAACTTTAGCCTCTTACCTGGGAGAGTACGAAGCCAAGTCGGAAGTGAGAGCAATCCCATATTAAAGAATTTCTTCTAACAAGGTGATGGATTCGCAATGATTGATTGAGTTGTTATCCACCCCGGTAGCATGCACAATCACATTAGCAGAACTCCTAAGGTTAAGGCCAAACATGTGGACCACAGTAGGAAAATGCCTAGAAAAATTTGGAGTGAAAGACCCCACCTTAAAGCTACAAGAAGGGATCAGAGAGTTGGACAGGCCTCAACTAAACACTAGGCCAGTACCATTGAATAAGGTTGGAGAATATTGCGAGGGAGAAGACGGAAACACCACTCTACCGGTAGAATTCCAAGGAGTAGTTTCCAAAGCTATTCTTGACAGTGGAGCGGGAGTTTCTATCGCCACCAAGGAAATCTGGAAAAAATGGAAAAAAACAGCTTTGAGGGCTACCAGAATGAAACTGCAATTGGCAAATGGGTTCATGGAGAAGCCTCTAGGACTCTTAGAAAAAGTGATTGTCACTTCGTGCGGAATCGAATATGAGCATACATTTGCAATAATCGATTTCGACAAAAAGAATAATTATGAGATCATCTTGGGACGACCATTCATGCGACAATTGAAGATGGTCCAAGATTGGGGTTATGACCACATATACCTCAGACATGGCGACACAACAACCAAAATACACTTGAAAGATCATAGTTACAAAGATGTGAACCAAACACCTTTGGAAGAGTTTGATTCGGCTACAGTAGCACGATCAGAACTACCAGCATGGTTAGGGCAACCAAAAGAGCTATGGATGTGTGGAGCTTCACACTGTGGAAGCTTAAGAAGAGAGGAATGCGTCTTAGAAAGAGCAATTGAGGACAAGGAGTATATTCCGGAACCTTTCCCTGAAGATGCCTTGGAACCCCTAGAATGGGAACACATACTAGCAACATTGGATGTCTGTACCATTGCCAACAGTCCAACAACGAAATTTTGCGATAAGGATGGCTATGATGTGTTACCCTATTACATGGTAAGCGTTATACCAGAAAAAGAGATAGTATAACCACCAGAACAAGAAGAGTTTTACAACTCCTCTGAACGTTTGGAAGTAAATGATTATGCAGATAATGAGTGTTCAGACACATCAAGTGAGCATGGAAATGAAACCGAGAATATCAAATATTATGATTTTGCTAATCAACACCCTAGACGCCAAGAACTCTATAGGAGGAAACGAGCAGGAAACAAAGCGAGAGAGAACATGATGCCCAGGATAAAAGGTAAAACTCACTATTTGATGCTTGTAAAAGCAAAGGATTGTGTAAAAGATCAAATATCAGGAAGATTCTCAAAAAATCGAAAAGAAAAACGCGAGAGGAAATAAAACAGGTACGAAAATCTAAAACCGAACCAAAATCACAAAAATCCCAAAAATCAAAAAAATCAAAAAAAGAAACAACAAAAGACCAAGAGTTGACCAAACTGGAGCGTAAACAGAAATACCAAGAACTGAAACGGTCTTTGAGAGAGATATGGACTACTGAAGAAGATAGTGATGGTAAAGGGGAGTCAGAAAAGGGGAACATGAATGTACCATCCCACTATTGGAAATTTACTATCCAGGACAGAAAAATCATAATGACACCACCAGTCAGGGAAAGAACCAACCAAGAATCTTACGATGGGCCTGAAAATGCAAAAAAGATAGACCTCGCAGAACCAGGTGAAAAGCCTCATCCGGTCTATATAGCTAACGATTTAGAGCCTGAGGAGGAATAACAGCTAACACAACTTCTCAAGAAGTATAAAGATGTGTTCGCTTGGTCCTATAAAGACCTCAAAGGAGTTGATCCATTGATATGCCAACATACAATTCCTTTGAAATCGGATGCAAAACCTAGCAAACAACGTCCTTATACATATAATGACACATTTGCTAAACGAATCAAAGAAGAGATTGATAAACTAATGGAAGCTGAATTCATCTATGAGATTGAACATACAGATTGGGTGTCACCCATTGTGGTAGTTCCCAAAAAGAATGGAAAATTGCGAGTGTGTGTAAACCTGAAGAAGGTGAATGCAGCAACCATAAGGGATAATTATCCATTGCCAATCACAGAACATGTACTTGAGCGAGTGGCCGGGAAACGGGCTTATTCCTTTCTGGATGGGTTTTCAGAATACAACCAACTGGCAATAGTAAGGGAGGATCAACACAAAACAGCGTTTGCCACAGAATGGGGGATTTATGCGTATCGAGTTATGCCATTTGGCTTAACTAATGCACCAGCCACTTTCCAAAGGTTAATGACTCACGCATTCAAGGAATACCTAAGAATATTCTTAGAAATTTACCTGGATGACCTGTGTGTACACTCTCTCCTACGAGAGGAACATATTGACCATTTGCAAAAGGTCTTTGAAAAGTGCAGGACATATCGAATCTGTCTTAACCCGGAAAAGTGTGTATTCATGGTTAAGCAAGGCAGAATCTTAGGACACATTGTCTCAAGAAATGGCATAACCACAGACCTAGACAAAGTTAAAGTCATTGTAGACCTACCCAAGCCTACTAATGCGAAACAAGTGCAATCCTTCATGGGACACTGCGGATATTATCGAAGATTCATATACATGTATGCGGTTATCGCACAACCTCTATATTGTTTGCTAGTCAATTTCCAGTGGACCGAGGAGTGTGAAACTTCATTCCAAAAGCTAAAGGAAAACCTTATATCAGCACCTGTACTAAAGGCACCAGATTGGGAAAAGATATTCCATGTGCACATTGATGCTTCAGCATATGCCATTGGAAGTATTCTAGCTCAACCTGGAGACAGAACAATGGATTTTCCGGTGTGCTATGCGAGCCGATAGCTAAACAGTGCAGAAAATAACTACACAACCACCGAGCGGGAAGGGTTAGGAATGATTTATGCTGTAAAGAAATTTTGGCATTATTTGCTTGCAAACAAATTTGTGTTCTTCACATATCATCAAGCTCTTTTGTAACTAGTAAATAAACCTTGCAATACAAGGAGAATCGTACGCTGGTTTATTATATTGCTAGAATTTGACTTCACAGTGGTGGTCAAAAAGGGTAAAACCCATCTACGAGCGGATCATCTTTCAAGGATACACAACGGGGAAGCTCCTGAAGGAGTAGATGATGACATACCAGATGCTTATCTTTTCAACATTGAGATGGTATCCAAATGGTCTCAGGAAATTGTTAGCATTCTTTCCTTTGGAAGTAGGTTTGATAATACGGAATGTAGATCCAAACAAAAAACTTCCAGTTGATAGCAGGACGGCTGTATCATCTTGGATCGGACCTAATCCTACGATTATGTATACATCCGGAATAATTCGAGTGCTACCTTAAAGAGGCACATCTCCAGGGTTGTGCATTTCATTGTTCAACAGTGAAGACACACCAGAGACTGAAACAGTTAGGGGTTTATTGGACAACTATGTATGTGGACACACATTCTTATGTTACCAATTGTACTATATGTAGTGCCAAACGACCAGTGGATCACGCAACTTTGTTTCAGGTAAACATAGCACCTGCATGGAGTCAATATATCATTGACTTCTTAACCACCAGGACGTTCCCTGAGAAAATCACAAGAGCACGAAAAAAAGCTATAGAGCTGGAAGCTCGTGACTTTCAGTTAATGGGGAACCAACTCTATAAGCGAGGTAAGGACAATCAACTTAGAATCTGTGCAAGTGAAAGCGAATACTTGCTGATTCAAGAACATGCACATAGCGGAATAAGTGGAGGCCATTTTTCGGACAATAATACGGCAAAAATTGTCTTAACCGCAGGAATTTGGTGGCCTACATTGCACATGGATGCTGAAGAGTTTGTAAAGCGTTGTGACGCATGTCAACGCACCAAGGTGCCAATAAAAAGAGATGAGATGCCATTACGGCCAATGATGGGAGCAAGAGCATTTGCAAAATGGGGCATTGATTTTGTGGGACCTATATCACCTCCTGTATATCGCACCCATACCCAATATATCATTGTGTCCACAGACTATCTCACAAAATGGGTCAAAGCCAAAGCAACACAAAAAGCTAATGCACGCACCACGGCACAATTTTTGTATGAGAATGTTTTTGTACGTTACGGGTTACCAATAGAAATTGTCAGTGACCGTGGAACACATTTTCTCAATGAAGTCATTGAATATCTGCTAGAGGAATTCATGGTCATACATAGGAAATCCGCAGCATACCATCCACAGGCCAATGGACAAGCTGACGCCACTAATAAAACACTATGCACGGTTCTCACTAAAATAGTGTCAGAATCAAGAACAGATTGGGATCAGCAGCTACACTCAACACTATGGGCATACAGGGTAGCTTACAAAACATCAATCGGAACAACACCATACAACATGGTGTTTGGCCTAAATGCTATACTACCCATAGAGTTTTTAATTCCAACTCTACGAGTAGCAAAAAGCTTAGAATGGATAGGGCATGAGCTCTCTTCAAGAATTGATGATCTTGAAAAGCTAGATGAACTACGCTTACAAGCTGTCGCTTCAATCTATGCTAAAAAGAGAAGACAAAAAGAATTTTTTGACAAACATGTGCGTACCAAAGAATTTAAAACAGGCGATTACGTACTTGTTTATACCTTGAAGCAACATGCCAAGAAACTTAAAAAGCGAGAAATGGGACCATTTGTGATTAGTGATCTATCACAAAGTGGAGCTGTCAATCTTGCTACATTAGCAAGTGAAGAAATGCCAAACTGGATTAGTGGATGTCGACTGAGGAGGTATCATCTACCACTCACACAGAAAATGCTCCAACAAATTCATCAAGGAAAACAAAGAATGAAAGAAAAACAGAGAGTACGGGAGGAAGCTCAAGCCGAAGCACAAGAACGCATTGCAAAAAGACAGCTTTTGCGACAACAACAACAAAGTGGACCACCATTGCGAATCAATGCCATTCGACTGACGAAGTTGGAGGAGGAAACAGTGGAGCCAATAATTGCGGTCAAAGTGGGCAGCAATCAAGTTGAATCAACAGCCTTGCTTAATTCGGGTGCTCAAGCAAATTTGATCTCTTACGGATTATACTAACAGCTCAAAGTCGCAGGTCAACTTCATCCTACTCCTCAAGTGTTGGAAAGTAGCACATCACAACCATTGAAAACATTGGGATGGACTATATTGTATGTACAGATACATCATTATATTTACCCACAGAAATTCTATGTGGTGACAGATGAAAGCACACAACACCAAATGATGATGGGGCAACCTTGGAAAAAAAAGTACAATGTGCAGATAGATTGGAAAGCAAAGGCAGTCAAAATTCAGCATGCATACGAACAACAGGTGATAGCTTTTGCTCAGCAATGCAAGCATGATCAACTGCAAGCCATGCAATCACTAGAAACAAAGCCAAAAGATCAAATGCCATTAAAGAACAACATGATACACGAGACAAACAATCAGGTAAAAGCCAACCATGCTAATTACAGACATATGAAGTCACCGGCCGCAATGCAAAGATCTAGGTTACCAACACAAGGAAAACAAGTATGGATGCGGAAGGATAGAAACGCCATGGCGGACAAGCAACAATGCAACAAAAGGATTCCACCGAAGCAGCAGGTTAAACCACAAACCAAGGTCATAAAACAGATATGGGTCCCAAAGAAAATTCTTAGCCATATCCAAAAGGAACTCCCTTCAGTACAAGCAACAACGGAAAGCAGACAACTGCATTTCAAAAAGGAAAACCGACATATGTGGATGCCAATAAAAGACAAACCAGTGGCAAACAAGAAAGTGCTAAACCATCTACAAAAACCGGCAGCAACAAAATACCAATGGAAAGCAAAGGCAATACGGCCCATAGCCATTACGGCCCAACCAATTCTATATCCTTAGAAACAGCTACGACTCCATCAACAGTGTCGGCAACGCAATTGCCTTTTGCAAAAAAGATAATTAAACAGACAGCAGTAGAGTTACAGCTGTTACTTGCCAAGAAAGAAAAAAACCTTGACGGCGAATGCCAATAAGCATCTTGCTTATTCCCTTCTCTTGCACAAGATTAATTTTTCCATGCATTGACCGAGTATGCATAAAGTAGGGCCACATTAATCGGCCAGGCATTAGCACAACTTTTTCAACCTATGCATGGCACATACTCCGAGGCGAAACCTTGTCATCCTGGAGGACTCGGGCTAGGAGGGGGGGAGGCATTCTAGAGGCACTCTCAAATGCGGAACCAATGACAGAAACAACAAAAAAGGGTATGATTTTCGACTATTTTAAGGGTTGTTGTTTGATTGTGAAATTTTCTGGAGTAACCCAAGTACATATGCCCTTATATAGCATGAAGCTACATGTATATGGGGCCAAACGCCAAATCAAGCCCCTAGGTGTGTGTATATAAGTAGAAATAGCCATTTTTCAGGAAAAATATTGGTAAAACGAAGAAATCCGGCCAAAAATATTGCATGTGAGTGTATATAATGTGTTGCGGTGATGTTTGTGATTTATTATGATTTTTGGGGATTTTTTGGGTTTGATTTGCTATTTTTCTTTTAATTTTGTTAATTTTCGGCAAAAAAACTTCAAAAATACAAAAAGCAGGTGAAAAATAGTCGTAATGAAAAAAAAATTTATGGGGATGATCAGTGACTATAGGATAACCTATGGTACAGTGGGGGTGCAATTATGAGACTGGAGCGGAAAGCATGTTTTGGCCAGGTTTTGACCGAAATGCCAAATTTCTGGTAAACAGAGCAAATGGAGTCCAAATCAAGAAATTTTTAAGCCTAAACCGCATCTCGCAAGAAGATAGGAGCACATGTCAAATTTCATGAAAAGTGGTTTGGGGACCTCCATTATAAGAAATTTTCACCCCATTTTTAGCTCATTCTCACTATTGACTTTGTGGAGAGAGCTTCTGCCACCTAGAGCGGATTGACCTTCCAGAAGCTTCTACGACGTGCACGACTACCCGACGAGCTCCAGACATGAGAGGTAGGCTCACCACCTTGAGCTTTTCGCGCATGTTTGTCATTATGTCGCGAAAACTAGCGTAGGGGTCACACACAAAGCGGGCGGTAGAGACCTACAAGTAGAGACGGCGGCCTAACGGCTAACCCGAAAGCAACAAGACTCCATCGGCAGCTTCCCTAGTCTAGGAGATGAGTCCTGGATGGCCAAAGGCAGTAGGAAACCATCGGGAAAAACCCTAATTCCCAGAAACCCGCAAGAGGCCACCAAATGGGAAATCGGCGAAACGGCGACCAAATGCTACCAAAATTCATGGGTAGGAGCATCTCGACATGCTCGACAAGTCTATATGACCCACATGACCAAAAAGTGACCCGAAGCGGCACTAAACTTCAGAAACGGCATCAGATACACAAAACGTCAAATTGCACTTGCGGTTAAACCGCAAGTCCGTTTGCCACCAAACTTCACGAGAGTCTTTCCTAGACCATCAACAACCAAGTCCTATGGTGGTAGACCACCACAAATCATCAAAGGTATGTAAACTCAACCCCGAGTGCTTCTAGAGCGACACATTGCCAAATGGAGCTCCGGTGAAGCCAAAGTCGACAAAAACCATACGATAAGGATCCCCAATGGATCGGGAAGCTATGGAGATCAACATCCAGAAATTTCATCGTCAAAAAGCACTCCAAAAGTCAGAAAACGGCTCGGAGGCTCTGAAGTCCACATAGGGAGTTATTCTCTATCCATTTGACTTTTTTGTTGAAAATAGCCTCAAAAGGGACTTAGGGGGGCCAAGGGCAAGCACTGGGAGCACCAGCAATGAAAAAATCACCAGGAGACATCCTACCCGTAGGATGTCTCAAGGGAACTTTTTGGCACAAACTCCAACATTTCTCATCCTGCACATGTTCTGAATGACATTTACAAGCTATCCACCAAGTTTCATCACATTTGGACCAAATTTGACCTCATATGCATGGAAAAACGCAAAGTTAGGGCATATAGGCAATAATGGGCCATAGACCTACCAAATCTTGTCCAAATCCCATGAAACTTGCACAGCACATTCACCAACACATCAACAAACAATCTGTGTGGTCAGGGAGAAAAAATGATGAAATAGACATCCTACGCGTAGGATGTCTATTTGACCTTTTTGACATGCAAGGGATGATTTGTCATTCCAGATCCAATCACCTCATCATCAGGAGCCCATGTATCAAGTTTGAAGCCATTTTAATCACTTTTGACCCCCAACACCCTCAAGATGCACTTTTTGAGCCCAAAAACACCTCACAGAGCCTTACAAGCATCAAATCTTCTCCAAATTCAAATCCAAGATCATGGCCATGTTCCATAGGCGAAGGAAAACCCACAAAACAAGTTTCATGTCATTTTGATGAAAAAGACATCCTACGCGTAGAATGACCATCAAGGATTATTTGGACGAAGTGGAACCCTTTGTCATTCCAGAAGGAACACTAAAGCCCACCAACACCTAGATACAAGAGGATCTGTTAGAGTCCAATGACCTAAAGATCTACCAGGGAGTGTTCAAAGACACTGAAGGCAATGTTATAGAGCTACCAATGTTGCCGAGAGAACTCAATGAGTTTGTACGAAGCAAGATGGCCGGCTACTTGGAGAAAATTGATCTCCACAACTACTTCGAAGCAATACCGGCGGGGGTAGACATCAAAAGAGTCTGGGAGTTTGTAAAAAGCATCAAAGAGGATGGAGTGGCCAAGGTAACATATTTACAAGGCAGACCAGAAACAGAGATAATAATCATTGAGCGGGTTGTAGCCCATGCACTAGACCTCTCCAATGAGGGAGACAGTGTAACAAAAAGAAGAGATGAAGTCAAGGTGTACAAAGAGAAAAAGACAAATTACACCTTTGAAGACATTGCCAACCCAAAAGTGGCAATTATGAGCCAGTTATACAACCAGTACTTTCACATGTGCACGAAGAGGCCACAGAAGTACAGGATGGCGCCAGGTGCAATTGCCACAACGTTCACTTGGGCAATGACAAAAGGCACCCCAAAGATAATCAACTATGCGGCATATATACATGACAGCTTAGTAAAGATGGGCAACAAAAAGCCAACCTATATAGTGCCAGGAGAACTGATCACCAAGGTGGTTTATGGGGCACTACAAGCTAAAGGAAGGTGGCCTGACCCCCCATCTCAGAATGATTGGCTGAGAGTAAAAGAAGACAAGGAAGATGAGCCGCAAAGGGCACCCAGGGTGGCTACGAGATTGAAAAGACGGCTAGAGCCAATTGAAGAGGAGCAACCCGAGCAGAAGAAAGGAAAGAAGGATTTTGCTCAAGTGCCGGCCAAAGAAACAAGGTCTCAGAAAGCGGCAAGACTAGAGAGGCTGATGGAGAGTTTTCGAGTGGAGAGAGCCCTCAAGGGTGATTTAAGCGAACTCTGGAAGCCATCTCTAGAGTCTATGTCCGGATCGTCCAGAAGAGTGCAAAGGGACCGATTTGAAGATTATATCAAGAATTTCGAGATTCTTGATGCTGTAGCAAAAAACATCCCTCATGTCCCTTTCACAGAGCAGGAAGTACAACAGATAAAGCAGAAACTGTTGGATGAGCAAGAGAGCCAGGAAAGAGAAAGAAAAACAAAAGCGGACAGAGACTTAAAGGGCAAACCTGCATCTTTACCAGATAGCCCTAAATCCAGCCCACAGCCATCACCACTGCCCTCACCACCTCCTAGCAGCCCTCCACAGGAAGATAAGGAGGCTGAGGACAGACAAGAAGAAAGGCAAGCAGAAGATCAAGAGCAAAGACAAGAACCTGAGCCAAAAGAAGAGACCAAGCCTGAAACTAAGCAAAAAGGATTAGATGAGGCTTACTATGCATTTTTGGACCTGCTAGCTGCAGGCTATACGAAGGAAGAAGCCGCCACAGTCGCATTTGACTTGGCGAGGACAGGGCCTAAAGAACAGATGCAAGGCATCAGGCTAGTGGAGCTAAAAGAAATTGCTACAGACACGGTACACCTGCACCCGCCCTCCAATGACTGGGACGTGGTGATGACAAAGCTAGCCGATTTGAGGGCACAATCCATGGCTTCAGAGAAAGAAATGACAACTCTCAAAGCCACTGAAGAAAATATCAAAATGGAAGTACATTCTCTGCAGGCACAAAGCCAAGGGCAAAAGGAGAGAGAAGCCGACCTACAGGCCAGCTTGGCAAGGGCTCTACAAAACTGCCAAGCAATGGAAGAAGAAAATCAGGAAGCAGCAAAAAGAATACAAACAGTTGAAGAAGAGTGTCAGCAGCCAGCAAGTCATTGCGAGATGCCGAGAAAGAAAGAGATAATCTGACACTACAGCTGGCAGAAGAAACGAAAAAAGTAGAGGCCATGAGTAATGCCAAGGAAAGAGCAGAGATAGAACAAGAAGCAAGCCTGGATGAAGTCCTTGAGCTCAAGGACCAACTAAAAGTCAAAGATCAAACCATCCAGAGGCTGCGAGCATCACCTGCTAGAGTCAGAGCTACGAGCTCGACTCAAATCATTTCTGAGAGTCAACTCTACGAAGAGCAAATGCAAGAACTTTTGAAAGAATTGACTCTCGAGAAAAAGCAGAGATTGATGATGGTTGAAGGTTCTATAGTCATGCAAACTAGAATGGAAGAGGTCCAAAAAGCCCTGCAAGAAGAAGTGGAAAGCATGAACATAAAGCTCGAGGAGGCGGAAAGAATAAACGCCGAACTTAATGACCTCCTCGTGAATATGGGCGGACAAGCTGAAGCGGAAAAGCAAACACTCCTCAGGCAAATTGAGGAGTTGAAAGGCCAGCAAGGAGGAGAGGCAGAAAGCTCAGGGCCAGCCGCCAATGAGGGCATAGACCTCAAAAATGTGGCAGATCCTGTGGACACACCTATGCAAGAGGAAATCATAGCAGGATCCTCTCAAGAGCCACAGGATCTAACACAAGAAGAGGAGGAAAAATTGCGTAAGGCAATAGAGGAAGAGCTCAGAGAAACCACGAAGGAAGCCTTGGAGTGGGAGCAGAGGGTCTTCAAATCTATGACCATTCAAAAGATCGACGCCAGCAATCTCAGGCGCGAGTGGCTTCAACCCTCTCTCCCATATCCATTGTTGAAATATGAGGCAGCTACAATAAACAAGCGGATCAGAGAAGAGCCAGCTATACCTCTCTACAATGCAGACACCTCAAAGCCAGAAGGAGTTAAGCTTATTGTGGATTCTCAGCCAAAGTGGAGGAAGGCTTGGCTTACAAAGTACCCACAATACCTAATCCACTGGGTAGAGGCACCTAAAAATATCAGAGACAACCTCAGCTTCTGTCCTCTACCAAGGTTTAGGATGTGGAAGGCACATGAAATTTTGCAAAGAAGCCAACCCACTTGGCTGAACTACCCAAAGCTGTCGGGCGTGAAGGCAGGTGAGAGAATAAGTGTCCAATACATGGTGAAAACCCTAACGGGCGCCATAAAATTGTTCACTGGCTCGCCTGACCTTACATGCATTATGATGAGGAAAATTTACAGAACCATCTTAGCAGTGTTCGAGACCTTCAAGCCAGGCTAGGTGACTGAATGCATCTTCTTCTTCCAGGATACATACAGATGCGCCTATGATCTGTCAGGTCAGCCTTCCAAGGAGGTGATACATGCGCTCTATCAAAGGATCATGTTTCTACCATCCTATCACCTCCAGGCTTTTGAAGAAGCATTCTATACAGGGTTCTTCACCATGAATACGGACATTTTTGGCCCAACAATGCTGAACCTACATGCCACGTACGAATCACTACTAAAGATGCGGGAAACGATAAGATGAAGCAGCACATCAAAGCCATGTCGGGGACGACATGAGCAAGGAGGGGGGGAGTGTTAGAGGTTGGACACACCCCACAACAGTAACTACTTGGAGGATTATTATTTTTTGTAATTATTCATTCATTGAGGAAAACCTGATTTTTCACCTTGTAATTATTGGGACTTACAGAAGTTTCCAGATTGTATCCCAGTTTTGATAGTTAGATTGAGCAGATGGTTGATTTTGGAACTTTAGGGTTTGAAAAATTGTAAGGTATATATACCACTTTTTGACCTTAATGAAAAAACCCTTTTGTCATTTTAAAACAAGTTGGAAGTCTGTGAGTGAGCGTACTGTGTACGAGAGAGAGAGTGTGTGAGCTTCATCGTGACGCTATGTGTGCTCCGGTGGTCGGAATCGAGTGCGGAGAAGTGCAACGTGTTGCCCCCGACGAGAGCTACGCGCCAATATCTACATTGCGCGTGTACGATCCGGTTTTGCGAGCTCCTTCTACGAGCTTCATCGGGTGTTTGGGTGAGTATACGTTGTCCGATTTTGCATTGCATCATATCCACGCATTCACATTGAGTAGAACTACACATTAGGCACTTTAGATTTCGAAAACGAAGACCTGCAGATTTCGGCCAAACATCCTACGTGTTTCTGCACCAGCTGTTTTGGGTCGGGATTTTGGTTCATAGACCTTAGGGAGAGCGATCTATTGGTATTAGTAGGGTCTCCTTCAAGTTCTATGGCTTTTCGAGATTGTTTGATGGGTGTTCGGCTCTAGACAGCGTTGTAGGAAGTTTCCTCTTATGCACTCTTGAAGGCTGTGACTTAGAAAATCGGTAGAGACGTCTGTAGGAATTAGTTAGGAGTCGGTCGAGTGTAGGTTGACACCTTATGCTTGCTTCCACGCGCCTGCAGGTCGAGATTTGTCCTTAGCTGACATTACATGTTAGGTGAGTTCTCGCTGTGCTGACGTCCGTCGCGGCGTATCCGTCCAACAGACTATCCTCAAGATGAAAACATTAGAGTCAACGCATATTGCATCGAGTATGGAGTTACTCATTTGATTCTTGATTGTCCTAAGAACCCAAGCAAAGGAGCAAAAACTACCTTGAACATGCTGGAAGCAGTGCCCTCCGGTGGAGGGTCAAAAAACGAGACATTAATACCTATGCAGGCAGCGACACGAGCCCAAGCTCAAAGAATGATGAACGAACCCATAATTGAAGAGCAAAAAACCGATGCCCCAAGTTCAAAAACGAAAAATCCGAGAAGCGCTTGGAAAGCTAGAAAGGCGCGTATGAAAGCCAGGAAAGAACGAGAGCAAACGGCTCTATCCGAGGATTTAAAACACACAAAGGATATATTAGAGCGGTTAGAGGATCTAGCTAGCCTAAGCTCACACACTGCGGCAACCATAGCACCCAAGGAAATAGCATAACCCAAAAGTTCAAGATCAGGAGGATCAGTACTGGCAAACAAATGAGCAGTTAGATGCAATTTTAAATGCTTACGAAGCCAGACTCAAAAAGAACCAAACCCAAGAGCAAAGATGGATGACTTATCCATATGCTGAAATAGAAAAACAGAGGCTGGAAATATGTAAAAAGATGATTGAAACAGCTCAATCTTTGATAGAAAACCCGCTTGGTAAGCCTGCAAATTGGCATGAAGTACCAGCTCCAACCCCTATCAAACCAGCTTTAGAGGAACAAGTAGAAATGAAGGAAAGACTTACGAATGCTTATGAGTCTAGGGGAGAGCCTATCATAGCGTGAAACACAATAGATGAGACAAGTGACGGATTCCAGCCTAAAACATTGGCAGAAATGGTAAGGATTGTAACGATCTAGATGATCTGTGGAAGCAAATCCGTGAGGCCAACGAAGCTAGCAGGGTGAGTTACCACATGAACAGCACGAGAAAAGAGAAAAATGAAATCTTACCTCCTATTAAAGAATTTGAGGCAAGATCACAAATGAACTTTGATATACATTCACAAGGGGGAGACCAGGGATCGATTAGTTCGGGGCACAGCCAACCAGAATCACTGAAAACTCTACCCTCTTACCTAGGAGAGTATGAAGCCAAGTCTGAGGTGAGATCAATCCCATCTCAAAGACTTTCTTCTAACAGAGTGATGGATTCCCAAGGGCTGATTGAGTTATTGTCCACCCCGGTGGCATGCACAATCACATTAGCCGAACTCCTAAGGTTACGACCAAACATGTTGACCACAGTAGACAAATGCCTAGAAAAATTTGGAGTGAAAGACCCCACCTCGAAGCTTCAGGAAGGGATCAGAGAATTGGACAGGCCTCAACTAAACACTAGGCCAGTACCTTTAAACAAGGTTGGAGAGTATTGCGAGGGAGAAGATGGAAACACCACGCTACCAGTAGAATTCCAAGGAGTAGTTTCCAAAGCTATTCTTGACAGTGGAGCAGGAGTTGCTATCGCCACCAAGGAAATCTGGAAAAAATGGGGAAAACCAGCTTTGAGAGCTACCAGAATGAAATTACAATTGGCAGATGGGTTCATGGAGAAGCCTCTAGGACTCTTAGAAAAAGTGATTGTCACCTCATGCGGAATCGAGTATGAGCATACATTTGTAATAGTCAATTTCGACAAAAAAAACAATTACGAGATCATCTTGGGAAGACCATTCATGCCACAATTAAAGATGGTCCAGGATTGGGGTTACGACCACATATACCTCAGACATGCCGAGACAACAACCAAAATACACCTGAAAAACCATAGTTACAAAGATGTGAACCAGACACCGGTGAAAGAGTTTGATTCAGCTACATTAGCAGGGTCGGCCGGAACTCCCAACATGGTTAGGACAACAAAAAGAGCTATGGATGTGCAGAGCTTCACATTGTGAGAGCTTAAAAAGAGAGGAATGCGTCTTAGAAAGAGCTATTAAGGACAAGGATTATTATTCCAGAACGTTTTCCTGAAGATGCCTTGGAACCTCTAGAATGGGAACACATACTAGCAACATTGGATGTCTGGTGAGAAGCCTCAGCCGGTCTATATAGCAACTGATTTAGAGCCTGAAGAAGAAGAACTGCTAACACAACTTCTCAAGAAGTATAGAGATGTGTTTGCATGGTCCTACAAAGACCTCAAAGGAGTTGATCCATCGATATGCCAACATACAATTCCTTTGAAATCGGATGCCAAACCTAGCAAACAGTGTCCTTATACTAAATATAATGACACATTTGCTAAACGAATCAAAGAAGAGATTGAAAAGCTGATGGATGTTGAATTCATCTATGAAATTGAACATACAGATTGGGTGTCACCCATTGTGGTTGTTCCCAAAGAGAGCGAAAAACTGCGAGTGTGTGTAAACCTCAAAAAGGTAAATGGAGCCATCATAAGGGACAATTATCCCTTGCCGATCACAGAACATGTACTTGAGAGGGTGGTCGGGAAACGGGCTTATTCCTTTCTAGATGGGTTTTCAGGATACAACCAACTGGCAATTGAATAGAGGATCAACACAAAACAGCGTTTGCCACAGAATGGAGAATATATGCGTATTGAGTTATGCCTTTTGGCTTAACTAATGTCCCAACTACCTTTCAAAGGTTAATGATGCATGCTTTCAAAGAATACCTGAGAATATTCTTAGAAATATACATGGATGATATTTGTGTATACTCTCTTCTACGAGAGGAACCTAAAAAAGTGTATTTTTATGGTTAAGCAAGGCTGCATCTTAGGACACATTGTCTCAAGAAATGACATAACCACAGACCTAGATAAAATCAAAGTCATAGTAGACATTCCCAGGCCTACTAATGCGAAACAAGTGCAATCCTTCATGGGACACTGCGGATATTATCGAAGATTCATATATATGTATGCAGTCAATTTTGTTAGTCAATTTTGACTGGACTGAGGAGTGTGAAACTTCATTCCAAAAGCTGAAGGAAAACCTTGTATCATCACCTGTACTTAAAGCACCAAATTTGGAAAAGATATTCCATGTTCACATTGATGCATCTGCATATGCAATCGGGAGTATTCTGGCTCAACCTGGAGACAAAACAATGGATTTTCCAGTTTGTTACGCAAGCCGAAAGTTAAATAGTACGGAAAAGAAATACACAACCACTGAAAGAGAGGGATTAAGAATGATTTATGCTATAAAGAAATTTCGGCATTATTTGCTCGCAAAGAAATTTGTGTTCTTCACAGATCATCAAGCTCTTTCATATCTAGTAAATAAACCATGCAATACAGGGAGGATTGTACGTTGATTTATTATATTGCTAGAGTTTGATTTCACAGTGGTAGTCAAAAAGGATAAAACTCATCTACGGGCGGATCATCTTTCAAGGCTACACAACGGGGAAGCTCCTAAAGGAGTAGATGATGACATACCATATGCTTATCTTTTCAATAATGAAATGATACCCAAATGGTCTCAGAAAATTGTTAGCATTCTTTCCTTTAGAGTTAGGTTTGATAACACGGAAGACAGATCCAAACAACAAACAATTCGACAAACAAAAAACTTACAGTTGATTGCAGGACGGCTGTATCATCTAGGATCGGATCAAATTCTACGATTATGTATAAATCCAGAGGAATTCGAGTGTTCTCTTGAAGAAGCGCATGTCCAGGATTGTGCATTTCATTGTTCAACAGTGAAAACACACCAGAGACTGAAACAATTAGGGATTTATTGGCCAACTATGTACGCGGACACACATGCTTATGTTAACAATTGTACTATATGTAGTGCCAAACGACCAGTGGATCACGCGACATTGTTTCAAGTAAGCATTGCCCCTGCATGGAGTCAGTATATCATTGATTTCTTAACCACAAGGACGTTTCCTGAAAACATAACAAGAGCACGGAAAAGGGCTATAGAGTTGGAGGCTCGTGACTTTCAGTTAATTGGAAACCAACTCTATAAGCGAGGAAAGAACAATCAACTTAGAATCTGTGCAAGTGAAAGCGAATACCTACTGATTCTAGAACACGCACATGGTGGAATAATTGGAGGCCATTTTTCAGGCGATAAGACGGCAAAAATTGTCTTAACTGCAGGAATATGGTGGCCTACATTGCATATGGATGCTGAAGAGTTTGTAAAGTGTTGTGACACTTGGCAACGCACCAAGGTGCCGATAAAGAGGGATGAGATGCCACTACGACCAATGATGGGAGCAAGGGCATTTGCAAAATGGGGCATTGATTTTGTGGGACCTATTTCACCACCTGCATATCGCACCCATACCCAATATATCATTGTGGCTACGGACTATCTCACAAAATGGGCGGAAGACAAGACAACACAAAAAGCAGATGCAAGAACCACTGCATAATTTTTATATGAAAATGTCTTTGTAAGATACGGTTTACCAATAGAAATTGTCGGTGATCGAGGGACACATTTTCTTAATGAAGTCATTGAATATCTGCTAGAGGAATTCATGGTCATACATAGAAAATCTGCTCCATATCAACCACAGGCAAATGGACAAGCTAAGGCCACAAATAAAACACTATGCACGGTTCTCACTAAAATTGTATCACAGTCAAGAACAGACTGGGATCAGCAGTTACACTCAACACTATGGGCATACAAGGTAGCATACAAAACATCGATAGGAATGACACTGTACAACATGGTGTTTGGCCTAAATGCTATATTACCCATAGAGTTTTTAATTCCAACTCTACGAGTAGCGAAACGCTTAGAATGGACAGGGCACGAGCTCTCTTCAAGAATAGATGATCTTGAAAAGCTAGATGAACTTCGCCTGAGAGTTGTAGCTTCGATCTATGATAAAAAGAGAAGACAAAAAGAGTTTTTTGACAAGCATGTGCGGACGAAAGATTTCAAAACAGGTGATTATGTACTTGTTTATACCTTGAAGCAACATGCCAAAAAACTTAAAAAGCGAGGGATGGGACCCTTTGTGATTAGTGACCTATCACAAAGCGGAGCTGTCAAGCTTGCTACATTAGCAGGTGAAGAAATGCCAAATTGGATTAGTGGGTGTCGATTAAAGAAATATCACTTACCACTAACACAGGATATGCTTCAACAAATCCATCAAGAAAAACAACGGATGAAGGAGAAACAGAGGGTAAGAGAAGAAGCTCAAGCAGAAGCAAAAGAATGCATTGCAAAAAGAAGGCTTCTACGACAACAACAACAATCTAGAACACCGTTGCGAATCAATGCCAATCGACTAACTAATTTTGACGAAGACACAGTGGAGCCAATAATTGCAGTCAAAGTGGGTAGCAATCAAGTTGCATCGACGGCATTGCTTGATTCTGGAGCTCAAGAAAATTTGATCTCTTACAGATTATACAAAAAGCTCAAGCCCAAAGGTCAACTTCATCCTACTCCACAAGTGCTGGAAAGTAGTACATCACATTCACTGAAAACATTGGGCTGGACTATATTGCATGTACAAATACATCAATATATTTACCCACACAAGTTTTATGTGGTCGAGGATGAAAGCACACAACACCCCATGTTTTTGGGACAACCTTGGCAAAAAGAGTACAATGTGCAGATAGATTGGAATGCGAATGCAGTCAAAATTCAGCATGCACAAGAACAACAGGTGGTAGCCTTTGCCCAGCAACCCCGGAATAATCAGTTGCCAGCAATGCAATCACTGGATAAAGAGCCAAAAGGAAGGGTGCCACTAAAGAAAAATATGATACCCAAGGCTAACAAACAGAGAACCGCCAAGCATGTTCACTACAGGTATAAAAAGTCACCGACCGCAGTGCAAAGATCAGAGTTAGCAACACGAGAAAAACAAGTATGGGTGCGGAAGGTTTAGAAGGGACATGGCAGACAAGCCACAATACAACAGAAGAATTCAACAAAAGCAGATAGTTCAACCAAAAACCAAGCGAATGAAAAAGATATGGATCCCAAACAAAATTCTTAGCAACAACTCCAATTCGACTCGCATCTGGATCCCGAAACCGAAGCAAAAGAAACTCCCTTCAGTACAAGCAACATTGGAAGGCAGACAACTGCATATGAAACCGGCAAACCGATTGATGCGGGTACCAATCAGCAACAAAACAATGGCAACCGAGGCAGTAGCAATAAACCTACAAAAATCGGCAAGGCAAAGCTACACATGGAAAGAAAAAGAGACAAGGTCTACGGCCAATTCCGCCACGAAAATTCTCTCCACGGAGACAACTATGGCCATATCAACAGTAGCGGCAAAGCAAGCAACTTTTGCAAGCAAGACAATCAAACAAAGAGCAGTAGAGTTACAGCTCTTACTTGCAAAGAAAACAGGAAACCTCGACGGCAAATGCCAATAAGCATCTTGCTTATACCCTTCTCTTGCACAGCATTAATTTTTCCATGCATTGATCGAGTATGCATAATATAGGGCCACATTACACGGCCAAGCATTAGCACAATTTTTTTCAACCCGTGCACGGCACATACACCGAGGTGACACCTTGTCGTCCAAGAGGACTCCGGCTAGGAGGGGGGGAGGCATTCTCAAATGCGGATCCAATGGCAAAAAGAGCAAAAAAGGGCATGTTTTTCGACTATTTTTAAGGGTTGCTGTTTGATTGCAAAATTTTCTGGACTAACCCAAGTACATATGCCCTTATACAACATGAATAGACAAGTATATGGGGCCAAACGCCAAATCAAGCCCCTAGGTGTGTGTATATAAGTAAAAATAGCCATTTTCGAACAAAATATTGGTAAAACGGAGAAAACCGGCCATAAAAATTGCATGTGAGTGTATATAATGTTTTGCGGTGATGTTTTTGATTTATTATGATTTTTGGGGATTTTTTTGGGTTTGATTTGCTATTTTCCTTTTAATTTTGCTAATAAAAACTTCAAAAATACAAAAGGCAGGTGAAGAACGGTCGTAATGAAAAATAGAAAATATGGGGATGATCAGTGACTATAGGACAACCTATGGTACAATGGGGTGCAATTATGAGACTGGAGCGGAAAGCGTGTTTTGGCCAGATTTTGACCGAAACGTCAAATTTCTTGTAAACTGGGCAAATGGAGTCCAAATCAAGAAATTTTTGAGCCTAAACCATATCTCACAAGATGTTGGGAGCACATGTCAAATTTCATGAAAAGTGGTTCGGGGACCCCCATTATAAGAAATTTTCACTTCATTTTAAGCTCATTTCCACTATTGACTTTTGAGAGAGAGCTTCTGCCACCTAGAGCGAACGGAACTTCCAGCAGCTTCTACGACGCGCACGACTACCCGACAGGTTCCATACATGAGAGGTAGGCTCACCACCTTGAGCTTTTCGCGCATGTTTGTTGTTTTGTCGCGAAAACTAGCATAGGGTTCACACAGAAAGCGGGCAGTAGAGACCTACAAGTAGAAGTGGCCACCTAACGGCTAACCCAAAAGCAATGAGACTTCATCAACAGCTTACCCTAGCATAGGAGACCAGTCTTGGATGCCCAAAGATAGTAGAAAACCATCGGGAAAAACCCTAATTCCTAGATCCCCGCAAGAGGCCACCAAATGGGAAATCGGCAGAGAGGCGCCCAAATGCCACCAAAATTCATGGGTAGGAGCATCTCGACATGCTCGACAAGTCTATGTAGCCCACATGACCAAAAGGTGATCCGAAACGGCACTAAACTTCAGAAACGGCATCAGACAAACAAAGCGTCAAATAGCTCTCGCGGCCAAACCGCATGTCCGTTTGTCACCAAACTTCACGAGCGGCTTTCCTAGACCATCAACAACCAAGTCCTATGGTGGTAGACCACCACAAGTCATCGAATATATGAAAACGCAACCATGGGTGCTTTTAGAGCAACAAATTACCAAACGGAGCTCCGGTGAAGCCAAAGTCGACAAAAACCATACGGCAAGGATCCCCAAGGGATCGGGAAGCTATGGAGACTAACATCAAGAAATTTCATCGCCAAAAAGCACTCCAAAAGTCAGAAAACAGCTCGGAGGCTCTAAAATCCACACAGGGAGTTTTTTTTTTCTATCTATTTGACTTTTTTGTTGAAATAAGGCTTAAAAGGGACTCAGGGGGACTAAGGGCAGGCACCAGTAGCACCTTCAGTAAAAATTTCATCAGGAGACATCCTACGCGTAGGATGTCTCAAGGCCATTTTTGGGCACAAAACCCAACATTTTTCATTTCCCAAAGTTTCTAAATGACCTTTACATGCTAGCCATCAAGTTTCATCACATTTGGACAAAAATTGACCTCATATGTATGAAAAAACGCAAAGTTAGGGCATAGAGGCAATAATGGGCCATAGACCTACCAAAACTTGTCCAAATCACATGAAACTTGCACAATACATTCATGAGCACATTGCCAACCAATCTGTGTGGTCACCTACAAAAAATGTTGGAATAAACATCCTACGCGTAGGATGTCTAAATGACATTTTTGGCCCACAGATGATGTTTTTCAATTCCAGATATTTTCATATCACCTTCAAGAGCTCAGATATCAAGTTTCAAGCCATTCTATTATTTTTGACCCCCAACACCTCCAAGATACACTTTTTGAGCCCAAAAACACTACACATGGTCTTACCAACACCAATCCTTGTCCAAATCAAAATCCAAGAGCATGGCCATAGTCCACAGGCCAAGAACTACCCACAGAACAAATCTCAAGCTATTTTGATGAAAAAGACATCCTACGTGTAGGATGTCTCTAGCATAATTTTGACCTTATGTGCAAGAAATGACATCATGGGAGCCATTACCATGGTGCAAGGAGCCCATATATCAAATTTCAACCCATTTGGATATCATTTGCCACCTGTTGTGGACATCCTACCCAATTTATGAGCCTAAAGCCTGCCCAAAAATGCACTTTTTGATGCCCACATCCAATTCCAATCACATAGCCATGTTGCACAGGCCAAAGGCCACCAGCCTGCCAAGTTTCACCAAAAACTGATGAAAAAGAGATCCTACACGTAGGATGTCTAAATGATAAATTTTGGCCAGAATTATAATGTGAGCCCATGTAGGGTTTCCCAAGTTCCTTTTAAGTTTTATTTTCAATTTCCAAGTCATTTGGATAGTTAAAACTCAGTTTCTCAGCTGATATGGAAAAAACGCTAACTTCGAACTACTGAGTGCAACAGGATCTATGGCAGTCGCAAAATCACCGGCAAAGAAGTAGAGGATGACCATTAAAACTATTTGGCAGAAGTGGAGCCGTTTGTCATCCTAAAAGGAACTCTAAAGCCAACCAGCACGTGGATTCAAGAGGACTTGCTAGAGTCTAATGATCTGAAGATCTACCAAGGCGTGTTCAAAGACACTGAAGGAAATGTAATAGAGCTACCCATGCTACCTCGGGAGCTCAATGAGTTTGTCAAAAGCAAGATGGCAGAGTACCTGGAGAAGATAGATCTCCATAATTATTTTGAAGCTGTGCCAGGTGGAATTGACATAAAAAGAGTATGGGAATTTGTGACTACAATCAAAGAAGATGGAGTGGCCAGAGTTACGGATCTGCAGGGCAAGCTGGACACTGTGATTGTAATCACAGAGAAAGTAGTGGCAGCTGCACTAGACCTCTCTAACAAAGGGGATAGTGTAACCAAAAGAAGTGATGAAGTCAAGGTGTACACAAAAAAGAAAAGCAACTACACCTTTGAAGACATTGCAAACCCTAAAGTGGCAACCAGTATTTCCATACGTATACAAAGTGGCCACAAAAGTACAGAATGCCGCCTGGAGCAATAGCCACAACCTTCACCTGGGTAATGCAGAAGAGCAAGCCGAAGGTGATCAACTATGTGGCTTATATCCATGACAATCTGGTAAAGATGGGCAACAAGAACCCCACCTACATTGTGCCGGGTGAGCTGATCACGAAAGTGGTTTATGGGGCATTGCACGCCAAGGGAAGATGGCCTGACCCTCCATCACAGAATGACTGGCTAAGGCTCAAGGAAGATAAAGAGGATGAACCGCTCAAAGCTCCCAGAGTAGCAACACGTTTGAAGCGCCGGTTAGAGACCGTGCAAGAGGAGCAGCCAAAGTTGAAGAAGGGAAAGAAGGAATCTGTACAAGTGCTGTTCAAAGAGACAAAATCACAGAAAGCGGCATGGCTAGAGCGGCTAATGGAAAGCTTCAGAGCCGAAAGAGCCCTCAAGGGAGATTTGAAAGAATTATGGAAGCCATCACTGGAAACCATGTCGGGATCATCCCGAAGGGTGCACAGAGACACGTTTGAAGATTATATCAAAAATTTTGAGATCTTGGATGCTACAGTAGAAAATATCCCAAATGTACCATTTACAGAAGCAGAAGTGGATGAAGTCCGACGGCAACTGCTAGAAGAGCAGGAAGGCCAAGAGAGAGAGAGAGAGAGAGAGAGAGAGAAAGAGAAAGGAGGACAGGGACTTCAAGAAAAAGCCGGCAACTCCACTGTCCAGCCCGGATTCCAGCCCACCGCCATCACCACCTCCTCGTAGCCCTCCACAAACTCAACAAAAGGAGGAGCTAGACAAATCTGAAGATCAAGAAGATTCAAGGCAAGAACAGAGCCAAGAGCAAGAGCAAAAAGAAGAAGCTAAGCCCAAACATGAGCAGCCAGAGCGAGATAAAGCAAGGTTTAATACGTTTCTTGATCTACTAGCTGCGGGATATTCAAGAGAAGAGGCAGCCACAGTCACATTTGACTTGGCAAGCACAGGGCCCAAAGAACAGATGCAGAGCCGGCGGGTGGTTAGTGCAGTGGACCTGCAGCCACCCACCAATGATTGGGATGTGGTGATGACCAAGCTAATCGGGCTCAGGGCACAACCAATGGCCACGGAAAGTGAGATGGTTAATCTCAAAGCCAATGAAGTTTTTATCAAATCCGAAGTAGACACACTAAAAAAACAAAGCCAAGGGCATATAAAGAAAGAAGAAGAGTTGCAAGCCAGTCTAGCCATGGCATTGCAAAGATTCCAGGAGATGGAAAGAGAGAATCAGGCAGCAGCTCAAAGACTGCAAGGAGCTGAAGAAGAATACAGAAAACTCAGCAAGTCATTGATAGATGCAGAGAGGGAAAGGGACAACCTAACCCTACAACTTGCTGAAGAGTCCAAGGAAGTGGAAGCCATGCGGAATGCCAAAGAGAAGGCAAAGATAGAGCAGGAGGCTAGCCAGGATGAGGTCATCGAGCTCAAAGACCAGATTAAAGTTAAAGATCAAACCATCCAACGGCTACGGGCATCTCTTGCCAGAGTCAGAGCTACTAGCTCGACTCACACCACTTCAGAGAGTCAGCTTTATGAAGAATAAATGAAAGAGCTCCAAAAGGAGTTAACCTTAGAGAAAAAGCAGAGGCTGATGATGGCCGAGGGGTTAGTGGTCATGCAAACCCGCATGTAAGAAGAGCACAAGGCAATGCAGAATGAGCTGGAAACCATCAAGAGAAAGATTGAGGAGGCGGAGAAGATAAATGCTGATTTGAACGACCTCCTTGTGAATATGGGAGAGCAAGCTGAAGCAGAAAAGAAGACATTCCAAAAGCAAATAGAAGAGTTGAGAGGCTAGCAGACAGAAGAGCAGTTCAGCACCAGCGGGCCAGAAGCCATGGAAGGAATAGATTTAGAGAATGTGGTAGATCCTGTGGACACACCCATGCAAGAGGAAATCCTTGTAGGACCCTCTCAAGAGCCACAAGATCTGACACAAGAAGAAGAAGAGAAGCTGCGAAAGGCCATAGAAGCAGAAATCAGAGATACGGCCAAAGAAGCCTTGGAATGGGAGCAGAGGGTCTTTAAATCAATGACTATTCAAAAGATAGACGCCAGCAACCTTCGGCGTGAATGGCTACAGCCCTCTCTCCCATATCCTCTGCTAAAGTACGAAGCTGCTACAATCAACAAAGGAATTAGAGAAGAGCCAACAGTGCCACTATACACAACAGACATCTCCAAGCCTGAAGGGGTAAAGTTGAAAGTTGACTCTCAACCCATATGGAGAAAGGCATGGCTTACAAAATATCCATAGTATCTAATCTATCTGGTAGAGGCACCAAAATTCATCAGAGATAACCTAAGTTTCTACCCTCTACCAAGGATGCGGACGTGGAAGGCCCATGAGCTATTGCAAAGAAGCCAACCTACTTGGCTAAATTACCCGAAGCTGCCAGGCTTGAAGGCAGGCGAGAGAATAAGTGTTCAATACATGGTGAAAACCCTAACGGGCGCATCAAATTGTTCACTGGCTCGCCTGACCTATCTTGCATTATGATGAGAAATATTTGCAAAACACTTTTGGCAGTCTTCGAGACATTCAAACCAAGCCAGGCGACAGACAATATCTTCTTCTTTCAAGATACATACAGATGTGCATACGATCTGTCTGGTCACCCTTCCAAGGAGGTGATACATGCATTGTATCAAAGGATCATGTTTTTGCCATCCTATCACCTCCAGGCCTTTGAAGAAGCTTTCTACACCGGCTTCTTCACAATCAGCACTGACATATTCGGCCCCACACTACTAGCTCAACATGCAAGATATGAGTCACTGCTCAAGATGAGAGAAAGCCTAAGATGAAGAAGCAGCTCAACAGCCATGTCGGGGACGACATGAGCAAGGAGGGGGGGAGTGTTAGAAGCTGGACACACCCTACGGAACATGACTGCTCGGCAGATTATTATTTTTTGTAATTATTCATTTATTGAGAAAACTCAACATTCCACCTTTGTAAATATTGGGGCTTGCAGAAGTTTCCAAATTGTATCCCAGTTTTGACACTTAGATTGAGTAAATGGTTAAATTGGAACATTAGGGTTTGAGAATTGTAAGGTATTTATACCACTTTTTGACCTTAATGAAAAAACATTTTGTCATTTTAAAAAAGTTTGAAGTCTGTGAGTGAGCGTACTGTGTACGAGAGAGAGTGAGAGCTTCATCTTGACGCTACGCGTGCACTGGTGGTCGGAATTGAGTGCGGAGAAGTACAACGTGTTGCCCCCGACGAGAGCTACATGCCAATATCTACATTGTGCACGTACGGTCCAGTTTTGCGAGCTCCATCTACGAGCTTCATTTGGTAATTCGGTGAGCATACGTTATCCGTTTTCGCATTTCAACATATCCACGCGTTCGCATTGAGTAGAGCTACACATTAAGCACTTTAGATTACGAAAACGACGACCCGCAAATTTCGACCAGACATCCTACGTGATTTTGCATCAGGTGTTTTGTGTTGGGGTTTTGGTTCATAGACCTTAGGGAGAGCGACCTATTGGTGTTAGTAGGGTCTCCTTCAAGTTCTGTGGCGTTTCGAGATTGTTTGATGGGTATTCGGCTCTAAAAAGCGTTGTAGGAAGTTTCCTCTTATGCACTCATGAAGGCTGTAGCTTAGACATTGGGTAGAGACCTCTATAGGAATTAGTTAGGAGTCGGTCGAGTGTAGGTTGACACCCTATGCTTGCTTCCACGCGCATGCGGGTCAAGCTTCGTCCTTAGTTGACAAATCTTGTTAGGTGAGTTCTCGCTGTGCTGACGTCCGTCGCGGCGTATCCGTCCAACTCTCTCTCTCTCTCTCTCTCTCTCTCTCTCTCTCTCTCTCTCTCTCTCTCTCTCTCTCTCTCTCTCTCTCTCTCTCCAAAGCCCATTCCCCCACTCGGCTGACTGTTGGGCTTCTTCCAACCATTGTAGCACCTGGACCTAGCTGCTGGTGACTCACCACCTTGCTCCCCAGCTCCTGCCACGTGGACGTCTGAATTCGCTCTTCCATAATATAACTATTTCTTTTTTTTTCTCTTCCTACTCTCATGCTCTCTCTCTCTCTCTCTCTCTCTCTCTCTCTCTCTCTCTCTCTCTCTCTCTCTCTCTCTCTCTCTCTCTCTCTCTCTCTCTCTCTCTCTCTCTCTCTGATATAGATCTGCTCCCCACTCCCTGGAGCCACCCCCACAAATGTAATGTCATGGGAATCATGTTTTTTTCGATGACTTGTGGCGATGATGATTCGCCAATCAAATTTAAAGCTCGCAAATGCTTCGACACCTGGCTAAAAATCAAATGCTCGCAAATGCCCGTCTCATCGCCAAGCATTCTCTGCAGCACACACGCCCTACTTTCACATAGGTTGCGGGCCGCATCACCTCTCTCTCTCTCTCTCTCTCTCTCTCTCTCTCTCTCTCTCTCTCTCTCTCTCTCTCTCTCTCTCTCTCTCTCTCTCTCTCGTCAATATGGTCAGCCCAGAAGCGGGTGACCGCGCGACCATAGGGGTCCTTGGGGAGGAAGGATGCTGCATCAGCAGACTGCTAAGCTTCGCCAATGTATTACTCGATGCCCTTGGCCTTCAGAGCAATGAGGACCGGCATCAAGCCAAACATGTTGAGCCATGTGTTGAGAACTCAAACATTGTCTAAAGGCATTGTTTGCGAGCGAAAGCCATGGTTTGTGAGCGAAAGCAAGCATGCAGAAGAGGAGTGGGCCTCGGTTTGAGAGAACTGTTGGTGAAACGACTGAATGTATGTATGTATGTATGCCTGCCCTAGCCGACTCTCTGCTGCATAGAGGAGCTTCTGGAAGGTGCTAGAAGACCTCAATTTTCATGAGTATTGCTGCTCGCATGCTTTCCATTTCGTGGACGCCTGAATTCGCTCTTCCATAATATGGTATAGATAGATAGATTCATCCTCCACTTCTACCTACACTTCACAATGTGGCTAAAGAAGCGCTCTATTTTACAATGCCAACATGACCTGTCCTTTCGATTCGATTGAAGAGTGACACAAGATAAAGAGTCGATGTTGACTTTATAGCTTGGAAAATTTCGTGAGGACTCCTGAGGAGGCCCTCCTCTCACACTCTCTCTGTCTCTCTCGCAGACGCGCGCGCGCACGCACGCACACACACACATTTGCAGATGGAGAGCCCTCTGCAATCAAAAGAAGAGCTTATATCTTGCAAGAAGAGCAAAGGAAGCAAATACATATGTTGGGTGGTAACGCTGCTCTCAGGGGCCATCAGTGTCCTTGTGGTCTTCTCAAATGGTCTGGCAACCCACAAGCACTCACAGTCCGTTTACATAGTAGGGGTGACCCTCAGCAACGTCGCCATAGCCTTCCTTTTGGTCTGTCTGCGCTACGCCTATGGCATCAAAACGAAAGAGGATGTGAAGCGCACTGTGAATGCACGAGAGCTGGATATGGAAGCCGATGCAGAGTTTCTCAAAACCCTAACTGGCCTCCCAACCCGCTTCACATTCAAAGCTCTGGAATTGGCGACGCAGAACTTCAGCAACAAGCTCGGACGAGGTGGGTTCGGATCCGTGTATGAAGGCATTCTCTCTGATGGGACCAAAGTCGCTGTGAAGCGCCTCGAGCACGAGGGTCGTGGACAAAAGGAATTTTGTGCAGAGGTTGCGATCATATCGAGAATTCGGCACTTGAATCTTGTCTGCTTGAAGGGCTTCTGTGCGGAAGGAGCTGAGAGATTGCTCGTATATGAGTACATGCCTCGGGGTTCTCTTGATAGATGGATCTTCCAAGAGAAGAGCTCTATGTCGCCATTATCGACATTCCTCAGTTGGGAGACAAGGTATAATATTGCTCTTGAAACAGCGCGTGGTTTGGCTTACTTGCATGAAGAGTGTGAAGAGAGGATCTTGCATCTGGATGTGAAGCCGCAAAACATACTGCTGGATGAGCGGTTTCGTGCAAAGGTGTCGGATTTCGGGCTTTCACGGAGCATGGATAGAGCGCAAAGCAGGCTTGTGACTACTATGAGGGGAACCCCGGGTTACCTTGCTCCAGAGTGGCTTACCGATGCGGGTATAGACAGCAAAACAGATGTGTATAGCTATGGAATGGTAGTGCTTGAGCTTGTAAGTGGGCGTAGGAGCGTCGATCAATCGCAATCCAACCCAGAGCACTGGTTTTTACCCACAATGGCTTTTAAGAAGATGCAGGAGGAGCTTGTTTTGGATATGGTGGACCCTTTGTTGCATGGAAAGCTTGATGAAAGTGTCTGCAAGCAAGCTTGGACGATGTTGAGTATTGCACTATGGTGTATACAAGAGGAAGTCAGCGTAAGGCCGAAGATGAGCAGCGTTGTACAGATGCTGGAGGGCACCATTCCAGTAGAGAAGCCTCCTCTTTCGAACCTTTTTGTGTCGGAGAAACTTTCGCTTGACTCATCCCTAGTGTCCATCACGATTGCGGATTCAGAAACTCTCACCCTACCAAGATAACAACAACATGATGGTGCACCATTCTGATGGCACATGTAGGAGTTGCAGGTGGCCTGGATGGGCCTGAATTTACACATTTTTGATGTGTTTCCACTCATTTGTATTCTTTGTAAACATAGTGACAGATGTGCAGAAAAGCATCTGCTTTATGTTGTAAAGAGCCAGTCTTGGCAAGCTTCTCTGAGGCAGTTGGAGAATGGTTTCCCGGCCCTGGTCCGAATTGTATCGTATTATATATGGTTGTATATGAGCTTGCAATGTTCAAAGTTATGTTGTACCCTTTGAATCTGTGTGAGAGTGCTCCATTGTCAAGTCAAGAATCAATTTTGCATTCTCTTTATTTGGAATTTGAAGATGCTCTGCCAAGAGTTTGGTGGAAATTTTTGCATCATGCGTAGATGTGCTTATTAACATTGGCATTGATTAATACGAAATTAGGCGGCGTATGCCATCCTTGGTGTTGAATACAGTTTTTGCCCACCTTACAACAAAGCAAAGCATGTTAGGCCAACTCTTTGCCTGTGACTTGGCTGAATCATTCAAAGGGGCGCTCTTGCGCACATGCAGTCTCATATGCCTGATGGTTGCCCGTTTTGGAGAATGCAAGGCACGAATTGCCTTGCTCAGAATGCTCTTAGAAGGGATGAGAGCTAGAAATCATCATTTATAAGAACAGTTGAAGGCAGCACATGCATATGTAAATGATAGTATTTCTGAAAAGAAATTCTGAAATCGTGGGTAACAATGCGGCTCACATGCTGTTGATGCATCTGCATGTGGTGCCTTCAACTGTTCTTATAAATGATGGTTTCTAGCTCTCATCCCTTCCGTAAAGAAATTCTGAAATCGTGGGTAACAACACGGCTCACATGCTATTGATGCATATGCATGTGGTGCCTTCAACTGTTCTTATAAATGATGATTTCTAGCTCTCATCCCTTCCGTGTGTTGTTGGACCACCCTTGCAACAGAGTAGTCCTAATGGCTGTGTGCAGCGGTAGCATGTGAGTATAGCAATGTTACCCACGATTTCAAAAAAAAAAAATTGAAAATACTGTCATTGAATCTGAAGGTTGAGACCATCTACCCCTTGCTCCTTCAGCAAATATGACGGAAGGTAGTGCAGAATAACAAGAGAGAAAAAGGAGCCATACACAAAAGTATGGCCCTTCCTCATCTTTAGAAATGAGAGGGGCATACACATTCGTGCACTGGAGATGCGGGGTATCGATCCCCGTACCTCTCGCATGCTAAGCGAGCGCTCTACCATCTGAGCTACATCCCCGCTATTGACATCCAACCTCGACATAAAACAATATATAAAAAGCCTTTGCACTTTAGCTAGGCTTAGTTGACTCGAGGTCTTTCGACCTTTGAAATCCTCCAGTTTTCCACCTCGTCTCTTCATAAGCATCTTTGTCATACATACTATGACATTTGTTCACTTCATTGATTGACCACGTTTCTTGAGCCTTCAAGATTTGTCTTGTGCAATTGATTCTACTAAGATTCTCTTACTTCTTCGCAAGAACACGGATTTTGATCACCCAAGAAGTCGAGATTTAATTCATTACAAGAAAAGAGGTGTGATTGTGGATGGCATCTCCACCCATAAAAACTATGAATCCAAAGGCATCAAATAGATAAACTTGAAATAATTTCCAATAACAACAATATATACCAAAACAAATGCTTGAGTGGCCATATAGTGCATCCGATAGAGAAGCTAGCGCAAACAAAGCCCTTCATGATGCAAACAATCTCAATTTGATTAGCATAATTCGTGTAGCATACATAGTCATCCGCCAAGCTGTCACATTCCAAGACTTTGCGTTTTTAGAAAACACATCAAATAATAACCGGAGCAGCCTTCAAACTCCTTCCTGCCATAGTGATGGGCCCATGCCTATGCTTCTCATGTGAGATTTTGAAGCTCTTTAATGCGTATCAACCATCACTCTACTTTTTCTGAGGCAATGTCTAACAACTTATAAGTTGTAAGCACTCTCCACATTTGTGTCAACCAATTACAACTATGTCTTTTGGATCAATACTCTGTACTCTTTACGATGTAAAATCTAACAACTCATGAGATTAGTTTGTCTCCCCATTCTTGAATGTTGACCAAGAGCAAATCCTCCTTCTGGGTGTCCATGCTAGGTATCCTCCTTTCCATGCCAAGCTCCACCCAACACACTCCTCCCAATCATGGTATGCCCATGACCCTACACGTTAGCGTTAAGTAGGCAAAGTCAATATGCCATTCTTTTCATATATGCACATCTCATTTGGAAAGCAATAGGTTGTTTGTTTATCCGAGTTGGGGTTTGTGACGTGTGCGTTTGTGTGTTGTGGGGGGGCGATTTTGGGGTCACATACTCTATATGTCAGTAAATTTCAAAGTTGATAGATGGAATTGCATTCAATTTGGTCACTGCATATGCTTGCCTCTACCAAGACTCGTCACATGGATGTTAAGGTCCCTTGCAATTTCCCCCATGGCATTAAAAGTTCTCTTCTCGTCTTTTTCTTCTCCTCCTCTCCCCTCTCTCTCTCTCTCTCTCTCTCTCTCTCTCTCTCTCTCTCTCTCTCTCTCTCTTCATTAGAATGCAAGCTTATAATTTCTTACATTTTGTGCGCGTTGCTATAATATTATTTCAATATGCAGGAACTTGGCTCGGATGATGATGGGAATCGATTCCAATGCTCAAACAAATGGACATACTCTACTACAGCATATCATCAAGTCAAAGGAGTTGGTGGAGCTATTGGATGATCCATCCAATGTTTGCATTGCTAATGTTTTGCTCCAGAAGTATTTCAATGAGCTAAAGAGCATTGTGTCGCCTTAGGAGATGATGTAGGTGTGTGACAGCGCATGAATAAGTTTTAAGGCCTACGAAGCTTTGTTAGAATTGTCACACTAGGTCACAGAGAAAAAGGTTTGTTTAGGTTGCTGCCAACACTTATAGTGTCAATGTTGCAAAAAGGTATGCCAATAATGATGTTGCAAGCTTGTTGAGTGGATTTCAATATGTGGAGGATTCCTTGCCATTAGAAGAGAGAAAATCCTTTCGTTACAACGAGTTCAATAATGTTTATGTTGACTTGTTGAAGCTCCAGGAGTCAATGATTAGATTTTATGGGCTGACACAGGAAGAGTGTGATGGCAAAGTTATATTTGTGATGAAGCTTGATGAGTGCCAGATTGTCAAAGTTCAATGGCTCAAAAGGGTAAGCATCACGCTTATGAACAGAGCCTTGGTGGACATCGATGTTGAGCTAAATGCCAACGAGAAGGAAAGCACTTGTTTAGGTGTTCAGTCATAGAAGAATATTTGATGAATGGCAGCTTTCATCTCCCACACAAAACACACGAGTCCTTCAAATGGTATTTTAATCATATCCCAATCGTTGATGTCATTCGGCAACAACAACAAGGACAACGATTGCAGGTTTCACGTTTGGGTACGTTTCAAGTGGAGTGGCATTTAGCAGGAGACTTGAAAACTCTTAAGTGTATGTTAGGGTGCAAGAAAGGTGCAATGACCCTCTTTCCATGCATTTATTGCTGCCACAGTAAAGTTTCATTAGGAACTGAGGACAAGGGTTCAAAGGCCAGCAAGTCAAAGGACGGTAAGGGTAAGGCTGGCAAAGTTGCAGTCAACTCTGCGAAAGGTGTGTCCACTACACAAACAGTGGGTAAAGCACCACAGAAATGATTTCAAGGTATCCTCAGTTGTAACTAGAGTGTACCCCCTAATTGAGACGTGGACGATCCAAATTGGGATCCTATTTTATCGATTCCTCTGATAAATATGCATGTGTGCACTCTTCATGTCCGTCTACGAATTCTTGACAAGTTGTTTATGCTCCATATTAAATATGCTTGAAATATGGAGCCTGCAAAAAGAAAAGAAGTGTGTATCAGAGAACTCGAATCTATTCTATCAAGTGTTGGCCTACATGGGGATGCAGTAGAGTTATCAAAGGCCAAGAAGGCATCTGGAAGTACACAGGATCGTCCTAATAAAATATGTATGGGTGGTAGTAAAGCTAAGCATTTTCTTTCAGACTATCCTGACTCCCAAAGTCCCAATGAGTTTCAAATGTTGGAAAAAGGTATGTGACATTACCACCTGCAAAGGTAACGAAGCAGCCCTAGGAATTACGCGTGCTCGTGTGTGGCAGTCTGTAGATGATATTTTTTGTTTGCTTGAAAAGGAAAAGCTAACATGTGTTGGGTATCCACCTTAAAGTTTGTAATCAATAGTTTCACATCGCAATGGTGGATGCCTGGGGAGAGACGCACATAACACACATTACATGGTGGATTGAACACTTTGTCTTTGCAGTAAAAAAACATCAGTGTTTGAACTAAAGTTTTATTATCTTTTCAACACATTCTTTTTGCTCATAACTCATTTTTTCTCGACACATTCGGTTCATTGGGCATCTGAAGTAGCAGTATATTTTAAAAATACACGGCATGGAGGTGAGACGAAAAAGAGCAATGCCCTATACGAAATGTTCAATTAGTTCTACAGATTTTGAGCGGGGAGAGAAAGGAAGAACACTAGAGTGCAAAGAAGTTTGAAACGCAGAACAGAGAAAGTGGTTAGCCTTATGCGATCACAATCATATCATGCTTCTAGTGCAAAAGATCGATTCCGACGATGATTGGAGACAAGGCGACGAAATGACACGCGTTGGACAGAAAACCAATAAATTTCTGATACTAACCACTTCTATTGTAAACATGCATTGTAATGCCACGTGATTTGTTGACGCTCCAATCAGTGGTTCCATAGGTCAAATTTCATTTATTTTGGAGTTATTTTTATTTTTTTAGTATTATTGAGTTTTTTTTTTAAAAAAAAAAATTAGTACGTCAAAACTCACAACGTGAAGTTCATTTCTTGTTTGCACATTCTAGAAGATCCTCTCGAGCATAAACGTGCACGCACTCATATCTTGCACCACATGGACGATTCACAAGAGCAGACTGGCACTACGCACATCAATACCACCAGAGTCTCTCACACCATAGAAAATACGCAGCCAGAACCCCATGCAAAATCTACGGCTTCAAATCCACATTCCCAACCATAAGTGGATAACCCAACGTCCCAACCGGCTCCAGACGCCCAACAGCCTCCCCAA
Source organism: Adiantum capillus-veneris (assembly GCF_014529385.1). Lineage (NCBI taxonomy): Eukaryota > Viridiplantae > Streptophyta > Polypodiopsida > Polypodiales > Pteridaceae > Adiantum > Adiantum capillus-veneris. The sequence continues at coordinate 13,838,500 of NC_140954.1, forward strand.
GCATCGAATTAGATGATTTAACCACCATGAGATATTTTTTTGGTGATCTCGAACCATCAAACCATGCCAGCCGCACACCTCTGCCAGATCCCCCACCAATTTCACCTCTACACAGAGCCACGCAAGAAACAAGAGCAACAGAAGAAGAATATTGAGGTCCGCTTCAAAATCCGGAGCCGTCACCTGTTGTCACAAAAACTAGTGCTCAGACCACCATGAAAACCACCACGCCGTAAAGATTTGCACTACAAGTCAAACAAATAGTAATCAAGGTAATACCAGCGACCCGGTTTCTAAAGCACGAGAGGCCAAGAGGAGGAAAAGAATGAGGGAGATGAAAAATAAAGAGGCAGTTCAGAAGGAAGCACAGAGTGCAAAAAGAACAAAGAAAACAGAGAAAGCAAGAGGAATGGCACAGAGTCGAGGCTGGGAGAGCTCATTTGGAAAACTTACAAGCATGAGCAGAGGCAGAGAGAAAAGCAGAAGAGGATAGAGCTCAAGCCACCCAACAAGCAAAGGTTGGGAGCTCTAGGCCTTCAAAAATACCTCAAAGAGCCAAGCAATGTGCAAAGAGAAAAAAGGACAAGGTGATACCTGAAGAACAACAGGCCAAGAGGAGAGAAGGAAAAAGCATAAAGATGATCCTCCTCAATGGGCCAGGCAGGCGGCTCCTCCACCACCAACAGCACAGAAAAAGCAAAGATGAAAGCCAGGCACAGTTGCTTTGCAGGAGATTAGAAAATATTAAAAGAGCACTGAGCCAATCATACCCAAAGCGGCCTTCTCTCGAGTGATGAGAGAGATAATGGAAGAATATAGAGATTATGTTACACGTATACAACCCGCAGCTTTACAAGCCCTACAGGATGCCGTCGAAGACATTTTCGTGCAGCTGTTTCAGAATGGCGTTTCCTGTATGGTGGATGCTAAGCGTGTAACATTGAAAAATACGAATTTAGCTTTAGCAATCAATTTATGAAATGAAGAATTCCTTCATCAAAAATAGTTTATCCCATGTACTCTCTCTTAATGAGATTTGTAATCTTTTCATATAATATCAAATGTCGAATTTCTACCATTCCGTGCAATTGCTCAACTTGATTTTGTATATTGTTTTTTTTTTAAATTTGAATTGTTGGGTATGTTAAATTTAAGCTGACCACCACGGCTCGTCCGGTGGTGTCGACATGCACAGAACCTCGACATATAGCCACCTATCGGTCGAGGGGCACATCTCGATGATTATTTTGCAAAACCGGGAGACGGGGGGGGGGGGGGGGGTATGGGGTCAACCGTACCACCAATGAGCACGGCGGCACCCGACAGGGTCGAACGGGGTTAAAAAAGCCCCTTTTATGCACGAGGTCTCTCTCTCTCTCTCTCTCTCTCTCTCTCTCTCTCTCTCTCTCTCTCAAGCTCAAGTTGAGTGCTAAACACCCACCTCAGCTTGAGCTTGAGAGAGAGAGAGAGAGCACCCACCCCGGCTATAGCGATCCTCCATGTCTGGCAGCGGCATAACAATGACTTTCTCCTTCTTTGAGAGGCCTAGAGCTATAGCATTGTGGGAAAAAGATGTATCGTGCAGGAAATTTATATGTATGGTCTTTTGCCATATCCCCCCTCCATCTTGTGAGCTGCTACAAATTTTGCCCGCATGGTGAGTGTGAATGCAGTGTGCCATGCCCCTCACATTGAAAAAAAAGAGACTGACATGCCTCCCCACCTGTGTAGAGGTTCTCCCTTCCTGGCGTATTTGACATGCGCCCATGTTTGTGGTAGGTACTGCTAGCGCAACTCCTCCTACCACCAATAGAGCTCGTCCTCATGTGCACACGTTCATGCCAACCTCCCTTGCCCAAGATGGGTTACTTCCCTGGCCTTGCACACCTTCCATTTTCATTTCCTTTTCATTTAGCCTTTCATTTCCAATCTATCTCAAGAAGCATCTTGCTAGATATCCCTGAAATATAAGGGTTCAGGATCGTCCTTGCTTTATCGATCTTTGTCTCTCCCTTCCCCTGGAAAGCCGACAAATACCCGTATAATTATTCTACTCCATGGGTTTCCTATGGTCTTTGAATCATAGAAAAATATCCTTCACTTGCTCTTACAATTGGTGAAGGTTTCACATTTTCCACCTTAAAAAATTTTGGAATCTCCAACTTCCAGATTCGTATTTGGCTTCATGGTATCCATCAAAACTCTCATGCAAGTACATGAAATCGACTTGAAGATCATAGACGAGGCTCTGTCTTCAGCCAGTCAGGCAGACACAGCTACGTGCATCCACTACTAGCATCCACACATAAACAAAATACATCTACTTGTGCCTTGACCCTTGCGTGACACATGGTAGGCGCTAGGATTCCACTCTTGCCCACGACCCATACTCTCCACCTAGCTACTTGCGTGAGATCTATGCAAGGCCATTTGCTTCTGTTTTCACTTGCAAGAGGGTATAGATACCCTCTATTAAAAACACACTAAAGAATTATAGGCACATACCTGGTCAATAATTTTGTAAATTCATTAGTTTGCATGCTAAAAATGTGAGGGAAGATTGGATGTCACCAAAAGCTGACCACTCTAGTAATGTGTGGTACTCTAACTCTGACTCTCTCGTTGGCGACAGGTAACGGGTTGGGTCTCTCGGGTTGGGTCTCTCTCCCTCTCTCTCTCTCTCTCTCTCTCTCTCTCTCTCTCTCAAGAGAGATCTCCCTCTCTCTCTCTCTGTCTTGAGAGAGAGAGAGAGAGAGCGCTCGCTCGAGAGGGAGAGAGGGAGCTCTCTCTCTCATCTCTCTCTCTCTCTCTCTCTCTCTCTCTCTCTCTCTCTCTCTCTCTCTCTCTCTCTCTCTCTTGAGAGAGAGCGCTCGCTCAAGAGGGATAGAGGGAGCTCTCAAGAGAGAGCACTCTCTCTCTCTCTCTCTTGAGAGAGAGCGCTCGCTCAAGAGGGATAGAGGGAGCTCTCAAGAGAGAGCGCTCGCTCAAGAGGGATAGAGAGAGAGAGAGAGGGAGCGAGAGAGAGAGAGAGAGAGAGAGAGAGAGAGAGAGAGAGAGAGAGAGAGAGAGAGCTCAAGAGGGATAGAGGGAGCTCTCAAGAGAGAGCGCTCGCTCAAGAGGGAGAGAGAGAGAGAGAGAGAGAGAGAGAGAGAGAGAGAGAGAGAGAGAGAGAGAGAGAGAGAGAGGGAGAGAGATAAATAGAGAGAGAGAGAGAGACAAAAAAAGCTCACTCCGACAACTCTTTTTGGAACGAGCTTTTCTTTTAAATTTGGTTTGTTGAGCAACATCTCAAAAAATCTCTCTTAAAAAGCTCGCTCCATTCCAATCCTCTATTATAGAGAGCAAAGACTAATAACAAGCTCTGAGGTTATTACAGAGCATGGATTAAGGCAATAATAAAAAAATTGAATTCATTAAGGGACATTCATGCATGCAAGCAATGGTATTTTTTAAGAAAGCCTTAGAGAAAGGGTTTTCTACACCAAAATTGGGCGGCCTTGCATCGATTTCAGCTACATCAATTTTGGATTTCGTAGCACGGACTCCTGCAGTGGATTTTTCAACTCATTGTTGAATTCATTGCCAATTCTCCACTCACAGGAGAGAGTGGGGTAATTATTCTATTTCTTAGTCACTTTCTAAGAGTTGTGTGAGCGAATCTCTATTGTTTTCTATTTTTGTGCGTTGTCTATCGATCGTAGTGTGTCCCCCCCGCCCTCTAGTTGTCTAAGTTTTTCAGGCCTACTCTCATTGGTTGCGGACTTGATCCCAACCGAGCTATGTGGAAATATGTCCTTTTTCACTTTGAAGCACATTTTTTTGTCACCTCACATGATCCCCCAATGCCCTCCACGATCGTAGACCTTGACATTAGATGTGATGTGCCCGTAAAGGCCACCGACCTAGATGACCGACTTCTAGACAATGATCCAAATTTTATGGAGATCGACATTGCCAAGGGAGATGATGAGGAATCCTTGGATGACAATGACAAGGACTATGACTTGGCCGATCCTGTCAATGTTGTGATGGAGATGGAGCTCTCTCGTAGAATATTCAAATACTTTAATGCAAAATCAACCACTTTGAAAAAAGTACAGGCTGATGTAGTCATGATGCTTCAAAGCATCTCCACACGCTTAAATGCATTGAAGGCTGCTTTATTTGGCTCTCCTCTTCCTCCTAGTAGGATGATACCCGTGGCACGAGTGAGTGTAGTAGCCTCAACCGTAGTTACAGGAGTCTAGGCTAATGTGCCTATGGGACCATTTCTATAGAGAGGTTTGTCTTTCCTCAAGGATTTTAAGTTTCTTAGCTTTGGAGGCAAGGAAAGAGAGCAGAACAAAGATTCTATGAATATGTTCCTATAGCAAAGTGGTCAGACATTCATTCCTACAAAAGTAGCCTAGCCGTGTGCAGCCTGTAGAAGCTAGATTCTTATTGACTGGCAAGGCATACAAGTGGTGGATGAGCTTGACTACTTGTCCTGCCACTTGAGCAGAGTTCAGAACGATGTTTGAAAGGAGTTCTTGCTAATCAATGAAGAAGAGAGAAAATGGGAGTTATGGGACAAGTGCTCGATGGAGAACGAGTCCTTAAATCAGTACACTTTAGACTACAAAGAGATAGTAGTTAAAAGAGATCGATGCATTCAAGACTTTGCGGGGGTTCAAGAGGGGTCTCACAAATGAGGGGCTTGAGTACGTTGAACCTCTTTAGCTAAAATACTTATCTCGGGGGATCAAATATGCACAAATCTATGATGACATCAAGCGCCGCGGTGCACAAGATGGGCAATTAGGGCTAGGAATAAATAAAAAAGGATCGTGGTTTAAAATAAAGGGGTTCTGTAGTCAGAGGCAAGGAAAGAGGACGAATCAGGAGAGTCAAGGAGGTCGTTGGACTAAGAAACCGTGACTATTTAAAAAGAAAAGAGAGTCTAAAATCCATAAAAAAGAGAGTTATGTTAAAGCACGAAAGGAAAATCTCTGCTTTAGCTGCAATGAGGTAGGGCACACCAAGGCCGAATGCCCAAAGTTCAAAGCTAGCACCAGCCACGAGAGATGTTAAATCCTCTAAGTAGTTACACACAATGCAAAGGCTTCTTCTTAGTTTCAGAGAGTTGAGCAATGTGATGGTGTGCCATTATGATAAGCAACATGCTTGTGACATCAGCTAGGTGGTAGTGTAGTGTAGGTCCTCATGGCATGGTGGGCATGTATGGCACCATAGGTAGTTGTAGAGTCACTGTTTTCGTAGATGATGGAGCTAGCCAAAACTTAAACTACTCATTTATTAAGAATTTAAGGTTGACTAAGACTATGAGCCATCATGAATACAGTGTTGGCTTGGCCAATGGTTACGATCAGATTATATGGAATATCGTAGTCTTGGGAGTTCCATTAACCATGCAGGACTACGAGTCTTCGCTTGAATTTTAGGTCATGCACTTGGCTAGAGCAGGCGTGTACTTAAGCAGGGAGTAGTTGTATAGCCTAGTCCCTAGTTTAGTTTGGAGTTATTTGTAGAACATGCTAGAGTTTGAGCATGGTGGTAGGCTTATCACCCTACACAATGACCGTAGTATCCCTTCTACCCCTCTCATCTCTTCCATGGAGCTACACGGAGCAGCCCGTAGAGGTATTTTCTTGTTACCCTCTTTTAAATTTTGTTGCTTTAAATGAAAGTAATAAAAGTTTTTTTCGTAGATAGTTGAAACTATAAGTATTGTTTGCGTAGACAAGCACTATAAGTATTGTTTCTTGGTGATTTATCGGATGATGGCTTGCTGCTATCTCCAAAAGCAGACCATGGCATTGACGTTGCAAAACCTATAAGCAAACCTACTTATAGATTAAGCCACTCCAAAGTACAAAGAGATGGAAAAACAATTAATGGAATACTTGAACAAAAGATTTATTAGGCCTACTTTTAGTCCTTGGGCATCACCTATTCTTCAGGTAAAGAAGAAGGACATATCAATGCGGATCTGCATAGATTATAGGACTCTTAATAAGATAGCGATTAAAAATGTTTGATCAACTTTTTGGATCAAAGTACTTTTCAAAGATAGATATGAAATTTGGTTATCATCATGTTAAAATTTAACTAGAAGATGTTGCAAAGACATTCTTTAGAACCTTTTTTGGGCATTTTGAGTTCTTGCTATTTGGGCTAACCAATGCACTATTGAAATTTATGATACTTGTTGACAGTATTTTATGTCCATACTTGGCAAAATTTGTAGTAGTTTTTCTAAATGATGTATTAGTCTAAAGTATATCTCAAAAACAATACTTTTAACATTTACTTACAATGTTTGAGTTATTGAGAAAACGTACTATTTGTAAAGGAAGGAAAATGTGATTTCTTGGATCGAGATTCATTATCTGGATCACATTATATCCGCAAAGGGAACGTAAAAGGAACCCAAGAAAGTGGAAGCTATTCTCAAGTGGCCAATACCAACAACCTGGACATACCAAGAAAAATCTGTAGTTTCTCAAGTGGCCAATACCAAAAAATCTTGAGAAACTATAGATTTTTCTTGGTATGTCAAGGTTTTATTGACAATACACAAAGGACTATGCGAAGATCATAGTCTCTTGTACAAACTAGTTGAGGTCAAAAAGTAAGAGTATAAGTTGGGGGAAAGCACAACAAAAAATCTTTGAAAAGTTTAAGGTGGCTATAACAACTACACCTATATTGAATGTAGTGTATCTGAATGAGCCATTTGTCTTGGATACAAACGCAAGTAATGACGCCATTGGAGCCGTACTTATGCGAAGGGGACATCCAATTTATATGGCACCACTTTGGAGGTTCGGATGGACCATAAAAGTCTAAAGAGACGCTATTTATATGGCACCACTTTGGAGGTTCGGATGGACCATAAAAGTCTAAAGAGACGCTATTTATATGGCACCACTTTGGAGGTTCGGATGGACCATAAAAGTCTAAAGAGAAAAGCTTGGTGGGTGGAGATCCTACATAAGTTTGACCTTTAGATACATTACTAGAGAGATAAATATAGCATTGTGGTAGTGGATGCACTTAGCCTCATGTCGCAAATTAATGAATTTAGCTTCATAGTCTTGAAAAAGGAGTTCTTGGAGTCATTGTGGGGCTTTTGTGAGCATAATCTATTTTTTACAAGGGTATGGCGACTTGTACGCAATCGCACCATCTAAGAGATGCGACCACCTCCCTTGTTAGGACATAGTGCTAGTCCGAAGAGACAAGGCATAGGTGCGATGAGTGGCACAGCGATAGTTAGCTTGGAGAGACTAACCAAGCCTTTTAGGTATAGTTTGAGTCGGAGATTTTTGACGTAGACCCTTCATCACCTTTGAGAGTTATAACTTCAAAGAGAAGTGATAAACTTTGTGGAGGGGAGAAGTATGCTAACTACTCTATTGATGGCGGGTACTTACTCTACAAGGGTAAAGCGTGCGTACCCACTACTGGCGACTTTCGAGCACACATTTTTTAAGAAATTAATGATAGTCCAAGTGTCGATCACTGCGGGATTCAAAAGACATATGAACTAGTTAAAAGGCAATTTTATTGGCGTAGTTTGTTTAAGGATGTTCGAACTTATGTACTAAAATGCAATTAGTGTCAAGTCAATAACATGAACATCTCAAGATTGGGGGCCTACTTCATCCTTTGGAGATTCCTCAAAGGAAGTGGGAAATCATTTCCATGGACTTCATTATCAATTTACCTGAGACTAGTCAAAGGTGGTGGATAGGTTAACCAAAATGGAAAACTTTATCGCCACGAAGAAAACTGCTAAAATGCCAGTGTTGACAAAACTCTTTATTGAACATCTCTACAAGCTATATGGCATATAGAGATAGGAAGTTCAATAATCACTTTTGGAAGCAAACCTTCAAAAAGTTGATACTACTCTAAGTATGAGTACAACAGATCATTTGCAGTTTGATGGTCATACTGAAAGGGTTAACCAAATCCTAGAGGATATATTACGTTCTTATATAAGTAAAAAGCAATCTAATTGGGAAGAATACTTACCCGTTTTGAAATTTGCTTACAACAGTTCCAAACATGCAACAACTGGAGTTACACCATTCATGTTGACGTATGGTTTCCAACCAAGATCTCCTATGACTTTAGGCCTAGAGAACAAGAAGATTGAATCTATCAAGAATTTCCTTGACAATATGAATGATATGTTGAAGGCAGCAAAGGAAAGCATTTGTAGTGGACAGGATCATGCTAAGACGTATGCTGATAAAGGATGAAGAAACGTTACCTTTGTAAAAGGCGCCTTTGTATTCCTAAAGATTCCTGCAAAGTCGAAAACCATGAAAACGAAAAAGTGTGACAAACTTTCCCTAGATACTATGGTTCCTTAAAAGTCATGAAGAAAAGTCGGAACGTACCCTACAAGCTTGAGCTACCAGAGAGTTCTCAAGTTCACTGTGTCTTCCCCGTTAGTAAACTGAAGAAATCAGTTCACGGATTGGAGAACATAGTTTCTCCATAGATTTTGGTTGACTTGATAGAGCCACCAAAGATATCCCATGAACCATAAAGAATTCTAAGATATCGAGATAGGCAAACCCATCATAAGGTGTACCAAGAGGTACTCGTTAAGTGGACAAACTTAAATGAGAAAGCAACAACTTGGAACGCAGTAGTGCAATTGCCAAGAGATTTTCCCATGTTTTTTTCGAGGACGAAAAACTCTTTATGGAGGGGGGTAAATGTCACATAGCATGTAATGGCAATAAATAGGTTGATCGCCTTCCGATCGTAGAGCTGGGAAGGTGAGATTCACAAAGACTGTCGGCCATAGTGCCCAGGCGACTAGGCCAATATGTACAGCATGCAATAGGGTATAGGGATGAGGGGTAATCCTCATTGTCTCATAGGCTAGGTGGTGAGCTTGGCAACCTAACCCTCTTTCGGTGTAGTGCCCATAGTGGCGCTATAGATATCTAATAGAATTTGTCTTTGCATTAAACTAAATAGAGCTTTACTTCTACACTTGCTGGAAAAGAAGGATAGCTTGAGCCAACTTGCTTGTTGAATGTCCTCCTTCTCAAAGGTAGCATATCCATTAATTGGAAAAATGTCAAAATGATTATGGACTTGCCAAGACCCACATATCTTAAAGTCGTGTGAGATTTTATGGGTTATAGATGGAGGCACTATTGTAGATTGATTTACATGTAGGCAAGAATTTCCAAATCGCTTCATAGCATGGTTAGTAATTGTGAGTGGATTGAAGAGTGCAAAGAATCCTTTAAGAAGCTAAAGGAAGCTTGGAGCTCTACGCCACTCTTAAAAGCACTTGATTGGACCACATTTTTCCTTGTGAAAATAGATGCATCTTGTTTACAATTGATTGTGAAATAGATCTCGCCCAAGATATGGCGATATGAAAATTCTAATGTACTACACTAGTTATTAGTTAATAAGCATAAAAGAGAAATGTAAAACCACAAAGAGTTCATGAAGGTTTGGATATGATCTACGTATTTAAGAAATTTGAGCATTACTTGGCAAAAAAGTTCGCCTTCTTTGTAGATATCTATTTTGGATAGAATTGGTGCCCAAATGGTCAGAGGAAATGATAAATCTCCACCCTCCTAAAGAGCTTGCTATATGTGCATTTTTCTCATTGTGTGTGTTCTGCATGTATATATATCCCCCTAAAATGAAAACAACAAATTACTTTGCCAAGGTCCTTAATTCTACGAAGTTTCAAATAAGAGTGCCTAATATTATTCCGTTGGATGTAATTAATTTTATTAATATAAGGGCTACGAAAGCTCACGAAATGCTTAATTAAAAAATAAAACATGTTAACCACGTGAATCGGGCATACATAAAACCTAGTCAAGTGAGCAACCAAGCGCAAACGGTTAACTAATAATACTACAGAGAGTGGGAGTTTGCATACAAACTACATGTTTGAAGAACTTAGGCCTTACTTGTTGGCAAAAAGTTTACCTTTTATGTAAATATCTATTTAAATAAAAATGGCGCCCAAATGATCGAAGGAAATGATGAATCTCCTAGTGAGGAAATTTTTGGAGCCCTCTTAAAGAACCTGTCACATGTATATGTGCGTTTTCCTCGTACTACATATGTATTAATATGCCCCTACAACTAGAAACAGCAAACTAGTTTGCAAGGGCGCTTACCTAATGTAGTGAAGTTTCAAATAAGAGAGCCTAACACTGCACCATTGGATGTAGTTTATATTTTTTGATGTAAGGGCTCGCCAAATGGTTACCTAATAATAAAACATGTAGTTTGTTTCTGTTGTAAGGGTTGTGAAGGCTCACCAAATGGTTAACTAATAATAAAACAAGTCAACCATATGGCTTGCACATACAAGAAACCTAATGGATCCACTTTCAATTTCCATTACATAGAATCTCCCAAGATGCTTTAGCATCTCCAATTAACATCTCCATTCAACTCACAATTTAAAACCAATCCTAACGGCTAGGATTTGACCTCGGCACGTAGAGAGTATAAAGTTGAAGCTTAACCACTATGCTATTCGCCTATGATGCCCTTAGGGGTTCGTATCCAACATACTACAAGGTTCATTACTCCAATGATTCTAGCACATTGTTAACAACGATCTATTGCATTAACTCTGCAAAGCCGCGCATCTTTCGCGCAGAAAGATGATAAAGCAAATCGATTGACTTCTCCTAGTATTCCTGTTTCCTCAGCTAATATACATGGTTGACCTCCAGTTACTAGTTCTGCAAGCAAATCTGGAGGAGTTATTGTATGAAGCCGACTAATACTGCTCACTCACCACAATCATAGTGCTCTTTATAATGAATGAAACACAGAATAGTTCATCAAAGAAAACAAATAGGCACCAAATATGCTATATGCACACTCTTTTGCAGAATGGAGGGACAGAACAAAGGAAACCTCTCCTTACGCACAAGTACATACAGTATGTAGTCAATAAAACACACACAATTAATGCTAATAGCAGCATATCAATAGTGGGTTTTGATGCCCAGATGGATTAGGCACATCAATGGGTGATAGATACATTGATGGGAAAATACTTGCACTCAACGTCTTTCGTACACCTGGCTAGAATTCAGACATAACCAAGCCTTAGTAGGTCTAAAGCTACTATAGAACATGATTAGACAATGGCTGGAGGAAAACAAAATTGGTGTAGGGCTCCCCACCTTAAATGCAGAATTTCATATGGTATGACATGCTCATCTCATCTCCAGAGAGGCCTTTCATTTTACTCCAGGGAACCTGCCCAAAACTTCTTAGGAGAGACTGAGCGAGGTCTCCAACTTTGGCAAGCGCACAGTTAACTGGTCGTAACACCCTCATGAGCGTGGACATGAAGCAACAGCTCCCTGGAATGAAAGTCTTCCTATGTTACATATGCATTTCTAATCCATCTGCATATCTACTTCCTCGTGCTTTGTTTGGATCTCTGCAATTTCCAGAATTCAACTCTCTCTCTCTCTCTCTCTCTCTCTCTCTCTCTCTCTCTCTCTCTCTCTCTCTCACACACACACACACACACACAAGGTGTAATCATAATGAATACCAAAAACAAATGTGCATGGTCCAACTACCAATCAAACTATGTACAAAGATAGAAGTCCAATGTTGAAGACGAATATGAAGAGCCCATAACCAAGATGGCAAAGCAGTGAAGGGACAGAAGAATGTTGACATGAAGTCTCGCACCGTCGAATGCTGAATCTGAACTGGCTCGCTGCTGCTCGCACCCGCCCCCTCTCCCCCCCCTGCGCCATCGCCCTCCCTCACACCCTCGCACTGCTCTCCCGCTTGTCCACCTCGCGCTGCCCCCTGCCCCTCGCGCTACCCCTGCTGCTGCCCGCTGCCCTGGCAGCCCGCAGCTGCCCGCTGCCCAGCTCCCCCTGCTGCTCCCCCCTCCTCGCGCTGCCCCCCGTTGCTGCCCGCTGCCCAGCCAGCCCGAAGCAGTTCCCACAGTCAACCACGCCAGCCCGCCCCCTCCCACTGTCCGCCCCCCTCGCCTGCTTTTTACCGTTAGCCTTCTCCCTTGACGGGCGTCGCCAGCACCATTGACGTGCTCGGTCCAGCAGGTCTTCCCCCCCTTTTCGTCGACGATCCTCCACTTTTTTTACCAGTAGCAAACACAGATGGCGGCTCATGCTCCACCGCAGAGGGACTCCAATGAAGCCCCCTCGCCCGACCCCGCTGAGCCCACCATTCGACTTGCTCTCTCGCCGACAGAGCAAGCGAGCCTAGCCACTGAGGTAGAGAGATTGAAGGCGACTTCGGTCATCTGCAAAATGCTTGGCACCCGACCTAGCAGAGGAGAGTTGCGAGACCTTCTCCAGGCCCGCCTTCTCGCAGAGGTGGGCAAGATCTTGGATGTCCAGATTCTCGGACGGGGCTACTATCAGATCGAATTCGAGACCTCCGAGATGGCTTCCAAGATCATAGCTATGAGTCCACTGGCCATCCGAGCATCACGCGCCCACTTTCAACAGTGGCGACATGGTTTTGACCCGACTACGGATGTGCTAGTAGAGGAGGCAGACATCCCCATCTGAATCTGCTTTCCAGGTTTATGGAGGGAGTACCTACCACTTCTTTCCAGGATTGGCTCCGCCATCAGGACTGTCCTAGAGACACCTCGTACGGCAGCATCAGTAGCTGCCAAGGCGGCTGGCATCCCCTCAGTTCGAGTTTTGGTTAAGAGATACCCACACGCTCCCGAAGGTCATCCTTCTGCCTCGGGTGAGTGGGGGTTGGTTTAGACAGAGTGTGGAGTACTCGGGCCTCCCGAACCAGTGCTTCATTTGCCGACAGATGGGCCACCTAGCGAAGGCCTGTCCACGGAGGAGGCCACGACCTGCACCTCAGCCTCAGCCCCAGCCTGTCAAGGCTAGGTCGCAACCACAGTCAACGGCACAGCGCACAGATTCAGAGCCACCCTCTGAGCCTGGTGCTTCAGCGGAGGAGGGGTGGTAGCAGGCCCGTGGCCGTCGACGCCAGGGGCCACAGCAACAGCCTGGCACTCAGAGTGGCCCTCAGGTGCCTACTCAACAGCAGTGGGTTCCCACGGGGAACCGCTTTGGTCCTCTTGAGCAGGAGGAGTCCCCTACGCCAGCCTCCACCTCCGCTTCACCCTCGACAGCCGCTCCCCCTTGAGAGTTCCCCTCCTCCTCCTCATCCTCCCCCCCGCCCTCTGCTTCCGTCGCCTCTCCACCTCGCCCCTCTACCTCTGTCGCCCCACCCCGCTCCTCTTCTCCTCCACTCCCCCCAGCTCCTTCTCCCCCCCCCCCCCCCCCTTCCTGCTCCAGTTCCACAGTCGACTCAGGAGACTGGTCCCTCGCCGGCGGCTAGGAGATCTCTTGGCAGCGCGTTTGCCACGAGTCGCCTAGCGAGAGAGGGTCAGCCCTTCTTGCGGCCCCCTCTGCAGATTCAGACATCCCCCCTTGCAACTATCCCTCGTCGTCTGACGAGCATTGACCTCCGACGCTGCTGGGACTTCTTCGACTACGGGTTCACTCGCTTACTCCGCGATTCCGCAGCAGACCACGAGGCAGCCTGCTTCAGGGTCCATGCTTTGTTCCTCGCCGCTAGGGGGACAGAGGCCTTGAACTCAGCAGTTGGTTTCTCCTTCCCCCTCAGTGGTAGGGCCGAGACAGAGTGGTCCCTCGACTCAGTGTTGGGATGGTTGCATACACAAGTTCTCGAGTTCTCTCATCACATTGGAGAACTTGGAGTTACAGATTTGCTGCAGACTTTGTGGCCACTGGCCAAGTTTGCGGTGACACCCCCAAACTCAGCAAGATGTAGGCACATTGTGGTGTACTTCTTTGCTGATACACAGTGTTTGCCTTGCTATGTATACATTCATGAGGACTCCTGGACAGAGGAGGTTGCTTTTCGCAGGGCTCGCTCTGCTTGGGCTTGGGCTAGGCACTCACTGCATTCTCGCCTATCTAGAGGACGCTCGGATGCGGATTACTCCCCATCCAAGCCAGCCTCGAAGATAGCCCGTCTTGCTGCTGCGGCAGCATCTGTTCTCTCTCGCTCCCCATGAGGATCGTCTCGTGGAACATGTAGGGACTAGGTGGGCCCCAGTTTCAGCGACAGCGGGGCCGATTGCGTCAGGAGCTTCCGCGTTGCCTTGTGGGAGGAGAGATTGATCTCCTTATGCTTCAGGAGCACCATCTGTGTGAGAGCCGCATTCGGCGATGTGGTCAGATTTTGCGTGGACGATATGATACCTTTTGGTCAGCTGCTTTTGGACCTGGAGGCATCCAGGGTGGGGTATGTATGACTATTGCGGATTCATTGCAGCAGGCCATTGTGGGCAGAGGGATTATTGTGCCAGGCAGGGCTCAGTGGATTACTATGCAGGTTCAGGGTGGCCTTGTGGGCTTCCTGAACATCTATGCGCCCAATGTGGCGAGTGCTCGTGCAGAGTTTTGGTCACAGATTGTTGAGTCTTTGCCGCTGGCTGACCATTGGTGTGTAGGAGGGGACTTCAACATGTTGGAAGACCCTTCTGATGGGATTGGAGGAAGCCATGCTACAATGCATGGAGTCGAGTTAGCAGCTTGGGAGAGGTTGTGTATGACTTTGAGGGTCTCGGATACATGGCAGACTCTGGCTTTGTGAGGCCTCCAGCCAGTCTTGCCTTCTCTAGATCGGACCGCAGAGTGGGAGGAGTGAATCTATCGCGGATAGATCGCTTCTACACTAGTGACCACTTCAGTGACTTAGGGGGATCAGTGGGCATCCTGGCAGGGACATCCTTCTTGGACCATGCACCAGTGATCCTCACAGTGGCAGACAGGCAGAGGAGTGGGAGCACGATGCTTCGCATCCCAGAGCGGGTCTTGTTGGACTCAGCACTCAGAGAGAGGGTAGAGGCTCTCTGGACAGAGGGCATGGACAGCCAGGTTCTACCTGCAGACAGAGTGGCCTTAGGCCTAGCTCAGCTTAGCCACATTTTTCTCCAGGAGTCTCTGGCTCGCGGGGCTGCAGCAAGAGAAGAGGAGCAGCGTCTCAGACGAGGCATTGCTTCACTACAGAGGATGCAGGAGCAGCATCCAGACAGTCCATGGTTGGAGGAGCAGCTACAGCAGGAGCTTGCTAGCACAGAGGAGAGGCGTCATGAATTTGCCTTTCACCGACAGGCATCTCAGTGGACTCAGGTGGGTGACAGAGTGACAGGTGCTTTTTTTGAGACTGTGGGACCTCGGCACTTGCATGCCAAGGTCAATCAGTTGAGGAGACCCGATCGGTCAGATGTTTGTCAGCCCGAGGATATGCGTGCAGTTGCTACTGACTTTTACCGTGAGTTACTGTCGGCTGAGCCCCACTCAAAGCGGCAGGATGCATGCAGGGAGCAGGTTTGGGCACAGATGCCTTGTCTTGTGACTGAGGAGATGCGCCAGAGGCTAGAGATGCCACTTCAGCTTGAGGAGCTGCACACGGCTCTTAGGGCCCTCCCTCGTGGTAGCTGTCTAGGTGAGGATGGACTGACTCCCAGCTTTTTCTTGGAGTACTGGGACCTGCTTGGCCCAGATCTTTGTAGTGCCTTTCAGTACATTTTGCACACAAGAGTGATGCCTGATAGCATGAGTGAGGGCCTGATTTACCTCATTCCAAAGGAGGGTGGCTCCTTGGATGAGATTCGACAGTGGCGCCCCATCACCATCCTTACCTCAGCCTACAAAATTCTTGCCAAGGCTCTGAGTTTGAGGATTCAGCCACTTTTGGAGAGCCTTATACATGGGACTCAGACAGGTTTTGTCAAGGAACGCAGTATCCTTGACAACATCTTCACTTTCTGGGAGGCTTCTGCCCTGGCACGGCTCCGTGGGGAGGACCTTGTGATTCTTCTTCTCGATTTTGAGAAGGCATACGACAGAGTTGACTGGGACTTTCTAGAGGGCACTCTATGCAGGATGGGCTTCTCAGATGCTTGGATCAGAGCATACTTGCCACGGAGTTTCGAAACGTTTCGTTTGAAACGAGTTTTAGAAGTTTCGAAACGGTTTCGTCCGAGAAAGAAACGCCATAACAAAAGTTTCATGCAAACTAAAGAAATGTACGTAAGTTTAAGTGGTATAAGCTGAGATCTTAGACATGAAAAAGAGGAATAATAGGACTAACGTTCATCATTAGAAGCAAGACAGAAGCTACATTCTTGACATTGAGGATTTCATGAAATAAAAAAATCAACGCTACAGCCTGACGTGCAAAAACTTACGAGCTTTGACTTACCTTTGAAACGGCCAAACTCATACAGAAACATTTCTGAAACGTTTCGTACATTTCATGAGTGAAGAACGCGTTTCTTGGCAACACTGGATCAAAGGGGTGGCAGCTTTGTACAGACAGGCTCACAGTCAGGTGCTTTTGGCAGGAGGTAGAGGTGAGCGCTTCATGCTCACACGCTCGGTCAGACAGGGTTGTCCTCTTGCCCCCTTTCTCTTTCTGTTCTATGCGGAGCCGATGAGCAGATTTTTGGTGTCACAGCAGGTTGGTTTGAGGGACTTAGCACTCCCTATTCGGGGAGATGAGCTACTGGACGCTGAGCTTGCCGATGACTCAGCATTGTACTTAGAGGGCCAGGAGGCCAATCTGCACAGATGTGAGCAGGCTTTGGAGACCTTCTGTTGTGCATCGGGCGCACTGATCAACTGGAGAAAGACAATGGCTTTCTCGGTTGGCAGTGCTCCTGTGCCAGATTGGATGCCAGGAGAGGGTTTCAGGTGGAATCCCCCAGGGACTGCAGTTTGGTACTTGGGTTGTCAAGTTGGTTTGGACTTGTCCCCCGAGCAGCAGATTGCTCCTCTTCTTCTGTCCATCAAGAGAAAGCTGCTACATTGGAGCTCAGCACGACTTTCGTTGGCTGGTAGAGTAGTAGTTGCCAACCATGTGTTGTTGGCGACTATGTGGTACATCACTTCTTGCTGGATCTTCTCGAGTTCTTGTATCAGCCAAGTAGAGAGGCTGATCAGGAACTTCCTTTGGTCAGGTCGTGACACTCAGATTGCCCGAGCCAAGGTGGCTTGGTTAGTCATCACACTTCCTTGTTCTCAGGGAGGGCTTAGGATCATTGATCTAGCACAGCAGAGTAGAGCCCTTCTTGGGAAGTTCGTAGTCAGAGGACTTCTTCCAGGAGAGGAGCCCTGGAAGGAGTTCTTGCTGCAGAGGCTTCGTGCCAGGGTGCCTCAGTCAAGAAGCCCCTAGCAACCTTCGACCAGATGGATCTTTACAGAGTTGCGCCGAGTTGGTTTGAGCAGGAGACTCGAGGACCGCTTCGCAATGAGTTTGCTTCGATCTTGGGAGCTCTCACGGAGTGGCCAAGAGCAGAGACAGCCGATGTGCATCGAGGAACGCCTACGGCAGCCCCTCGTCTGGAACCCCATGGTTAGCACTCAGAGAGGCCACTTGGTTGGTAGTCGGCCTCATGTTTCTTGGGGTCCCATGGCAGCAAATCTAGCGCGCTCTCTAGGTGACTGGCTAGAGTTCACAGGTTTGTCAGAGGAGATGCAAGGTTTCCAGCTACAGGGCATGAGAGGGGTGGAGAGCATGTGTCAGGACATCTCAAAGTCAGTTCCAGCTGAGTGCCTCACGCCTCTCGAGCCAGTAGCACCTCGGTGGATGGGAGCCTTCACACGACTAGAGGTTCTCATTTCAGTCAAGGCCTGCTCAGAGTCTGTCTCAGCCCTGTTCTTCAAGCTTCAGGGTGGGGGACGACTACAGCGAGTTGCAGTAGAGGCCCCGCAGGTAGCAGAGTGTTGTTTTCAGAGGATCCGAGTAGTGGGCATCTGTGGGCGGACTAACGTCATAGACCCTGACCCAGCAGTTCTTGAGACAGGACACTGGAGGCTATGGGCTTGGGAGTGTTGTCCGTTAGCACGAGTACAGTGAGATCCTGGTGAGTGGCTATGGAGGGACCCCTTCTCTTCTGCAGACCACCCAGGAGTCCCGTTCTTTCAGTACACTGTTCGATTGGGACGTCATATACTAGCAGCACAGAGAGAGGCCCTCCCCGCTGCAGCACGTCATTGGCAGGAGGAGTGTCTCACAGTCGAGTTCTTGGCAGACTTTTGGGAGAGGTTGTGGGACTCCAGACAGCCAAGGCGAGTCACCTTGTTTCAGTGGCTGGTCGCACATAGAGCCACAGCAGTAGGGAGCTCGCTTGTGCATAGTGGTCTCTCGGCCACGTGTCCAGCTTGTGACCATTTGGTGGAGAGTCAGCGTCATTGTCTTTGGGACTGTCCCTCGGCCCAGCAGGTGTGGCTACGAGTTCTTCGGCTGATGCCTGCTCTCTCCACGGCTCAACAGTACACTTGGGGGGCAACGGCTTGGTGCACCCTCACGGGCCCGACACTTCAGTTTGAGCTATCTTCAGTTTGATCGTGATTCAAGGGGGGCGACCTGCACTTCAGCCTGCTACAGAGCTTACTCCACAGGAGTGGTGCAGTGAGAGAGAGGAGTGTTGGGAGCTCATCAGTGGCCTGACACTTTGGTTCATCTGGCGGGCCTGCTGTTTCCGCATCTTTGAGGCTTGCTCTGTGCCACCAGCAGAGACTGTTCGTGACTTTTGGCTAGAGCTGATCCATACTCTCAGAGGACAGCTTGAGGGACTACAGGGCAGCTCCGACCGCATGCGGGAGCGCCGCGAGGCTTTCCTTCGACTTTGGCGCCTTGGGCCTTTCTACACCATAGTCCAGGGGCTCAGATGGCACTACTGTCCACCTGTCTGGCTCTTCCCTCCTCCCATCTCTTGATTTAGCCTCGTTGTATATATGCTGTTTTTTCATTGGGAGATTCTCCCCATCATGCTTGTTGTAGCCCTCTCTTGCAGAGGTGGTTGTAGCCCTATGGGCAGTTTTCATTAACTAATAGAAGGATCTTTTTCTCGGAAAAAAAAAGATGGCAAAGCAATCATGCTAGAGAATCAAGCAACGAATGTCACTGCCAAGATGCCATCCTTGAAAACTCTTGCATTTGCCATAGCAGTGGTGAGCAAAGATACATTCGAAAATAAAATACCTCTCAACCGGAAGACATGCCTTTGCCACTTACATTGATAGGAAGGCGTCATAAACCTGGGAGAGCTTTCCTGAGAGCTCTCTGACATAGGAGCACTGCAATAAGCGTGCCACCCATCCATAGGAGTCCCATGCATAATAGTCATGGAGTGGGCTGTTCACACTTCACCGGTCACTCGCCAACCATGACCCAAGCCATGGTGTGCCAGGTTATAAACCTCTATGGCCATCTATGGTCTCCAGACAATCCCATGTGACCTACTCGACCTAGCATGGACTCCACCCTTGAACTCTACACCCACGATGAGCATGAGTTATTACCATTTCGCACTTCACGTGAAGACGTGAATGAAATCCCTGCCTGCTCATGTCCATGAAATCAAAAGACCTCGTCCTAAGGAGGAACAAAAGTCTGGGAACTCCCAACAAAGAAGAGAGAACTTATTGCATATGAAGGTCTGACGAGATTATTTATGCTACATTTGTCTTGATCCTGACCAACAGTCCAGAGATTGTCCATTCAACATTCAAGCTTGACAGGATTGGTGGACAATTATGAAACCACAAACTTCAACCCGAATTAGAACTTCAAAAATTTTAGACCTAGGCCACCTGCAGCTCAGTAGAACTTTAACCAAAATCAGAGACAGCCTCAAAACCAAGGGAACCTTGGACACTTTTTTGGGACTACCCACCACCACCACCACCAACAACAACAACAACAACAACAATAAAAATAACTTTAACCATCAATCTCGTTCGGGAAGAGGAGGAAATCAAAGACCTCAAGGAAGAGCTAAAGCTAACAGAGATCAAGGTGCAAAAGACAAGGGAAATCAAGAAAATGCATGTGTTCATGCTACGATTGAACATCAATGAGTGAATGGAAAATTTTCAGTAATTTCTTGAAAAGGGTCTAATCCAGCAAAGTACATCACCTAATATTTCACCATTGCTTCTAGTGTTAAAGAAAGATGGGTCATAGAGAATGTCCATTGACTACAGAGCTATCAATAAAATCACCATCAAGAGCATGTTTCCCAATGCCCAACATTGATGATATACTTGACAGACCATAGGGTTCTACATGTTTTAGCAGAATCAATCTAAAAAGCAGCCATCATCATATCACGATCGCTCCTAGAGATGTATACAAGACCATATTCAAGACATCCTTCGAGTTCTACGAGTATTTGGTGACGCCTTTGGTCTCAAAAATGCTCTTGCAACCTTCAATATGATGATGGACCGGAATTTTAGAGATTATAGGTCATTTATGGGCACCCTTTTTTATGACATCATCTTGTTCTCCAAGAGTGAAGCAAATCATCGACACCATCTCTTACAAGTTTTTGAGGCACTACGATGGCACAGATTAGTGGTAAACACGAAAAAGAGCGAGTTTTTCCTACCACCAAGACACTTTTTGGGACACATCGTCTCAGCAGAGGGTGTGCAAATGGACCCTGCCAAGATAGAAACCATATGGAATGCTCATCACCTCAGCATAGAACAGAAAGAGGAAGGGGTCAAGAGGGCAGCCCTGTCTGACCGAACGTGTGAGCATGAAACGATCACCTCTACCTCCTGACAAAAATACTTGATTGTGTGCCCGTCTGTACAAAGCTGACACCCCTTTGATCCAAGCATCTGAGAAGCCTATCCTACGTAGAGTGCCCTCCAAAAAGTCCTAGTCAACACTGTCGTAGGCCTTCTCAGAATCGAGAAGAAGAATCACCAGCTCCTCACCACGAAGCCGCGCGAGGGCAGAAGCCTCCCAAAAAGTAAAGATGTTGTCAAGGATACTACGCTCCTTGACAAAACCTGTCTTTGTCCCACGTATAATGCTCTCTAGAAGTGCCTGAATCCTCAAACTCAGAGCCTTGGCAAGAATTTTGTAGGCTGAGTTGAGGATGGTGATGGGGCGCCACTGTCGAATCTCATCCAAGGAGGCACCCTCCTTGGGAATGAGGTAAATCAGGCCCTCACTCATGTTGTCAGGCATCTCTCCTATGTGCAGGATGAACTTGAAAAGATCTGCAGAGATCTGAGCCAAGCAAGTCCCAGTACTCCAAGAAAAAGTTGGGAGTCAAGCCATCCTCACCTGGACAGCTACCACGGGGGAGTGCTCTAAGAGCCGTGTGTAGCTCCTCTAGCTGAAGAGGCAGCTCAAGCCTCTAGCGCATCTCCTTAGTCACAAGACAAGGCATCTGTGCCCACACCTGCTCTCTGCATGCATCTTGACGCTCTGATTGAGGCTCTACAGACAGTAGATCACGGTAGAAGTCAGTAGCAACTGCACGCATGTCCTCTGGCTCTAAAGCAACTGACCCATCGGGCCTACTCAACTGGCTAACCTTGGCATGCGTATGCCGGGGTCCCACTGCCTCAAAGAAAGCGCACGTCACTCTGTCACCCACCTGGGTCCATTGAGATGCATGTCGATGGAAAGCAAATTCATGGTGTCTCTCCTCTGAGCTGACAAGCTCCTGGCGAGCCTGCTCTAACTGCTCCTCCAACCAAGGACTGTCTGGATGTTGCTCCTGTATCCTCTGCAAGGAAGCAACGCCCCATCGAAGACTTTGCTCCTCCTCTCTCACTACAGCCAGGCGAGCCCGAAGACTCCTGAAGAAAGAGTCGACTAAGCTGAGCAAGTCCTGAGGACACTCTGTCAGCAGGAGAATCCTACATGTCTAAGCTCTCTGTCCAAAGAGCCTCCACTAGCTCTCTAAGCGCCGAGTCCAGCAAGACCCTCTATGGGATGCATAGCATCGTGCTCCCCCTCCTCTGCCTATCAGTCACTGTAAGGATCATTGGTGCAGGCCCCAGGGTCCAAAAAGGAAGTCCCTACCAGAATGCCAACTGTCCCACCAAAGTCACAGAAGTGCTCACTAGTCTAGAAGCGATCTATCCGAGATAGATTCACGCCTCCCACTCTGCGGTCCGACCGAGAGAAGGCCACGCTGTCTGGGGGGCTCACAAAGCTAGAATACTGCCACACATCTGAAAACCGCAGTCATACAAAACCTCTCCCAAGTTGCCAACTCAACTCCATGCTCAGTAGTATAGCTACCACCAATCCTGTCAGAGGGTTCCTCCAACATGTTGAAGTCACCCCCTATGCACCATTGTTGTGCCTGCGGCAGAGACTCAACAATCTGAGACCAAAACTTTGCACGTGCACCCGCCACATTGGGCGCATAGATGTTCAGGAAGCCCACGAGACAACCCTGAACCTGCATAGTGATCCATTGAGCCCTGCCCGGCACAATAATCCCTCTGTCCACAATGGCATGCTGCAAAGAATCCACAATAGTCATACATACCCCGCCTTGAATGCCCCCAGGTCCAAATGCAACTAACCAAAAAGTCTCATATCGTCCACGCAAAAGCTGACCAAAACGTCTAATGCGGCTCTCACACAGATGATGCTCCTGTAGCATAAGAACGTCAATCTCTCCTCCCACAAGGCATCGCTGAAGCTCTTGACGCAGTCGGCTCCTCTCACGCTGAAATTGGGGCCCACCTAATCCCTGTACGTTCCATGAGACGATCCTCATGAGGAGCGAGAGAGAGCTGATGCTGCCGCAGCAACTAACTATGCTATCTTCGAGGCAGGCTTGGATGGGGAGTAATCCACATCCGAGCGTCCTCGAGATAGGCGTGACTGCAAAGAGTGTCTAGCCCAAGCCCAAGTAGACTGAGCCATGCGTAAAGCAACCTCCTCTATCCAGGAGTCCTCATGTATGTGTACATAGCATGGCGGGCTCTACGTGTCAGCAAAAAAGTGAACCACAATGTGTCTACATCCTACTGCGTCTGGAGGTGTCACAACAAACTTGGCCAATGGCCAAACAGTCTGAAGCAAGTTTGTAACCCCTAGGTCTCCAATGTGATGAGAGAACTCTAGGGCCTGTGTCTACAGCCACTCCAACACTGAGTCTATAATCCACTCAGCCTGGTCCATGCCGCATAGGGGAAAAGAGAAGCCAACCGCGAGTTCAAGGCCTCTATCCCCCTAGCTGCAAGGAACAGTACATGAAGTCTGAAGAAGCAGGCTGCCTCAAGGTCTGGTGAGGGGTCGCCGAGAAACCGTGTAAAGTCGTAGGCAAAGAAATCCCAGTGACGACAAATGTCGAAGCTCGTCAGACCACAAGGAATTGTTGCAAAGGGAGACGTCTAGACCAAAAGAGGGGGTCGCAAGAAAGGCTGTCCCTATCTCGCCAAGCGACTCGTGGCAAAGGCGCTGCGAAGAGATCTCCTAGCAGCCGAGGAAGGCCCTATCCCCTGAGACGGCTGCGGGATTGGAGCGGGAAGAGGTGAGGGAGCAGGGGGGCGAGGGGGATCGGCAAAGGTAGGAGGGCGAGATGGAGAGGCAGAGGGAGGAGGAGGAAGGGGGGAGTCTTCGGTAATCAAAAAACTTCGAAATCAAGACCGACTTATCCTTCCTCAAGCTTGGATTTGGCTCAACAACTTCATGCATTAGTCCAAGAAACAAGAAATCGTTGATGATGCCACAATTGTTCCAGTGGGAGGATAACGACCATCGAGTCTTTACTTTTCTTATATGAAACCTATCCGCCGACGAAGTCATGGCAGAGGTTCACAGAGAGGAGCATGCACACGGCCTCTGAAGGAGGATTTATGGCACGTACAAGGAGAAGTTTCTTGCCCTTCGACTAGAGCGGTAACTCTATCTCGTTCAATAAACCAGTTCAACTCTATCGAGGGGAGCACTCACCAAGTGTGGCATATCTTGGGCGATCTCATTGTGGCCCGTGGAGATGTCTCTACAGAGAGGATTGAGGGTCGCTTTGCCTATCGAAATGGAGCAGCTGTTGGATTAGATGAAGCTCTTGTTACAAAAGGGCGGGGACAGCAAAGAAGGAAAAGAAGAACAAGGACATCAAGTGTCACTATTGAAAGAAGAAGGGGCACAAGGAAGTTAAACATTGGACGACAAAGAAGAATCACGAGGAGGGCAAGGAGAATAAATTGGCTTCTACAACAATTACAAAGCCGACGGAGGGTGTCTCATTGCTTGCAGCTATCGAGACGGCTCACATGACTCCTATGAGGGAGTGGTTTAGCTCTCTCTGCTCTACTCATGAACAATCTGTCACTTTGGATGATTCTCACAAAGTCCCTGTGTCTGGCGTAGGCCAAATACCGATCTTTCATTCTTCTATGGATCCCAACTACAGTGTTGAGGCACTTTATGTTCTAGACATGGCCTTCAACCTACTTGCTGTGGCTTGGATTCCCAAGGAACTCGTGTACTCTTTGGAGGAAGCAAGGTTACAATCACCCCACTTGCCTTCTACAGCTGTCCATAGTTCAAGTGGCCAAATCTCGCATCCCACGTTGAAGAACGCACTCCATGAGAAAGAAGAGGAGTGAACTTGAAGAGAGAGTCTTTGCACTCACCACAATAGTGGGGCAAAGTTCTCCACTCAAATGCAGTGGCCCCTAAGGTAGGCATCGCTTGCAGTACTACTTTATTAAGTGATCTGTAAGGCCAGGGAGTCGCTGTACAATTTGCAACCATGCACTGATCTACAAAGTGCTCCCAAGGCCACTTATTTAAAGGCACTATGGCCCAAAAAGAAACTACTATCAGAAGTTGGCAGCCACCAGCTTGCAAAAGTCAATGCCTTGCCGAAAAGCAGCCCACATCTGACTGTTGTGTCACCCATCCGTACGGCCTGCCATAGGATTTGTGGAGAATCTCGACGTGTTTCATGCGTGCTTGGGCTCAGACTCGGCTCCTCTCCTCCAGTCCAGCTCCAACTCAACTTTACCTCCTCTCTTCCAGTCCGATACAACATGCCACATCATCACTTTGTAACATTTTTCAGACCAGTTCATCCTTCACTCTTCCTTCTTTGAGCGCTAGGATCGGCTCAAATATAAGAATCTCCTCGGTTTCTTCTACCTAAAGTTGCTCCTTTGGATCCCTATCCTCTGGCACCTCATCCTTGAAAAGTCCCAGTAGACTCACATGAAATACAATGTAAATCCTCCAAGTATTTGGCAACTTCAATCTGAACGATACCTCATTGACCTTTTCCCGAAACTTGAAAGGGCCTATAGTATTGTATATTTAGCGTTGAATAAAGCTTCTCCTTACCCTTCATCTTTCTCACTCTTGCCTTCTCAAACTTGAGAAGCACCAACTCACCTTCCTGCAACTGCAAATCTTGTTGATGCTTGTCCGCTACTTTCTTGTGCCATTCTTCAGACTTCAGCAAAGCCTCCTTGACCTTGGCAAACTTGGTGGCTAGAACTTCTAAAAAATGATCAATCTGAGATTTTGAACATTTGTTGGCTATCAGTGCTAAGATGTCACTCTGAAGGTGAGAACGCGTGCGCTCGCTGATGCTGTGCAACCAACCTCGCTGCCTAGCACCCCCCCCCCCCCCCCCCCCACCACGTGCTGCCCGCTGCCCTCAGCCCCCGCTCTGCATTCCCCTGCCGCTGGCACTCAGCCCCCGCTGCCCCCCCCCCCCCCCCCCCCCCCCCCCCCCCCCCCCGCGCAGCCCTGTCCCAGTCCGTCCGCCCGCCATCAGCCCCTGCTGCCGCCACACACCCACAGCCCCAGCTCTCTCGCTGCTGGCCCGCCTGCCCCAGCCCGTTTTATCACCCCCCCCCCCCCCCCCCCCCCCCCCCCCCCCCCCCCCCCCCGACTCGACCCGTTCGCCCGTCATTTTGGGCCATCCGCCTGTTATTCCCGGAAAATTCGGTACCCTCGGCATTTGTTTCAACCCCTTGGAGCAGTGTTGGCGTGCCCTTTTGCAGCGCCCTCCCGTCGTCGTCCTCTTCTTACGCCACAGCAGTAGACACAGATGGAGGCTCCAGCTTCGCCACAGAGGGACTCGCCAGAAGCCCCCTCACCCGACCCTGCTGAGCCCACCATTCGACTTGCTCTCTCGCCTACAGAGCAAGCGAGCCTTGCCGCCGAGGTAGAGCGATTGCAGGTGACCTCGGTCATTTGCAAGATTCTCGGCACCCGACCTAGCAGAGGAGAGCTGCGAGACCTTCTCCAGGCCCGCCTTCTCGCAGAGGTGGGAAACATTTTGGATGTCCAGATTCTCGGACGGGGGTACTATCAGATCGAGTTTGAGTCCTCCGAGATGGCGTCCAAGGTCATAGCTATGAGTCCATTGGCCATCCGAGCCTCACGTGCCCACTTTCGACAGTGGCGACATGGTTTTGACCCAGCTTCGGATGTTCTAGTAGAGGAGGCAGACATCCCCATCTCAGTCTGCTTTCCGGGTTTACGGAGAAAGTACCTACCACTTCTTTCCAGGATTGGTTCCGCCATTGGGACCGTCCTGGAGACACCTCGCAAGGCAACATCAGTAGCTGCCAAGGCAGTTGGCATTCCCTCAGTTCGAGTTTTGGTCAAAGATACCCACACTCTCCCGAAGGTTATCCTTCTACCTAGGGTTAGTGGGGGTTGGTTTAGACAGAGTGTGGAGTACTCGGGCCTCCCGAACCAGTGCTTCATTTGCCGATAGATGGGCCATCTAGCGAAGGCATGTCCACGGAGAGGCCGTGATCTGCACTACAGCCTCAGCCCCAGCCTGCCAGGGCTGGCCCGCAGCCATAGCCAGCGGCACAGCGTACAGATGGAGAGCCACCCTCCGAGCCTAGGGCTCCAGCAAAGGAGGGGTGGCAGCATGCCCGTGGCCGCCGACGACAAGGGCCACAGCGTCAGCCTGGCACTCAGAGTGGCCCTCAGGTGCTTACTCAGCAGCAGTGGGTTCCCACGGGGAACCGTTTTGGTCCTCTCGAGCAGGAGGAGATCCCTACGCCAGCCTCCCCCCGCTCCCCCCCCCCCCCCCCCCCCCCCCCCCCCCCCCCCCCCCCCCCCCCCCCCAGAGTTCCCCCCCTTTGCCTCTTCCTCCCCGCCCTCTGCTGCCGTCGCCTCTCCACCTCGCCCCTCTACCTCTGTCGCCCCATCCCGCCCCTCTTCTCCTCCACTCTTCCCAGCTCCCTCCCCCCCCCCCCCCCCCCCTCCTGCTCCACTTCCTCAGTCGGCTCAGGAGACTGGTCCCTCTTCGGCGGCTAGGAGATCTCTTGGCAGCGCCTTTGCCACGAGTCGGCTAGCGCGAGAGGGTCAGCCCTTCTTGCGGCCCCCTCTGCAGATTCAGACATCCTCCCTTGCAGCCATCCCTCGTGGGTTGACGAGCATTGACATCAGACGTCGTTGGGACTTCTTCGACTACGGGTTTACTCGTTTTCTCGGCGATTCCGTAGCCCACCATGAGGCAGCATGTTTCAAGGTCCATGTTTTGTTCCTCGCCGCTAGGGGGACAGAGGCCCTAGACTCAGCAGTTGGTTTCTCCTTCCCCCTCTGTGGTAGGGCCGATACAGAGTGGTCCCTTGACTCAGTGGTGGGATGGTTACATACACGGGTCTTAGAGTTCTCTCACCACATGGGAGAACTTGGAGTTACAGATATGCTGCAGACTTTGTGGCCATTGGCCAAGTTTGCGGTGACACCTCCAGACTCAGCAGGATGTAGGCACATTGTGGTGTACTTCTTTGCTGATACACAGTGTTTGCCTTGCTATGTATACATCCATGAGGACTCCTGGACAGAGGAGGTTGCGTTACGTATGGCTCGCTCTGCTTGGGCTTGGGCTAGGCACTCACTGTAGTCACACCTATCTAGAGGACGCTCGGATGCGGATTACTCCCCATCCAAGCCTGCCTCGAAGATAGCCCGTCTTGCTGCTGCAGCAGCATCTGTTCTCTCTCGCTCCCCATGAGGATCGTCTCATGGAACGTGCAGGGACTAGGTGGGCCTCAGTTTCAGCGACAGCGGGGCTGTTTGCGTCAGGAACCTTAACGTTGCCTTGTGGGAGGAGAGATTGATCTCCTCATGCTTCAAGAGCACCATCTGTGTGAGAGCCGCATTCAGCGTTGTGGTCAGATTTTGCGTGGACATTATGATACCTTTTGGTCAGCTGCTTTTGGACCTGGAGGCATCCAGGGAGGGGTATGTATGACTATTGCGGACTCACTGCAGTAGGCCATTGTGGGCAAAGGGATTATTGTGCCACGCAGGGCTCAGTGGATTACTATGCAGGTTCAGGGTGGCCTGGTGGGCTTCCTGAACATCTATGTGCCCAATGTGGCGAGTGCTCGTGCAGAGTTTTGGTCTCAGATTGTTGAGTCTTTGCTGCAAGCCGATCATTGGTGTATAGGAGGGGACTTCAACATGTTGGAGGACCCTTCTGACAGGATTGGTGGCAGCCATGCTACTATGCATGGAGTCGAGTTGGCAGCTCGGGAGAGGTTTTGTATGACTTTGAGGGTCTCAAATACATGGCAGCACTCTGGTTTTGTGAGGCCCCCAGACAGTCTTACCTTCTCTAGATCGGACCGCAGAGTGGGAGGAGTGAATCTATCGCGCATAGATCGCTTCTACACTAGTGACCACTTCAGTGATATGGGGGGTTCCGTGGGCATCCTGGCAGGGACTTCCTTCTCGGACGATGCACCAGTGATCCTCACAGTGGCAGACAGGCAGAGGAGTGGGAGCACGGTGCTCCGTATCCCTGAGAGGGTCTTGTTGGACTCAGCACTCAGAGAGAGAGTAGAGGCTCTCTGGACAAAGGGCATGGATAGACAGGATTCACCAACAGACAGAGTTGCCTCAAGCCTAGCTCAGCTTAGCCACTTCTTTCTTCAAGAGTCTCTGGCTCGCCGGGCTGCAGCGAGAGAGGCAGAGCAGCGTCTCAGACGGGGCACTGCTTCACTACAGAGGCTGCAGGAGCAACACCCAGACAGTCCATGGTTAGAGGAGCAGTTACAGCAGGCTCGACAGGAGCTTGCTAGCACAGAGGAGAGGCGTCATGAGTTTGCCTTCCATCGACAGGCATCTTAGTCGACTCAGGTGGGTGACAGAGTAACTGGTGCTTTTTTTGAGACAGTGGGGCCTCGGCACTCGCATGCCAAGGTCAGTCCGTTGAGGAGGCCCTATGGGTCAGTTGCTTTTGAGCACGAGGATATGCGTGCAGTCGGTACTGACTTTTACCGTGAGTTATTGTCGGCTGAGCCTCAGTCAGAGCGGCAGGATGCATGCAGGGAGCAGGTTTGGGCACAGATGCCTTGTCTTGTGACAGAGGAGATGCGCCAGAGGCTTGAGATGCCCCTTCAGCTTGAGGAGCTGCATACAGCTCTGAGGGCCCTCCCTCATGGTAGCTGTCCAGGAGAGGATGGGTTGACTCCTAGCTTCTTCTTGGAGTACTGGGACCTGCTTGGCCCAGATCTTTGTAGTGCTTTTCAGTACATTTTGCACACAGGAGTGATGCCTGACAGCACGAGTGAGGGCCTGATCTACCTCATTCCCAAGGAGGGTGGCTCCTTGGATGAGATTCGACAGTGGCGCCCCATCACCATCCTCAACTCAGCCTACAAAATTTTTGCCAAGGCTCTGAGTTTGAGGATTCAGCCACTTTTAGAGAGCCTTATACATGGGACTCAGACAGGTCTTGTCAAGGAACGCAGTATCCTTGACAACATCTTTACTTTTTGGGAGGCTTCTGCGTTGGCACGGCTCCGTGGTGAGGACCTTGTGATTCTTCTTCTCGATTTTGAGAAGGCCTACGACCGAGTTGACTGGGACTTTCTAGATGGCACTCTTCGCAGGATCGGCTTCTCAGATGCTTGGATCAGAGGGGTGTCAACTTTGTACAGACAAGCTCACAGTCAGGTGCTTTTGACAGGGGGGAGATGTGAGCGCTTCATTCTCACACGCTCAGTCAGACAGGGCTGCCCTCTTGCCCCCTTTCTCTTTCTGTTCTATGCGGAGGCGATAAGCAAATTTTTGGTGTCACAGCAGGTTGGCCTTCGGGGCTTAGCACTCCCTATTCGGGGAGAGGAGCTACTGGACGCTGAGTTTGCCGATGACACAGCCTTGTACTTAGATGGCAAGGAGGCCAATCTTCACAGATGTGAGCAGGCTCTGGAGACCTTCTGTAGTGCATCGGACGCACTGATCAACTGGAGAAAGACAGTGGCTTTCTCGGTTGGTAGTGCTCCTATGCCAGATTGGATGCCAGGAGAGGGTTTCAGGTGGATTCCCCCAGGGACTGCAGTTTGATACTTGGGTTGTCAGGTTGGTTTGGCATTGTCTCCTGAGCAGCAGATTGCTCCTCTTCTCCTGTCCATCAGGAGAAAGCTGTTACATCGGAGCTCAGCACGTTTGTCGCTGGCTGGTAGAGTAGTAGTTGCCAACCAGGTGCTGTTGGCAACTATGTGGTACATCACTTCCTACTGGATCTTCTCGAGTTCTTGTATCAGCCAGGTAGAGAGGCTGATCAAGAACCTCCTTTGGTCAGGACGTGACACTCAGATGGCCCGAGCCAAGGTGGCTTGGTCAATCATCACGCTTCCTTGTTCTCAGGGAGGGCTTGGGATCATTGATCCAGCACAGCAGAGCAGAGCCCTTTTTAGGGAAGTTCATAGTCAGAGGACTTCTTCCAGGTGAGGAGCCCTGGAAGAAGTTCTTGTTGCAGAGGCTTCGTGCCAGGGTGCCTCAGTCAGGAGGCCCTTGGCAACCTTCGACCAGATGGATGTTTACAGAGATGCGCAGAGTTGGTTTGAGCCGGAGACTGGAGGACCGCTTCGCTATGAGTTTGCTTCGTTCTTGGGAGCTCTTACGGCATGGCCTGGAGCAGCGACAGCCGATGTGCACGGAGGAGCGCCTACAGCAGCCCCTCGTCTGGAACCCCATGGTTAGCACTCAGAGAGGCCACTTGGTTGGTAGTCGACCGCATGTTTCCTGGGGTCCCATGGCAACAGGTCCAGCGCGCTCTCTAGGTGATTGGCTAGAGTTCACAGGTTTGTCAGAGGAGGTACAGGGTTACCAGCTACAGGGCATGAGAGGCGTGCAGAGCATGTGTCAGGACATCTCAGAGTCAGTTCCAGCTGAGTGGCTCACGCCTCTCGAGCCAGTAGCACCCCGGTGGATGGGAGCCTTCACATGACTGGAGGTTCTCATTTCAGTCAGGGCTTGCTCAGAGACAATCCTAGCCCTGTTTTTCGAGCTTCAAGGTGGGGGACGATTACAGCGAGTTGCAGTAGAGGCCCCGCAGGTAGCAGAGTGCTGTTTCCAAAGGATCCGAGTAGTGGGCATCTGTGGGAGGACTTGCGTCATAGACCCTGACCCAGCAACTCTTGCGACTGGACACTGGAGGCTTTGGGCTTGGGAGTGCTGTCCACTGGCACGAGTACAGTGGGATCCTGGTGAGTGGCTATGGAGGGAGCCCTTCTCTTTTGCAGACCACCCAGGAGTCCCCTTCTTTCAGTACATTGTTCGGCTTGGACGTCATATACTGGCAGCACAAAGAGAGGCCCTCCCAGCTGCAGCACGTCATTGGCAGGAGGAGGGCCTCACAGTTGAGTTCTTGGCAGCCTTTTGGCAGAGACTGTGGGACTCCACACAGCCGAGGCGTGTCACTTTGTTTCAGTGGCTGGTTGCACACAGAGCTACAGCAGTAGGGAGCTGGCTTGTGCATAGTGGTCTCTCGGCCGCATGTGCAGCCTGCGACCAGTTAGTGGAGAGCCAGCGTCATTGCGGCTTGGTCCACTCTCACGGGCCCAGACTTCAGTTTGAGCTATCTTCCACCAGCAGGATGATAGTGATACAGGGGGAGCGACCTACACTCCAGCCTGCTACAGAGCTTACTCCAAAGGAGTGGTGCAATGAGAGAGAGGAGTGTTGGGAGCTCATCAGTGGCCCGACACTTTGGTTCATCTGGCGGGCCCGCTGTTTCCGCATTTTTGAGGCTCGCTCTGTGCCACCAGCAGAGACTGTTCGTGACTTTTGGCTAGAGCTGATCCATACTCTCAGAGGACAGCTAAAGGGACTATAGGGCAGCTCCGACCGCATGCGGGGGCGCCGCGAGGCTTTCCTTAGACTCTGGAGCCCTGGGCCTTTCTTCACCAGTGTCCAGGGTGTGCTCAGATGGGACTACCGACCACCTGTGTGGCTCTTCCCTCCTCCCATCTCTTGATTTAGCCTCATTGTATATATGTTGTTCTTTCATTGGGAGAGTCTCCCCATCATGTTTGTTGTAGCCCTCTCTTGCAGAGGTGGTTGTAGCCCTACGGGCAGTTTTCATTAACTAATAGAAGAATCTTTTTCTCGGAAAAAAAATAAATGATCAATCTGAAAGATCGTATCCTCTCTGTGGGAACTTAGCACTATGATGTCTCCACACTCTCTACCCTCCATCACCTCCTCGAGTGACCCCAGGTGTGTCTATAGGGATCCTTTGCAATTCCATACTGCCATGTGTGCCTCTATGTGAGATGTCTCATACCTTCTTTTTTTTCTTTTTTGAGGGGGGGGTGTGAGTGGGATAATTGAGAGAAGGAACATGCATTAGTCTAATAAAAGTAAGAGAGAAAAGCCCTACATGCATAATCGAAAGTTATGAACTTGGAAAATTCAATCTGTTTGAGGTTTGGACAGCATCTAGGATATCGATGAGGCCGTTCCTTCTTGAAGTTGCCTATAAACAGTCATTTCCTAAGCTATTACACGAAAAAACAGGGTTCAGGGTTCTTGTGACAGTGCTCCCAAGATCAGTCACAAGCTGGTGATAATAACAGTAGCTCTGTTGAAAACCTTCAAACACTTGAAAGTTATTACATTCTATGTGTCGCAAGTACCTGCTGGCGCGTACTTATGTTTCTTCTGTTTGTCGAGGAACCAGACAAAAACAAGAAGAAAAGAGAATAAGGATCTGATTTAGCAACATTACAGATTTGAAGAAAGCTTACTGTAAGGAGAATACCAAACCTTTTGTTTGGGTTTCTGGCCCATAAAAAGGCTCCAGCAGCAATAAGGACAGCTCCACTTACAGCTCCGACAATTGCACCATTTAGAACCTACAAGGCAATATACGATTCAGTGATTACATGGCGAGGCTGACAAGATACCAAATACAGCAAGTACCCCTACCTGCTTTGAGACACCATTAAGATCAATCATTCTTCCTTTCTGGTTTGAAGCTGTCACCAGGGTTTTTTCTCGCTGCATATCTCTTTCATTCGTTTTAACACACTCCACATTGGTTACAGCCTCCAGACTGCGTTCTGTCTCTTTACCTTCACTTTCAGGCAAACAATCCTTTTCTTTATTACAAGAATCTGCTCCTGAAGCCCCTGAAACAGCCAAATCACTCTCAGGACCCGTCTTGAAAGGTTCCACACTTGCCATTCCATTTCCAGATTCAACTTCTTCACTCCCTGTTCTATCGGCATCCATGAGTTTAAGATGCTTTCTGGGTAATTCTGCCTGCTCTGCCTCACATTCAGCATTTCTTCTTGGAGAGCTTCTGAATTGAGAGCTCGACATGTGCACCTCAACGGTTGAAGGGAGTGTAAGGCCTTGTTTGGTGGCACCCTGCACTTTCCATGGTTACACAAGCGAGATTGAGGTTTCCATGGCATTAGAAAAACCACCCAATAATATACCTCTGGCCTGGTTGTTTCAAAGGCTTTGATCTTGGCTTTAACACTGCTAGGACTGGGCTTTATATGATTCACCCCTGCCGAATTTTCCAACGAATCTCCCCGACTATTTTCTGTGAAGAGCAGATTAGGCTAGGGTAGCTCTTGTGCATGATAGGGCAGAGAAAAAATGTTGCCAAAATTTAAGATACGTAAATTACCTGATCCCGTTTGTTCCTCCGGTTCACCATATACATATGCTTGTGATGGAATTGCAACTGTGGCAGATGAACTAGAGTTCATTTGATCTGCTTTGGCAGGGTTGTGGGGACTGATAGATCTGATGCTGCTAGTTTTCTCAGAAGAATCTCCACTCGTAGAAACCAGCTCTCTCACAGGTTCAAAACCTGTTGAGGGTTCTTCAAGGTTATCTTGCACATTCTTATCAGACTTGTCTGATTGTGATTCTAACTCCTGTGAGGCAGCCGAAGAAACGTCTTTGCTTGCTTTGGATTTGTCAACATCTTTTTCTGGCTCCCGTATTGGTGCTGAGAGAATGGGATCAGATGGCCCACTTTCACTTTCCTTTTCTACTAGCTGTGAATTTTCGGTTGACTTTGGCGCTTCT
The DNA here is from genome assembly GCF_014529385.1 of Adiantum capillus-veneris. Classification (NCBI taxonomy): domain Eukaryota; kingdom Viridiplantae; phylum Streptophyta; class Polypodiopsida; order Polypodiales; family Pteridaceae; genus Adiantum; species Adiantum capillus-veneris. The sequence continues at coordinate 13,872,664 of NC_140954.1, forward strand.
TGCCCTCTTCGTTTCAAGGCAGCTGCTCTCTGCAGCAGAATCACGGTTTAAATGGTGCAAGTGCATGCCTTCTAAATCGGAATGAGACATACACAAAATGCTACATAATGTTGTGCAGACTCTCAAGAAGAATATACATGAGGGGTAACCAAAAGGCCAACAGTGAAGGCTTACACAGACACAAAATATTGCTGTATCAACAGGTATTGCTTACCATTATATCAATTCTCCGGCGTTCTTCATCTGTGAGCACAAAGCTAAGACTCAGGTGGATACTCCCACCACCATCCAACAGAAGATATACTTCATAAGAGCCCTTCTCCACAATAGAAGGTGTATCAATTTCTGACAGAAAAACAGGTTTCATTTGTCACCATCAATTAGAAGCCATTAAACAGTCAATATTATACTAACCATTCTTTGATATCATCTCCCCATTTTTATGAACAAGCATCACCAAGAGATTATCACGAAGGTTCAACACAGGGCTGTGAGCAATTTCAAGAAAAGGAAAGGCGTCAAAAATGGAACAAAACCGGTCTCTTCAGAATAAAAGCACAAGGGAGCCCAAAGACTTACAATTCAAAATCTAAGGTCCATGGTGCAGTCTTCCGACCAAATGTTTTGTTTGGTGCTGTTTGAAACTCCCTCGCACCAACAGCAACTACAAATAATAAACACTAGCAACTTCAAGAATAGAAAATCAAAGCTTTTAAAGATCTCTCTCTCTCTCTCTCTCTCTCTCTCTCTCTCTCTCTCTCTCTCTCTCTCTCTCTCTCTCTCATCAAGGCCGAAGTAAATGTAGCAGAATGCGTTATGCAAAAGAAACTTGATGAGGCAGTAGCAAGTTTTGAAGCATGGAGAACAAATATGGAAAAACACATGGGGGAAAAGGATGCAATAATCGAGGAGCTAAAAGGAGAACTTGCGGCTTGCAAATCTGCAACTAAGGAGAAGGGAGACGACCAACCTTCGGTGCTGAAGGAGCTTGAGGACATGAAGGATCAGATGAAAACTCTACGGGAAGGAGATGAACAAAAATCGAAAACGGCATCTTCATGGGCGGAACGTCTTGTGAAGACACAAGAAAAGGTTGAGGAAGCAGAGGAATGGATTGAGGATGCGAAGAAAGGGAAGGCCCAAATGCTCGAGACCACACCTACTTCTACCATTATTAATATGACCATTGAGGAAGAGCAGAAAAGGAAGACTCGGGCTCTGCATGTGCGGGTCACAGGAGTCAAAGACAAAGAGAATGTAGATGAAGAAGTGAAGGAACTGCTACAACGCATGGGCATCACAGAGCCTACTCACACAAGTGCATGGACAGTGGGCAACAAAGGAATCGATGAGAAGGGAAACGTAAAGGATAGGGCACTTATTCTCCGATTCCCGAATATAGAAATAAGGAAAGAATTTCTAAAAAAGAGGCCAACTCTTAAGAAAACCGGTATTTTCCTGGGAGATGACCTTACATTGGCACAAGTGACACACATGCAAGAGTTGATGCCAGAGATCAGGGCAGCAAGAGAAAAGGGGAAAATCGCCTTTTATAGAGGAGGGAAAGTAGTGGTTCTGGAAAAGCGCTCAACATGACGGTGCGAGACCTATGGGGCGACGCTCCGGATAGCGGCGTGGAATTGTAATGGATCATATAGACTAGATGTAGGTGCCTTTGAAGACAGCTTTAGGGACAGAGACATAGTTTTCTACTCAGAGACACACCAGATACCTGGACAGCGTATGCCACATGTGAAGGGTTATTTATGGGAAACAGCTAGTCGACCAGACAAGAGATCTCTACAACGTAGCCGGGGTTCAGGAGGAGTAGCAATCTTATTTAAGGAGGAGCTGAAACCACTACTACAGCTTATCAGGAAAGATGAGCAAGCAAGGTATATGTGGGTGAGAATGAGAGCCGAGACAGGTAGATTTCTATATATCGCTATATGCTACTTCCCTCTGAGTACCTCAGTCTACTCCTCAACTAAAGGGCAATCCCCTTTCCCCATATTGAGTAATGATATATGGGAGTTCTCTAGAGATGGAGACATCATTCTCTTAGGAGACTTTAATGCCAGAACGGCCAACACTCAAGCAATATTCTATGATACTTCTGAGGAAATGCTCAGAGAAGTGGATTTATCACAGAGGGGGCTTACTAGAAACTCACAGGATAAAGAACACACTGAATATGGGAGACATCTCATGGAGATGGCAACTATACATGGTTTGGCCATACTTAATGGTCTAGAGAATTTCCCGTTATCTGGGGGATTCACATGCTTCCCGCACAGGCATGGGGCCAGTACAGTGAATTATGTCATGACTTCACCAAGCTTTATTTCTAGTATCAAGGAATTTAAGGTGGGACCCAGACCGGTTGGGATTGCAGTGGATCATGCTCTATTGACCTTATCAATCTCCTTCCAATACAATGCCTCTCAAGTACAAAGGAAGAAGACACACACAAGATATACTTTCACGCCAGAAACTGATTCAGTCTATGTGGAAAAGATCTATAATAGGATGTGGACAGCCAAGCCAGTATATACTGTAGAGGAGATTACTTCTCAATTAACAGAGATACTACATGGAGCAGCACAAGAGGCATACCCACATACTCAACCTGATCAGAAGAGAGGATCTGGGAACATGCCTCAAAACAGTTGGTATGACGAGGAATGCAGAGAGACGAGAACCCAGGTCCAGAAAGAGCTTACACTTGGGATCATCACATATAAGCAGTCTCGGATTGCTCTTCGGCGTATAGTACGTCGCAAGAAAAGGGCATTTTTAGCCAAACTGGAGAAGGATTTATATCAGCTCTTCTTGAGTCAGGACTCACATGAGGCCTGGCGCTTATTTCGCGAGCACTCACCGCCTCCGACGATTACTTCTCCTGAGATCTCGGGTCAATATGTAACATCATTATATATGGTATCTGGACAGCGTCCATTACCAGATCCGCTAGAGCCATGCCCTGCTACTAGTACTTTCTTTACTACGGAAATGGTGGAAAAAGCCATTGATAAGATGAAGACAAGAAGAGCATATGATCATGATGGTTTAGTAGCAGAACACCTGATCCATGCCAGGGATCTACTTTCAGAAGTCCTTGCTCATCTGTTTAATCGGGTCATGTGTGAAGGATTACCTGAATCTTGGAAATTATCTACTATCGTACCTATTTTCAAGTCAAGGGATCCTATGATACCCGGGAACTACCGTACCATTATGGTAGGTCACACTTTGACCCGACTGTACGCATCCATTCTTGAACAAAAATTGAGTAGATGGGAAGAGAATGAGGGAATAAGGGCAACAGGACAAGCTGGATTCAGAAGGGGTTACTCCACTTTTAGATCATATTCTTACGCTCAGAGCCATTATTGAGGAAGGAAGAGCAAACGGGAGAAGGATGTATTGCTGCTTTGTGGATTTTCGGAAAGCTTTTGATACAGTACCAAGGGCCAGATTGATGCGCAGGATGCAAGAGTTAGGGGTCCCCAAAGAGATTATTTGGGGGATCATGGCCTTATACGGGTCAGTTACTGGTTATGTACGTACTCCAGAAGGGGATTCCGACATTGTTCACTCCACCGTTGGAGTAAAGCAGGGATGCCCACTATCCCCTACTTTATTTGGTATGTACATAGATGAGGTATCAGATTACATTGATAGAGAAGGTGACAAAGGTGCTCAACTTGCAGGGTCATGGATCCCTTTGTTGTTGTATGCAGATGATATTGTATTGATAGCAGAATCACCAGATGGAATGCAGAGGCAGCTAGATGCATTACATAAATTCGCGGAGGACAATGGACTGTCAGTAAACTTGGGTAAAACCAAAGTTATGGTGTTTAACACCACACCGCAGTGGGTTAGGAGATCGGCACCTACATTTGCATATGGCCAGGATACAGTAGAGTACACAGATGCATACACATACCTTGGGGTGGTATTTGCAGGACCGAAGTTTACTCTTAAGAAAGCATCGGATGCTAGATTATCCAGAGCCTCTGCAGCCCTGGGAGGGTTGGAGAGGATGTGTTCACAAGTGCAGTTTCAGGAACCACGAACAAAACTTTGGCTCTTTGATACTGTGGTGGCTTCGGCTATGCTTTATGGGGTCCAGATTTGGGGACCATCTGTGGATCAGGATAATTGGAAGTCAATGGAGAGACCTTTGGTATCTATGATTTCCCGAATGATTAGAGCCAAGGCCTCCGTACCACACGCGATTACCCGAGCGGAACTAGCGGCCCCTCCGATAGAAATTGAAGCTCTTACCAGATCAGTGTCCTTTATACATGGTTTGTGGGATACAAATAATGGCCGATATACTAGACTGGCCCTCAAATCCTCTCGCCAATTGGCAATGAAAGGGGATACATCATGCTGGTATGCGCAACTGTCCTCGTGGTTTCAGAGACACGGGTTCAGTATGGAAAGATTACCCCCCTTCCAATACTCTCTTGAGGCTCCATCATTGGCAATTACACGAACGGAGATTAATAAAATCATCCGACAGGATCTTATACAGTTGGATACTAAGAGGACATGGGTAGACCCTACACAAGAATTGGGCACGGAGATGGCCGACTACAAAGAAAACTTCCTACAACTATCTGAAGATGGATTTGTGATTCGCCCGAGTTACATGGATACCCACCTGTCTCATGGTTTGAGATGTGCTATTGGTCAGATTCGAACATCCTCACACCAGTTGGAAATTGAATTTGGCAGATTTAGGGGAATCCCACCTGAGAGCAGAATTTGCAAGTTATGCGGAATGGAGCCACTGCACAGTATACTATGAGATACGTGGGCGTTTTCATTGCCTCTTTAAAGAAGGTTTTGGACCTCTAGATAGAATCATGCAATACCAAGATCAAAGATGCTTAGGCTTGTACCTACTGGAACCACATCGGCACAGGGATAATCTAATGAGAAGACAAAGAGCACTACGGCCACAGAGGCAGATCACAGATTTCTTCGGATCGAGAGAAGCAGGAGTGGAAGGGGAAGCAAGAGGCCAGCAGCCAACACAAAGGAGTACCCACATTCATACCGAAGGCACCCTAATTGACAGAGCGATTGAGCTTAGGAAATCGAGACGCCCACGACCAAGATGCAGAAGCACACTTCACCGGAGAAGACTACAACAAAGGATTCGAAGCATTCTAGCCAGACACCCAGAATGCTCCTAAGAAGTTTCTTTAATACTTTGTATTTAGTTTTTTCACATTTACTTTCACACTTTTCACACTTGGTACTTTAGTACTAAGGTACCCAGACATTGTAACAGATTCACCACTTTTGTACCAGTTTGGTCTCATAGGTCATTCTGGCCTTTTGAAGACAATATAACATTTCATTTCATTTCTCTCTCTCTCTCTCTCTCTCTCTCTCTCTCTCTCTCTCTCTCTCTCTCTCTCTCTCTCTCTCTCTCTCTCTCTCTCTCTCTCTCTCTCTCTCTCGCGACCTGCTTCAACACCTGCAGCATGAGGACTTCAGCGACCTGCTTCAGCCCTACAGCGCGACCTGCTTCAGCACCTGCAGCGTGAGGACTTCAGCACCTGCAGCAAGGACGAGGACCTGCAGCGCGACCTGCTCTACCTCCACATTGGAAGCCAGCCAGCGTGAGTTCACTCTCTCTCTCTCTCTCTCTCTCTCTCTCTCTCTCTCTCTCTCTCTCTCTCTCTCTCTCTCTCTCTCTCTCTCTCTCTCTCTCGACCTGCTCTGCCAGCGTGAGGACCTGCGGAGCGACCTGCTTCAGCGTGAGGTGCTTCAGCCCTGCAGCGCGACCTGCTATGCCAGTGTGAGGTGCTTCAGCACCTGCAGCGCGACCTACTCAGTCAGCGTGAGGTGCTTCAGCGTGAGGCGTTGATGTGACTCGCACGCCCACAGGTACATACAGCACCCCCACCCCCACCCCCACCCCCTTCAGCCCGCAGGTACATACACCCAGCGGATTTCAAAACCTAGGCATTTTCCAAATTTTCAAATTTCCGAATTTTTGAATTTTCAAAATCAAAATCCTGCGCAAAGGAGACCTTTGAGCCAATCACTTGCAACATGAGGTGGATGAGCCACAACTACGACACTTTGATTTTGTTTTTTTGATTTGAAACAAATTCGATGATCATAGATACATCGCTACCGGGAGCAGCTTCCGGTTTCGTTTCAGGCGACGCTATCATGCAGAATCTGAGAACTTCAGGCCAGACAGAGCTGGTAGAAGCACAGTGGGAACAAGTACAAAGCAGTCCAAGTCTGAGGGTCATTGTAGAGGAGATGGAAAGAGAGGGACCTGCTACAAGATTGAGGTATATGGATGATCCAGAGGTCTTAAGTAGGCTAGGAAATTCTCTTGGGTTTCCATTTCCAAAAGGATCGACCATTGATCATGAAATTAGTCAAGCAACACCAAGTGTGAGGTTTCCAGGTGAAGATACTGGAGAGGAGGTCGAGGAAGGATTGGCTCTTCACCATGCAGCAAGTACAGAAGATGCAAAGGACCCTGCACAGGACACGGAAGCCGTCAATGTCTCACCTGCTTGCAAGTCACGAGCAAAGGCAACCTTCATGCTCACGAACAAACGGATGGCGCAGATGGAGAAGGAAATGAAGGAGTGGAAAACAGAGATGGAAGGATGGTGGAAGGAGAAGGCCAACCTCCTTCAGATGGTCTTCAATGAAGGCGCACAATGGAAGAAGGAGAAAGAGAGCCTTAACACAGAAATACAGACACTCAAAGAAGAAGTCTCAGCCCTCAAACAGGAGAACCCAAACGGCGAGATACGGACACTTAAAAATGAAGTCTCAGCCCTTAAACAGGAGCTTGCTGATAGAGTAAGCAGTGGGTTAGAGGAGGGCGAATTTCAGCCCTCGGTAATAGATGAAATCAAGGAAATCAAGGAAAAGGTAAGGATGATCACAGAGGAAGAGAAACTGAGTGTGGCAAAGACATCTTCATGGGCGGAGATGATAACAAGGACACAGAAAAAGGCGGACGAGGCCGAAAAATGGATTGAGGTCGCCAAGAAAGGGAAAGGTCAAGAAACTCCTTGTACACCGACGCTTATCAACATGACGCTCGAAGAGGAACAAAGAAGGCGGATGCGAGCATTGCATGTGAGAGTGACCGGTCTCAAGGACATAAACAATGTGGAGAAAGAGGTCACAAGCCTTACATCAATGATGGGGATGGAGAAGCCTTTGCACACAAAGGCATGGAGGGTAGGTAAGAAAAGTGATGGCACGGGAGAGTCTTCAAAGGGGAGAGCTCTCATACTACGCTTCCCCTCATTGGAAGATAAGAAGGAATTCTTGAGGAAGAGGCCTACTCTCAAAAAGACAGGTATTTTCCTCGGTGATGATCTGACTCTCTCACAGCTCGCACATATGAGAGAGGTAATGCCAGAGATTACAGCGGCAAGGGAGAAGGGAAAGATAGCCTTCTACAGAGATGGATGGGTGGTGATTTTAGAGCGGCGCACTGCATGACGGTGCGAGACCTATGGGACCACATTGAAGATGGCTACCTGGAATTGTAATGGGTCTATGAGGTTGGACATGGGTGCATTTGAGGACAGTTTCAAAGACAAGGATATTGTATTCTTCTCAGAGACTCATCAGGCCCCTGGACAGGTGATGCCACATGTGTTGGGATACAGATGGGAGACAGCTCACAGGACAAATGCGAGATCTGAACATGGGAGTAGAGGTTCAGGAGGAGTAGCAGTGCTATTCAGAGAGGAACTACAACCATTACTACATATTGTACGAAGAGATGATCATGCTAGATATATGTGGGTGAGACTGAGAGCTGACACAGGTCGATTCCTATATATTGCCATATGTTACTTTCCTCCCAGTACATCAGTGTATGCTGCATCCAGAGGGCAGTCGCCTTTCTCTATACTAGATGATGACATATGGGAGTTTTCTAGGGATGGTGATATCATTCTCCTAGGAGACTTCAATGCCCGAACGGGCAACTCGCAGACAGTCTTCTAGGACACTTCAGATGAGATGCTTAGAGAGCTGGATGTGGGTGAGTTGGGACTTGACAGATGCTCAGATGACAGAATGGAGACGGAGTAATGGCTTACAACGATTTCCTGGAGCAGCAGGTTTCACATGCTTTCCACACAGACATGGGGCCAGCACAGTGGATTATGTTATGACACAACCAAGCTTTGTCCCCTGCATTCAGGATTTCACAGTGGGAGCCAGGCCAGTGGGCATAGCAGTAGATCATGCTCTCTTGACACTGTCTGTTAAATTTTCGTATAGTATAACCCAGACATCAAGAGGCAGGTCCCACACCCGCTATACATTTACACCAGAGACTAATTTTGTTTATACAGAGGAGACCTGGGACCGTCTATTGGAAGGCACAGCTGGCACAAATAGTACAGGACTCTCAGTGGAGGAGTGCACCACTCTACTGACTGAGACACTGCATGGGGCTGCATCAGTGGCATACCCACAAACTCAACCGGGCAAGAGACGACATTCTGGGAGCATGCCCCATAATAGTTGGTATGATGAGGAATGCAGAGAGATGAGAGCCCAGCTTCAGACGAATCTTCTTTTAGGAGTCATCACTTACAAACAGTCTGGGATTGCTTTCCGATGCCTTGTGCGACGGAAGAAGAGAGCTTACCTAGCTCAGATGGAGCGAGACTTATATCAGATGTTCTTGAGTAGGGACTCAGGAGAGGCATGGCAACTCTTCCATGAGCACTCCCCTCCCCTAGTGATTACTTCACCTGATGTGTGGGGCCAATATGCGACATCATTATATACGGTTCCTGGACAGGAACACCTTCCAGACCCTACCAAGCCTTGCCCAGCTACGAGCACTTTCTTTACACCTGAGATGGTACAAAGGGCCATCGACAGGATGAGGACCGGGAAGGCATATGATCATGACGGTCTAGTAGCGGAGCACTTTATACATGCCAGGGATATGCTGATGGAGGTTCTCGCAGTGTTGTTCAATCGTGCCATGTGTGAGGGATTACCTGAGACTTGGAGGTTGTCTAACATTGTGCCCATCTTCAAGGCAGGTGGCCCTACAGAGCCTGGGAACTACCGCACTAATATGGTTGGACACACATTGGCATGGTTGTATGCATCTATTCTAGAGCAACACTTGAGTAATTGGGCAGAGGGCGAGGGGGTACGAGCAAAGGGTCAGGCCAGCTTCAGGAGGGGTTTCTCCACTCTTGATCATATTGTGACACTCAGGGCCATCATTGAGGAGGGCAGAGCACATGGGAGACGGATCTATTGCAGCTTTGTGGATTTTCGCAAAGCATTTGACATGGTACCAAGAGCTCGATTGATGCGCAGACTACAGGAGATGGGGGTGCCCATAGAGGTGATTTGGGGGATTATGGCTCTGTACAAATCAGTGATGAGACAGGTACGCACTCCGGAAGGGGTATCTGATTTAGTTCACTCTACTATTGGAGTAAAACAGGGCTGCCCATTGTCTCCTACTCTATTTGGTATGTATGTTGATGAGGTATCTGATTAAATTGACAGAGAGGGTGACAGGGGCGCCCAACTGGCAGGGACGTGGATCCCATTGTTGCTATATGCTGATGATATTGTGCTGATATCTGACTCACCAGAAGGTATGCAACGACATTTGGATGCACTACGCAGTTTTGCAGAGGATAGTCGATTGTGTGTAAACCTAGGTAAAACCAAGGTTATGGTGTTTAACACCACGCCGCAATGAGTCAGGAGATCAATACCTACTTTCAAATATGGTCAAGATATTGTGGAGTATACAGATGCATACACTTACCTAGGGGTAGTCTTTACTGGGCCGAGATTTTCTTTCAGAAGAGCAGCAGAGACTAGACTAACTAGAGCTGGTGCGGCTCTAGGAGGAATGGAGAGGATGTGTTCACAGGTTCAGTTCCAGGAACCTAGGACAAAGTTATGGCTCTTTGATACTTTGCTCGCCTCTACTATGTTATGTGGGGTGCAGGTTTGGGGACCTTCTGTAGGCCAGGATGGTTGGAGGCGTATGGAGAAGCCCCTGGTATCTATGATCTCTCGGCTAATTAGAGCCAAGGCTTCCGTACCGCATGATATCATTCGAGCGGAATTAGCTGCCCCCCCTATGGAGATTGAGGCGCTTACTAAATCAGTCTCCTTTGTACACAGTCTGTGGGATACTACAAGAGACAGATATGCCAGGGTGGCTCTAGAGTGCCCCAGACAATTAGCTCTTAATGGGGATACATCATGCTGGTATGCACAGATGGCATCATGGTTTCAGACACATGGTTTCACCATGGACAGGTTGCCTCCTTTTCAATACTCTCTACAAGCACCCTTGACGTCTCTGACGCGGGTAGAGATTAATAGACTCATTCGTCAGGATCTAATCCAGATGGACGAGGAGGACATGGATAGAGCCGATACAGGAGTTGGGCACAAAGATGGCTTTCTACAAAGAACATCTTCTCCACCTCACGGGGGATGGGTTTGTGATTCGACCTAGCTATATGGACACGCATCTTTCTCATGGTTTGCGTTGTGCCATTGGCCAGATACGCACGTCCTCACATCAGCTTGAGATTGAGACTGGCAGATTCAGAGGGACACCAACAAATAGCAGGATATGCCGCTTATGCCATCTAGAGCCAGAGACAGAGGTACATTACATATGTCATTGCACAGTGTACTATGAGATACGAGGCCGTTTGCATTGTCTATTCAGAGAAGGTTTTGGGCCTCTATCTAGGGTCATGAGTTATGAGGACCAGAGATGTCTTGGGCTATATCTACTTGAGTTACACAGGCATAGAGAAACTTTACTGACGAGAGCTAAAGAGAGACAACCCCGGAGACAGATCACAGATTTCTTTATACTAGATATTGTACACCCAGAAGAACAGACAGAGGAGCAGCCAACAGTGGAGAGGTCTGCCCGCACTACTGGCATTCTCATAGACCAAGCATTGGAACTAGGAAGATCTAGACGACCCCGATGGAGAAGAGGAGCTACACAATTTCGAAGGAGGCTTCAGCAAAGGATTCGAGCCCTACTTCTTTGTCGTCTAGAGTGCAGATGAAGATGGATCTCTATGAAGATGGATCTCCACTTCCCTCCCATATTGTATACACATTGTACTGCTTAGTTCACACATTTCACGCCTTTCACCTTCACACTTGTCAGCTTAGTTTAGGTTTCCGCAGTATTTATATTTTGTTATCCTAGATTAATTTATTATTTTGTTAATCTGACTTTGTATCAGATACACCACATTGTAACTTTCTGGTCTCATAGGTCACTTTGGCCTTTTGAAGACATTAATATAACATTTCATCTCTCTCTCTCTCTCTCTCTCTCTCTCTCTCTCTCTCTCTCTCTCTCTCTCTCTCTCTCTCTCTCTCTCTCTCTCTCTCTCTCTCTCTCTCTGACCGATCATAGAATTCTTTAGAGCTGCCACTGGACACCCGGAGGAGTTACTACCACAGCAGAGCTCATCGCCTCACACCAGAGACACACTGATCGACCAAGCGACTGACCTGGGGAGATCCAGACGCCCACGACTGCAGAGGACTACACAGCATCGACGGAGGCTGCATCAGAGGATTCGGATCACTTTGGCCCGACATGCACGACGCCCGGTCAGACTACTGACCATGTAGGAGATCGATGAGATTCGCCAACGACCGATGCTAGATCTCTTGTGATCTAGCTATCCCAGCTAGCTGCTTAGTTCACACCTAGCAGTTTAGGATTCCATAGTATTATATTTTGTCATTCTGTCAATTTGTCATCTTGTTACTCTGACTTTGTATCAGATCCATCACATTGTAACTTTCCTGTCTCATAGGTCATTTTGGCCTTTTGAAGACGTTAATATAACATTTCATTTCATTTCTCGCTCTCTAACTGACAGTGATGATGCTATGCAGCATCGAAGAAGGAAATGTAGGTAGGTTATCATCCGAAAGCTCATCTTTGTTGCAAATTTACATGATGTGAGATGGTGCTTTCTCTAAACTAGAAGTGCAGGTTTCTTCTCTCTCTCTCTCTCTCTCTCTCTCTCTCTCTCTCTCTCTCTCTCTCTCTCTCTCTCTCTCTCTCTCTCTCTCTCTCTTGCTCTTGCTGCCCCCCCCCCCCCCCCCCCCTCGCGCTCACCTCCCCCTGCGGCCCTGCTGCAGCCCCGCCCCCCTCCTCGCGCTCTCCCCTGCTACCCCGCACCCTAGCGCTCCACCCCCCTACTGCCCCGCCCCCCTCGCGCTCTCCCTCTCCAGCCCCGCCCCCCCCCCCCCCCCCCCCCCCCCCCCCTTTGCTGTCCCGTACATAGAGAGAGAAATCGGGGGAGAAAAAAGAGCATAGAGAGAGAGAAGGCATAGAGAGAGAATGTGGAAAGAAAGTACGTAGAGAGAGAAAGTTGAAAGGAAATGCGTAGAGAGAGAAAGCCTACGGGCGTAGAGAGAAAATTTGCACGCGTAGAGAGAGGAAAACAAATTAAAAATTAAAAATTCCTCTCTCTTCAATTACGTGAGTGCGGGTTTTTACCCAGGTCCCATTTCCCCCCCCTCTTCCCTTTCCATACTTTGTCTTTTTCTTCACTTCATTCTGTTTCTCTCCCTTTCCTTTTTGCGGCGTTCAATCATGAGGAAACAAAATGGCAAGGATGACCCGATGGAGGATGCTATTCAAAAATGCAAAGAAGGACCAAAAACAGAGCTCGTTGCCGTTGCCTTCACCCCTTCCCCTGCCCATCTCCCCCCCCCCCGGCTGCCTTCGCGCTGCCCTGCCCTTCACTCCACGCTGCCTGCCAGCGCGCATCCAGCCCAGCCCACCGCCTCTGCCTGCCTCAGCCCGCGGCCTGTCCGCCCCTAGCTCTCCCGCCTTCAGCCGACCTCTGCGCCTCAGCTCCCCCGCCCCTTGCATTCCCACATATATTGCCCCCCCCCCCCCCCCCCCCAGCTCGCAGGAGTTTGTCCCCACGGCCTTCTGGGAGCTTCGCGTCTTTTTCGCCTTCCTTGACTCAGCAGCAGACAGAATGGTGACTTCTGCTCCACCTCAGAGGGACTCCACTAAAGCCCCCTCGCCCAACACCGCAGAGCCGACCCTTTGACTTGCTCTTTCGCGAGAAGAGCAAGCGAGCTTGATGGCTGAAGTGGAGCGCTTGCAAGCCACTTCGGTTATCTATAAGATCATTGCCACTCGGCCCAGTCGGGGTGAGGTTCAGGATTTACTATAGGCCCGTCTTCTCTTCGATGTGGGCAAGATCAGTGATGTCCAGATCCTCGGGAGAGGGTACTACCAGGTCGAGTTCAAGTATGCAAATATGACGACCAAGGTGATTTCGATGAGCCCACTCGGCATCACAGCAGCTCGAGCTTACTTCCGGCATTGGCATCACGGTTTTGACCCTACTACAGACGTGCTCGAGGAGGAGGCAGACTTAACGATTTCGGTCTGTTTCCCTGGCCTGAGGCGAGAGTACCATCCCCTCCTAGGTTCCATGTTCGGGACAATTCTGGAGTCTCCACGCACGGCAGCTTCAGTTGTGGCCAAGGCCGCAAGTCTACCTACTGTGCGGATTCTCGTTCGTGACATGCACTACCTCCCCAAGGTGGTACTGCTGCCTAGGGTAAGTGAGGGATGGATCAGACACAGTGTGGAGTATTCGGGTCTCCCGGACCAGTGTTTCACATGCAAGCATATGGACCACATGGCAAAGGCCTGTCCTCGCAGGAGACCTCGACTCACAGCGCATGCACAGCATCCCAAGGTTGAGCATGTCAAGCAGCCAGGTACACAGGATGCACACGCTGGTACTTCGACAGAGACCAGTGACCAGCCAGCTGATGGTTGGCAGCAGGTGCCTGGCCGCCACCGTCAGGGGAGAGCTCACCCCACTGCTCCTCCTGGTGGCCGACCTTTTGCAGCTCAGAAGCACTAGGTTCTGACTGGGAACCGTTTTGACCCCCTTCAGCAAGACCTGTCTGAGGAGGCCGCGTCCACTTCTGTTCCTCCACCACCACCACCACCACCTCCTCCCTCAGCCCACTGCCACCCCCCCCCCTCCTCTATCCCCGATGGGGCCCATAGCCTCGTCTCTCGACCCTTCTGCCACTCCTCCTCATACGCAGGGTACTGGACACGCTTCTACCGCGAGGCGTTCTCTTCATAGTGCTTTCGCTACGAGCCGTGTGGCTCGAGAGGGACAGCCCCACCAAAGGCCGCCTTTTTTGGTGCTCACTTCTCCCTTTGCAGCGGTCCCCAGAGGTCTGACCAGCTTCGACATTCACAGACGTTGGGATTTCTTCGACTACAGCTTCACTCGGTTTCTGGGTGATTCCTCTCTCGACTTGGAGGCGGCCAGTCCACGTCCTCTTTCTTGCAGCTAGAGGCAGTGAGGCCCTAGACACCAGAGTTACCGGGGAACGCCCCCTAGCCTCCGTTCCGGCGTTCCGGGGGGCAGTTCCCTTCCCGAACGTTCCGAAACGTCCCGGAACGTCTGACGTTTCGGGTGGCCAGTGCAAACCGGAACGGCCGTTCCGGAACGTTCCGGAATGCCCCTGGAACGGCCAACGGCTACAAACAAATTTGGCAAAAATTGAAAAAATTGAAGTAAATGTTTGGGCTTCTGTTTGAAGTGTGCAAGGCCTCAAGGACTCATAAAATGCACCCCCCTCCCCCTTTCTCTCCACAAGCTAATCCTCAAGGCTCAAGCTCTCTCCCTCTCACACTCTCAAGATCTCTCTCTCTCAAGACTCACTCTCTCAAGGCTCAAGGCTTCAAGCCTTCAAGCTGTCTTCCTCTCCCTCCCACTCTCTCAAATCTCTCCCTCTCCCTCTCACTCTCTCTCTCCCTCTTCACTCTCTCTCTCTCTCTCTCTCTCTCTCTCTCTCTCTCTCTCTCTCTCTCTCTCATCATCTAGTCATAGCAAGGTTGAATGGTCTTCAAAACGAGTTTTTTGTGAGTATTAGAGTCAAAGCACTCTAATACTCCTTGTATTTAAACACAAGGAGCTAAAAAATGCACTATTTGGGTGTTTTTTATACCTCCCGTTCCGCGCCGTTCCCGTTCCGGACCCCTAGCCGTTCCCTCGTTCCGCGGGGATCCCGTCGCCGTTCCCGTTCCGTGTTCCGGTAAGGATATCACAAGGATATCGCCGTTCCGCGTTCCCGTTCGGCGGCAAGGATCTGCTGCTGGAAGGTGAGATCTACGAGTTCGGGACTTCTACTATGATGTCTGACTGCTGAAAACTGAAAACACTGGTGCTTCTTGATGTCTTGTCGCGAGATAAATCTGCAAAACGCTGAGGTCATGCTGATGCAAAAACCCTAGGTATATGCAATGCTGAAAAACGCTCGCTTTGTCCTGCTGAAAACGCTAGGTCTCTATGTCGGGGGGTCCTACTGAGAAGGTGCCTGTTGAATACAATGTTCCTGCTGCCTCTTCTGCCAGAAAGTGCTAGCGTTAGGTTTTCTTATATACAAACTTAGTAAATTTGCCCTACCTAGTTCCCAACAAAAGTCACTTAAAAATAATAAGTGAAAAATGTCAAAAATAGGGAAAATAGGTCTAATGCATTGGAAAATGCTCCTGATGGATTCTGATGGTAATGCTGATGATCATGCTGTGTGCTGCAACAAGAGGATATGCATTTACTCTTAAGTGTCTGGACATGAACGGTCTGCAAACAGACTCACAAAAGTGCCAAACCACTTCCTATTCCAGACTGACTTGACTGAACTGAACCCTGGTCATGCTGTAGCTTGTCCACGGACACATAGGGTTGGATGTGTCACGAGACAGTAACACCTCCAGATGCAGCGGGTTGCAGGCACATTGTGGTGCATTTGTTTGCTAGCACTCAATGCCCTCCGTGTTATGTTTTTGTGCATGAGGATTTTTGGACAGAGGATGTAGCCCTTCGGACTGCACGCTCGGCTTTGTGTAACAGACTTGGACACTTCAAGTCAAAAATCTACCACGACAGCACCAAATAGCCACTTCAAAACAGTTCACAGTTCACAACTCATTCAACACTAGCCCGGCAGAACATTGGCCCAGCGGATTTCCGTGCCTAGAGATATTGGCCCCAAAGACTGGCACTCCTTTCGATATTTCTTTTTGTATTAATCTGAGTTCAAAGTACAAGAGTGTGGGCAAGCGCTCACACTCAGACTCTGCGTCCACATGCTCTGAGTTGTGAGAGTCCTGCTCACGTATTTAAAGGTACAAGGGATGCCATAAGCAGAGCCCCAAATGCTGAAAATCAAAAGCTCAGCTTTGTAAAAATAAAGCAGGAGTTTTTCTCTCCCTCTCCCTCTCCCTCTCTCTCTTGCTAAAAATAAAGCAAAGAGTGTCTCTCTCTCTCTCTCTCTCTCTCTCTCTCTCTCTCTCTCTCTCTCTCTCTCTCTCTCTCTCTCTCTCTCTCTCTCTCTCTCTCTCTTGCTAAAATAAAGCTAAGAGGGGCTTTTTCTCTCTCCCAAGGAGTAGGGAAAAGCAGCAAACAAAAAGCGTAAAAACATCGCCCAAAAGCTGCCAGCCAAAATCCCAAATTTTGCACCGCGAATCCCGCAAATTTCGTACAACCACGTGTCAGCTTTTCCGTACGAAGCAGCCAGCAAATTAGGGTTTCCGGTTTCTGCAAATTAGGGTCAGGATTAGGATTAGGGTTTCTGCAATTAGGGGTTAGGGTTTCAACAAACTAGGGTTAGGGTTAGGGTTTCTGCAATTAGGGTTTCCAGCAACGGACAGCCACGTCATCATTTTGTGACATACCCCCCTCTTGAAAGCATTGTAATCGCCCTTGATTACGCCTGCAAAACAGATAGAGACCATAAACCGTCTTAGCAGACACTGACTGTTAGTACCTACGTACTAGGAACACACATCTAGCACATGTACCAATCGACAGTCACATCACACGACATCACAGGACATCACTCGACATTCAACATTCATTCGGATCTTAGACCATGATTTATCGGCAATGTAGCTAGCAATCACATCTAGATCCAGTCCGGACCTCATCGATGGCAGATTGACTAACCCCTATTGCAACCATGTCTATTCAAGAGCAATTAGACCAAAATGTTGCAGTCATTTCATCTATCAGTTCCTGCACTTAAAAACAACTCAAGAACAAATCAATTTCATATTCAGGAATTCCATTTCATAAAGTCATACAACAGAATATTGTCAGCTCTCAGTATCCCTGAAGCTCAAAGAGACATCAGTGACTCTAGTATTATAAAATCAAGGCATCTGTTGAAAAAGGAGCGGAGTAACTCCCCTCTTGTGCATCCCATTGCACCAGATCTCCGGCCAAGCTGAATTCTGGGTTCCATTTGGAATAGACTATGCTAAACCAAAAGCTTCGAAATAAAGTTTCACAATCTGAGAAGTATCTGCTAGGTCCTCCTCCTCCATCCACTTCGCATCCGATGCAGGACAGTTCTTGAATTTAATCAAGAACCGCCTTCGTACTTTACCCTTATTCTTTGTGTCCTTATGTGCCAAAATCTGTTCATGGACAAGGATCTCGTTTTCCTCCACTTTGGGTTGCTCATCGGGCTCCCCATCATCAGGCACATCACCGTTGAAAGGTTTCAAGAGACTCACAGGAAATGCATTGTGAATCCTCTAAGTGTCAGGCAGTTTCAGTCGGAAGGAGACATCATTGATCTTTTCAGAGATCTGGAAAGGTCCGTAGTATCGCACACTAAGCTTTGGAAAAAGCCTCTCCTTTCCCTTTTTCTTTCTCAGGCATGCCTTCTCAAAACGGAAGAGCACCCAATCATCCTCCTTCAATTTCAAATCGCGTCGATGGCGATCTGCTGCCTTCTTTTGTCGTTCTTGAGATTTCTGCAAAGCCTCGCGGACCCTGGCAAAAGCCGTGTCTAAGTCGCGCGTATACTCATCTTCTTCAAAAATCTTATCTTTCGTGCATAGGAAGGGTGGAACCTTCATAGCACCTTCAAATGGCGCCTTCCCATCGAAGAGTGTATCGTGTTATTGTAGGCAAATTCCACCAAAGGTAGATACTTTTCCCATTGAGTCTTTTGATGAGATATAACACTTCAATAAATCTAAAACCATTGAATTGGCAATCTCAGATTGCCCGTCAGTCTATAGGTGGAAAGATGACGAGAACTGCAACCGCGTACCTACTACCAATGTTCTCCCAAATTGCCTTCCAAAACAAACTCGTAAATCTGGGGCCCTGTTAAAGACAATCGTCTCATGCATGCCATGTAATCTGAAAATCAGGGCCACAAACAGTCTCGCTAAGTGATCCGGCTTGATTGTTTTCTCCACTGGAATGAAATGAGCCTGCTTGCTAAATCTGTCAATAACAGTCCAGATACCATCGTGACCACTCTGTGTTCTTGGGAGAGAAAAAATGAAATCCATTGCAATACTTTCCCATGGGCAGGTGGGTATGGGCAAAGGCTGTAACAATCCCTGTGCTTTATGCCTATCAAACTTGACCTTCTGGCATGCCAAGCAACTGCGCACAAACTCTTCCAGATCCTTCTTGAGTCCCGGCCAAAAGAAGTATCTCTCTACCCCTTTCATGGTGATAGCAATGCCGCCGTGACCCGTAAAAGGTGGACAGTGGCATTCGGTCATAACCTTTTCCCTCAACAGCTGAATCAAGCAGCCATCCCGAATGGAATATCCCGCTATTGTTTCCCCATCCCGTATCCGTGTGAAAACGTCTGTAAAATATAGATCTGTGGCATACTGGTCGACCATATGCTCAAAGCTCCTATGATGTATCGCAGAAATTGCCAAAACCAAAGGCTTCCGAGACAAAGCATCTGCCACCACATTTTTCTATCCCTGAACATGGACAATCTGAAGTGAAACTGTGACAAGATGTTCGCCCACCGCATCTACTTTTCCGAGAGCTGCTTCTATGACAAGAAGTAGCGTAAACTCTGATGGTCTATAAAGACAATAAAATCCGCTCCAAGTAGGTAATGCTGTCATTGAGTAAGAGCATGGATAACCGCCAAAGCTCTTTCTCATAAATTTGTGTTGTCATTTCCGGCCTTGAGAACAATCGGCTCTCGTAAGCAATGACATGGCCTTCTTGCATTAAGACCGCACCCAGACTACACCACAAGCATCACAATATACTTCAAATGACTTCTGCAAGTTGGGCAAAGTCAAAACTGGTCTTGTAGTCAATTTCTCTTTCAAAGTCTGAAAGGCAGTCACCTCTGTGGGTTCCCACCAGAAAGGGACTCCTTTCTGTGTCAAGATATGCAAAGGAGAAGCAACCTCTGCAAACTTTCGAATGAACCGCCTGTAGTACGAAAACAATCCCAAGAAGCTTCTAACTTCATGGACATTCTTCAAATCGGGCCAATCACGGATAGTCTCTATCTTGGCCGCATCCATTTGCACTCCTGCTGCTGAGACAATGTGTCCCAAAAAGTGTATCACTGGTAGGAAAAATTCACTTTTCTTTGCATTAATCACTAACTTAAGATCTCGTAATGCCTGAAAGACCTGAAGCAGATGATCTCTATGTTCTGTCTCATTCTTGGAGAAAACAATGATATCGTCAAAGAAAGTGCCAACAATAGCCTGTACTCTCGAAAAATCCTGTCTATCATCCGGTTAAATGTCGCAGGAGCATTGGTTAAGCCAAAAGGCATCACCAAAAACTCAAATAACCCAAAAGTCGTCCGAAAGGCTGTCTTGTAGACATCTCACGGCGCAATTCTGATCTAATGATATCCACTCTTCAAATCAATCTTGCTAAAACACGAGGATCCCTGTAATCTGTCGAGTATATCATCGATCCTAGGAATCGAAAATCTGTTCTTGATGGTGATTTTGTTGAGAGCTCTATAATCGATGCACGTTCTCCAAGATCCGTCTTTCTTCAAAACCGACAACACTGGAGAGCAATACGGTGAAGTACTAGGCTGGACAAGACCCTTTTCCAAGAGGTCTTTCACTTGGTTCATAATCTCTTCGTTCTGTGCTCGGCTCACATGGTAAGGTGGCCGGTTTGGTGGTGTGCTTCCAAGTATCAAATCAATAGTATGATCTTCAGGACGAGCAGGTGGTAACTCGCTTGGCAGGCCCTCTGAGAAGCAATCGGCATGAGGGTGGAGAAAATCTTGGCGTTCTTTAACAAGTTTAGACATATTTGTCCTATCCTCATCACTCAACTCTTTCATAAAGATCGAGTAAACAAACAAACTGGATTTCATTAGTTTAGAAATGGCCGAAGCCGATACAATAGGGGCAGACTCGCCCTTCAGTTTAATGTCAAGTACAATGGTTCTGCCCTTCTCTGTAGTCAATGTCACTTTCCTCGCCCGATAGTCGACCACGGTGTTGTTCTTGTGGTACCAAGGAATTCCCAAGAGAACATCACAACCTTCCAAAAACATTATGTAAAAGTCCTCATGCCCCAAATACCCCTGACAATGCAACCGAAGTTTTCCAATGACAGGTGTAATGGCTACGTCCCAGCCGGGTGCCGCTAGAACTGCCTCCGCAAGTGGTTCCATCCGATAGGGAGTGATCTCAAGCCGCGCCGCCAGTTCCGATGAAATGAAGTTGGCCTTGGCTCCTCCATCAGAAATGGCCGAAGCCGATACAATAGGGGCAGACTCGCCCTTCAGTTTAATGTCAAGTACAATGGTTCTGCCCTTCTCTGTAGTCAATGTCACTTTCCTCGCCCGATAGTCGACCACGGTGTTGTTCTTGTGGTACCAAGGAATTCCCAAGAGAACATCACAACCTTCCAAAAACATTATGTAAAAGTCCTCATGCCCCAAATACCCCTGACAATGCAACCGAAGTTTTCCAATGACAGGTGTAATGGCTACGTCCCAGCCGGGTGCCGCTAGAACTGCCTCCGCAAGTGGTTCCATCCGATAGGGAGTGATCTCAAGCCGCGCCGCCAGTTCCGATGAAATGAAGTTGGCCTTGGCTCCTCCATCAAAGAAGATCAGGGCCTCTTGGTCTTTCACTTTGCCCCAAGCTCGGCAAAGTTCTGTACTCTGGTCCAACTTGCTGGGATCGGTACCCACGCAATCTGGAACAAGTCCTGTTTTTATCTTGCCTTTTCTTCCACGTTCCTCAGCTGCTCTCGAACTCTCAGGCCTTTCGTCCTCCTGTTCTTTCTGTGCCTTTTTAGGGCACTTCACGGAGATATGTCCAGGTTCCCCGCATCCAAAGCACTTCCTCTCCCTGATGAAGCGAGCTCTCTACTGAGGAGTAAGCTTGGGTCATGCATCTTTCTTTTTTGAGTTGCTCTTTCTCTTTCTACTTTCATTTGTCGAAGTTGCTTCAGCTCTTTGTGTCATGATCTCATCGATGGGGTAAGTCAGACAGCCTGAGTGGCTGGCCAAACCCCGTTTCGCATGACTCATCAACTCCTGAATAGAAGCTGACTTCTCTTCCAAGAAATGATCTTGGATCTCTGTAGAAGACCCAAGGTAAACCGCTAAATCTGTTCCTTGAATGAGATCTTCTTAAATGAAGAGGCGAGTAGAAAAGAGCTCCAGAATCTCTCGCAATAAGCGTCCACTGTATCTTTCTTGGTCATCCGAAGATGGTTCCAAGCAGTTCGTATAACATGTTCATACTCTCGAGTCAACCATGAAGAAATAAAAAGCCTCTTGAATTTCAGTCATTTAACTGGCGCAGTCTTGCTTAAGAGAAGCGTGGACCACCAAGTTTGAGCATTCCTCTTAAAGTAAGGGGCAGCTCTCTGAATCTTAGAGTGCTCTGTGTAACGTCCTCCCGTGAAAGCGATATCAAACTGCTGTACAAAAGACAAAGCCTTCAAAGCATCTCTATATCCCAAAAACGTGTCAAATTTAATTGACTATCCACCTTCTTTAAACTCTCGGACTTTCTTGCTTTTGTCTTCCAGAAAGTCATACTCATTGGCTTTGTAAAAATTCTTCTTCTTTGCATAAAAGTTGTTGTCATCACACTCTGAACTGTCTGTAGACGAGTCCTCTATAGAACTGTTGTCATCAGACTCTGAACTGTCTGTAGACGAGTCCTCTATAGAACTGTCACTCACGGGGCGAGATTTAGACTTCTTTGGCTTTTTCTTGCCCTTTCCGAAACGTTGCCTTTTGCTTCGCTTTTTGCCTTTTCGGTCTTCTTCGCTCGAGTCAGATGAGCTAGAAGAACTCGAAGAAGAAGAAGAAGAAGAAGAACTGGGTACTCCTTCAAATCGAACACGCTTCTTCTATTTCTTTGCCTTTTGAAATGTCGACTGACGACCCAAATAACCCGGGAAGTTAGTGCCCTTCTTCTGCTTTTTGCCATGCTTTTTGGCTTTGTTTTGCGCATCAAAAAGCTGAGCAATCCGTGCATCAACCACCTCTTCTAATTCCTTCTCTGAATACTTCTTGTGAGCAGAAGGTTTCTTGAGAATGGGTTTTGGGGGTGGTGTTGTGGTTTTCTGCCACTGCGCATGCACCTCTTGAAAAGAGGTCTCGCTCATATATTTTGCAAATTTTGGGTCCTTCGCAAAATTGAGCATCATCTTTGTTGCATCGCCGATCAATTGACAACGCTCCATCTCTCGACGCTCCGCCTGAGTAGGCCGAGGCGGGACATACTCCTTGCCAGAATTTTCGTTGTGATCCCTTCCCGCATCTCCGGATGCAGAGGGAGTCGACTAATCTTTGCCTGAAGCCATAGATGCCGAGGAAAAAAATTGGGATCGGATTTCCCGTAGAAGAGAAATCGGTCGTGCTATGATACCACTGTAACAGACTTGGACACTCCAAGTCAAGAATCTACCACGACAGCACCAAATAACCACTTCAAAACCAATTCACAATTCACAATTGATTCAACACTGGCACAGCGGAGTTCCGTGCCTAGAGATATTGGCCCCAAAAACTGGCGCCCCTTTCGGTATTTCTTTTTGTATTAATCTGAGTTCAAAGTACAAGAGTGTGGACAAGCGCTCACACTCAGACTCTGCGTCCAGATGCTCTAAGTTGTGAGAGGCCTACTCACGTATTTAAAGGTACAAGGGATGCCAAAAGCAGAGCCCCAAAAGCTGAAAATGAAAAGCTCAAAAGCTTTGTAAAAATAAAGCAAGAGTTTCTCTCTCTCTCTCTCTCTCTCTCTCTCTCTCTCTCTCTCTCTCTCTCTCTCTCTCTCTCTCTCTCTCTCTCTCTCTCTCTCTCTCTCTCTCTCTCTCTCTCTCTCTCTCTCTAAAATAAAGCAAAGAGGGGCTTTTTCTCTCTCCCAAAGCATAGGGAAAAGCAGCCAGCAAAAAGCATAAAAACATCGCCCAAAAGCTGCCAGCCAAAATCCCGCAATTTGCGCCGCGAATCCCGGAAATCACGTATAGCCACCTGTCAGCTTTTCCGTACACAGCAACGAGCAAATTACGGTTTCGGGTTTCTGCAAATTAGGGTTAGGGTTTCTGCAATTACAGTTAGGGTTAGGGTTTCTGCAATTAGGGTTTCCAACAGCGGGCAGCCACATCATCACTTTGTGACACTTGGGCCTAGGCGGGACAGTCACTTCTTGCGCGCTTGTCTAGAGGTCGTTCGGATTCGTATTACTCCCCATCCAAACCGGCCTCAAAGATAGCAAGGTTGGTTGCTGTGGCAGCATCTGTTTTCTCTCACTGACTCCATGAGGATCATCTCATGGAATGTGCACGGATTAGGAGGGCCCCAGTTTCAGCGTCAGAGGGTCGGCTGCGTCAAGAGCTGCAGAGATGCCTTGAGGGTGGTGAGATTGACATCCTTATGTTGCACGCGCACCATCTTTGTGAGAGCTGCATTCGGCGATGTGGTCAGATTTTGCGTGGTCGCTTTGAGACTTTTTGGTCAGTTGCTTTTGGACCTGGAGGCATCCAGGGTGGGTATGTACGACCATTGCGGGCTCTTTGCAGCAGGCCATTGTGGGCAGGGGGGTTATTGTGCCAGGCAGGGCTCAATGGATTACTATGCAGGTTCAAGTTCAGGCTTGCCTGATGGGCTTCCTGAACATCTACGCGCCCAATGTGGTGACCGCACGTACAGAGTTTTGGGCTCACATTGCAGAGTCTCTACCGCAGGCAGAGCAAAGGTGCATTAGGGGAGACTTCAACATGTTGGAGGACCCAGCTGACAAGGTTGGAGGTAGCCATACTACTGTGCATGGAGATGAGTTGGCAGCTTGGGAGAGGCTATGTATGACTGCGGGTTTCAGATGTGTGGCAGCATTCTAGCTTTGTGAGACCACCTGACAACTTGGCCTTCTCTCGTTCGGACCATCGAGTGGGAGGAGTGAATCTATCTTGGATAGATCGCTTCTACACTAGTGATCACTTCTGTGACTTGGGTGGGAATGTTGGCATTTTGGCTGTGACTTACTTCTCAGACCATGCACCAATGATCCTCACAATGACTGATGATGAGCGCGCGGCGGTGTGTGCAAGTGATAGAGCACGCGAGGAATTGCAATGTGTGTGCAGAGAGGGGTGGCGAAGGCCAGCAAGAGAGGAGGCGCTAGCAGAACGATAGGGAGAGAGAGAGGGCACGCTATTGCTACAGGGAATAAGTGAGTGAGTTGAATAAAACTCACTTACCCTTTATTATTTGTATAGGACCAATTTATAAGTTAGTGGCCAAGTTCAATGTGAACTTGGCCAAAGGTTAGTACCTTTAAAATATACATTAAAAGGGAGCCATTTGGGCCTTTAACCCAACAACCTCCCACTTAAAGGCATAAATGGCGCCTTTAAGCTACTTGACTCCCACCATCTCTATGCATAGATGATGTTGTGCTTTGGGTAAGCACTGAGTGAGAGCATCGGCTGGATTTTGTGATGTATGGACCTTAACCAATGTAATAAGGCCATCCTCAAGCACTTCATGTATGAAGTGATACCGCACATCAATATGCTTTGTGTGTGCATGAAACATGGCGTTCTTTGCCAGACATATGGCACTCTGGCTATCACAACCAAGCATAGGTGCCTTGGCAGGCAAACCAAACTCACTGCATAGGCATGCTAACCAAATAGCATCTTTGGAAGCTTCAGTGGCTGAAATAAATTCAGCCTCTGTCGTAGACAATGCAACAATCTTTTGCAATCTAGAACACCATGAAACGGCACCTCCCGCATGAGTAAATACATAGCCACTTGTGGATTTCCGTGTATCCACATCACCAGCCATGTCAGAGTCACAAAATCCTTTCAATTCCATTGGTTTTTAGTCCCTTTCAAGTACCTCATAATGGACTTTACTGCATCCCAATGCAACCTGCCTGGATTAGCCATAAATCGGCTCACAACTCCCACTGCATGGGCTATTGTAACAGACTTGGACACTCCAAGTCAAGAATCGACCACGACAGCACCAAATAACCACTTCAAAACAATTCACAAATCACAATAGATTTGCACTGGCCCGGCGGAGTTCCGTGCCTAGAGATATTGGCCCCAAAGACTGGCGCCCCTTTCGGTATTTCTTTTTATATTAATCAGATCAAAGTACAAGAGAGTGGTTAGGGTTTCACTCTCAGACTCTGCGTCCAGATGCTCTGAGAAGTGAGGCCCTCACCACTAATTTAAAGGTTACAAGGGATGCCCAAAAGCAGAGCCCCAAAAGCTTTTAAAATCAAAAGCATTAGTTCTCTCTCTCTCTTAGAGAGTCTTTTCTCTTCTTTTTTTTTTTTAAAAGCAAAATTCGAGTCGCTCATCATTTTCCAAAAAAAAAAATTAAAATTTTTTTTCAGCCTCCGCGATTTCCGGAAATTAGGGTTTCTGGCAGAAATTAGGGTTTGCAAGAATTTAAGGGTTTCTGCTGTCCGCCACGTCATCACTTTGTGACATACCCCCCTCTTGAAAGCATTGTAATCGACCGCGATTACGCCTGCAAAACCGACAAAAGCCATAAACCGTCTTAGCAGACACTGACTGTTAGTACCTACATACTAGGAGCACACATCTAGCACATGTACAAAATCGACAGTCACATCACACGACATCACAGGACATCACCAGACATCACAGGACATCACATGACATTCAACATTCATTTGGATCTTAGACCATGATTTATCGGCAATGTAGCTAGTAATCACATCTAGGTCCAATCGGGACCTCAACAATGTCCGATTGACTAACCCCTATAGCAACCATGTCTATTCGAGATCAATCGGACCAAAATGCTGCAGTCATTTCGTCTATCAGTTCCTGCACTCACAAGAAGTCAAGAACAAATCAGTATCATTATCAGGAATTCCATTTCATAAAGTCATCCAGCAGAATACTCTCAGCTCTCAGTATCCCTGAAGCTCAAAGAGACATCAGTGACTTTAGTATCAAAATCAAGGCATCTGTTGACAAAGGAGTGGAGTGACTCCCCTCTTGTGCATCCCACTGCACCAGATCTCCGGCCAAGCTGAATTTTGGGTTCCGTTTGGAGTAGACTATGCTAAATCAAAACATCGAGGTAAAGTTTCACAATCCGAGGAGTATCTGCTAGGTCCTCCTCCTCCATCCACTTCACATCAAATGCAGGAAAGTTCTTGAACTTAACCAAGAACCCGCGTTCGGACTTTACCTTTCTTCGTATCGTTATGTGCCAAAATCTGTTCAGGAACAAGGACTTCCTCGTTTTCTTCCACTTCGGGTTGCTCATCAGGCTCCCCATCATCAGGCACATCACCCTTAACAGGGTTCAAGAGACTCACATGCAATGCATTATGAATCCTCCAAGTATCTGGCAATTTCAATCGAAAGGAGACATCATTTATCTTTTCAGTAATCTGGAAAGGTCCGTAGTATCACATACTAAGCTTTGGAAAAAGCCTCTCCTTTCTCTTTTTCTTTCGTAGGCGTGCCTTCTCAAAACGTAAGAGCACCCAATCATCCTCCTTCAATTTCAAGTCGCGACGATGGCGATCCGCTACCTTTTTCTGTCGTTCTTGAGACTCCTGCAAAGTCTCACGACCTTGGCAAAAGCCGTATCCAAATCTCGCGAATATTCATCCGCTTCAAATTTCTAATCTTTCGTGCTCAGGAAGGATGGAACCTTCGCAGCACTTTCAACAATCTCACATGGCGTCTTCCCCGTCGAAGAGTGTATCGTGTTATTGTAGGCATATTCCACCAAAGGTAAGTTCTTTTCCCATTAAGTCTTCTGATCCAAGATACAAGACTTCAATAAATCTAAAATCACTGAATTGGCAATCTCAAATTGCCCGTCAGTCTGCAAGTGGAACGATGACGAGAACTACAACTGCGTGCCAATGTTCTCCCAAATTGCCTTCCAAAACCAACTCATAAATTTGGGGTCTCTGTCGGAGAGAATCGTCTCAGACGTGCCATGTAATCAGAAAATCATCGTGATCATTCTGTGTTCTCGGGAGATCAAAAAAATGAAATCCATTTCAATATTTTCCCAGGGGCGGGTGGGTATGGGTAAAGGCTATAACAATCCATGTGCCTTATGCCTGTCAAACTTGACCTTCTAGCATACCAAGCAACTGCGCACAAACTCTTCCACATCCTTCTTGAGTCTCCGCCAAAAGAAATATCTCTCTACCCCTTTCATGGTGGTAGCAATGCCGCGGTGACCCGTAAAAGGTGGACAGTGGCATTCAGTCATAACCTTTTCCCTCAACGGCTATGTAACGCACAACATAGTCTTTTTCATCAAGTAGCCTTCCCGAAGGGAGTATCCAGCTACTGTCTCCCCATCCCGTATCCGTGTGAAAATATCTGCAAAATTTGTATCTGTGGCACACTGATTGACCATATCCTCGAAGCTCCTATGATGTATAGCGGAAATAGCCAGAACCAACGGTTTCCGAGACAAAGCATCTGCCACCACATTCTTCTCTCCCTGCACATAGACAATCTCGAATTGGAACTGTGACAAGATGTTCACCCACCCCATCTGCTTTTCCGAAAGCTGCTTTTGTGACAAGAAGTAGCGCAAACTCTGATGGTCTGTGAAGACAGTAAAATCCGCTCCTAGTAGGTAATGCCGCCACTAAGTAAGAGCATGGATAACCGCCAAAAGCTCTTTCTCATAGATCTGTGCTGTCATCTCCGGCCTAGAGAACAAACGGCTCTCGTAAGCTATGACATGGCCTTCTTGCATCAAGACCGCACCCAGACTACGACCACAAGCATCACAATACACTTCAAATGACTTCTGCAACTCCGGCAAAGTCAAAACAGGTCCCGTAGTCAATTTCTCTTTCAATGTCCGAAAGGCAGTCACCTCTGTGGGTCCCCACGAAAAAGGTACTCCTTTCTACGTCAAGGTATGCAAAGGGGAAGCAACCTCTGCAAATTTTCGTATGAACCGCCTGTAGTACGAACACAGTCCCAAGAAGCTTCTAACTTCATGGACATTCCTCAAATCGGGCCAATCACGGATAGTCTCTATCTTGGCCGGGTCCATTTGCACTCCTGCTGCTGACACAATGTGTCCCAAAAAGTGTATCTCTGTTAGGAAAAATTCACTTTTCTTTGCATTAATCACTAACGTGTGATCTCGTAATGCCTGAAAGACTTGAAGCAGATGATCTCTGTGTTCTGCCTCATTCTTGGAGAAAACAATGATGTCGTCAAAGAAAGTGCCAACAAATAGCCTGTACTCTCGAAAAATCCTGTCCATCATCCGGTTAAATGTCGCAGGAGCATTGGTTAAGCCAAAAGGCATCACCAAAAACTCAAATAACCCAAAAGTCGTCCGAAAAGCTGTCTTGTAGACATCTCCTGGCGCTATCCTGATCTGATGATATCCACTCTTCAAGTCAATCCGACTAAAGCACGAGGATCCCTGTAACCTATCAAGTATATCATCGATCCTAGGAATCAGAAATCTGTTCTTGATGGTGATTTTGTTGAGAGCGCTATAATCGATGCACATTCTCCAAGATCCGTCTTTCTTCAAAACCAACAACATTGGAGAGCGATACGGTGAAGTACTAGGCTGGACAAGACTCTTTTCCAAGAGGTCTTTCACTTGGTTCATAATCTTTTCATAATCTTTTCACTTGGTTCATAAGGTGGCCGATCCGGTGGCGTGCTTCCAGATATCAGATCAATGGTATGATCTTCAGGCCCTCTCAAAAGCAATCGGCATGAGCGTGGAGAAAAAAATCTTGGCGTTCTTTTCTTCAGGTCAAAACATATTCACCTTTATCCATCGTTCAGTTCTCCCAAAAGAATGAGTAAGAAAACTTAAGTTCATCAAGTACAATCTCTAAGCCCTTCATTTATCAAAGTCGCTTTCTCGGCCCAGTAGTCAACCACGGCGTAGTTCTTGTGGTACCAAGGGATCCCGAGTAGAACGTCACTCGCGTGCCCTGAACACCCCTATCAATTCAAACGAAGTTTGCCAATGCTCGGTGTAATGGCAACATCCCATCCGGGTGCCAGTCGAACTACCTCCGCTTGTGGCGTCAGTCTGTCGGGCATAGTTCCAAATCGAGCCGCCAATTCCAAGTGAAAAGAAGTTGGCCTTGGCTCCTTCAAAAGGGCTTCATGATCCTTCACTTTGCCCCAAAAGCGGCAAAGTTTGTACTTTCATTCATTAGATTCGGTGCAGGTCCCACGCCATGTGGTACCAGTTCTGCTTTTCTATCTGCCTTTTCTGCCACATTCCTCAGCTGCTCTCGAACTCTTAGGCCTGTTGTCGTTCTTTATCATTCTGTTCTTTCTGTGCCTTTTTAGGACACTTCGCGGAGATATATCCATGTTCCCCGCATCCAAAGCACTTCCCCTCTCTGATGAAGCGAGCTCTCTCCTCAGGAGTAAGCTTGGGTCGTGCATCCTTCTTTTCTGGGTTGCTCTTTTTCTTTCTACTTTCATTCCCAGAAGTCTATTCGGCTCGTTGTGTCATGGCCTCATTTGTGGGGTAGGTCAAACTGCCAGAGTGAATGGCAAAGCCCCGCTTCGCATGACTCATCAACTCCTGAATAGAAGCTGACTTCTGTTCCAAGCAGTGATCTCGGATCTCTGTAGGTAGACCCAAGGTAAACCACTCAATCTGTTCTCTGAACGAGATCTTCTTGAATGAAGAGGCGGGTAGAAAAGAGCTCCAGAATCTTTCACAATAAGCATTGATTCTGTCTTTCTTGGTCATCCGAAGATGGTTCCAAGCAGCTCGTATATCTCGTTCATATTCTTGCGTCAACCAAGAAGAAATAAAAAGCTTTTCAAATTTCAGCCATTTAACTGGCGCTCTTGTTTAAAAGAAGCGTGGACCACCAAGTACGAGCATTCCCCTTAAGGTAAGAGGAAGCTCTCCGAATCTTGGAGTGCTCTGAATAGCGTCCTCCCGCGAAAGCGATGTCAAACTGCTGTATAAAAGACAAAGCCTTCGAAGCATCTGAGTATCCTGAAAAGTATCAAACTTGATCGAGTGGCCACCTTCCTTAAACTCTCGGACTTTCTTGCTTTCATCTTCGAGAAAGTCATACTGGTTGGCTTTGTAAAATTCTTCTTGTTCGCATAAAAGTTTCCATGATCAGAATCTGAGCTGTCTGTAGACAAGTCCTCAGTAGAACTGTCAGTCTCTGGGCGAGATGTACCCTTCTTTCCCTTTTTCTTGCCCTTTCCGAAGCTTTGTTTCTCGCTTCGCTTTTTGCTTTTTTTTTCTATCTTCTTGGCTCGAGTCTGAAGAGCTAGAAGAACTGTCAGAAGAAGAAGAAGAAGAAGAACTGGGTAGGTCTTTAAACTTGACGCGCTTCTTCAATTTCTTTGCCTTGTCGAAAGTCGACTGACGACCCAAATATCCCGGGAAGTCAGTACCTTTGTTCTGCTTTTTGCCGTGCTTTTTGCCTTTCTTTTGCACGTCGAAAAGCTAAGCAATCCGTGCATCAACCACGTTCTCCAGTTCCTTCTCCGTATATTTTCTTGGAGGCAGAAGGTTTCTTGCGAGCAGGTTTCGGGAGTGGTGTTGTGGTTCTCTGCCACTCCATCTGTACCTCTTCCAAAGAGGTCTGGTGTATATATTTTGCCATCTTTGGGTCCTTGGCAAAATTGAGCATCATCTTTGTTGCATCGCCAATCAATTGACGTCGCTCCATCTCTCTTTGCTCCGCCTGAGTAGGCCGAGGCGGGCCATACTCTCTGTCTCAATCTTCGTTATGATCCCAGCCCGCATCTCCAGATGCAGAGGGAGTCGACTGATCATTGCCTGAAGCCATAGGTGCCGCGGAAAAAAATTCGGGGATCGGATTTCCAGTAGAAGAGAAATCGGCCGTGCTCTGATACCACAGTAACAGACTTGGACACTCCAAGTCAAGAATCGATCGCGACAGCACCAAATAACCACTTCAAAACAATTCACAGATCACAATAGATTTGCACTGGCCAGGCGGAGTTCCGTGCCTAGAGATATTGGCCCCAAAGACTAGCGCCCCTTTCGGTATTTCTTTTTATATTAATCAGATCAAAGTACAAGAGAGTGGTTAGGGTTTTACTCTCAGACTCTGTGTCCAGATGCTCTGAGAAGTGAGGCCCTCACTACTTACAAGGGATGCCCAAAAGCAGAGCCCCAAAAGCTTTTAAAATCAAAAGCATCAGTTCTCTCTCTCTCTCTTAGAGTCTTTTCTCTTTTTTTTTTTTTTTTAAAGCAAAATTCGCGTCGCTCATCAATTTCCAGTAATTTTTTTTTTTTCAGCCTCCGCGATTTCCGGAAATTAGGGTTTCTGGCAGAAATTTGCAGGAATTTTAGGATTTCTGTTGTCCGCCACGTCATCACTTTGTGACAACTATGTCAAGCCTAGTAGCAACCATAGCATACATAAGTGAACCACAAGCTGAAGCATAAGGCACACTTTGCATGTCATTGGCTTCTTCCTTTGACTTGGGACAATCATCCTTGGAGATCTTGACATATGGCTGTAATGGCACACCAAGAGGCTTTGCTTCAGCCATGTTAAATCTGTCGAACACCTTTTCAATGTATATATATATATATATATATATGTATATGTATATATATATATATATATATATATATATATATATATATATGTATATGTATATATATATATATATATATATATATATATATATATATATATATATATATATATGTATATATATATATATGTATATATATATATATATATGTATATGTATATATATATATATGTATATATATATATATATATATGTATATGTATATGTATATATATATATATATATATATGTATATGTATGTATATATATATATATATATGTATGTATACAATAGGCGCTTGTCTCTTTGCCGTGTAACACGCACTCCAAGTATATGTTCAGTTGCCCCAAGATCTTTCATTGAAAACGCAGATTTCAGCTGCCCTTTAAGAGCATCAACAGTGCTTCTTTTCTTTGCAGCTATCAACATATCGTCTACATAGAGCACAAGAATGATAGGGCTGCCATCCTCATCATCTTTGGTATACAAACAATGGTCTGCATGGCTTCTTTTGTAACCACGTTTAAGCATGAAGCGATCAAACTTCTTGTACCACTGTCTACATGATTGTTTCAGCCCATACAAGCTTCTATTGAGCATACATACCAAATGTTCCTTGCCAGGGATAACAAAACCCTCGGGTTGTTTCATGTAAAGCTCTTCTTCCACATCACCATGCAAGAAAGCGGTATGTACATCCATTTGGTCCATTTCCAAATCAAGAGCAGCCACTATGGCAAACAGTACACGCAAAGTGGTCGTCTTCACAACACGAGAGAACACTTCCTGAAAGTCTATGCCCTTGGTTTGAACATATCCCTTTGCAACAAGTCTTGCCTTATACTTGGGATTTGCATCAACAGTTTTGATTTTGTACACCCATTTGTTAGGAATAGCCTTCCTTCTTTTGGGCAATTCAACCAAATCCCAAGTATAATTAGCGTGCAAAGCTTTAATCTCTTCCTGCATAGCAAGCTCCCACTTGTCGCTGTGCTCACATGTCTTTGCCTCTTTATACATAAGAGGCTCTCCCTCATCGGTCAACATAATGTAATGCAAAGAGGGGTCATATCGACTCACAGGCCGTCTTTGACGAGTAGACCGCCTCACCCAATGATCCACATTATCCGGCAATGGGTTTACATCAGGTGGCACGACAAGATCATCAACAATGGGCTGTGGTACATCATTTTCAGCACCATTTTCAGCATTGTTTCTTGGCTGCAAATGCTCTTTAGGAGCCTCAATTTGCTGTCCAACATCATCTGGCTCAAACACCACTGGATCATCTACATTTTCAGCCATTTGTGGTGCATCCTGAGGGTCAAAAATAGGCCTAACAGGTGGCTGGTCATGCTGAAATTTCACCCTTTTATGGTCATGCTTTGAGGCACAATTGTTTTGAAGCAGCCTTGCCTCATTAAAAACAACATCCCGGCTGCGTACAACCCTTTTGAGCTGAGGTAACCAAATCCTGTAACCCATTTCGCCTTCTTCACCATATCCCATGAAGAGGCCTTTAATGGACTTCGCATCTAGTTTACTCCTCAACTCAGGTCTAACATGCACAAAAGCTTCGCAACCAAAAATGCGTAAGTGATCATATGAAGCAAGCTTGCCAGACCAAACCTCTTCAGGGATGTCACCTTTCAAAGACATGTGAGGGGATCAATTGCATATATGCACTGCAGTTCTCAAAGCTTCTCCCCAAAATCCATGAGAGAGATTAGTTGTGGACAGCATACATCTCACCCTCTCAGAAAGTGTCCTATTAAATCGTTCAGCCACACCATTAGAAGAGGGGCTATATGGCACGGTAAGCTCCCTCTTAATGCCCAAATTTTCACAAAACTTGTTAAATTCAACACTTGTGTACTCCCCCCATTGTTTGTACGCAAGCATTTTAGCTTTCTACCTGTTTGGGTGGTCACAAATGCATGAAATCTCTTAAACGCAGCAAAGGCTGCATCCTTAGACTTAAGCAAATAAACCCAAATTTTCCTAGAATGATCATCAACAAAGGAGACAAAATAACATGCACCACCCATAGACTTAGTAGGCATGCTACATACATCAGAATGTACAAGATCAAGCACACAAGATTTACAAATAAGAACGCTTTACTTGCTTGCCATATTGACATTCATTACAAAAGTCAAGCTTTGTGCCTTTCGCATCAAGCTTGTTCAAAGTACAAAGCTTAGAAAGGCCCTTTTGGCTCATATGGCCAAGCCTCTTGTGCCACAACTCCATGTGAGAGTTAATTTCAGCCAATGCAATAAACTTGCCCAACACGGCCTTTCCATGCATGCAGTAAAGTGTCCCTTTCTTTGTGCCCTTTACAATCAGCCTTGCGCCTTTGGTCATTTTCCATGATCCTCTCTCAAACAAGATGCTGTAACCATGCATATCCATCTGACCAACAGAAAACAGACTCTTCTTGATTCCCGGCATATATCTAACATCATGCAAGACAAGCTCATTTGTGCCATCTATGGAGAGATGCACAGTGCCAATACCCTCAATGGAACATGCATGATTGTTTCCAAGGTATACATGGCCACGCTTCCCTACATCAAAAGTAGAGAAACACTCCTTGATAGGAGTCACATGAAATGAAGCACCGGAATCAACAATCCAAGTCTGGGACAACGCATC
The DNA here is from genome assembly GCF_014529385.1 of Adiantum capillus-veneris. Classification (NCBI taxonomy): domain Eukaryota; kingdom Viridiplantae; phylum Streptophyta; class Polypodiopsida; order Polypodiales; family Pteridaceae; genus Adiantum; species Adiantum capillus-veneris. The sequence goes on from NC_140954.1 coordinate 13,907,284, forward strand.
ATTGACAGTCAACAAAGCATCAATAAGATCACTCTTGGTGATCTGCATGTCCTGTGAATGAACATTTAGAGAGGCATCAAAGTCATAAGCATCATCATCTGACAAAGTGGCACACAAGATGTCTTCTACATCTGACAGCTCCTCAATCACAACACTAGAAGCCACATTGGCCTTCTCTTTGTCCTTTGAGCTATCCTGTGCATCTGCCTTGACTTCCTTCTTCTCTTTCTTTCTGTCTCCGCCATTCTTTTTTCTTTCTAACTCAGCTTTATAGTACCTGCAATCGGGTTTCTTGTGACCTTTCCTGCCACATTGACAGCAAGTCACATCACCCTTGCCTTTGCTTGCATTTCCCCTTTCTTTACTCTTACTCTTACTCCTTTGTGCATAAGCATTCTTCTTTTCTGTCCTGCCTCTAACCATGTTGGCAGAGTTGCCTCCCTCTCCACTTGCTTTCCTCTTGATTTCTTCATTCAAGATAGAACCCCTAACACCATCAAAGGTCAAATTGGGGTTATTGGACAACGAAACCACCAAAGTTTCCCATGACTCAGGTAAGGTCATAAGCAAGAAGATAGCTTTCAGCTTATCATCAAAAGCGGGCAAGCCAGAATCCTGTAACTGCGACAAAGTACCTGCGAACAATGACAAGTGCTATGCCGCGCTCTTGGACTCATCTAGTTGCATGCCAACAAGTTTTCGCATCAAGTGCACCTGGTTGACACAAGTTGTATTTTCATACATTCCCTTTAACTTCTCCCACACATCAAAAGCAGTCGTGAGACCTTTTACATCAATGACTGTCTCATCGGTCATGGCCATTTTAATGTATGTAACGGCCTTCCTGTTCATGCTAACCCATGCTTCATCCTCATATTCTGTGGCTTCACCTGTTCAAGTGCCCCTTCGCAATCCTTAAGAAATAGGATTCCTTGAATCCTGTCTTTCCAAAGATCAAAACCTGTACCATCGAACCTCCTAATCTAGAAGAGGTTCTTCACATCCGAAGAAGATGAGGCCATAGTTGCACGAAATAAGAGGGATAATACGCTAAATTTTTGGGCAAAATGCGCAAAAATCGGAGTATAGCCTCACAGAGATGTACACTACAGCTATAAATGGTCACTGGAGCAATTTGGGCCAAAATAGGTCGATTTGGCCACAAAATTCAATTCCTGAAATTTATGCGCAGGAAATTTCAGCGAGCGAATTTGTGCTCGAAGACAACAAATTTAGTTGTTTTTAGCCTCAGAAGACATACATAAGGCTAATATACAGCCTTTAGAAGCATGTAAGCGCAAAAGCCCCAATTTGTAGCATCAAAATTGCATGAAATTGAGCCACAGATGGTCATACATCGACAAAATTTGTCAAATGTACATGGGTTGCATCTATTTGCACTTTCCCCAATGTAATCGTACCATAAAAACACTTGCAAAAACCTACGTAAATCTGAAATTAGCTTAAAACACCTGTTTTAGGGCTTGTTTTTCGGCAATTTCAGGGTTTTCGGGTAGTGGGGACTGAGCAAAAGTATTCCCACACCTTAATACATCATTTGCAAAACCTGTATTTTGCTGTCATAACCTGTAATTTCCTGTTTTTGACCTAATTTCAGCCTGTTTTAGGTCAATTTTGGTTGCCGGGAGCTCTCTAGAGTCCGGGGACGAGTCCTTTGGAGACGAAATTGCAAAATTTCGCGTAAAAGTTGACCTTCTTGGCTGAAATTCAGTGTTTGCAGGTTTGGCGACAAACCCTAATCAGGCTCTGATACCAGTTGATGAGCGCACGGCGGTGTGTGCAAGTGATAGAGCACGCGAGGAAGTGCAATGTGTGTGCAGAGAGAGGTGGCAAAGGCCAGCAAGAGAGGAGGCGCTAGCAGAACGATAGGGAGAGAGAGAGGGCACGCTATTGCTGCAGGGAATAAGTGAGTGAGTTGAATAAAACTCACTTACCCTTTATTATTTGTATAGGACCAATCTATAAGGTAGTGGCCAAGTTCAATGTGAACTTGGCCAAAGGTTAGTACCTTTAAAATATACATTAAAAGAGGGCCATTTGGGCCTTTAACCCAACAACTGATAGGCACAAGAGGGGGAGCATGATGCTATGCATCCCAGAGAGGGTCTTGCTGGACTCTGCGCTCAGAGAGCAAGTGGAGGCTCTTTGGACAGAGAGCTTAGACTTACAAGACTTTCCTGCTGACACAGTGGCCTCAGGACTTGCTCAGCTTAGTCGGCTCTTTCTTCAGGAGTCTTCAGCTCGCTTGCCTATAGCGAGAGAGGAGGAGCAGCGCCTCCGACGGGGCGTTGCTTCCTTGCAGAGGATGCAGGAGCAGCATCCAGATAATCCTTGGCTGCAGGAGCAGTTACAGCACGCTCGCCAGGAGCTCGTCAACACAGACGATAGGCGCCATGAGTTTGCTTTCCATCGACAGGCATCTCAGTGGACCCAGGTGGGTGACAGAGTGACAGGCGCTTTCTTTGAGGCACTGAGACCTCCGCATACGGATGCCAAGGTCAGTCAGTTGAGGAGGCCCAACGAATCAGTTGCTTCAGAGCCAGAGGCCATGCGTGCAGTTGCTACTGACTTCTACCATGATTTATTGTCTGCAGAGCCCCAATCAGAGCGTGTCAAGATGCATGCAGAGAGCAGGTGTTGGCACAGATGCCTTGTCTTGTGACTGAGGAGATGTGTCAGAGGCTTGAGCTGCCTCTACTGCTAGAGGAGCTGCACACGGCTCTTAGTGCACTCCCCCATGGTAGCTGTCTAGGTGAGGGTGGCTTGACTCCTAGCTTCTTCTTGGAGTACTGGGACTTGCTTGGCTCAGATCTTTGTAGTGCTTTTCGGTACATCCCGCACACAGGTGAGATGCCTGACAACATGAGTGAGGGTCTGATTTACCTCATTCCCAAGGAGGGTGGCTCCTTGGATGAGATTCGACAGTGGAGCCCCATCACCATCCTCAACTCAGCCTACAAAATTCTTGCCCAGGTTCTGAGTTTGAGGATTCAGCCACTTCTAGAGAGCCTTATACATGGGACTCAGACAGGTTTTGTCAAGGAGCGTAGTATCCTTGACAACATCTTTACTTTTTGGGAGGCCTCCCTCGCGCGGCTCCATGGTGAGGAATTTGTGATTCTTCTTCTCGATTTTGAGAAGGCCTACGACAAAGTTGACTAGGATTTTTTGGAGGGCACTGAGCAGGATGGGCTTCTCAGATGCTTGGATCAGAGGAGTGTCAGCTTTGTACAGACGGGCACACAGTCAGATGCTTTTAGCAGGAGGTAGAGGTGATCGTTTCATGCTCACACGTTCGGTCAGATAGGGCTGCCCTCTTGCCCCCTTTCTCTTTTTGTTCTATGCTGAGGCGATGAGCAGGTTTTTGGTTTCACAGCAGGTTGGTTTACATGGCTTAGCGCTCCCTATTCGGGAGATGAGCTAATGGATGCTGAGTTTGCAGACGACTCAGCCTTGTACTTGAATGGTCAGGAGGCCAACCTACACAGGTGTGAGCAGGCTCTTGAGACTTTCTGTCTGGCGCACTGATCAACTAGAGAAAGACGGTGGCTTTCTCGGTTGGTAGTGCTTCTACGCCCGATTGGATGCAAGGTGAGGGTTTCAAGTGGATCCCCCAGGGACTGTAGTTCGTTACTTGGGCTATCAGGTTGGTTTGGACTTGTCTCCCAAGCAGCAGATTGCTCCCCTCCTCCTGTCGCTCCGCACGACTTTCTTTGGCACGCAGAGTTGTAGTGGCCAACTAGGTGTTGTTGGCTACTATGTGGTACATCACTTCTTGTTGGATCTTCTCGAGTTCTTGTATTAGCCAGGTAGAGAGGCTGATCAGGAACTTCCTTTGGTCAGGACGTGACACTCAAATAGACCGGGCCAAAGTGGCATGGCAGGTCATCACTTTTCCTTGTTCTCACGAAGGGTTGGGGATCATAGACCCAGCACAGTAGAGCAGAACCCTTCTTGGGAAGTTCATCGTCAGAGGACTTCTTCCAGGTGAGGAGCCTTGGTAGGAGTTCTTGCTTCAGCGGCTTAGTGCTAGGGTGCCTCACGCTGGAGGCCCATGGCGACCCTCGACTCGATGGATTTTCACACAAATGCGCAGAGTTGGCTTGAGCAGGAGACTGGAGGACCGCTTCGCTGTGAGTCCGCTCCGATCCTGGGAGCAACTGCGGCGAGGCCTGGAGCAGCGTCAGCCTACTTGCACGGAGGAGCGCCTGAGACAGCCCCTTATTTGGAACCCCATGGTTAGCACTCAGAGAGGCCACTTGGTTGGTAGTCGGCCTCATGTTTCCTGGGGTCCCATGACTGAGGGTCCAGCACGCTCTCTAGGTGACTGGTTATAGTTTTCAGGCTAGTTTTCAGGCTTGTAAGAGGAGCTTCAGGGCATTCAGCTATAGGGCATGAGAGGGGTGCAGAGCATGTGTCAGAACATCTCAAAGACAGTACCAGCTGAGTGGCTCACACATCTCAAGTCAACAGCGCCCAGATGGATGGGAGCCTTCACGCGACTGGAGGTTCTCATCTCAGTTCGGGCTTGCTCAGAGACTATACCCTCCCTGTTTTTCAAGCTACAGGGTGAGGGACGCTTACACCGAGTTGCAGTAGAGGCCCCGCAGGTGGCAGAGTGTTGTTTTCAGAGGATTCGCGTGGTGGGCATCTCTGGGAGGACTTGTGTCATAGATCCCGACCTAGCAGCTCTTGAGACTGGCCACTAGAGACTGTGGGCTTGGGAGAGTTTTCCACTAGCACGAGTAAAGTGGGATCCTGGAGAGTGATTGTGGAGGGACCCTTTCTCCTCTACAGACCATCCAAGCGTCCCTTTCTTTCAATACACTGTTCGACTGGGACGTCACATACTAGCAGCGCAGAGAGAGGCTCGTCCTGCTGCATCACCTCATTGGCAAGAGGAGGGTCTCACAGCTGATTTCTTGGCAGCTTTTTGGGAGAGGTTGTGGGACTCCAGACAACGGAGACGAGTCACTTTGTTCCAATGGCTGGTTGCACACAGAGCTACAGCAGTTGGGAGCTGGCTTGTACATAGTGGTCTCTCGACCGCATGTGCAACTTGTGACCATCTTGTGGAGAGTCAGCGTCACTGTCTTTGGGACAACAGGTGTGGCTTCGTGTCCTTCGGCTGATGCCAGCCCTTTCCACAACTCGGCAGTACACTTTGGGGGCAACTGCTTGGTCCACTCTCACGGGCCCGGCACTTCGGTTTGAGCTATCTTCCACCAGCAGGATGATAGTGATGCAGGGTGGTCGACCTACACTCTAGCCTGCTACAGAGCTTACTCCACAGGAGTGGTGCAGCGAGCGAGAGGATCAGTGGCCTGACACTCTGGTTCATCTAGCGGGCCCGTTGCTTCCGCATCTTCGAGGCACACCCTATACCACCAGCAAGACTATTCGGGATCTTTGGCTAGAGCTAATCCATACTCTCAGAGGACAGTTTGAGAGACTCCAGGGCAGTTCTGACCGCATGCGGGAGCGCAGAGAGGCTTTCCTTCGACTCTGGCATCCTGGGCCTTTTTTCATGTCCAGGGTGTGCTCAGATGGCACTACCGTCCACCTGTGTGGCTTTTCCCTCCTCCCATCTTGATTTAGCCTCATTGTACATATGTTGTTTTTTCATTGGGAGAGTCTCCCCATCATGATTGTTGTAGCTCTCTCTTGTAGAGGAGGTTCTAGCCCTATGGGCAGTTTCATTAACTCATAGAAGAATCTTTTTCTCGGAAAAAAAAAAAATGCAAAGAAGAAATGAGGGAGTATCAACAAGATCAACCGCCACCTCCTAGGTACTATTAAGGCACTCCACGAGCGCGTGTCGGCACAGGAAAGCACGATACATACATTTGAGGATCGTGTGAAGGCCCAAGATGAGGAAATCGCACTACTCAAGAAAGAGCTTGCAGGGGTGCGATCGCAAAATGTCCTCGAAGAGGGAGAGCTTCAACCCTCAGTGATTGAAGAGCTTAACACGATTAAAGAACAAGTGCGGGCCATCAAAGAAGGTGAGGAGCAACAAAAAGAAATGACTACCTGGTGGGTAGATGTCATCACAAAGACCCAACAAAAAGCAGAAGAGGCCGAGAAATGGATCGAGATTGTCAAGAAAGGGAAAGGCAAGGAAATAACCCCGAGACGTGTGCGGGCCTTACACGTAAGGATATGTGGTCTCAGAGACCAAGATAATGTGGATGAAGAGGTGAAAGAACTCATGACTCTGGTGGGGGTTCACGAGCATACACATACGAGGGCTTGGAGAGTGGGCAATAAGAAAAGTGGGAGAAACGGGGAAACCTTGAAGGAAAGGGCACTCATCCTCCGTATCCCCTCCATGGAAGTGAAGAAGTACTTCTTGAAGAAGAGACCAACTCTAAAGAAGACGGGCATCTTTCTTGGAGATAACCTCAAGACTCACCCTCTCGCAGATTGCTCATATGCAAGAGGTAATGCAGGAAGTTAGAGCAACAAGGGCGAAAGGGAAGATTGCTTTTTACAAGGATGGAAGGGTGGTGATATTGGAGGGGCGCTCCGCATGACGGTGCGAGACCTATGGGACCACACTAAAGATGGCAATCTAGAATTGTAATGGGTCACTCCGTCTGGATGTAGGTGCCTTTGAGGATAGTTTCACTGGGAGAGAGATGGGCCTATCCAGACTATCACAAGATGAGTACACTGGGTATGGCATATACTTGATAGATATGGGAACTGCACATACATTGGCCATTTTGAATGGCCTATAAAGATTTTCGATAGCTGAAGGTTGGATTATGTTATGGCCCAGCCAGGTCTCATTCCATTCTTTCAAGATTTCATGGTGGGCACTAGGCCAGTTGGACTAGCAGTTGATGCTATCTTGTCTTTCTCTCTTACATTCCACTTCAACACAGCTCCATTAGGAGAGGTCCCCACGCACACTCGGTATACCTTCATGAGGGGGACGGATTCTGTGTATATGGATGCGATATACAGGCAGCTATGCACTCGGGAGCCAAGACGACCACTAGATGACTCACTCAAATATTGACAGAGACACTCCATGATGCAGCATCAGAGGCATACAACCACACCCAACCTACACGGAGAAGATCTGAGAGCATGCCCCAGAACAGTTGGTATGATGAGGAGTGTAAAGAGATGAGGATCAAATTACAGAGGAAAGTGCTCATGGGTAATACCACACATAGACAGTCACGGATTATCTTTTGCCGCCTTGTGCGACGAAAGAAAAGGGCTTATTTATCTCAGCTAGAGCGGGATCTGTATCAGTTATTTATGAGTCAAGACTCAGGCGAAGCATGGAGGCTATTCCACGAGCATTCACCACCACCAACGGTCACCTCCACAAAGACATGGGGGGAATATGCCACATCTCTCTACACAGCATCAGGGCAACCACCTTTACCGGACCCGCTAGAGACATGCCCAGAGACATGTACTTTCTTTACTGCCAAGAGGGTAAGGAAAGCCATTGACAGGATGAAGACAAGGAGAGCACATGATCATGATGGTCTGGTAGCAGAGCACTTCATCCATGCCAGAGATATGCTTGCAGAGCTTCTTGCTATGATGTTTAATCGAGCCATGTATGAAGGCTTTCCTGAGACTTGGAGTATGTCTACGATTGTGCCTGTTTTCAAGTCAGGAGATCCCATGATTCTCGGGAATTCTCACATCATCACGGTTGGTCACACATTGGCTAGGCTGTAAGCATCCGTTCTTGAGCAGGAGTTGAGTCGATGGGCGAGCGAGAGGGCATACGAGCACCACGGCAAGCAGGATTCAGGAGAGGTTTCTCCACTCTTGACCAGATTCTGACACTCAGAGCTATTATTGAGGAGGGTCCAATAGACCATTGGCAAACCTCATTCTCGATTATGAGAAGGCCTATGACAGAGTAGATTGGAGTTTTCCTACTTTGGATTGGTTTTCCGGATGCTTGGATTCGAGGAGTATGAGCACTGTACAGATCTGTTTCTAGTGCAGTGACCATTGGAGGATTCGTTGGACGCTCGTTTGAGCTCTCTCATTTAGTCAGGTAGGGCTGCCGCTGGCAGATTAATATTATTTGTTTGTGCAAAGATGATGTCAGACTTCATCAGAGCACAATAGCCAGGTTTTAGAGGTTTACTCGTGCCCGTTGAGGATGAGCCGTATTTGATAGATTAAGAGTATGCTGATGACAACTCTATTGTTTTCGCACTATGACGGGGGTGTTTGGATACGATTCGTCTCTCTTTGGATGTATATTGTTTGGCCAATGGTGCACGTATCAACTGTCACAAATCTTTTGGCATTCTTGTGGGGACTGATGACATGCCGACCTGGGGAACAATGGATGGTTTTACTTGGTTGAGACTTGGCCAGTCTTGTAGATACTTGGGGTTCTAGGTAGGTTTGGACGTGACTTCGGAGCAACAATTTGCACATGTCATGCAGTCCATGCGTAGGAAGCTTAGCGACTGGTCCTTGCCGTGTCTTTCTTTGGTTGGTCGCACGTTGGTTGCCAATTAGGTGTTGCTGGCCTCTGCTTGGTACATTGCATCATGTTGGACACTTCATGAGGGAGTTATGGCACAATTGAGGCGCTTGATTTGAAACTTCCTTTTTGGAGGATCAGACGGTATTGGTGACACTTGGGCTAGCATTCAATGGTCCACAATGATTCTCCCTCATGCAGAGGGTGGTTTGAACATCATTGATCCTGAGTTGCAAAGCTATGCACTTCTTGCCAAGCTCATTGTCAGGGGACTTTTTCTAGGCAATGAACCTTGGAAGATGTTACTTCACTTTACCTTGGGCTACAGTCACCCCCACCCATGGTGTTAGAGACATGCACACATGGATTGGAGGGATATGGTGTTTGTTTACGGATGTGCCTTTGCATAAAGATCATCTGTCTCCTTTTGCGCGCTCATTGTGGAACTCGTTCAGAGAGTGTTTGGTCAAATGTACTCCTCGCTTGAGAGAGGAGATTGAGCGACAACCTCTTGTATGGAATTCTTTGGTATATTGTCACGTGACACATCCAACCCTATGTGTCCGTGGACAAACTACAGCACGACAAGGGTTCAGTCAGTCTAGATTTAGAAGTGATCTGGCACTTTTGTGAGTCTGTTCGCAGACCGTTCATGTCCAGACACTTAGTATAGATGCATATCCTCTAGTTGCACACAGCATGATCATAAGCATTCCCATCAGAATCCTTCAGGGGATTTTTCCAGTGCATTTAGCCTATTTTTACTATTTTTGACATTTTTCACTTATTATTTTTAAGTGACTTTCCAACAAAAGTAGGTAGGACAATTTGCGTAAGAAAATATATAAGCAAACCAAAGATAGCACTAAATGGAAGAAGAGGCAGCAGGAGCTCCACGCTCAACAGGCAACTTCTCAGCAGAACCCCCCCCCCCCCCCCCCGGGCAGGAGACTTAGCGTTTTCAGCCAAGGACAACCTGGCGTTTTCTCCATTGCAGATCAACCCCAGCGTTTTGCATGGCAGATCAACCCGGCAACAGTTAGACACAGCAGATCAGCCTAGCGTTTTTGCATTTTGCAGAATTCCGGCGACAGAAGGACCAAAATTCAGCCCTAGCGTTTTTGGTTGCAGATCAGCCCCGGCGTTTTGCACCTTTACCACGATGGAAAGTCAAAGAACATCAGCGTTTTCAGTTTTCAGCAGTTAGTACCCGCAGATCAAGTCCCAAATCTCGCAGATCTCACCTTCCTGTAGCAGTTCCCCGCCGCACGGTCAGTTTCCGCAAGGTTTACAGTTTCAACCCGGAAAACGCAGATTTCAGCATTTGAGTTTTCAGCGCATCGTCGTCGCATCGTCATCATCGACATTGTCACCGACATAGTGTCAGAATTCAGCAGATAGAACATTTGCAGATTTCAGCCCATAGCCTTTTTTGGACAGCAATAGGAAGATTGCAGATTTCAGCCCTTAGGCCGACTTCGTCATCACCCTCGTCATCGTTGACATAGCCTAGACTTGCATCAGTCTCATGCATACCATTTGTACCAGATTGTGCAATCATAAGTAGACCACTCTCGCCGACGAGAGTGGGGCCTTCGGAGGAGGGTTTTACAACGTCGCTGGTGTCGTATCTCTCTCTCTCAGTCTCATACACTCACAGTGTCCCTTCACTTTGTTTGTGATCATAGCATTCTCTCATTAAGAACGGAAGGCTCTACCTTCCATAAGAATAAAAGGAACCTTGAGCGCAGTTCGGAGCACTCATCTTGAGCAAAGTTCAAACATTCATTCCGCTGCACCTAACATTGGTATCAGAGCTTTGGCAGTGTTCTGTATAACTCAAGGAAAGAACCACAAGAATCACAAGAATTTTTTTTTGCTTGTTGCGGTCGCACGAACCCAAGTTCACTTGGACGTGTCAATTTCTAATCGTGTTTTTTAAAGAGTGACAGGAAACCCAAGAAAGAAGGGCTTGTCCAGCCTCCCCTTGTGTCTCTTTTCAATCATTGAGAGCGGACCGTGCACTTAGCGGCCGGCCAATCGATGTGAGGTGGGAAAAAGCAACCTTGGTGTGAGCGCAAGGCCGCCAAGGGGTGCGCCCGCGGAAAAGAGTAGAACTTGGGTGAAGAGAAGATCCTTCTCAAACACGGTTTGCAAGCGAAAGAAAACCTCAAGAACCTCAAGAACTCAAGACCCGCAAGCACCCAAGTTCCTCGTGAACTTAAGAACCAAAGACCACAAGAATCCACAAGAACCCACACGACTTCAGTAGATGGTCATCACTCGAAGCGGAATGGATACTTCACTTGGAGGTGATGACCATGAGAGAGGCGAAGAAGAATTTTCCCCACCACGAGGTTTTTCCAACCCTCCCCCTTCACCATCTACGTCAAGGATTGCACTAACTCCTATGGAGGAGTTGAAGCAGTTGTTTAAGGAAAGATACTTAGAACGCAAAGAAAGAAAAGCAGAAAGAGAAGCAGAAAGAAAGGCCTACGAAGAACGAAGGGCAGCCATAGATCATGAATACGAAGAAGGAATGGCAGCCATAGAGCGTCAGTACGACTTGGAAGAAAAAGAAAGTCAAGCCAAATTTGATCGCGAGAACAAAGCAAGACAAGCAGAATTTGATCGTGAGAACAAAGCCATCAAAGAAAAGAGCAACCAACAGATGAAAGAGTTCTTGCGACTCTTTTCTCAAGTTCAGGCACAGATGCAAGAGATTCGGGAAAAGGAGACTCTCTCAGTCTCTTCTTCTCCAAAGCATGACACACAGGATTTGCTTGATTGTGAAAAGCATGATGATTTGAATGATAATGATGAGCATCATGATTTGGATGCAATGACAAGCATGATGATTTGCATGATCAAGATGTGATTTCTCACAAGCATGATAAGTTGCATGAAGATGACGTGATTGTTCACAAGGATGATGAGGTAGTTGAAGCTTTTTCTAGCGAAGCTAACCTCGTAGATTCGATCGATCACGAAGAACCGATCTTGGCTTTCGAGTCGAGGTCCAAAGAACCCCCACAGGACGATTCGATCATTCAGGAAGAGCCGATCTTGGCTCTCGAGCCTAGGTCCAACGAACCCTCACAGGAAGTATTATGTGTTCGCATGATTGATAGCACGCATTGTTCGAGTGTTTTATTCGTGATCGTTTCCTGTAATTCGGTCAGCGTCTTTATGTGATCTCTTTTCATAGACATGACATATTGTATGCTGAGCACGTTTCTCTCATGGATGAGCACGAATGTATGCGGATTTCTCATGAAAAGCTGAAAAGTATGTAAGGAAGTCACATTCCATGTCTCTTCCTTGGCATGACATAGTTTCCGAACAAGCACATGAAAGTATGAGCACCAAGAGTGGGCATTTCCATTGTGTTTTGCCACAGTTGATTGCTCTAGATCATAAGAGAAAGATTCGATCTCATTGTTTGCATGTGTTTGATGAACGGGTTGTCACTCCGTCTCTATGTTCATCTACATTGCATACACAGTCTTCAGCGAAGACAAGATTTTTTCCATTCACTTTACGTGGAATGGGTATGTTCATGGTTTTGTGTTGGAAATGGTTTCGGGAATTTTCAGCCACGGAGGTTCTTGAAGAAGAAAGAAGCATGACTCTCGACGAAGTTGAAGCATCGAAGGAAACACAGGAGACTTTGTGTCACTTTCGGCGTGGCCCAGAGAAGCAAGCGTTGCAGACCTTTATGAAGTTCAAGTACCGCATGACCCACACATCAGAGTGGGCCAGCGAAGAGTCCCTTCCACGATTCCGGATGCTTTTGGCGATCTCCCTCGACGCCATACAGTTCAGTACCAGTACCTCACTTTGAAAAGGAGGGGATGTCACCTGACACATCCAACCCTATGTGTCCGTGGACAAGCTCACAGATCTCACCTTCCCGCAACAGTTCCTCGCCGCACGGTTAGTTTCCGCAAGGTTTATAGTTTCAGCCCGGAAAACGCAGATTTCAGCATATGCGTTTTCAGTGCGTCGTCGTCGCATCGCCGTCATCGACATCGTCACCGACATAGAGTCAAAATTCAGCAGATAGAACATTTGCAGATTTCAGCCCATAGTATTTTTGGACAGCAGTAGGAAGATTGCAGATTTCAGCCCTTAGGTCGACTTCATCATCACCGTCGTCATCGTCGACGTAGCCTAGACTTGCATCAGTCTCATGCATACCATTTGTACACGATTGTGCAATCATAAGTAGACCACTCTCGCCGACGAGAGTGGGGCCTTCGGAGGAGGGTTTTACAACGTCTCTGGTGTCGTATCTCTCTTCTCTCTCTATCTCTCAGTCTCATACACTTGCACGCACAGTGTCCATGCACTTTGTTTGTGATCATAACATTCTCTCATTAAGAACGGAAGGCTCTACCTTCCATAAGAACATAAGGAACCTTGAGCACAGTTCGCAGCACTCATTTTTGAGCAAAGTTCAAACAATCATTCCGCTGCACCTAACACCTATCCACTCAGAGTATGGGTAGAGACCTCAGCAGCTAGGGCAGTGATTACACATTAATTGGGCTAATTGAGATGCCGGTCTGGCGAGCTCGATGACCACTTGGTGTCGTGACAGATTGTTGCCGGATGATATCTCGGTAAAGAGGTGTGATAGCCGAAAAGGAATTCAGCCCAGAATTCTTGAGATCGAGTCTGCCATTCCAGACGTGGAACCAGGTTATGAGGGTGATACGGTGCTTTCATAGCATCAGGGTTGGTGGGGTTACTTTGATGGATCTGGCACAACCCTTCTCGTCAAGGATCTGGAATCAGTTTGTTTCATTCAGAGCAGGACTCCTCTACACACATATGGATCCATTTTTACTTTGATGAGAAAGGGCCTGTTCTTTCTAGCCTTGCGTGGCCGCTGATCAGAGTTGTGGGTTCTTGTGGTAGAGAGCGATGCATGGATCCTCATCTCTTCAGAGATGAGGCTGCCTCTTGACTCGCTGTATTTTGGGCATCCGAGGCTTCTTTCGTACAAGTAGTGTGCCACCTATCCTAACAGAATATGCAAAAAAGGTGACTGGAGTATGGCCCTATACATCCGACGGCCATTGCCACTCGCCAGGATCCCAATATAGCTGAAACAAAGGACGACCCTCCAAATCCAAAGCCTAACGGTTGCATGCAAGTTTATCACATGCTTTTATATATCAATTTTGGTGTGCATTGTGGGCTTTGAGAGTGGCACAGAGGATTCCTTACTTCCATTGGTTGTTTACTCATGGTGATCTTTGAGTTGGCTCTTCCGTGATCCTCTATGTGTACACTGTACAAGGAGGATTGTAGAGACTCTTCAGCCACTGCATTTGGGGTTGTATCACATCACTCCTTGTTTGAAGAGCTCTTGCACTTCTTTCCAGAGCAGGGGTTCAGTTTGACTTTCTTACGTGGGGAGCAATCTAGTGGTTGTTGCATTCTCCTGGCGCGCATCCTTCTGGGTATCATACTCAAGGTTCCCATGAGATACCCTGTAGCTGTCAGTATCTGTGGCAGGGCCGTCACATTCTCAACGCTGCACCATCCTCTACTGTGACCATCCTTGGAAACATTTGGGTGGATATTATCCACACTCTACGTAGCTAGTGGGATTCAGCAGCGGGTTTCCTCAAGGGCAGCTGGGAGCTCAGGCTTGCTTTCTTATCAGACGATGCCCTGATGTTCTTCAGTTTTGTCAGGGGTCACATTCAGTGGCATTAATCGCCACCGTCGTGGTTCATCCTACACTCCTCTCATACCCCACCTTGAGGAGTTAGATCCGGTGGATCCTCCCTAATCCACCTTTGGTTTACACTTCAGCCCTGTACACCCTGCGAGATAGGCTATTTCTAGCATCTCCGAGATTCTATTGTACTCAGATTTATAGAGATGATCTTTCCACACACACACACACACACACACACACACACACACACACACACACAAATGAAATGAAATGAAATGAAATGAAATGAAATGTTATATAAACGTCTTCGAAAGGCCAAAATGACCTATGAGACCAAAAAGTTACAATTGGTGAATCTGATATCGAAAGTACAAAGAACTAACACTAAAAAACATTAAGGAAATGAATCTGAAGCTGATTCGGAATTGAAACGAGATTTGAGAAGGGGGGGGGGGGGGGGGGGGGGGGTGTTGGTGGTTTAAATGAGATCTCTCATCGGTCGCTGGCGAATCTCATCAACATCCTCCATGGTCAGTACTCTGGTTGGGCGTCTTGCATGTCGAGCTAGAGTGATCTGTATCTTCTGCTACAGCATTCATCGATGGTGGGAGACCCCTCGAGGTCGTGGGCGTCTGGATCTTCCTAGAATGGCTCGGTCAATCAACGTACCTCTAGTGGGGGTGGGCTCTGAGATCTGTTGTGGTGACTGCTCCTCTGCCTCTCCCCTGGCTTGTGTGATTCGTCTCTGAGACTGTCTCTCCCCTGATGTCCTCAGCAAGCTCCCCCTAAGTCTGCGTAGCTCTAGCAGGAACAATCCGAGACATCTCTGATCCTCGTATCTCATGACTCTAGAAAATGGTCCAAAACCCTCTCTGAACAGACAATGGAAGCGGCCATGTAGCTCATAGTACGCTAGGCAATGACATGTGTAGTGCAGCTCTTTCTCTAGTTCTAAGTGAGATAGGTGACATATCCTGGCCCCACTGGTACCCCTCGAAATCGGCCAATCTCGATCTAGAGCTGATGTGAGGATGTGCGTATCTGCCCAATAGCGCATCGTATCCCATGAGATAAGCGTGTATCCATGTATGCAAGCCTAGTCACAAAATTGTCCGTGAAGAAGATGCTCTCTGTAAAAGGCCATATTCGCTCCCAACTCCTGTGTCGGCTGTATCCATGTGCTCTTGGTATCTAGCTGAATCAGATCCTGGCGTACGAGTCTGGTGATCTCTGTCCGTGAGAGACAAGGAGGGTGCTGCCAGGGAGTATTGAAACAGAGGCAATCTATCCATGCTAAAACCATGTGACTGAAACCATGATGTCATCTGTCCATTCCAGCATGCTGTATCGCCTTGTAGCGCTAGTTGTCGAGATGACTCTAGGTCAAGCCGAGCATATCTGTCCCTGGGGAGATCCCATAAATTGTTGATAGAGGATACTGATCTAGTCAATGCCTCAACCACGGGGGGGGGGGCGCCGCTAGCTCGGCTCGGATAATCTCATGCGGCATTGAGGCCTTAGCCCGAATCATGCGAGCGATCATAAAGACCAGAGGCCTCTCCATACATCTCCGTCCATCTATGTTGCCAGATCTCCCATGATGGTCTACTGAGGTCCCCATACTTGAACTCCGTAGAGCATAGCTAAGGTCACTAGAGTGTCACAAAGCCATAGCTTTGTTCGTGGTTCCTGAAACTGAACGTGCGAACACATCCTCTCCAGTCCTCCCAAGGCTGCATATGCTCTCGTCAATCTAGTCTCTGATGCTCTCATCAGTGAAAACACCGGTCCACCGAAAACTACCCCAAGATAGGTATATGCATCTGTGTACTCCACAGTCTCCTGGCCATACGTAAATGTGGGTGCTGACCTCCTGACCCACTGTGGTGTGGTGTTGAACACCATAACCTTGGTTTTCCCAAGGTTGACAAACAATCCACTGTCGTGAGCAAATGTATGCAAAGCATCTAAATGACGTTCCATCCCCTCTGGAGGTCAGAAATCAACACAATATCATCAACATATAGTAACAACAGAATCCATGTCCCTGCTAGCTGAGCCCCTCTGACGCTCTACATAGTCTAAAAACTCATCCACATACATCCCAAAAAGAGTCGGAGATAAGGGGCATCCCTGCTTCACTCCAATATTGGAGTGGACCATGTCAGACATTCCCTCAGTAGTGCGTACCTGCCCCATCACTGTCCTGTATAAAGCCAGAATACCCCATATCAGCTCTATAGGCACACCCATGTCCTGTAGTCTGCGTATAAGTCTGGCTCTTGGCACTGTGTCAAAAGCTTTGCGGAAATCTACAAAGCTACAGTAGATCCTCATTCTACCACCTGATGAAAGCAAAACAAATCGTCCAAAATACACCGAACCTGAACAAAACCTGTCTGAGAACTATGTATAAGGTCCGGCAAAAAAGGACGCAGTCTAACACTAATCAATTTTGCCAATATCTTATAAACTGAAGAGAGGAGAGAGATGGACCGCCACTGTCGCAAACGAGTGGTGTCCCCTCCCTCCAGGATAAGGCTTGAACACATCGATTGCGGCATAAGACCGGCACCAAATTTATCATGGTAGCCTCTCAAAATCCACAATTGTACTACATCCCAGTAAGTCATAAAAGACCCTCTGGTGAGAAAAGAGCCAAACCATGCACTACGTCTTGCAACTCATCCAATGAAAAAGGAGCCATCAATTGCACGCACATGTCTATAGTCACTCACCTCCTTGTATGGTTCCAGGCATGATCTCTAGCTCGTAAAACCTCTAGAGTAACTGCCCCTACTGTGAACAAGTGCTCGTAGAATCCGAAGTAATAGCTACCACCTGATCCGGCTCTGTATGCAACACCCCTAAAGAATCTCTTATCGCACGCATCGTAGACTCGGCTGGTCTCTCATTGCAAGGCACAAAAATCCTTGTTCATCCTATTCCCTCTCAAGATCCAATGGGATGCCGAAGCATGGGAGTAAAACTCCAATCACATGGAGCCAGTGTAGCTCCTCTCTAAGATCTCTGTATGTCTACCTGTAAAGTAAGGATCATCTAGTGAGTCCTGAAGGATGCGCTGAAACCGGCCCGTAGGGTGGTGCACGTAGGCTTTCACCCGAAACTTTACTTTAGACTTTAGGACACTGAGAAACTTTGCAAATACAAACCTGTAACAGGAATTGATACTTCAAACACACACGGCTTGGAAGCTAGAGCGCTACCAAGCAGACGCCGACAACTGTTGGCCCCAAAGACTGGCGCTCCTTTTGGTATTTCTTTATTGTATTCAAAGATGGAATAAAACCTGTGATTTCCTACAAGCTGCCCTGCATAATCTGAGCTGAAAATGACCTGTTTTGGGCCGATTTCGGCAACACAACCGAACTAGGAAGCTTCACAAACAGTATCCCCACCCAAAAAGTGACTTTCCCGACATATACGGACACTATGCAAAACCTGGCAAGAATCTGCAGCACGCTGAATTCTCTGTTTTCTGCCCTGAAATGTGCCAGATCACTCGCACAATGGTCCCCTTGCGTCCCCAGACCTCCCTAGGGGTATTTAAACCTACAAAAATACACAGCAGGCTGTATTTCCCAGTTTTGGGCTCCATTTCGCGAGCCGGTTGCATCTATAGCAAGTCCTCGAGCTCCCGCACCTGTAGGGCTACTTGCCCTTTGAATCAGACGAGATTTCTTGCGTGAAATCTCTCCGAATTCACCTGTACCTGCTGGGGATTAGCAACTAGCTAATCCAATACCTGTGCAAGAGGCTCTTGCCTCGGCCACGCATGAACCCACACAACTGTACATAGGTCAAATGAAGAGCCCTCTTGTGGGGAATCACATAGCAGCACGGAGGGGAGAGAGAGAGCAGTGAATGTTGTGCAAGGCTTCAGTTCTTGCACTTCCTGTAACACACTTGACACTCCAAAGCGAGAATCTATTGCAACAGCACAAATAACCACTTCAAAACAGTTCACAGTTCACAAATGATTCAACACTTGCCCGGCGGAGTTCCGTGCCTAGAGATATTGGCCCCAAAGACTGGCGCCCCTTTCAGTATTTCTTTTTGTATTAATCGGAGTTCAAAGTACAAGAGTGCGGGCAGGCGCTCACACTCAGACTCTGCGTCCAGATGCTCTGAGTTATGAGGCCCTGCCTGCATATTTAAAGAGTACAAGGGATGCAAAAAGCAGAGCCCCAAAAAGCTTCAGAAGCTGAAAATCAAAAGCTTTTAAAATAAAGCAAAAGCTTCTCTCACAAGCTCTCTTGAGCCCTAAAATAAAGCAAAAAGCTTCTCTCTCTAACTCTCTTGCTTAGTAAAAGCAAGTCATCCCCAAAAGCTCTAACCCTCTCTTGCGTAGAAATCAGCCAGCTTTTGCGTAGAAAACTCCGTACAGCTTTTTGCCACGTCAGCAGCGTGGAAATTGCGAGGGTCCGTATGGCAGTGCCACATCAACATGCAGCGCAAATTTTGGTGCCACGTCACTGCCATGTCTGTATTTCAACCAAACTATATCCGGGATTGTCCATGCCATTGTGTGTGTGTACACATGGGCAGCCACGTCATCACATTTGTGACATACCCCCCTCTTGAAAGCATTGTAATCGCCCTCGATTACGCCTGCAAAACAGACAGAAGCCATAAACTGTCTTAGCAAACACTGACTGTTAGTACCGACGCACTAGGAACACACATCTAGCACATGTACCAATCGACAGTCACATCACACAACATCACAGGACATCACTTGACATCACAGGACATCACATGACAAATCACATTCAACATTCATTCGGATCTTAGACCATGATTTATCGGCAATGCAATTAGCAATCCCATCTAGATCCACTCACGACCTAATAGATGCCCGATTGACTAACCCCTATTGCAACCATGTCTGTTCAAGATCATTCAGACCAAAATGCTGCAGTCATCTCGTCTATCAGTTCCTGAAATCAAACAAGTCAAGAACGAGTCAGTTTCATATTTTCCAAAATTCCATTTCATAAAGTCATACAGCAGAATACTGTCAGCTCTCAGTATCCCTGAAGCTCAAAGAGACATCATTGACTCTAGTATTCTAAAAATGGAGGCATCTGTTGACAAAGGAGCGGAGTAACTCCCCTCTTGTGCAAACCCACTGCACCAGATCTTCGGCCAAGCTAAATTTCGGGTTCCATTTGGAATAGACTATGCTAAACCAAAAGCTTCAAGGTAAAGATTCGCATTCCGAGGAATATCTGCTAGGTCTTCCTCCTCCATTCGCTTCACATCCATTGCGAAGTAGGTCTTGAATTTAACCAAGAACCGTCAATTCGCTTTACCTTCTTTCTTTCTTTTTGTGTCAATTTCTGTTCTGGAACGAGTATATGCTCGTTTTCGTCCAATTCGGGTTGCACATCAAGCTTCCCATCATCGGGCACATCGCCTTCAAAAGTCTTTAAGAGACTCACATGAAAAACATTGTGAATCCTACAAGTATTCTGGCAGCTTCAGTCCAAAGGAGATATCATTTACCTTTTCGGAAAATCTAGAAAGGTCCACACTATCTCATGCTAAGCTTTCAAAGAAGCCGCTCCTTTCCCTTTTTTTTTTTTTCCTTTCTCGGGAGTGCCTTCCCATAATGTAAGAGCACCCAATCATTCTCCTTCAATTTCAAATGGCGACAATGGCGATCTGCTGCCTTTTTCTGTCTTTCCTGAAATTTATGCAAAGCCTTCCGGACCAAGTCCCTCGTGAACTGTTCGGCTTCAAAGAAAAATTTTATCTTTCGTGCTAAGGAAGGGTGGAACCTTCATAGCAAATTCAAGAATCTCAAATGGCACCTTCCTCATCAAAGAGTTAATTGTGTTTCTGTAGGCATATTCCACCAAAAGGTAAAAACCTTTCCCAAGTAGTGTTCTGATCCAACAAAGAAGACTTCAACAAATCCAATACCACTGAATTAGCAATCTCTAATCTCAGTCTACGCGTGGAACGATGACGAGAACTGCAACCGCGTGCCTATGTTCTCCCAAATAGCCGTCCGAAACGAACTCGTGAACCTGGGGTCCCTGTCGGAGACAATTGTCTCAAGCATGCCATGTAATCTAAAGACATGGGCAATAAACAGTCGTGCCCACGCTGTGTTCTCGGGAGATGAAATCCATTGCAATACTTTCCCTGGGGCGGGTGGGTATGGGTAAAAGGATGTAACAATCCCTGTGCTTTATGCCTGTCAAACTTCACCTTTTGGCATACCAAGCAACTGTGCACAATCTTGTCCACATCCTTCTTGAGTCTCGGCCAAAAGAAGTATCTCTCTACCCCCTTCAAGGTGGTAGCAATGCATCGGTGACCCGTAAAAGGCGGACAGTGGCATTCGGTTAGAATTTTTTTCCCCGGTTGTGTAAGGCACAACATGGTTTTCTTCATCAAGTAGCCATCCCGAATGGAATAGTCCGCTACTATCTCCCCTTTCTGTATTCAACTGAATACATATGCAAAATCTATTCTGTGGTGTACCGACCGACCATATCCTCGAAGCTCCTATGATGTCTCGCAGAAATAGCCAGAACCAACAGCTTTCGGGACAAAGTATTTGCCATCAATTTCTTTTGTCCCTGCACACGACAATCCAGAAGTAAACCGTGACAAAATGTTTGCTCACCACGTCTGCTTTTTCCGATAGCTACTTCCGTGACAAGAAGTAGCGTAAACTCCCATCATCTATGAAAACCGTAAAATCGGCTCCGAGTAGGTAATGTCGCCACTGAATAAGAGCATGGATAGCCGCCAAAAACTCTTTCTCACAAATCTATGCAGTCAATCGTCTCTCGTAGGCGACATTGGCCTTCTTACATTAAGACCGCATCCAGACTACGACCACAAGTATCACAATATACTTCAAACGACTTCTGCAAGTCCGGTAAAGTCAAAATTGGTCCCGTAGTCAATTTCTCTTTCAAAGTCTGAAAGGCAGTCACCTCTGTGGGTCCCCACGAGAAAGGGACTCTTTTCTGTTTCAAGATATGCACAGGGGAAGCAACCTTTGCAAACTTTTGAATGAACCGCCTGTAGTACGAACACAGTGCCAAGAAGCTTCTAACTTCCTGGACATTCTTCAAATGGGGCCAATCACGGATAGTCTTTATCTTGGCCGGATCCATCTGCACTCCTGCTTCTTACACGATGTGTTCCAAAACGTGTATCTCTGGTAGGAAAAATTTTCACTTTTCTTTGCATTAATCACTAACTTGTGATCTCGTAATGCTTGAAAGACTTGAAACAGATGATCTCTATGTTCTGCCTCATCCTTGGAGAAAACAATGATGTCGTCAAAGGAAGTGCCAACAAATAGTCTATACTCTTGAAAAATCTTGTCCATCATCCGGTTAAATGTCGCAGGAGCATTGGTTAAGCCAAAAGGTGTCACCAAAAACTCAAATAACCCAAAAGTCATCCGAAAGGCCGTCTTGTAGACGTCTTCCGGCACGATTCGGATCTAATGATATCCACTCTTCAAATCAATCCTGCTAAAACACGAGGATCCCTGTAATCTGTAAGCAATCTGCATGAGTGTGGAGAAAATCTTGGCATTCTTTTGTTCAGGTCAAAACATATTCAACCTTCATCCATCGTTCAATTCTCTCCCAAAAAAATGAGTAAAGATACTCAAGTTCATCAAGTACAATCTCTGAGCCCTTCATTTGTCAAGGTCGCATTCTCGGCCCGGTAGTCAACCACGGCGTTGTTCTTGTGGTACCAAGGGATTTCGAGTAGAACGTCACAACCTTCTAAGGCAATTACGTAAAACTCCACGTGCCCTAAACACCCCTGTCATTGCAAACGAAGTTTGCCAATGCTCGGTGTAATGGCAACATCCCCTACCTCCGCATGTGGCCTCAGCCTGTCGAGCGTAATTCCAAATCGAGCCGCCAATTCAAGAAGGTGGCCTTGGCTCCTTCAAAAGAGCTTCCTGATTTTTCCCTTTGTCCGGCAAAGTTTGTACTTTATTCATTTGATTCGGTTCAGGCCCCACGCAATGTGGTACCAATTCTGCTTTTTATCTGCCTTTTCTGCCACGTCCCTCAGCTACTTTAGAACTTTCTGGCCTTTCTTCATCATGTTCATTCGGTGCCTTTTAAGGGCACTTCGCGGAGATATGCCCAGTTTCCCCGCATTCAAAGCACTTCCCCTCCTTTATGTAGAGAGTCCTCTCTTGAGGAGTAAGCTTGGGTCGTGCATCCTTTTCTTTCTGTTCTGGGTTGCTCTTTCTTTATCTACTTTCATTTTTCGAAGTCTGTTCGGCTCTTTGCGTCATGATCTCATCTGTGGGGTAGGTCAGACTGCCAAAGTGAATGGCAAAACCCCGTTTCGAATGACTCGTCTGTAACAAACTTGGACACTCCAAGTCAAGAATCAACCGCGACAGCACCAAATAACCACTTCAAAACAATTCACAGATCACAATAGATTTGCACTGGCCCGGTAGAGTTCCGTGCCTAGAGATATTGGCCCCAAAGACTGGCGCCCCTTTTAGTATTTCTTTTTGTATTAATCAATCATCAAAGTACAAGAGAGCGGTTAGGGTTTCACTCTCAGACTCTGCGTCCAGATGCTCTGAGAAGTGAGGCCCTCACCACTAATTTAAAGGTTACAAGGGATGCCCAAAAGCAGAGCCCCAAAAGCTTTTAAAATCAAAAGCATCAGTTCTCCCTCTCTCTTAGAGAGTCTTTTCTCTTTTTTTATAAAAGAAAAGCAAAAGCAAAATTCGCGTCGCTCATCATTTTCCAAAAAAAAAAAAAAAAAAATTAATAATCCGCCTCCGCAATTTCCGGAATTTAGGGTTTTTGGCAAAAATTAGGGTTTGCAAGAATTTTAGGGTTTTTGACATAAATTAGGGTTTCTGTTGTCCGCCACGTCATCACTTTGTGACATACCCCCCTCTTGAAAGCATTGTAATCGACCGCGATTACGCATGCAAAACCGACAAAAGCCATAAACCATCTTAGCAGACACTGACTGTTAGTACCTACGTACTAGGAACACACATCTAGCACATGTACAAAATCGAGTCACATCACACGACATCACAGGACATCACCAGACATCACATGACATTCAACATTCATTCGGATCTTAGACCATGATTTATCGGCAATGTAGCTAGCAATCACATCTTGGTCCAATCGGGACCTCAACGATGTCCGATTGACTAACCCCTATTGCAACCATGTCTATTCGAGATCAATCAGACCAAAATGCTGCAGTCATTTCGGCTATCAGTTCCTGCACTCACAAGAAGTCAAGAACAAATCAGTATCATAATCAGGAATTCCATTTCATAAAGTCATCTAGCAGAATACTGTCAGCTCTCAATATCCCTGAAGCTCAAAGAGACATCAGTGACTCTAGTATCTAAATCAAGGCATCTGTTGACAAAGGAGTGGAGTGACTCCCCTCTTGTGCATCCCACTGCACCAGATCTCCGGCCAAGCTGAATTCTGGGTTCCATTTGGAGTAGACTATGCTAAACCAAAAGCATCGAGGTAAAGTTTCACAATCTGAGGAGTATCTGCTAGGTCCTCCTCCTCCATCCACTTCGCATCAAGTGCAGGATAATTCTTGAACTTAACCAAGAACCGCCTTCGGACTTTACCCTTATTCTTCGTATCCTTATGTGCCAAAATCTGTTCAGGAACAAGGATCTCCTCGTTTTCTTCGACTTCGGGTTGCTTATCAGGCTCCCCATCATCAGGCACATCACCTTTAAAAGGTTTCAAGAGACTCACATGAAATGCATTGTGAATCCTCCAAGTATCTGGCAGTTTCAGTCGGAAGGAGACTTCATTTATCTTTTCAGTAATCTGGAAAGGGCCATGGTATCGCATACTAAGCTTTGGAAAAAGCCTCTCCTTTCCCTTTTTCTTTCATAGGCGTGCCTTCTCAAACCGTAAGAGCACCCAATCATCCTCCTTCAATTTCATGTCGCGACGATGGCGATCCGCTGCCTTTTTCTGTCGTTCTTGAGACTTCTGCAAAGTCTCGCGAACCTTGGCAAAAGCCGTATCCAAATCTCGCGTATATTCATCCGCTTCAAAGATCTTATCTTTCGTGCTCAGGAAGGGTGGAACCTTCGCAGCACCTTCAACAATCTCAAATGGCGCCTTACCCGTCGACGAGTGTATCGTGTTATTGTAGGCAAATTCCACCAAAGGTAAAAATCTTTCCCATTGAGTCTTCTGATCTGAGATATAAGACTTCAATAAATCTAGAACCACTGAATTGCAATCTCGGATTGCCCGTCAGTCTGCGGGTGGAACGATGACGAGAACTGCAACCGCGTGCCAATGTTCTCCCAAAATTGCCTTCCAAAACAAACTCGTAAATCTGGGGTCTCTGTCGGAGACAATTGTCTCAGGCATGCCATGTAATCTGAAAATCTGGGCCACAAACAGTCTCGCCAAGTGATCGGCTTGACTGTTTTCTTCACTGGAATGAAATGAGCTGTTTGCTAAATCTGTCAATAACAGTCCAGATACCATCGTGACCACTCTGTGTTCTCGGGAGATCAAAAATGAAATCCATTGCTATACTTTCCCAGGGGCGGGTGGGTATGGGTAAAGGCTGTAACAATCCCTGTGCTTTATGCCTGTCAAACTTGACCTTCTGGCATACCAAGCAACTGCGCACAAACTCTTCCACATCTTTCTTGAGTCTCGGCCAAAAGAAATATCTCTCTACCCCTTTCATGGTGGTAGCAATGCCGCGGTGACCCGTAAAAGGTGGACAGTGGCATTCAGTCATAACCGTTTCCCTCAACGGCTGTGTGACGCACAACATAGTCTTTTTCATCAAGTAGCCTTCCCGAAGGGAGTATCCTGCTACTGTCTCCCCATCCCGTATCCGTGTGAAAATATCTGCAAAATCTGTATCTGTGGCATACTAATCGACCATATCCTCGAAGCTCCTATGATGTATCACGGAAATAGCCAGAACCAACGGTTTCCGAGACAAAGCATCTGCCACCACATTCTTCTGTCCCTGCACATGGACAATCTGGAAGTGAAACTGTGACAAGATGTTCGCCCACCGCATCTGCTTTTCCGAAAGCTGCTTGTGACAAGAAGTAGCGCAAACTCTGATGGTCTGTAAAGACAATGAAATCCGCTCCGAGTAGGTAATGCCGCCACTGAGTAAGAGCATATAACCGCCAAAAGCTCTTTCTCATAAATCTGTGCTGTCATCTCCGGCCTAGAGAACAAACGGCTCTCGTAAGCTATGACATGGCCTTCTTGCATCAAGACCGCACCCAGACTACGACCACAAGCATCACAATATACTTCAAATGACTTCTGCAAGTCCGGCAAAGTCAAAATAGGTCCCGTAGTCAATTTCTCTTTCAATGTCCGAAAGGCAGTCACCTCTGTGGGTCCCCACGAAAAAGGTACTCCTTTCTGTGTCAAGGTATGCAAAGGGGAAGCAACCTCTGCAAACTTTTGTATGAACCGCCTGTAGTACGAACACAATCCCAAGAAGCTTCTAACTTCATGGACATTCCTCAAATCGGGCCAATCACGGATAGTCTCTATCTTGGCCGGGTCCATTTGCACTCCTGTTGCTGACACAATGTGTCCCAAAACGTGTATCTCTGTTAGGAAAAATTCACTTTTCTTTGCATTAATCACTAACGTGTGATCTCTTAATGCCTGAAAGACTTGGAAGCAGATGATCTCTGTGTTCTGCCTCATTCTTGGAGAAAACAATGATGTCGTCAAAGAAAGTGCCAACAAATAGCCTGTACTCTCGAAAAATCCTATCCATCATCCGGTTAAATGTCGCAGGAGCATTGGTTAAGCAAAAGCCCATCAACCAAAAACTCAAATAACCCAAAGTCGTCGTCGAAAAAGTTGTCTTGTAGACATCTCCTGGCGCTATCCTGATCTGATGATATCCACTCTTCAAGTCAATCCTGCTAAAGCACGAGGATCCTGTAACCTGTCGAGTTATATCATCGATCTAGGAATCGGAAATCTGTTCTTGATGGTGATTTCGTTGAGAGTGCTATAATCGATGCACATTCTCCAAGATCCGTCTTTCTTTAAAACCAACAACAATGGAGAGCAATACGGTGAAGTACTAGGCTGGACAAGACCCTTTTCCAAGAGGTCTTTCACTGGGTTCATAATCTTTTCATTCTGTACTCGGCTCACACGATAAGGTGGCCGATTCGGTGGCGTGCTTCCAGATATCAGATCAATGGTATGATCTTCAGGCCCTCTCAAAAGCAATCGGCATGAGCGTGGAGAAAAAAAAATCTTGGCGTTCTTTTCTTCAGGTCAAAACATATTCAACTTTTATCCATCGTTCAGTTCTCCCAAAAGAATGAGTAAGAAAACTGAAGTTCTTCAAGTACAATCTCCAAGCCCTTCATTTATCAAAGTCGCTTTCTGGGCCCGGTAGTCAACCACGGCGTAGTTCTTGTGGTACCAAGGGATCCCGAGTAGAACGTCACTCGCGTGCCCTGAACACCCCTGTCATTGCAAACAAAGTTTGCCAATGCTCGGTGTAATGGCAACATCCCATCCGGGTGCCAGTCGAACTACCTCCGCCTGTGGCGTCAGTCTGTCGGGCGTAGTTCCAAATCGAGCCACCAATTCCAAGTGAAAAGAAGTTGGCCTTGGCTCCTTCAAAAGAGCTTCCTGATCCTTCACTTTGCCAGTCGAACTACCTCCGCCTGTGGCGTCAGTCTGTCGGGCGTAGTTCCAAATCGAGCCACCAATTCCAAGTGAAAAGAAGTTGGCCTTGGCTCCTTCAAAAGAGCTTCCTGATCCTTCACTTTGCCCCTAAAGCGGCAAAGTTTGTACTTTCATTCATTAGATTCGGTGGAGGTCCCATGCCATGTGGTACCAGTTCTGCTTTTCTATCTGCCTTTTCTGCCACATTCCTCAGCTGCTCTCGAACTCTCAGACCTGTCGTCGTCTTTATCATTCTGTTCTTCCTGTGCCTTACCAGGGCACTTCGCGGAAATTTGTCCATGTTCCCCGCATCCAAAGCACTTCCCCTCTCTGATGAAGCGAGCTCTCTCCTCAGGAGTAAGCTTGGGTCGTGCATCCTTTTTTTTCTCTGGGTTGCTCTTTTTCATTCTACTTTCATTCCCAGAAGTCTGTTCGGCTCGTTGTGTCATGGCCTCATCTGTGGGGTAGGTCAGACTGCAAGAGTGAATGGCAAAGCCCCGCTTCGCATGACTCATCAACTCCTGAATAGAAGCTGACTTCTGTTCCAAGCAGTGATTTCGGATCTCTGTAGGTAGACCCAATGTAAACCGCTCAATCTGTTCTCTGAACGAGATCTTCTTGAATGAAGAGGCGGGTAGAAAAGAGCTCCAAAATCTTTCACAATAAGAATTCACTGTATCGCTCTTGGTCATCCGGAGATGGTTCCAAGCAGCTCGTTTATCTCGCTCAAACTCTTGAGTCAACCAAGAAGAAATAAAAAGCCTCTTGAATTTCAGCCATGTAACTTGCACAGTCTTGCTTAATAGAAGCGTGGACCACCAAGTACGAGCATTCCCCTTAAAGTAAAAGGCAGCTCTCCGAATCTTGGAGTGCTCTGAATAGCGTCCTCTCGCGAAAGCGATGTCAAACTGCTGTATAAAAGACAAAGCCTTCGAAGCATCTGAGTATCCTCAAAAGTATCAAACTTGATCGAGTGGCCACCTTCCTTAAACTCTTGGACTTTCTTGCTTTTATCTTCGAGAAAGTCATACTGGTTGGCTTTGTAAAAAAAATTCTTCTTGTTTGCATAAAAGTTTCCGTTGTCAGAGTCTGAACTGTCCATAGACGAGTCCTCTGTAGAAATGTCACTCACTGGGCGAGACCTAAATTTCCTTGCCTTTTTCTTGCCCTTTCCGAAGCGTTGTTTCTTGCTTCGCTTTTTGCTTTTCCCGTCTTCTTCGCTCGAGTCTGAAGAGCTAGAAGAACTGTCAGAAGAAGAAGAAGAAGAAGAACTGGGTAGGTCTTTAAACTTGACGCGCTTCTTCAATTTCTTTGCCTTGTCGAATGTCGACTGACGACCCAAATATCCCGGGAAGTCAGTACCTTTGTTCTGCTTTTTGCCGTGCTTTTTGTCTTTCTTTTGCACGTCGAAAAGCTGAGCAATCCGTGCATCAACCACGTTCTCCAGTTCCTTCTCCGTATATTTCTTGGAGGCAGAAGGTTTCTTGAGAGCGGGTTTCGGGAGTGGTGTTGTGGTTCTCTGCAACTCCATCAGTACCTCTTTCAAAGAGGTCTGGTTCGTATATTTTGCCATCTTCGGGTCCTTGGCAAAATTGAGCATCATCTTTGTTGCATCGCTGATCAACTGGCGACGCTCTATCTCTCGCCGCTCCACCTAAGTAGGCCAAGGCGGGCCATACTCTCTGCCTGAATCTTCCTTGTGATCCCAGCCCGCATCTCCAGATGCAGAGGGAGTCGACTGATCATTGCTTGAAGCCATAGGTGCCGCGGAAAAAAAATTCGGGGATCGGATTTCTCGTTGAAGAGAAATCAGCCGTGCTCTAATACCACTGTAACAAACTTAGACACTCCAAGTCAAGAATCAACCGCGACAGCACCAAATAACCACTTCAAAACAATTCACAGATCACAATAGATTTGCACTGGCCCGGCGGAGTTTCGTGCCTAGAGATATTGGCCCCAAAGACTGGCGCCCCTTTCGGTATTTCTTTTTGTATTAATCAATCATCAAAGTACAAGAGAGCGGTTAGGGTTTCACTCTCAGACTCTGCGTCCAGATGCTCTGAGAAGTGAGGCCCTCACCACTAATTTAAAGGTTACAAGGGATGCCCAAAAGCAGAGCCCCAAAAGCTTTTAAAATCAAAAGCATCAGTTCTCCCTCTCTCTTAGAGTCTTTTCTCTTTTTTTTTTTTTTTTAAAAAGCAAAAGCAAAATTCGCGTCGCTCATCAATTTCCAAAAAAATAATAATAATAATAATCCGCCTCCGCGATTTCCGGAATTTAGGGTTTTTGGCAAAAATTAGGGTTTGCAGGAATTTTAGGGTTTCTGACAGAAATTAGGGTTTCTGCTGTCCGCCACGTCATCACTTTGTGACACGTCAACTCCTCAATGGAAGCTGACTTTTGTTCTAAGCAGTGATCTTGAATCTCTGTGGGTAGACCCAAGGTAAACCGCTCAATCTGTTCCTTGAACGAGATCTTCTTAAATGAAGAGGTGGGTAGAAAAGAGCTCCAGAATCTCTCGCAATAAGCGTCCACTGTATCCTTCTTGGTCCTCCGAAGATGGTTCCAAGCAGTTCGTATATCGCATTCATACTCTCGAGTCAGCCAAGAAGAAATAAAAAGAATTTTAAATTTTCAGCCATTTAACTAGCACTGTCTTGTTCAATAGAAGCGTGGACCACCAAGTTCGAGCATTCCCCTTAAAGTAAGAGGCAGCTCTCCGAACCTTAGAGTGCTCTGAGTAACGCCCTCCAAAGAAAACTATGACAAACTGCTGTATAAAAGACAGCCTTTTAAGCATCTCTATAACCAGAAAACGTGTCAAATTTAATTGACTGTCCACCTTCCTTAAACTCTCGGACTTTCTTGCTTTTGTGTTCCAGAAAGTCATACTGGTTGGCTTTGTAAAAATTCTTCTTCTTTGCATAAAAGTTGTTGTCATCAGAGTCCGAAATATCTGTAGACGAGTCCTCTGTAGAACTGTCAATCATGGGGCGAGATTTAGACTTCTTTGCCTTTTACTTGCCCTTTCCAAAGCGTTGCTTCTTGCTTCGCTTTTTGCCTTTTCTGTCTTCTTCACTCGAGTCAGATGAGCTAGAAGACCTGTCAGAAGAAGAAGAAGAAGAAGAACTGGATACTCCTTCAAATCGAACACGCTTCTTCTGTTTCTTTGCCTTTTCAAAAGTAGACTGACGACCCAAATAACCCAGGAAGTCAACGCTTTTCTTCTGCTTTTTGTCGTGCTTTTTAGCTTTGTTTTGCGCGTCAAAAAGCTAAACAATTCGTGCATCAACCACCTCTTCTCATTTTTGCTCTGTGTACATCCTGGGAGTAGGAGGTTTCTTGGGTGGTTCTGTGGTCTGCCGCCACTGCACGTGCACCTCCTCGAAAGAGGTCTCGCTCATATATTTTGCAAATTTTGGGTCCTTCGCAAAATTGAGTATCATCTTTGTTGCGTCGCCGATCAATCGTTGCCGCTCCATCTCTTCGAGCTCCGCCTGAGTACGCCAGGCGGGCTATACTCCTTGCGTGAACCTTCGTTGTGATCCCTTCCCGCATCTCCTGATGCAAAGGGAGTCGATTGATCTTTGCCTAAAGCCAGAAGTGTTGT
Organism: Adiantum capillus-veneris; assembly: GCF_014529385.1. Classification (NCBI taxonomy): domain Eukaryota; kingdom Viridiplantae; phylum Streptophyta; class Polypodiopsida; order Polypodiales; family Pteridaceae; genus Adiantum; species Adiantum capillus-veneris. The sequence continues at coordinate 13,937,823 of NC_140954.1, forward strand.
GGAAAAAAAAAAATAGGGATCGGATTTCCCGTAGAAGAGAAATCAGCCGTGCTCTGATACCACTGTAACAGACTTGGACACTCCAAGTCAAGAATCTACCCCGACAGCACAAACAACCACTTCAAAACAGTTCACAGTTCACAATTGATTCGACACTGGCCTGGTGGAGTTCCGTGCCTAGAGATATTGGCCCCAAAGACTTGCGCCCCTTTCGGTATTTCTTTTTGTATTAATCTAAGTTCAAAGTACAAGAGTGCGGACAGGCGCTCATACTCAAACTCTGCATCCAGATGCTCTCAGTTATGAGGCCCTGCCTGCTTATTCAAAGAGTACAAGGGATGACAAAAGCAGAGCCCCAAAAAGCTTCAAAAGCTGAAAATCAAAAGCTTTTAAAATAAAGCAAAAGCTTTCTCTCACAAGCTCTCTTGAGCCCTAAAATAAAGCAAAAAGCTTCTCTCTCTTAACTCTCTTGCGTAGTAAAAGCAAGTAATCCCCAAAAGCTCTGTCCCTCTCTTGCGTAGAAATCAGCCAGCTTTTGCGTAGAAAAATCCGTACAGCTTTTTGCCACGTCAGCAGCCCAAAAATTCCGCCGGAAATCGCGGCGGTCCGTAGGGCAGTGCCACGGTAGTATGCAGCGGAAATTCCGATGCCACGTCACTGCCATGTCCGTATTTCAGCCAGACTGTATTTCCCGGGATTGTCCATGCCACTATGTGTGTGTACACATGGCAGCCACGTCATCACATTTGTGACACTTCCCTATACATAGAGGATAGGCAAGCACACAGTAGCTTTGGTACCTACAACAATCCACCATACGGCTGATCTCGCATGAACCCACACAGCTGTACATAGGTCAAATGAAGAGCCCTCTTGTGGAGAACCATATAACTACACAACGGGGAGCGAGAGAGCAATGAATGTTGTGCAAGGCTTCAGTTCTTGCACTTTCATGTACATAGAGGGTAGGCAAGCACACGGTAGCTTTGGTACCTGCAACAATCCACCATACGGCTGAAAATGCAACCCCATGTTTAATTTCAACGCCTCTCTCTCTCTCTCTCTCTCTCTCTCTCTCTCTCTCTCAAGCTGGAAAGTGCCCAAAAATGTGCCAAATGGCACTCATGCATGGTTTTTCGGTTTTGCATCTTCCGGTCTAAAAATATCTCAATCGGTTGCTCAGTTGACTTAGTGACAGAGTAATGAAATGTTCCTCTTGTCATTCCGGAGCTTATGACACGAACAGATTTCATGGCCCACAATAGCAATTCCCCAAATTTTAGGAGATGCTTCCACTGGTCACCTGACCATCTATCACCGCTGGGACCACATCCAAAAATGCAATGTAGCCTAGTTATCGGGTGATCTTCTCTTCAAACTTTGAGTAGAGCCTAGACATACTTTTACTGCTCAAATTCCAGTGCCGATCGGCTCAACCAACTCGTAGCGACAAGGCCTTTCCGTCTGCGGTTGAAACTCTAGGTCGTCGGCCGTTTCACACTGGCCATACAGTGTCCAGTCATTCGCAACTTCAAAAAGAGGGTCCCAAAAATTAAGCAAAAATCAAGGGAAAGGAACCAGCAACTAAGGTTAGCAATTGCCACGTCCTCGTGACGTGCGCTACGTAGAGCAAATATGGGCACGTAGAGCACGCCCTCTGTGTTGGATCTCACTACAAATAGAATATGTCGTCTCCTTGCACAAGCGACTAGACTCCATGATGCAAGATGCTAACAATTGTGCACGTGAAGTGGTAGATGGTGCCACCTCTCACCACAACTGATGTTACTGCTGACGTAGATCATACTCTGAAAGAACTCACTTGGGGATCGGAGCACCTCTTCTTGGGGCCGAAGGAACCACAAAGGAAATGTAAAGTGAAACAGGGAAATGAGATGGCACCACCTCTCAAGGTTGCCATACACCAACATAAAAGCTATCTAGGCGCTCCAGCAGTCTCGCAACCCCTCTAAATCCCCATGAGTAGCAAAGAGATCCCTTACGGTGACCAAACGCCCAAATGTGCCAAGCATCCGTAGAGTGTCTCTAAAAGAAACCGTTCCCATGCCGGCTGCTCTAGAGGTGAAATCGATGACTAACCCGGCGTGCATGCAGAACACCAATCCGCATCACACTCAATATTGTTGAAATCACCACTAATAACCCGAGCATCAACTAGAGGCAGAGAAGCACTCAAAACAGCCCAAAAAAGGGCACTCGCGTGGAGCATAGACCGAAAGGAATCCCTACCCGCTACCAAAGTGCCATGGTGTTTCATTGAGGCAAGCAAGCATGGACCAACAAAAATGCATACAACACAATTACGAGACAATTGTCCACTCGCCGGTTCCCAAAAGGTCCACGAACTAGCTTTCATGACATTCCCAAAAGGTGCAAAAATTTTAGGTTCCCCAATGAGCAAAACATCCACCTCACCAACAACATGTTTTTGTAAGTCTCGTCTCAAAAGCATCCTTCTAGATTATACCAATCTAGATGTCTACAATCTGTTGGTGTTCCAAGGCATCACAATGTATAGCAATAGCAAAATCAATCGTCACAGGAACTCTGAACAACCTCAAAAGCAGACATATCCAAACATGTAGGTAGGTCTCTCCAAGACCGTCTCCAAGCCCATAAGATACATAAGTCAGGAAGAAACCACATGATGCATGCATAGATCTGTTGTAAACCATCCTATACAGTACATACTTTGCATAAGACCAATTGATCACTATATCACTGTCAGAGGAGGTAACAAAAGATGCAATGACCACTAGCTCATGATCTGGTGGACACCTCGGCCCAGATCTAGAACACTTGCAATGCCATATACATGAACAAGGCACCTGTGGAGCAGAGAGATCACTAAGGTAGAAAGAGACGGGACATCTAAGAATGAGAGAGAGAGAGAGAGAGAGAGAGAGAGAGAGAGATCTAGAAAAGGCTCTCCATGCTGATAACAAACTGCTCATACAAGTGACCAAGGGTGGTCCGCCATAGATCTGACATGCCCAATGGATAGACCCGAGGGACACACAATTGTCACTGCTACTGTCACGAGGACGTGGCAACTGTTAACTATGTCACAAGGACGTGGCAACTACTACCCTTCATTGTTGGTTTCTTTCCAATGATTTTTGTTTTATTTTTGAGACCCTCTTTTTGACGTTGCAAATGGTCGAACATTGTATGGCCAATTTGAACAATAGTTTCACCCGCAGACGAGGGAAGTTGCTCGGCACTAGAATTCGTATGGTAAGAGGGTGTCTAGGCTCAGTTCGAGATCATGTAGGTCCCCCCGTCGGACTTAGCAAGTTGGTGGATACTAGGAAGTGAACTCAATAAAGGCACAAAGTCAAGGTGGGACCACCAAAAGAAAATACCCGACAGTTTTGGATGCGGTCCCAATGGGGATAGATGGTCAGAAGACCAATGGGAGCCCAACGGAAGCAGCTCCTAAAAATTAGGAAACTGCTATTAGGGAACATTTTAGAACTCTGCCGCAAAGTCGGGAGACTACCTGTCCCTGGGAGAAACTGGGACCGACTAGACAAATCCAGAGAGATGCCTCAATTCTAACAATCACAACATGTATAACATAGCTGGATCCAAAAGGTCCATGACTCATTACTGTACCACACGCAGTAAACATAGAAACCATGTAATCCATGTGCATAAGCAACAACACTCATGTGTCCTTTGCTACATTTGGGAATACATCAACCTGTGAGCATACTACAAACCATCAAGCTAGTGACGTTGCCTCTTTGAGAGAGGCAAAACGGTCAAAGCTTGCACATCTAGAAGCAAGAGTGGGACACGTCTGCCTTGATGGAAATCTATAATCTGTCAACCACTGTGATGTGTATGATGTACAAATTGTAAAACTGCCTTCTCTGTCCAAACTTCCTCCTATGTGAAAGGAAGGTAAAAAGACAAAAAGAGAGTTGACTTCCATGGTAGTCGCCCACAAGACAATATAACCATCAGCTCCATCATGCATAGTATTGACTAAATACCATGACATCCCCACTAACGTCGTCAGTGCCCAATAGTGGGTGTAGAACTAGGTACTAACATATGCTCCCCAACACAACATACACCACACGCACACACACATGAGCAAACATCAACACAAAGTTTAGCATACTAAGTTTCTCTCATGACTCCAAAGATCAAGGGCAGACTTTGTCACAAGGCGGGCACCACGTGCTAATAGAAAAGAACAGACTGAACAGACTTTTAGGCTTTAGCACTTCAATAACAACTGAACTGAAAGAGAGGGACGACACGCGACACAGAGTGGCGGAATTCCACCCCAAAGAGTATTGGCCCTAAACCTTGGCGCCCCTTTCGGTATTTCTTTATATTGCATCATCAAAGTACAAGCCGGTACTCCAGACTCTGCACCTTCTCCAGGAAGCATGCCAGAGAATGAGCCCTAACCTCATATTTAAAGGCCCTTGGCCTAAAAAGCACTTTACAGTAAAAGCCTTCAAACTTAAAAGCTTCTAGTCCAAACGCAAAGCCAAAAAGCTGCCAGCTTAAATCACGGAAATCCGTATAGCTTGCCACGTCATCAGCCAACACAAACTTTGGAAATCAGCCTACTGCCCTTAGGGTTACGGTTAGGGTTTTTGCAATTTTAGGGTTAGGGTTTTCAGAATTAGGGTTTGCAGGTTTTAGGGTTAGGGTTTCCAGAATTAGGGTTTTAGCAATTATTTTGTTTTTGTTTTGTTTTCGGAGTCGGGTAGGGCACGCCCAACCGCTCCCCTCATACACCAAAAAAGTATACAAGAAGGAGGACCAGGACTATGCACCCAGAAACCGAAGGCAAACGCTTTTGTCACTAGTTTCCTCTGGACAACGAGAGTCCAGAATTATCTACACTCTTAGGGCCATGACTAATCCCTTGAGAGACCCACTCGCCACTTGGATTTAGGCGTGACAACAACCAAGTACCTCCGTTCAGAGGCCCAGGTATTGCGAGACTTGCTTCAGTCTTCCCTTTGGAGTTGCCTCCTCTAGGTAACTTATCGCTCACCTCACTAAACTGCCTTTGAAACCCGACGGTTTTCCCCTGGGAAATGCCATACCCGCTTGGAAGGGCGTCGGCTCACAGGTGGCGTCCGCTGAGGCTGGTAATGTCTCCCTTTTGCATTTCCCAACCCCTTTTAGGTGAAGTTGACCCCCTCGGGGGGGGGAATGGCACTTGGGTGCTCCCGTAGCTCATCTGACTTCGCTTCGTCATTTCCCCCGGAAGGGATCGGATTCAAATAGCAGCATAGGAAGGGGAGCATTATCTCCTTATCCGCCAATGCAGAGCACCCAAGTACCGGGGTACAACTTACTTCGCCACAGGCACGTGCCCTGCAGTTCCGTCCCTCGAGTGCGAATCACGGCATACCCAAAAGGGCAGCCGCTTCCCGCAAGCCTCCCCACCAAGGAGGATAATGGTCCTTTCTTCAAGGTCCAACGAAGGGTCGAGTGCGTTGAAGGTGGAGTTGAATCGGTTTAGCCAACGCCCCCTAGAATCATCTGCCGCTGGACACCTCATCAGCAAATGCGAAAGCGAACGACCCTCTAACTGAGAGCACAGCGTGCAAATGCTGTGTCCGCGCATGTAACTATCAGCCAGTTTAAGCCCACCTACTCTCGCGATTAGGGTTTCCAAAATTAGGGTTCCAAAATTAGGGTTTCTCGTAATTAGGGTTTTTGGCAAAAATTAGGGTAAGGGTTTTCTGCTCTCGGACAACCACGTCATCACTTTGAGACACTTCTTTTGTTGCTTGTTCTTCTTAGGGTTTAGGCCCCTCATCCGGTAGCTCCGTTCTTCAGTAGGTCGATACGTTAACAGTTTGTTACATCTCCCCTTCTTGAAAGAGAGTAATCGTCCGCGATTCCAACATATCTGCAAGACAACTCAAGTTAGTTCAAAAATTTCCGAGGGTCATTCCGAGGGACAATCAGTTTGCTCTTTTTATTAAGGAGTTGGCTTCCCCTTTCTGCTCTTTTGATCAAGGAGTTAGCTTCTCCTTTTTCCAGATCGGAACTCTTGATATTCCGGCGTAGTAAAATTAGCCATCACACCTAGACCGTACTGATCTTCCACGGATGTCTTGATGCACTAAAATTACATACCCAGGCAATCTCATCCAATTAGGAATATTCAGTGGTTGGCAAATCACAATGCAACACCAATGCTTACATATGCATGTTACAAGACATAGAAACATAAAGCCGCCGATGAACACTCCTCCCGCATAACCTAACAAGGTCCGGGCCGGGAGATATTCAACGACTCCCTCATCACTCCTCCCGCATAACCTAAAAAGGTCCAGGCCGGGAGATATAGAGGTCTTTTACAACCAAACGCCCCCCAGACCGCAAACTGCGTCGTTTGGAGGTGCTGAGAGTAACCACTGCTCAGACTTCTTAATACTCCTCCTGCATAACCATCCAAGTCCGGGCCGGGAGTCACAACAATAATTATTTTACAAGCATACAACCAAACGCTCTCAAGGCATCAGCCTGCGTCATTCGGAGGTTTTCAAACATACAACGAAACGCTCCCCAAGCATCGGCCTGCGTCATTCCGAGATTCAAACAATACCAAAACAGTATTTCTCACTTCTCAACCCGGGAGTAAAATCACCAATTATTGAAACCAGAGTCAAACAATTCAAATCGGCACCAAAACAAGTTCAAAACAGATACCATCCATTTCAAACAAATTCCAAATAGGATCACCAAACAAGATCAAGCAGAACTCAAACTTAAAAAACAATCTTGACATCAGTCGAGCTCGAAAAGTCGACTGACTTTCCATCTTGAAACCTGCACCAAAAATTAGGGTTAGATTTCTTCCATAAGGTCGTAGCCGAGGACACCATGGTCTATTAGCTCTTAGACAAACAGTGTTTCTTTGGCAGCGATGGTAGTCCCAAGATAGCAATCGCACTGAACCTCCAAGGTTATCTATTCGTGAAGAGACATCTACTGAGGGATGTCCAGGAATTTCAAGATATAATCTGCTAGGGTTTCCATGGCAAGCATTTTAGGATACCCCACTCTGCCAGAAGTTGCACTCCGAAGGAAGATGTCCAAAACCATATAACTTCGGGCAAAATTTTCTTGAAAGCTTGCCAAGTACTTGGAATATGCTGCTTGGTAGCTATGGACATCAACACATGGCACTGCTTCTGAGAAAAAAAACAATGACTTGAAACAAATCTGGATCCTTCTCTTGCAAGTGATCTTAATTGGCTTATGCCCTGTAAGACACTACGGTGAACACGGGAGCGCCCCTGATGCGCGATGAAGTAAGGGTGGGAGTGACATAAGCCCGGGTTGGAGGGCGAAGATACCTCAAATAAAATAAATTTCCAAAAGCTCTGTCTGCTCTTTCGTGGGACTAGTATGCTTTCAGAAAAGCACACGCCTAATGCTCTGATACCACTGTCACAAGGCGGGCACCACGTGCCAATAGAAAAGAACAGACTGAATAGACTTTTAGCACTTCAATAACAACTGAACTGAAAGAGAGGGACGACACGCGACACAGAGTGGCGGAATTCCACCCCAGAGAGTATTGGCCTCAAACCTTGGCGCCCCTTTCGGTATTTCTTTATATTGCATCGTCAAAGTACAAGCCGGTACTCCAGACTCTGCACCTTCTCCAGGAAGCATGCCAGAGAATGAGCCCTAACCTCATATTTAAAGGCCCTTGGCCTAAAAAACAGTTTACAGTAAAAGCCTTCAAACTTAAAAGCTTCTGGTCCAAAAGCAAAGCCAAAAAGTTGCCAGCGTAAATCGCGGAAATCCGTAGAGCTTGCCACATCATCAGCCAGCGCAAAATTCGAAAATCAGCCTGTTGCCCTTAGGGTTAGGGTTAGGGTTTCTGCAGTTTTAGGGTTAGGGTTTTCAAAATTAGGGTTTGCAAGTTTTAGGGTTAGGGTTTCCAAAATTAGGGTTTCAGCAATTAGGGTTTGTGCAATTAGGGTTTCTAGCAAAAATTAGGGTTAGGGTTTTCTGCTCTCAGACAACTAGGTCATCACTTTGTGACACTTCTTCTGTTGCTTGTTCTTCTTAGGGTTTAGGCCCCTCAGCCGGTAGCTCCGTTCTTCAGTAGGTCGACACGTCAGCAGTTTGTTACAGACTCTGCCATAATGAAGCCTAAGCACTAAAAGACGCATTAAATCGAAAAAATTAGCACAAAAATGAGGTAGTTGATAGGGCATACGCACCACAAAAGATAGAAAGAAATAGCACAACATCAATTGGTCGTAATTCGGACGAAAACTTCACAATGTGAAATTTGCATGTCCGCTTACAACTAAAAAAATATACCTAGATGAATCCAAGATAAGCCCACATTCACCCTTGAAGGAAAGTGCAAGGTATAGACCCAAGGTAGTCACCCACAAGACAATATAACCATCAGCTCCATCACGCATATTGACTAAATACCACGACATCCCCACTAATGTTGTCAGTGCCCAATAGTGGGTGTAGAACTAGGTACTAACATATGCTACCCAACACAACACACACCACATGCACACACACATGAGCATACATCAACACAAAGTTCAGCGTACTGAGTTTTTGTCATGACTCTGAAGATCAAGGGCAGACTCGGCCATAATAAGGCCTAGCACTTAGAGAAGCATTAAATCGAAAAAATTAGCACAAAAATGAGGTAGTTGATACGGCATACGCACCACAAAAGATAGAAAGAAATAGCACAATGTCACGTGCACATCTAACCCTATGTGTACGTGGACAAGCTACTTCATGACATGAGTTCAGTTCAATTCAGTCAGGCTAGATTAGCAAGTGCTCTAGCACTTTTGTGAGTGTTCACAGACAGTGCATGTCCACTTAGAGTAGATGCATATCCTCTGGTTGCACACAACATGACCATCAGATTTCCATCAGAACCCATTAGGAGCATTTTTATAGTGCATAGACCTATTTTCCCTATTATAGCCAATTTTCACTTATTATTTTTAAGTGACTTTTGTTGGGAACTAGGTAGGGCAATTTTACCAAGCAAGTACACAAGAAACCTAGCGCTAGCACTTTCTGGCAGAAGAGGCAACAGGAACACCTTGTTCAACAGGCATCTTCTCAGCAACATCCCCCCCACACCAAACCTAGCGTTTTGCAAACAGTAGGCCTAGCGTTTTTCTGCCATCACCAAGCCTTGGCGTTTTGCATTGCAGATCAGCCCCGGCGATAGCAAGACCACAACAAAACACCTAGCGTTTTTGCATCTGAACAGCATTCAGCCCTATTGTTTTTTATTTGCAGATTTTGCAAATCTACCGCAACAGAATCATCAGTTAGACTAGCGTTTTCAGTTTTCAGCATAGACATACCGCAATAGAAGTCCCGAACCTCGCAGATCTCACCTTCCATGTCACGTGACACATCCCAACCCTATGTGTCCGTGGACAAGCTACACCATAGCACGGTTCCAGTCAGTTCAGTCAATTCCGTCAAGTCTAGATTAGCAGTGATCTGGCATTTTTGTGAGTCTATTCGTAGACCGTGCATGCCCAGTCACTTAGCATAGATGCATATCCTCCGGTTGCACACAGCATGATCATCGGAATTTCCATCAGAATCCGTTAGCATCAGCTAGGGGAATTTTCCGATGCATTTAGCTTATTTTCCTATTTATTGGTATTTTCACTTACTATTTTTAAGTGACTTTCCAACAAAAGTAGGTAGGGCAATTTTGCTAAGTTAATATATAAGCAAACCCAAGTTAGCACTTTCTGACAGAAGAGGCAGCAGGAGCTTCCCGCTCAACAGGCAACTTCTCAGCAGTACCCCCCCTCAGCAGTAGACCCTCGCCATACCTCTCACGATCCCCTTGGCGTTTTCACTCACAGCAGATCCTCGCCATCAAGTCCCCCCTTCTGGCGCTTGTTTCCCCTTCAGATCAGCCCCTTCCTTAGCGTTTTTGATCACCACGATCTGCCCCAAATCAGCGTTTTTACTAACGCTAGGACTGCAGCAGATCAACGTTTTTTGGAGCATAAAGACTAGCGTTTTTGGCAAGAGAATTCGTTCTTGCGATTGGCATAGTCTATTGTGGCCAGGTGAGATTGTTCCCCCGAATGTGAATACCAGGCATTTGGGGTATCCAATTGGATGGAATGTCACTCACACTCAAAAAATGGATTGGGTTATGCAACGCTTGAATGTCATATTGCATTACTGGAAATTATCCACTTAGCCATGCATGTTCACTTGCAAATCGTTCAGAGTATCCTGATGGCTTATATTCAGTTCTTTTTGCCACTAATGCATTGGCCACGTCATTGTCTCGATTCTCATATGTCAACCATTTTGTCTCATTTGTGGCGAACTCATGCTCACGCATGCATTTGATGTCGATGGAGAAGCATTGCACTCCTAAAACATTCTGGTGGTCTCAATATCTTGATCTTGCGCAGGCAAGTTCTTGCTAGGAAGGATATGTTGTTGTCTACACTTGCACAACAAATAAGTTTGCATACCTGGCTCAGCATGTTGTTACTTCCTCGTTTGGCCATTGTCAATCATCTATTTGGGAGGTTGTGTTTGGTAAGATGGAAGGAATGTGGTAAGATGGAAGGGCACATTCCTAGATGTCCTCTTGCTTCCACTTTAATCTCTGCTTGGAAAGAGGTTTCGATTCATCTATCATGGAATGCTCAGCGAGAAGGAAATTCGCTTCATTTGGAGAGTCTCAATTGGAGCCGAACATACTCTCTTACTTTGGTTGACCGTTCGCCTCGCCACGCATACTTTTTCTCTTGTCGCGGCATTCGTGTGGTTGAGGATGTGGTGGATGCAGCCAGATACACTTTTGAGTTTCCTTTTGCTGCTAACCGTTTTGGATTGGGCATGCATTACCGTCAATTCCCAAGAGAACTTCAGCACATGCTGGTTGATTTTCACCAATTTCACCTTTGCCTGATGGTGATCGCATGTCCGATTGGAACCTTCGGGAAATGCCTTTTCAAGATATTTCTCCCAGTCCAGTTTATGCTCTTCTCCTACCGCAACCTTAACAATTGTAATGCCCTTTGGCATATGCACAATTCTGATATCTAATGGAGGAAGCTTCTCTCCACCTTGTGGAAAAATCACTTGCCTTTGAAGGAGCGATTGTTTCTTTGACGTTGTTTGCTTGGAGTGCTCTTGGTGGGCAGTTTTCTTAGGGCACGTCGTATCCGCCCTTCTTGTGTCCGTTGCTCTACTGCGGAAAAAAATGTTTGCCACCTATTGTGGGATTGCTGCCTTACTAGAGATTTCCTTCGCCGCATATCGGCCTATATGCGGCTCCATTTTCCGACGATGGTTTTCCACAAGCCGTTTTGGGCATTTGGCATTTTCTCATCTACATTGCAACGATTCACGGTCTTCTTTAGGTGGGTCAGATATTGGGCTTATTGGACCCTGTGGCGCTAGCGTAATGGCTATATGTTCCATCGCATTGATGCAGATCCCTTCCCGTTTTTAAAGCTTTCTCTTGGGCAATCTTTACGGCTCACCTTGGAAGTTGGTGATATCACCGTAGAGATACATCGGCTTTCTTATGAGTGTTTTTAGTCATATTGTACAGCCAAACACTTCTGTGTTCTTTCCCTTGTATATGATCTTTTCGGTGGGTTTTCCTCGCTTTGAGGTTTCCCACTAGTAAATTAATCAAACTGTTTTACAAAAAAAAAATGTGTGTGTGTTGGGGGAGGGGGAGCAAGAGAGAGAATACAAGTTGAAAGAAGGGACCCTTTCACTTAAAATCAGGTTCATAAGGAAGGACAGGTAAGATTACCCTTTATTGCCACCTCTTCACCATCTGCATTGCAAGACAAAAAGCATCAATACATACCATGTACCAGGAATGGTTTGAACTTAAAGCCAATTGGAAAAGGTCTATACCATCAACTGCCTCTGGCAAATCAAAAGCCTCCAATACTGTTCAATTTGAAACAGCAGCATTAGAATATTTGCGGCTTTGTAAAATTGTCTACAATCATGAGACCTCATGACCAACATAATGCAACTTTCGCCGGAGCGTAATTATTTTTATTAGAAAATTTTATGGTTCCAAAAAGCCACACCAAATGCTGGTTTTTGATAGGTTCAAAGTTGTGAGTTAATTAGCCACTTTGTATTCTTGGTCTAGTTGAAACAAAATTCAAGCTGCTCTACAGTTATTTTATTCTACCATCGCAATGCTAGGCCTTTTTTCACTTGGGAAACAAATTATTTAAAGGCCACAAACAAGCTACAAACTACAATGCACAAACCATGCACTGCAAAGGGTTCACCTGAAGGTGAAAATCCTCGAGGGTATCTCTTTAAGCATTTCCTTAGATTTTCATAAGGGAGGGAAGAGCAATCAGGAGGCAAGTTTCAGTAATCCTTCAAGGATATGTTTAGAACTATATTAATATCACATACCTAACACGCGTATGCTTCCTGGCATGCTGCAGGAGCTAGAATCTTCCTCCGAAAAAGAAAACTTGAAGCCTGCATAACAAAATATGCAACAATCAGCAAAAGTGACAACTCTTCGATGAGCTGAGCCCACTTAAAATGGCACATTATTATGCATGCACCGCAATACATGCCAAGGCAGGCATTAAATATGTGAAACCTGCCTCTTCAACTGCCTTTGTACAGAACTTGTAGACCAAATCCTGCAAACAGTTATTGCCAGCGTATCGCCAGAATGGCTAATGAATATTTGAAGCATTAGTAGTTGGCCAATTGTAACACATATATCATGTAAAACCAAGCCACCTCCTTCTCATGGGATACTCATTCACTGAGACATTGATCTTGCCAAAGAAAGAGGCCATGTCAGATGATTTTGACGCTTGATTGACCGATACAACGACGTGCATTTGTTGATAAAATGGCAAAATGGGCAGTAGTTGTTTGAGATTACCTCAACAGATGAGCCGAGTAGCAGAAATGAAGGCCGTGGAGAGAATGAGCTGAGGACCCAGAAGAATTGGACATGATCGAGACGCTTAGCGCTTCGCCAAGAGGAAGGTTAATGAAGGAACAGCCCAACCATGGAAGCAGTGGATGTGAGGTGCCCCTGCTCAGTGCGCAGCTTCCAAAATAGTGGGCCACGCTAGGATTGCGTTGTAGAGCCTACAATCCAGACATTGAGCAATGTCAGCCTCTTGATACCAAGCCTGAGCCTCCAGAGTCCACTCTATACCAAGTTATAATCTTTTCATTTGGTTTCAACTTTGAAATGTGGTCTCACAACAGTGCACCGCGGGCGTAGTCACGAGACATCCTCGACGAACATAGAGAGAGAGAGAGAGAGAGAGAGAGAGATTGCATTATCGTCCACGGAGGTCAAATATGGCCCATGGGATCGAAAACAAAAAGATTATATGAGACCTTCTAAGTGAAAGCATTAGATACATATCAAGTAAGGACTGAGGGTCCGTTAAGAGGGTGGAAAAAAGAAACAAAACCTAGGTGGGATTGGGTAAGGGGATAGCCACTTTGGGAGTTCAAAAACTCTTGGATGATGGCCTTACCTCCTTGATATACTGCCCATTTACCTTGTTTTCATGCTTCATAGACCTTTTTGAGTTCTTGTTTTTTCATCTTGAGTTGATTCATGGGAAGCCCCTTAGCAATCCAAACCTTTGTTCCCTTGAGGAGGTGGATTGGCACAATAGCCTCACCCGCTCCTCTTTTTCCTTGAAATTGAGAAGTCAATGCTCAGGTGGAGCTTGCCTATGGGTGTCATTAATCCAAGAAATGGCTTCCGGCTTGATGTTGATTGTTTGAAACATATTGTTGAGCTTGATAATTTCTTCTTCCAGGGTATCGTTGGTGGTGCATCATGGTGAGGGAAGCCCACCAATCCGGACCTTGAAGGAGTTCTCTTCCTGAAGTTTCTATTCTCAAAGCTCCGTTGTCACACAGGTCTGCACTTTTTTAATAGTTGCAAAGTGAGCTTGGGTGACTTTGGCTTCAACTTCTTTGACTTTGTCTGTGGCAAGATTGACCATAGAGTCGAAGCATGCCTCAAGCTTGCTAAGGTGCGGTTTGAGGTCGTGATTCTCTTCCATAAGCTAATCAACAACTCTTTGAAGCTCTCCAATTCGGTTGCTTTTGCTCGGTGCTGCTACAAAGGCTGCAAAACTTGGCCGACTCCTCGTAGTAACCTTTGGGGTATTCATGATGAGACTTTGGCTCCAGTGTGACCCCATTTTAAACCAAGCGTTAACAGAGCCTCAACTTGGCAGTTGAGGCTCGCCAGGGTGCCTCGTGAGGCTCACTCTTTGAAATTTTGTGATGCTCGCACAATTTTTTCCACAGCTTCGTACAAGGCCATGAGTTCAAGGGCTAGGCTGCGAGAGATTCAAGGCTTGCAAGAGCTTTGACATGAGAAATTCGAGGGCTTGCGAGGCTGGACAGTGTAAGAAGGGGCTATGATGTTGCCACGAGATTCAGGGACTTGAGAGAGAGAGAGAGAGAGAGAGAGAGAGAGAAGCTTGACATTGCATCGAGTCAGTGCAAGAAAAAAATCACGGTCTAGTGTATTTTAACTGGCTGAAATTGTAAAATCCTAGTTTGATTTGGAGCTTGCCTTTAAGAAAACCAAAAAAATTGCATAAGTTTTAGTGGCATTACCGGGAAAAGCTTCAACTTTTGATCTAGAAATCGGGATAATTTCAAGTTTGCCCTTTCACCATTAAGAAAAAATGTGCTTTTCTAGCCCTGCATCGAGTAACTCAAGGATGCATACATGAACAAAAGACTCCCTTAAATCTATCATACTGTAGTAGAAGACAAAACACTAAAGGAAACCACCTTCACTAAGTATGCTCAATAAGTAAAGGCTCAAATGAGATGCATAACTTTGACAATAGCTAACTCCTTAGGTGATAGTTGGCTCACCCTTATGCAAATCATTTGGTGTCATGTTAAGAAACTTAAATCATTTGGTGTCATGATAAGAAACTTAAATCATAATAATGTCAAAGGCATGGCCTTAGAAGAAGGGATACCTTGGTTTCACAATAAATTATAGTTAAATTTACCATTCACGTTCAAGACAAGTAGACCTCACTTAATATGAATGGCGTTGGCACATGGTTAAAAAAAGTATTCATAAAATGTGCTTGTTATTCAAAGAAAACATTAAAGGAAACCACCGTCACTAAGTATGTTCAATAAGTAAAGGCTCAAATGAGATGCATAAATTTGACAATAGCTAACTCCTTAGGTGATAGTTGGCTCACCCTTTATGCAAATCATTTTGTGTCATGATAAGAAACTTAAATCATAATAATGTCACGGCATGGCCTTAGAAGAAGGGATACCTTGGTTTTACAATAAATTATAGTTAAATTTACCATCCACATTCAAGACGGGACAATGACAAGTAGACCTCACTTAATATGAATGGCGTTGGCACATGGTTAAAAAAAGTATTCATAAAATGTGCTTGTTATTCAAAATAACAATAAATTCTTTTTTATTGTGATACAATTTCTCTTATAGAGTAATCTGATTCATTTTATGTATTGAACAATATGAGGCACTTGTTGATATGGTAAAAGTTGTATATCTTAAATGCAAAGTATGATCCTCTTGGGTCAATAAGTGTGATTATATACTCTCGCATTTCTCTTGAGCTGGCTTTTCTACTCACTACTCAAGCCCAAGTGACAAGGGTTTGCATGTCATTCTTGTCTTGAGAACAGAGACCAAGTTTTGGTCTATATCTGTACTTTTTGTTGGATATAAAGGGCCAATGCATCTGTTTGTATCTGATCAGCCACCCAATTTGCTAACATGACTAATTTTATTCATTATCTCTATTCATGACAAAATAAAGGAGCTACAATGGTTGTAGGAAGCTCCACCTACATACTATGTCTCCTCTCTCTCTCTCTCTCTCTCTCTCTCTCTCTCTCTCTCTCACACACACACACACACACACAGACCAAAAGACAACAAAAGTCATACCAAAACAAGGCAAGCTTCACACACCGTTAAACACATTATGAAAGTACGGATACCAAAAGAATACAGAAACACTTAGAAACAATGTGTGCATGCACACTCCCTTCCCCCCTCCCCCCCAAAAAAAGAAACAAACAACGAACGATAAACAAAGGAAGATAGTTTAGACAAGCAAATAGAATAGACCCAACAATAACAAAGCAAGAGAAAGAAGATAAATCTAGCAAGGGAAAAAAAAGGCGTAAGTGCACACAAGGGCTCTACAAGTAGGTAGACCAAAGAACTATGGTAGGTAGCAATGTCCCCAGCATTGGGAAACTGTGATGTTGGCACTAGTTGTGTCATTAGCAACGATAGAAACTTTTGAAGTCTCCTTGACTCTTGGACTTTGCTTGAAAAGAATGGCAAGGACAACACCATGCAACAAGTGGTAGTAGCAAGGGAGATGAGGCAACCTCCATAGGCAATGCAAACGGTGAGCGCAAATGGGGAACTGGCTATCCAATATCATGAAGAGCACATTGCATGTGACCAACTATGCTATCCATGACAAGCAATAATTGCAACCCTAAGGTGGGTAGGGCAAGGGTGACCGGCTACAACACTAAGGCGAGCAAGGTGAGGGTGACCCGTTGCAACAAGAAGGGAGTACTGATCAGGTTGACGTACATGTGGCTTACGGTAAAATTCCTTGAGTGGCGCAACTCCATGGTGTAGAGTTCAAAGTGCCTTTGTGTGTGTGTGTGTGTGTGTGTGTGTGTGTGTGCACGCGCGCGCATATGTATGCTTTCAATTTTTGCAAGCATTTTGTATTATAGCCGACCCATTAGGGGAAGTTTGAGGTCTCTTTTTTGCCTTTTAACGTTTAAAGAGAGAGTGCTCTAAGCCAATGAGGGGAGGGTTTCTGTTACGAAATCTTCTTTTTGAAAATTGCATTTGATTTTCTTATATGAATTTTGTTTGAGTCATAATCTGAGGTAACTTTTAAGTACATGTTCCTTTTACCTCAAAAAGGTCTCTTTCATTGACCCAAAAGATTTTTTGAATCTTCTCACAATATTCTTTTCCCTCCTTTTCCCATCCCTCTTTGTCTCACCTCCCCTTCCCTCCTCTTCTTGTTGTCCTCTCTTCACCCTCATCTATTTTGTATCCTATTCTCCTTAAGCAATGGAGTCCGCCCGATCCAAACACCCTAGCACATCCATTGAATCCATCCCACTTATGCCACAATAGGTGAGCACAACCCATGGATCCCAATATCTATAACCAAGGGTAGTTGGATTATAATGCAACAGAGCAGGAGAAGAAAAGCCTCATCCAAGAACCCATTGTTGCCTTGTTGAAAAGGGAGAGTGAGACTTCCGACTTGTTGGAGCTAAGAAGACAACGAAAGAGGTTTTGGTGCAACATGTTTACATGCAGAAGGAGCTTCACCTACAACCTAAAAGCTCAAATCTTCCTTTGCGTAGAGCTCATTGTAAGTGTTTCACACTTCTCTTCTTGTTTGTGGTTCTCTTCCTATTTGTTGTTCAGATGTACACATTAGCTTATCTTATATACTTGATTGTTATAATTTTGGTTTGTGGTTCTCTACTATGTTTGTGGTTCTCTAGATGATTGTTATAATTTCGGTTTGTGGTTCTCTACTATGCTCATTACAGACTTGTATCCCTCAAGCGTAGAGTAATGACAACCAGTGGAGTGTGCCATATATATTTTAGATGTTTGGAATGGATCCATTGTGAAGAGCTTTACAAAGGGAGAACACATAGTTCTCTGGCAAAAAAATGGATATTCTTTTATGACCATTTTTATGTCCCATCAAAATCTATGAAGGATTGGGGCATTGTCACCAAGGTTGCATTGCCTAGTTTCAAAAGTGGAGAGTGGCCATTGCCAAGCTTAATAACAAGTGAAAGCTATAGGTGCAAGATCTTTTATGAGATCCAAAAATGTATAAAGGCCAACATTTCAAGCAAGTTGAACAATGTTTCATTTTTTATGCCCATCATTTACTTTGTGGATTTCTTTGCAAAGGTTGATGTGAAAGTCTCTAGAATAAAGATGTCGGTGAAGTGCTTAGATATTGAAGATGTGTAAGAATTTTTGGATGAGAGTTGGAGTCAAAAACAATGAATGGAGTCCTTTGCAAAGTGCAATCTGGCTCCATTACCTATAAATACATGATCCATACCTAAAACTTCATTATTTCATTTATTTTTTAGTCGATGGCATCATGGGGGGGGACTTGGTTCCTTTAGATCAAAACATGGATGATATCAATGAGAACCCCATTTAAGACATTGATGTATGGATGCACAATGAACACTTGGCAAAAATATGGATTGCAGGTCTCGAGGAGGATTGAGAAAAAAAATTTATGCCTAGAAGTGTCAAAAGGGATAGTACATCTTCTTCCAAGCTAAAGCCTGCCAAAGCCTATGCAAATTCTATCAAACTGGCATTTTATACAAATGTTGGTTGTCTCTTCTTATAGAAAATTGACAATTTGTACATTTCCATATCAACGACAAATGACATTTTGGTTCAAATGTCTCCATTTTTATTTGATTTATTGTTCAAATGTATTCTTTGATGTCTTATTTGTTTTTTATTATTAAGATGTCTTATCTTGTTTGATGTCGATGTTATCAATATTGTATGCCTTCACAAAACTATAAATAGGCCAACCCAATATAGGTTTATCACCCTTTCTCCTCTTCCTCTTCTTGTAGCAATAGGTCAAGGGATATGGGTTAGGATTCTGGCTCCACTTCCTCATTTCTTGTGAGCAAGAAGGAGAAGAGAAAGGGAGAAAAACCCATGAAAATGAGAAGGAAGAGGTGGAAGACACCCTGCACCAGTTTTCATTATCTCCACTTACATGACAGAACTCCCATCATGGTTGGCAGATTTCTTAGGCCCTTTTATGGGTAGGGTTGGAGGATGGCATGGATTATGGATTGGGCCTTGACATGCTGCTGTCAACACATTTGGAGTATGAAAAACATACAAAGACAAATGCAAGGGATACCACAATTGTAGCAGAAATTGAAACATTATATTGGGAGCTACATGAGAGATGGAGCCAGTGAAAGTTGTAAAATTTACATCATACTCTCAAGGAGAGAATTTGTAGCTTTTTCTCTTTACAAAAAATAATGAGTATGTAATGGTTTCTCTTTACAAAATACTCACAAGGAGGGAGTATGTAATGTTCTCAAGTAGATAGTATGTAATGTTCTCAAGTAGATAGTATGTAATGTTCTCAAGTAGAGAGTATGTCAAGTAGAATATGTATTGCTTTGCTATTTACAAAATTTTG
The DNA here is from genome assembly GCF_014529385.1 of Adiantum capillus-veneris. Lineage (NCBI taxonomy): Eukaryota > Viridiplantae > Streptophyta > Polypodiopsida > Polypodiales > Pteridaceae > Adiantum > Adiantum capillus-veneris. Next base: position 13,957,162 of record NC_140954.1, read on the forward strand.
CTTCACAAAATACTTTTGGGGAGTTATGGGAGTCCTAGGACTCTTTCTTGTGCTAGCTTCATATGTTTTCCTTGGGATCTTAGGCTCTGTCTCCTTGACTGTCTTTATCTATTTCTCTTCCTCCTTGGGCTTTGGTTATTCAAATGTCTACTTCTTCTGATCCTCTTTGGCATGTGTTTGTGTTTTTTTGGGGATCTTTCTCGGGGAAACATGATTATTTGCCTTCTTTGGAACCTCCTTGGGCTTCTCGTCCTCTGCCTTTGCTGTTTTGTGTGGTTCCTCCTTGACCTCTGTTCCTTGCTTCTTGCTTTGGCTTCTGTGTCCATTTGGGGGCTTGGGTGTTGATGTGGCTAGTGGTATCTAGACACTCACCATATATCTAATCAACTTTGCCCTTACCCACCAAACACGGTTGTCGGTGTAGGAATTCCTATTGATCTAGCAAAGAAAGATTAGTGTGTGGGCTTAATAGCAATAGCTTACCCTATTTATATGGTCAAATGCTTACCATAATAGTCTTTTTTGGGTTGCAATAGGTGTAGTCAACCACTAGCTTGACATTTGTTATCACTCTCCATCCACATGAGAAAGCCTCCTCCTGCAAGGGTGGCTACACAAATAGAAGGGGCAGAAAAAAAACACAATTTTAAGCTCAATTTACTTACAACCTAGCAGTACCATACCTTCACATTTAAGATGTGCATGTCATCCATGAGCTTTGTGATAGGAGGACGTTGCTCAATTGCCTCTATCAGCCTTGAGGCAACTCTATTTAGAAAGATCCAAAGCATTGTTACAAAATAACTGAAAGTGGGAACACTGGCTAAAGTATTGGATAGTTTACATCCTAGCCATTCCATGGTGGCCCTCGAGAGAGTTCAATTGAAACATGTTTTATCAGTGATATCAATTGCTGTAAGACACCAGTGAGAGCTATGGAAAGACCACTGGACACTGTCAAAAGCCTCCAAGATAAAATATGAAAATAACATAGGGTTGCAGTGAACATACCTCTCATGGTAGAGGCAGAGAAGGAGTTCACAAGTCTCAAAATCTATATTGGCTAGCTAGTTCCTTATGTCAAAATCAGACCTCAAATAGAGAGAGAGAGAGAGAGAGAGAGAGAGAGAGAGAGAGAGAGAGAGAGAGAGAGAGAGAGAGAGAGAGATGGTTAGGTCAACATGTCCACTTTCTGTTGGACATCTAACTTATAGTCATGCATCAATAATCTACAAAGAAATTCAAAGAACACTTATTGATTATGAAAAATCCACAAAAACACATATAAAATGTTGATGGTTAGGTAAACCTCAAGGATGCAAGAATAATAAGGTCATTGATCTCTCTTTGCCATTCTTTGAGGATGTCAACACACTCAGCATCCATGGTAATATAATTTGTTCTTTGAAGAAGGTCATCCTCTGAGAAAGTAGCCACCAAGAAGCCTGCATTCTTGATGGGGGTATGTAGAGAATGTTGAAGGTTTTCTCATCTTTCAGAGGTATGGGTTCAAGATTTTTGATGAGAATCTGTACCTTAATCTCATCAAGATAATCATATCCTTGTCTCGGGGGGTGCACTATGTAATCATGTTAATGTATAACGTGAGTTTGATAGGAGGGGTTTTACAATTCACAAATTTTAGGTAATTTAATAAAGATACATTAACATAAGGGTTTTTTAATTCAATTTTGAAAAAAATGCCTAAAGTAAGGGGTCATTTTATTGATTCAGACATGTTAAAAGAGGGTTTTTTTAAATACCCCACGAACACACGTTATATAAGGAGTTACTGAACAATGAACCCCCAAGATCCTTGTCCATAAATGTGACCCTGTGAGAGTGGGTTGCACATATATATTGATAGCCGTTTTTCGGCTCTTCGTAATTGCCATAGTGAGTTAACCCACCCTACCAAAATCATCCAAACACTGTGGCTATCCCTACCATTTCACTGTATATAGGTGTGTGTCAGTTAGGGGACTTTTCCCATATCTTCTTAAAAACCCTCAGCTAGCTAGTCACTAGGCTAGTTGAGCCAAAAAAATATAAAAATATAAAAAATATAAGTATATTATGTCCCATTTGTGTGTAAATATTTCATTGTATATAGGGCCTAAATAAAATGATTTTTCATAATTATTTTGGTATTTATTTAAATATTTCTACCTATGCTGTGTTATTTATGCTATGTACATTGACTCACCATTACCATATTTTTTCTTACCATTTTGCATACTCTTTATTCCATATAAAAATAATTTCATGCAAGCTTCTCTTATTTTGGGTGTAACTCCATCCCAACAAAAATCCAAAAAAACTAGTTTTATTTATGTGTATATTTTTTCACTATTGTGATTTTTCTTTCCTACATCTATTCTCTTTTACTCTCATAAATTAGAACACCAAAAATATTCATCTTCTTATGGTGGAATTATAATGAGAGAGATATATTTTGACCCCTTTATATTTTTTTCCACCTATATTATTTATATTTGACATGTACATATTTTTTTAGACCTTTCAATATTTGATTTTTTTAGTTATACTATTCACTTATATCATGATCTCAACAATATCTTCAATTATAGACCTACCAAATAAGGTCAAGGGTATGTGGAATGCATGCATGCACCATGGGGAGCTCACTCTTGGAGGTATTCAAAAGAATCATCCAAAGAAGGACCTCACAAGGACCTTGTGCAGTGGAAAAAATAGTCAATTTTGCTGAATTTTTAAAGATTACATGCTCCCCTAATTTGAAAAGGTGATACACACAAAAGTTGTAGCTCGTGAGCTGAAACTTCACCTCAAATTTTTTCATTTTTTTTTGAGCTACGAGCTGTGAGTTATGATTTTATTGGTGGACCCCAGTTTGCCCATGCTATGCAGCCACACTCCCTCTTCCACTTTATCATTTTCCTCTTTCACACACACTCCTCCCTCTCCTTCTCACTCCCAAACCTGCAACTCCCATGTCCTAATTCACCCTCTTCACCATTGCCACTTCTCTCACACCTCCATAGCCTTCATCCTCCATTTCTACACCCTAGGTGTCCCCCTTTCTTTCTACATATATGTCCATATTACCATACTCTCTTCAGCTTTGTAAAGAACTTCAAAAAATCAGCAAAAATCCAAGGATAACCTCTGCAAATGAAGGCTTTTATCATGAATTTTCCAAGGTTTGAAGATAACATAGCTTCATCGACACGCGCTACTTCGCCATGCTGACCGCTTCTTCTTCCGGTGCTGTAAAGAGGTGAATGTCAACTTCTCCAAAGCTTCAACCTCTCTTTACAAACTCATCCCTTCTCTAACTTTTCTCATCATATATCTCACCATTTGGTGAATGATTTTGTAAATATTTTTTAGTGATAATTACTAACTACTAACCACTAACCTTATTGTAAAATGCACCCTCTACTAGAGTAGGCCCTCCCAAATTATTCACCCAATCCCTCTCTCCTTTCATCCTCAATAATTCTCTTCCCTTGAGCCCACATCCATGTGACTCAAAGGACAAGAGAGACCCACCCTCATCAAAAAAAATAAAAATATGTATAATCTTTTATTCCTTCAAATAAACTTGATTAGGCTTAATCCTAATCGGGGCTTCTAAAACCTATAAATAGAGCCCTTCTCTCCCTTGTAAATCATCACATGATCACACTACACCACACCATTCTCAACACATAAGACACCACTCTTCAAGCCTAGTTGTGTAGATTGTGCATTGTGAGTGCTCTATTCCATCACTACACATAGGTGCATGGAGAAGCTTGAAGTTAGTTATGCCATCTAGAGGAGTGGAGTGATACCATACTCTTCACCACACTTGTAGCCTACTCTTGTCCATAAATAAGATTCATAGTTTTGGGTGCAATTGTATGCTGCAACTACGACTCTTCTCTCCAAATTGACTTGATAAGTTGGCTCATGAGGTGGTTGAAGGTATATTGTCCTTGAAGTTTGTTGTGCCATTTCATGCTTGGTGGTTTGAGGACTTGTTGAATTGTTTGCCGAAAAGGTAAATTGTAAGAGGGTGCTCGGTGAGAGGGCTCCCGTGACCCTAAGACAATTTGTGTATTGGCAACAAGGTCAAGTTTTGTGTTGTCTCTCTATTTCTCATCAAGCTTTGTGTGCATCTAGTCTTTAAGGCTAAGACTGAGTTGCTCAAGTTGATTTGTGCTCTTTATCTCTCTCTGGCATGGTGAATGTTTGTGTTTGGTGTGTGTGGCTATCTTGCATTCCCCTCTCTTTGTGTGTTTGAGTACAAGGAGATATCACGTGCGTCCTAGTTCGCATCTACAACTAGGTGGTGCCCCTTTTCTTGTTTGGTTTCTGGCTATGGGTTGTTGTTGTCTCTGATTTTGCTTGCCCCGGCCCCAATTAAGCAGCACGGGAGCCTTGAAGGGTGTTTAGAGGCCGCTCTTCTTGTTGCCCGCCCCGGACCGCCTCAAATTGGTGCCGCCACGGAGGACGGTTTGTGTATGTTTTGTGTAGGCTCAACCTTTAGCATAATCAAGTAGTTTGCATGAATCACGAGAATTTGTATGATCCCTTCATTCCGATTGCAAGGCAAAAGGTACACATAAATGTTAGTACTAAGTTGCAATTTCAACGAGTAATTCGTAGAGTTTTAGGTCCTCTTAGGTTGACCGAGATAGCTACTTCAGTAAATCCTTTTATTTTGCCTCTCATTAGGTACGACCTTAGTTTGGACGTTTATATTGTTTTAAGCATTAGGTCATGCATAGACAATGGATAATGGCCCAAGAATAAGGGTTTTTCCCTTTCATTTCACTCCACACATTAGAATAAACATTGCAATTAGTAGAAAAATCCATTTTCAACAACGTATGGTGTTCATGTTTGGTGCCCAAAGAGTAGGAGAAATTCTCGCATCACCAAACCCTGTCATCCTGCCTCTTATTGATTATCATAGGTCATTTGATGTGAATATTTTTATTTTGTTGTAGATTAGATTGCAATTTAGAAAACATTATTGTGTAAATTTTTTTAAGAAAGAAAAACAAAAACGTGTTGTCACTTTGAAACCGATTCAATGTAGGCTCAACGCCAAATGTCTGGATATCCTCTTTTCTTTGGAGAGCCTGGAGAGGATGCAGAATTATTTTTAGTGAATTTCAAGATGTCTTGCCGTATCAAGAGGATAGTAACTGATCAAGAACGTGTAGAAATGTTTGAGGTGGTCCTTAGGAAAGATGCTAGCACTTGGTTTGACTCTTTGCCTGAGGAAGTTAAGGGGAATTACATAGAAGTTTTGAATCGTTTCAATAAATACTTCTTTGATCCCCAAAACACTCAAAAACTATGGCAAGACATTGTTTCTCATAAGCAAAAAGACTTAGATGACTACTACTTGTACAAGCAAGAGTTTCCACGTCTTTGGGCTCTATGGATACGAAATGTTGCTAACCCTAGTGATGGTGCAGAGTTCCTAAAGAAGGAGAGGTTCATAGCCGGACTCTTTCCTGACCTTAAGATAAAAGTTGAGGCCGGTGCACCTGCTACCTTTGAAGCAGATGAAACTAGGGCTGCTGAGAAATATAGGAAACTCAAGTGCTTAAGGGGGGAGGTTCCAATAGAAGGTCTTAGACCCAAAGGTAAGTCACAAGCATCAACATCTAGGGAACTTCCTGAGGTAATGGCGGAAGTGATTGAGAAGTTAAATGAATCTTTAAGCAGCTTGTCAATTCACCTTGCATAAGCTGTAGGTCCAAAGGGACAAGCAAAGAAGTCTGAAGAGCGAGATGCACAACCTAGGAGAGTCTTGCAATGTTGGAATTGCGGAGAGTCTGGACATGGGATGTATAATTGTCCTTGGCCCCGTGGGGAGCCAGGGAGACCTAACTTGAATTACCCAGTGATGAATGCAGGAGAAGGAACTAGTCAGCAACCACGGCTTCTACAAAGGTCAAATGGAGCAAGACCACCTCCACAAGGAGTGGAAGGAGTTCCACCTTTGCCAGACCCAAATGTGCATGCAGTAGAGGTGACAAACTCAAATGATGTTGACATGGAAGCAAATGGCATTAAGCGTGGCCGAGGAAAAGGTAAAGAGAAAGAAGGAGTCACATCACAAAGTGATCATGGACGAAAAAAGAAGGCAAAGGAGACCAAGAAAGCTAAGAGGACTCGACATCGTATCAATCTCCAAGACTTCCCTCTTGGACATGGTATGGCTCCATACAACTTGTTGGAAAACATGAGAGGTAAGGGTCCTGATATCACATGGCCTCAGTTTCTTGCATTATGCCCACAAGTTAGGAGGGCTTTAACAAAGGCAGTTAGCACTAAGAGAAAGGTAAAAGAGAGTGTGCCTTTTGTAAAAATTGCACATGCTGAAATGAATGAGGATATTACACCTGTGCTAGATTGTTACATCAAAGGAAGATTGGTTAGGAAAGGTCTAGTGGATGGGGGTGCACAAATTTGCATCATGACAGAGGGACTCATGCAAAAACTAGGCATGCACATCCATGAGACACCTGAATTAAAGTCAAGATGGCAAACAATAGAAAAGCTAGGTGTGTAGGCATTTGTAAAAATGTTTTTGTAGAGGCCTTTGGCATTAAGAAGGCGGTGGATTTTTATGTTATGTCTACCAAAGGAAATGGTTACCCATTTATCCTAGGGAGACCATGGCTAATGAAAATGCGAGCTTTGCAGGATTGGGAGAGTGGAAAGCTAATTTGCAGGAATGAAAATCATAAGAAGGTTGTCTTTGACATGAAGGAGCAACGCCAAGAGGAGCTCCATGAAGAATCATCTTAAAGTGAGACGGAGGAAGGCTGGACCGATAGCACTTCAAAAGGAGAAAGTAGCGGCAGCATTACTGAAGAGGAGTCTTCCATCGAAGTCATGGGGGTAAGGTTTAAGCCAAACAACCAAGAGACCTCTTGCCCAGGTTTGGAAGAGGTAGGTTCCCAAGAAAACCAAAAAGTGGAAGATGAAAGAATGCTAGAAGGTATGTTATCTACAATACTTACAAAGGATGAAAGAGAGGAGCTCAAAGGTGTGTTAAGGAAATTTCCTAGGATTTTTGCTAAAGACTACACCAATGTGCGTGGAGTAGATGCTGTTCAACACAAAATTGAGTTGAAGCCAGAGGCCACACCTAAGGCTCAAAAGCTACGAAGGCTAGGAGTCATCAAGGAGCAGGCTTTACTCAAGGAGGTAAGAAAGCTTCTAGCAGCAGGTTTCATTTATCCAGTGGAGAATTCAGAGTGGGTCTCTCCCGTTGTTGTCACTCCTAAGAAAAATGGCAAGTGGAGGGTGTGTGTGGATTACCGTCCACTCAATGAGGCAACAAAAAGAGATCACTTTCTCCTCCCATTTCAAGATGAGATACTAAATGAGGTAGCTGGTCATGAGAAGTACACTGTGTGTGATGGCTACTCGGGTTACTTTCAAATAGGTATCACATTGGAAGATCAGTTAAAAACAACCTTCATCACTCGTTGGGGTTGTTATGCTTTTAGAGTCATGCCATTTGGTCTGACAAATGCTCCTGCAACATTCCAACGTTTCATGAACATGGTGTTTCAAGCATTCTTTGGAAAGTCAATTAGGGTGTTCATTGATGATTTCTGCATTTATAGCTCAAAATCATTGCATCTACAAAGGGTAAAAGAAGGTTTAAAGAAGCTCTATGACATGGGAGGTCAGCTCAACCCGGACAAATGTCACATAGGTGAGGATGAAGTGATTTTGCTTGGTCACAAGGTTTCCTATAAAGGCATTGAGGTGGATCCTTCAAAGACAAAGGCTCTTATTGAGCTCCCATCACTCAAGAATCTCAAAGAGGTCATCTCATTCATTCAAAAGGTGAAGTATATGTCACGCTTTATTCACTTAGCTTCGGAGTTGCTTCATCCTTTGCAAAAGTTGACACAACAAGTAGAATTTGCATGGTCCGATGAGCTTGAAGAGTACTTTTGTAACATTAAAGTCATCCTGTCAGAACTACCAACACTCATGCCTCCTTGTTGGGAGTACACATTCTTTGTTAGCTCTAGTGTTGGGAAAGAAACAATTGGAGCGGTTTTGCTACAACAAGATCTCCATAGTACCCGGATGCGACCCATCTACTTTGCTAGTAGGGTCATGAATGCTTTGGAGAGAGTCTACACGGAGGCAGAACTCATGATGCTTTCTCTCATGTTTGCGGTGAGAAAGTTTAGATCCTACTTGCTACCAAAACCTTTTGTAATTCTCATTGCAAAAAATTTGTTTCCTTGGGTGTCATCTCAAATGAATCTTAGCACTAGGATCTCAAAAAGGATTATGGAATTGCAAGAGTTCCAATACTCTTTCAAGGTAGAAGATAGTGTGCGTGCACAATTGGCAGGGATCCTTACTTATAGGGTACATGAGAAGGAGATTAAGGTGCCTGAAATAAAGACCCTACCATTGCCACCACCGAAAAATATTCCTAATGCTTTTACCTTGTTCTTTGATGGAGCTTTTTGACGAGTCACAGGAAAAGCAGGGGGAGGGCTAGTATTGCTGAACCCAAGTGGGGAGGTGGTCATGCAAGAGAATGTCAATCTACCAGGTTCAACTAGCAACAATGAAGCAGAATATGACACACTACTTCATGGTTTAAAGATATGCATTGGCCAAGGTATACAACGTCTCATGGTAAAAGGGGATGCACTTCTCATCGTGAAGCAAATTTTAGGCATTTGGGCATGCAAGAATGAAAGCCTAAGGACAAAAGTTAATGCCATTCGTAGATTGTTTAATCAATTTGAAGAAGTGCAACTATATCATATTCCTAGGAAACAGTATGAAGATGCCGATTTACTTGCACAACAAGCAGTTACATGTGTTGAGAAAGAAGTGCAGGTCATCATGGTGGCAGCAACTGCCAAGCAACCGAGATACCAGGGATTGGAGTCATTGACTCCCATTATTAGCTACATTTTGGAGGGTGAGTTTCCACAAGACTTCACAAAGGCTCAGAAGAGGAGACTCATGAAAAAGGCAAGCGCGTATCTCTTCCTAGAAGGATCCCTCTATCAAAGAGGGAAGGATCAAGTGTGCAGAAGAGTACCAACTATCAAGGAGATTCCAGCCATTCTAAAAGGTTTGCATGAAGAGGCATATGGTGGTCATTTTGCCCAAGAGTTAACTGTGAAGAAGATTTTGCTTGCGGGGTATGTTTGGCCAAGTCTGCATGTGGATGTCCAACATTGGTGTAAAAGCTGTCACAACTGTCAGATTAATGGAAACAAGCGTCTGTTACATGGTCCACGTCAGTTAGTCCTTGCAAATGGTCCATTTGAAAAATGGGGCATTGATGCTATGGGTCCATTGCCTAGGACTAAAAATGGGAAATCGTATATCTTGGTGGCCATAGACTACATGACGAGATGGGTAGAAGCACAAAGTGTGGCAAAGGTAAATGAGAGGACATTGAGAAAATTTGTCTACACTCACATTTGTTGTAGATTTGGCACACCTTTGGAGATTGTTTCTGATAATGGTCCAGGGTTTAGAAAGGGCTTGCTCACAAAGGTCTGTGAAGAACTTCACATTCTACATCGTCATAGTACACCCTACTATCCCCAATCCAATGGTCTGGTAGAAAAAGCCAATGGTGTCATTGCAGGCATCATTAGAAAGATGGTGAGAAACAAGACAAAGTTGTGGGATGACTTCTTGGATGGTGCCTTGTGGGCGTATCGAACTATATATAGGGAAGCCACGAAGTTTACACCATTTCACTTGGTCTATGGTCAAGAGGCTTTACAACCAATTGAGCTCAACATCCCAACAATACGACTTCATGGCAAAGCAGCACAAGATGATCAAGAAGCATGGATGGATCGACTTCTTACCTTAGCTGAGCTTGAATGGAAAAGAGAAGCAGCATACGAGTGCTACAAGAGGAAAGCTACGCAGGCGAAGGAGAAGCTTGACAAGAAACTAAAGGAAAAAGGCGTCAATGAAGGAGATCTTGTGCTAAGGTATGACAATCGACTCGACAATCGTTTTGATGCCAAATTTGAAAATAGATGGCAAGGCCATACATAGTTAAGAAGGCTTTCAATTCAAGTTACTATCAACTTATGGACTTGAATGGGAAAGAGCACTCCAGGAAGGTAAACGGGTATCGCTTGAAGCCTTATTTGAGTCGCCTTCTACCAAAGAATCTACCAAAGATCTGTCAAAGGACAGCTGTCTCATGTAAGTATTGTTACATGAAGCATGAGTGTAACTTAAACCAAAATGCCGAGGGGCCAAACAATGAAGATCTTGTCAAGGACTCTGAGGCACTCTCTTTGGAAAAGATGCTCTATGATGGTACACGAATATACCATCATCCTGGGAGAGGGCTAATGATAGCCGTTTCTCGGCTCTCCGTAATTGCCATAGTGAGTTAACCCACCCTACCAAAATCATCCAAACACTGTGGCTATCCCTACCATTTCACTGTATATAGGTGTGTGTCAGTTAGGGGACTTTTCCCATATCTTCTTAAAAACCCTTAGCTAGCTAGTCACTGGGTTAGTTGAGCCAAAAAAATATAAAAATATAAAAAATATAAGTATATTATGGCCCATTTGTGTATAAATATTTCATTGTATATAGGGCCTAAATAAAATGATTTTTCATAATTATTTTGGTATTTATTTAAATATTTCTACCTATGGTGTGTTATTTATGCTATGTACATTGACTCACCATTACCATATTTTTTCTTACCATTTTGCATACTCTTTATTCCATATAAAAATAATTTCATGCAAGCTTCTCTTATTTTTGGTGTAACTCCATCCCAACAAAAATCCAAAAAAACTAGTTTTATTTATGTGTATATTTTTTCACTATTGTGATTTTTCTTTCCTACATCTATTCTCTTTTACTCTCATAAATTAGAACACCAAAAATATTCATCTTTTTATGGTGGACTTATAATGAGAGAGATTTATTTTGACCCCTTTATATTTTTTTCCACCTATATTATTTATATTTGACATGTACATATTTTTTTAGACCCCTCAATATTTGATTTTCTTAGTTATACTATTCACTTATATCATGATCTCAACAATATCTTCAATTATAGACCTACCAAATAAGGTCAAGGGTATGTGGAATGTATGCATGCACCATGGGGAGCTCATTCTTGGAGGTATTCAAAAGAATCATCCAAAGAAGGACCTCACAAGGACCTTGTGCAGTGGAAAAAACAATCGGTTTTGCTGAATTTTTAAAGATCACATGCTCCCCTAATTTGAAAAGGTGATACAAACAAAATTTGTAGCTAGTGAGCTGAACTTTTACCTCAAATTTTTTCATATTTTTTTGAGCTACGAGCTGTGAGCTATGATTTTATTGGTGGACCCCAGTTTGCCCATGCTATGCAGCCACACTCCCTCTTCCACTTTATCATTTTCCTCTTTCACACACACTCCTCCCTCTCCTTCCCACTCCCAAACCTGCAACTCCCATGTCCTAATTCACCCTCTTCACCATTGCCACTTCTCTCACACCTCCATAGCCTTCATCCTCCATTTCTACACCCTAGGTGTCCCCCTTTCTTTCTACATATATGTCCATATTACCATACTCTCTTCAGCTTTGTAAAGAACTTCAAAAAATCAGCAAAAATCCAAGGATAACCTCTGCCAATGAAGGCTTTTATCATGAATTTTCCAAGGTTTGAAGATAACATAGCTTCATCAACACGCGCTACTTAGCCATGCTGACCGCTTCTTCTTCCGGTTCTGTAAAGAGGTAAATATCAACTTCTCCAAAGCTTCAACCTCTCTTTACAAGCTCATTCCTTGTCTAACTTTTCTCATCATATATCTCACCATTTGGTGAATGATTTTGTAAATATTTTTTAGTGATAATTACTAACTACTAACCACTAACCTTATTGTAAAATGCACCCTCTACTAGAGTAGGCCCTCCCAAATTATTCACCCAATCCCTCTCTCCTTTCATCCTCAATAGTTCTCTTCCCTTGAGCCCACATCCATGTGACTCGAAGGACAAGAGAGACCCACTCTCATAACAAAAAATAAAAATATGTATAATCTTTTATTCCTTCAAATAAACTTGATTAAGCCTAATCCTAATCGGTGCTTCTAAAACCTATAAATAGAGCCCTTCTCTCCCTTGTAAATCATCACATGATCACACTACACCACACCATTCTCAACACATAAGACACCACTCTTCAAGCCTAGTTGTGTACAGTGTGTGCATTGTGAGTGCTCTATTCCATCACTACACATAGGTGCATGGAGAAGCTTGAAGTTAGTTATGCCATCTAGAGGAGTGGAGTGATACGATACTCTTCACCACATTTGTAGCCTACTCTTGTCCATAAATAAGATTCATAGTTTTGAGTGCAATTGTATGCTAAAACTACGACTCTTCTCTCTAAATTGACTTGATAAGTTGGCTCATGAGGTGGTTGAAGGTATATTGTCCTTGAAGTTTGTTGTGCCATTTCATGCTTGGTGGTTTGAGGGCTTGTTGAATTGTTTGCCTAAAAGGTAAATTGTAAGAGGGTGCTCGGTGAGAGGGCTCCCGTGACCCTAAGACAATTTGTGTATTGGCAACAAGGTCAAGTTTTGTGTTGTCTCTCTATTTCTCATCAAGCTTTGTGTGCATCTAGTCTTTAAGGCTAAGACTGAGTTGCTCAAGTTGATTTGTGCTCTTTATCTCTCTCTGGCATGGTGAATGTTTGTGTTTGGTGTGTGTGGCTATCTTGCATTCCCCTCTCTTTGTGTGTTTGAGTACAAGGAGATATCACGTGCGTCCTAGTTCGCATCTACAACTAGGTGGTGCCCCTTTTCTTGTTTGGTTTCTGGCTGTGGGTTGTTGTTGTCTCGGATTTTGCTTGCCCCAGCCCCGATTGAGCAGCACGGGAGCCTCGAAGGGTGTTTAGAGGCCGCTCTTCTTGTTGCCCGCCCTGGACTGCCTCAATATGCATCTTGGAAAAGCTCAACTAGAAAGTCTTCAGCAACCTATAGGCACCTCTTGTCCATCTCATATCAATCTTAAACTGCTTTGCCATTTGCCTAGAGATCCTTTGAAAAGGAATCTTGGAATTGCAATTGTTAGAGTCTTCTGTGCTCTCCTTATCTCCCTCAAGCATCTCACCTTCGGAGAGAATCTTCTTTTCTTTACAGGTGGGACTTTCATACCAACTTCCTTTTTGGTTGGTTGCTTGGAGGATGCAACCTCCCTTATCTCCCTTTGAGCTCTTACCTTTGTCTACCTTTGAGCTCTCACCTTTGTCCCCCTTTGAGCCTTACCTTTGTCTATTGGTTTGAAATCTTTTAGTGTTCCCTTGACATCTCCTAGTTTGACATTTTCTCTAGGAACCTTCCTTGCAGTTTGTTTGGTCCTTGCCATATCTTTAGAATATACCTAAAAAGAGGAAAATATATAGAAAGAGAGTCACTTTTGTTTTTCTTCAACACACTATCTTAGATCTCTTCATTAACTTCAACAGGGCTCAATCTAAAAATGTTGCACCAAATTTGAAGGTTGTGTCCTCTCTATGCGAAAATAGTATAGCCGAACCCATGTTCGACTACTCTATTTTTGCATAAGGAGGACACCACCAAGAAAAGTTATACAAAAGCCCTTGTGTTGTCTGTACGCAAAAATAGTGTAGTCGGACATACATTCCACTACATTATTTTTGCATTAGGAGGACACATTCAAGAAAAAATTATAAAAGTATCTCTAATAAACTTTTATGTCTTTCCTACAGGAAACTAGGCTTGACATATGCATGAATGAATACGTTATTTTTGCATAGAGAGGACACAAATATTGTTGGAATTAGGGTTGCAGAGAAACGCACACAGCTTGGAGAAGACGAAGGAAGCTCAAGGCACACAATAGAGACTGTGTTAGTGTGCAATGGAAAAAAATAGATAGCCCTATAGTGATGGGCGTATATACAATGCTCGAGGGGAAAAACCTCCTAAAGAGGGAAAAAATGCCCCACCGGTCCTAGTGTGTTCACACACATCACTACCACATGTATATGGTAACAAATCCCCCCTGGAGTGATGCGTGAACGAGAGCTGGCACATGAGTAAAGGGAAGTGCCATGCCCTGAGGACATGATCAGTCCACAAAGGGGAGTAAGCGCAAAGCTTTGCGGAAAGCTTCAAGCTTCTCACGAGACAATGCCTTTGTGAAAAGATCTACAAGGTTGTCCTGTGTTGGCACATAAGCCAAGTTGATCTCTCTTGCTGAGAGCCTCTCCCTGACATAGTGGTAATGCACCTCAATGTGCTTTGTGCGAGCATGAAAAACTGGGTTCCTCGCAACTGCCAATGCGCTCTGACTGTCAGTGTAGATAGTGTTGGCAGTGTCGTGTCCAACACCCAAATCAGCCATAAGGCGTCTGAGCCATACACACTCAACCGTAACTATGAAGATTGCCATGTACTCAGCCTCACAACTAGAAGTGGCCACAATAGGTTGCTTCTTGCTCAACCATGATATACATGAACTCCCAAGCATGAAACAAAAACTAGTTGTGGGCACTCGCATGTCAAAACAACCAGCCCAATCTGAGTCCGATAAAGCATGTAAGTCTGGCGGCAATGATCCCCCCTTTGGATAAAACAAGCCAAGATGTAAAGTGCCACTAAGGTAACGGAAAATCCTCTTGACAGCCTACCAATGCTTAGACCCTGGGCTATGCATAAATCTGCTGACGTGTGAGACTGCAAATTGAATATCCAGCCTCGTGTTGCATACATAAATGAGGCAGCCAACAAAAATTTGATAGAGAGTGACATCAGCAGGATCGCCAACATCATGTGGACTCAACTTCAAACCTGTTTCCATGGGAGTGGAAATTGGTTTGCAATCCTCAAGTCCAAACTTACATAGCAATGTCTCTATGTAACTTTTCTGGCACAAGGCAATACCACCATCACACTGCTTAAACTGTATACCCAAGTAATGATGCAACAGCCCCAAATCTTTCATCTTGAGAGTAGCATTCAAATCAGCCTTAAATTCAGCAATATGTCTCTCATTGGTCTTGTGATTAGCAAATCATCGACATAAAGAACCACAATGAGTACATCACCCTCACACTTTACATACAATGTGCTTTCTGTTGGACGGTTACGAAAGCCTCGTTTGACCAAATGAGTGTCAGCTTTCTCATACCAAGCATGAGGAGATTGATTCAACCCATACAAAGCCTTCTTACATCTGCACACTTTGTCCTTTTATGACAAAACCGTGAGGCTGTGTTACATAAACTTCCTCAAATATGTCACCATTCAAGAAAGCAATAACAATGTCTGATTGATGTGCATCCCAACCAAAATGAGCTGCCAATGCACATAGAAAACGCATAGTAGTCATACGACAAGTGGGAGCAAAAGTCTCTTCATAATCTATGCCTTTTTGCTGTGCATAACCCTTTGCAAGAAGTTGAGCCTTATGGCGATCGATTTCACCATCCGGCTTGCGTTTCAACTTGTAAATCCACTTCGTACCAATGGTCTTTTTGCCAAGAGGAAAATCACATAAAGTCCATGTGTCATTTTCTATAAGTGCATCATATTCTGATTGCATGGCAGCCATCCAATTTGCTGAATTATGTGCTTCATCAAAAGACAGAGGCTCCTCAACATCATGTAAGCTAGACACAGCCAAAGCATAACAATCTGCATGGCGAGAGCCTGAACGAGTACGACTAGACAAAGGTGTATCCAATTTACTGTCACGCAAAGTGTGCACCAGCCATTTTGGCATACCTCTAGCCTGCTCATTTTCAGCCCTTTCCTCATCAAGTACATCATGTACATCTGCATCAGTAATAGACTGATCTATAACATTTTCAGAAACCCCCATAGGTTGTACATTTACCTCATTGGAACTTACATCTGTATTCCCATCACTGAAAAGAGGCAACAAAGTGTCATAAATGTCCTGTGAGCTTACATTACTATCTCTAGTACATGACAGCAAGGGCTAAACAGAATCTTCCACAAACACTACATCCCGTGAAACTAGAATATGTTTTGTTTGCGGATGATACAACCTGTAACCTTTGCTTTCCACACTATAACCAACAAAAATACATTTGACAGCCTTATCATCCAATTCTCTGTGCTGTGTTTGTGGCACCAAAGCATATGCCAAACGACCAAAAACACGCATGTGCTCAATAGAAGGCTTTCTATCATGCCATGCTTCATATGGAGTAATAGACTGCAAAGGTTTCGTAGGACATCTGTTTAGTACATAAGTGGCACACATGATGGCCTCAAGCCAAAAAGAATGCGGCAAAGCTTGACTTTTGACCATACATCGTGCCATTTCCGTAAGTAACCTATTTTTCCTCTTAGCAACACCATTTTGCTGAGGTGTATAAGGCACTGTACATTGGTGTTTTATCCCATGACTAGACAAAAATGCATTGAATTCATGAGATATATACTCCCCCCTTGATCGGAACGGAGGGTGCCCATAGTACATTTCGAGACATTTTCAGCCATAACTAGAAATTGTTTGAAGCACATAAAAACTTCGAACTTCGCTTTTAGCGGAAATACCCATGCATGCCTGGAGTAATCATCAATGAAAGTGACGAAGTAAAGGTAATTGCCCAAGGACGGAGTTTGCATGGGCCCACAAACATCACTATGCACAAGCTGCAACCTACATGAGGCCCGAACTGAACCATCCTTTGGAAACTTAGAACGCTGCATCTTACCCAAAATATAGCCTTCACAAACATGTTTAACATGTGCTTCAAGAGGCGGCAAAGAAGCAACCATATCAGATTTTTGCAAACGCAGCAAACTGGCAAAATTCAGATGACCAAAACGTGCATGCCAAAGTTTTGCATCTGAAATAGCCCTTGAATCTGCAACAAAATTTGCAAAATTTTGTCCACACTTGTCATACAAAGTGAGCTTATACAGCCCGCGGCACAAAAGGCCAGATGCAACAATTTCATCACCAAAACTGAGATCATGAACTATACATTTGTCATCCACAAATTTGACTACAAGTCCAAGTCTAGCAAGTGCGAATACAAACAAGAGATTCTTCTTGATCCCAGGTACATAAAGTGCATCAACAAGTGTGAAGGAACTACCATTTGCAGCAGTAAGCACAATCTTTCCAACTCCCTGAACCGGATAAGAGGCATTGTTGGCACAAGGGACTGAATTTCCATGAGGGACAGACTCGAGAGAGGTGAACAATTCACGATCTGAGGTAATGTGTGATTTGTAGCACCACTGTCGAAATACCACACATGTGAATTTGTAGCAACTGACAAGCATGCATCATGGACAATAGGATTGTAAGTGCACTCTACGCTAAAAGCCCATTCTGCATCAACATCAGCAACACAATCTCCTTTCACAGAAGACTCAACATGGTTGCATTTGTAGTGGAACCAGCATTTGCAGTGGAACCACCGTCTTTCTTCTTATCCTCTTTGGCCTTCAACTTAGGACACGACTTGATCAAGTGATCATTAGCTTTACAATAATGGCAGCACATTTTCTTTTTGCCCTTATCACCAGAATTTCCAGACGAATTGCTGCCAGTAGAAGCATTAAGAACAGAAATTTTTCCACTCGCAGTAGAACCATAAGATGTGGCTGTATTGCTGTTACCACCCTTTCTCTGAGAAGCAATAAAATCCTGTTCAACTGCATGCTCCTAGTCCTGTTTTTTCTAGAAAGTGACTCTTGCAACAACAATGTGCATATGCATCAAACTTGACAACTTCAGGATTTCCTTGGGTCATAAGTCTCCAAGTACTAGCAAAAGTCTGGTAAGAATCTGGTAAGGCATCAAGAACAGTTTGCACAAGGGAACTATCTGAAATGACTTCACCTGTAGAAATAAGCTGCTCATTGATATCCTTCACACTAGCAAGGAAAGTGTCCATATCATCTTCCTCATGCATAATCTTCGACTCCAGCTCTTTACGCAGCAAAGCAATTTTAGCCTCATTGCGACTTGCATAAAGACTAGCCAAAATATCCCAAGCTTGTTTTGCAGATTTTGTTGAACGGATGTGAGGAATAATGGTGTGCTTCATAGACAACACAATCAATGCATGAGCCTGCGCATCCTTTACATCCCAACTAGCTTGTTCTATCGTAGGCAAAACAACTCTAATAGCAGCAATCCTTGCAGCAAGACCTGCGACATCCTCAACATCGCCTACATCCTTAGAATGAGGACGTACATCAATGCCCTGCACAATATTCCAGACGCCCTTTGACACAAGAACGTGTTGCATCACATAAGCCCACATAGGGTAATTGTCCCCATCCAACCTGTCCTCAGCAGCAAACATCTTGAAGATATCTGTGTTGTGAAAATTGCCTAAAAATAGAAGAAACAGAGTGGGAACAACACGTGCTATATAGCACAAACCGTAGAAGACTGTAAGGCACCTATTATGCAGAAAACGACACTGACAGAAATTTTGCACAAAATGATGAAATTGCCTGTGCAGACCTGCCTGTAGTGGAAACGAAGGCCAAAATGAGCCCTAATCAGAAATCTGAGCAGACTAAGCTCTGCGAGCTTGCCCGAAATATTTGTCGACCTGCAAATGCTCGCCAAACCTCACTGTAATCGAAAAAAGTGAGCAGGCATGTGCTGGAGTAGCTAGCGACTAAGCCAGGGAGGACGTAACCTGCTCTGATACCAATTGTTGGAATTAGGGTTGCAGAGAAACACACACAGCTTGGAGAAGATGAAGGAAGCTCAAGACACACAATAGAGAGTGTGTTACTTAGTGTGCAATGGAAAAAAATAGATAGCCCTAGAGTGATGGGCGTATATACAATGCTCGGGGAAAAAAACTCCTAAAGAGGGAAAAAATTCCCCAGCGGTCCTAGTGTGTTCACACACATCACTACCACATGTATATGGTAACAAACATGAAAAAATATCAAAAGGGCTATATTGTCGTTGCTACGTGAAATTAGTGTAGTACGACATGTGTCCCGTTACACTATTTTTGCATAACAATGCCATGGCTTGGAAAAAACTTTATGTAACAAAATTTGCAAAGAAAGTGTTTATATACAAAGTATTACCTTACAATGAGCATCCAAATATTCGAGTAGAGAAAATGAAGAGAAGATTAAAGAAAACAAGAAGGTTCTATTGAAATCGACTTTGTGGAGCAACAAGAGAAGGCCCAATGTAAGTCGACCTTGAATTAACCTTGTGGAGAAATGTGGAGAGAAGAATGGATCTAATAGAAAAAAATAAGAAAAAATAATTGTTCGGGTGTGAGTGTCTCGATATATAGGAGTGCACAATTACCTAAGTAAAATTTAGATTGACATAATTTGTGATGCATGGGTTTGATCCTTGTGCACGTGTTTCGAGGTACATGATTGAAACACTATTTATAGTTCCCAAAGAGGCTATATATAAATTTTTTGATTCGTCCGTCATATTTTGTTAAGATTTTTTCATAGAATCCAAAGCTAAAGAGAGCTCAAAATGTTCTTAAGGAAACACAAAGGTATGTATTTTCATTGGAAATTTTTTTGGTAACATTTTTTTTCAATGCGGATGTCGTCTCTATACGAAGATAGAGCATCCGAACTTACGTCCGGATGCCCTATTTTTGTGTATCAAGGACACAAGTCAATGAACACAAAACACCCTTATGAAAATTTCTTGTGTCGCTCTTATGCAAAAATAGAGATGTCTGGGTGCTCTTTTTTTGCATACAAATAGCACAAGAATCATTTGTCCTCTAATACTCCAATACTCCTCATATGTTGTCCCTATGCAAAATTAGATCAACCAGACATGTGTCCGGATGCTCAACAATAATGAGGTGAAATTTTGTCTACCTCACTGGCATGCCGTGCGCGCAGAGGTGTAAGCCCTTGGTGACAATGATGGCCCCTTTAGATTGACCCGATATCTTAGTCGTGCACAATCTGTACCGGTATGTATTGCCAATTCCCCAAACTTGTGTGCTAATGCTCTTGATCCCGAGTCAATGGGCAATACCTTGGTATGGGCTAGAAGCCTTGCTTCTTATGAATGTTTTCAAAGCACTTTACTTTGTACACCATGCAATCCTTGCCAATCTTAAAGTTCAAAACATAGAAAAACTTGAAATTGTCTACCTGGTCGTCCTGTTGTAGCAAGTTGTCCTGAAATCTTGAAGGAAAAATTCACTTGAAGCTGGCTCATAGTCATATCTACTGCACGAGAGAGAGTTGTCATATGTACCATATATGCCCTCTCGGCATGTAATGAAATAACCTGTAGACTGCCAGGTCCCCCCCAAGTTCGTATGCGCATAGCATATTCTAAATGTGGGAAGTCCCAATGCAAGATGCCTAAATTGAAGCCTTGCTACACATAAGTTGTTATAGCCAATGGATGCTGCTACTGACATATAGATATCATGGCAAAAGAGAATTGACTATGTCAGACCCTTTCATGTGAAATTGGCTAATAGTGCCGCATGGTAAGTATTCTCCATCGTCTTCTAGAAGTGGTGACATGTAGGCGACTGACATATAAATATCATGGCAAAAGAGAATTGACTGTGTCAGACCCTTTCAACTAAAATTGGCTAATAGTGCCGCATGGTAAGAATTCTCCATCGGCTTCTATAAGCGGTGACAAGTAGGCAGCCATGCCAAGCAACTTTGCACCCTTCATCAAGTCTAGCAACAGGCCGTGCCGATCTCCTTGAGATGCTAGAATATTACCAATTTGCCATGCCTTTGCATCAATATTTAACCGATGATGAGCTTGTTCTATCCGAGGTACTTGAGAGAAGCCATGTTTTGAATTGAGGTGGTTTCTACTCAAACCGTGCTTGATTTGAGTTTGCAAACTAATCACCGGTCCTTTGCCAAAAATGCATGCAACAAAATCTTAATGCTTATGGTAACTGTCACAAGCCGTGATTGTGCTTGGAGTGTTCAAAGTGCACTCACCTCTGTTGCGTGATAGGGCTATGCAGCATGTTTTGAATTTTTTTTCAAACAAACTGAAAATATATGCATACCTTACGAATCACTTGACTCGACTTGATGTGCTATCAATCTCTTGCATGTTGCATGACCATGCATGCCAAAATTTGTGTATCCTTGCGGATGTGTCCTGTAGAATCTTGAGCCTTGCTTGAGTACATAAGATCTTGTTGTAGTCTTAACCATAGTCCCTACCATGGTGGTTTGTAGCCTTACTTGGTTTGTATACCTTAAACAAGCCTTACTTGGACACAAAAGACCAAGTGTTGAAATGAAATTTCTGACATGGAAATCAAATTCCCTTTTCAAGCCATTGCAGGTGGTCCTGTTACTCTAGCATTGACTTCACGACCATTGAAAATTTTTGCATAATTGTTGTGTGCAAGTTTTCGTGGGCTTCTGCAGATGATCAAAGTGATGTCTCCACACGAGCAAGAGTCAAGGCGATCCTTCCATGTTCGTCGAACATGACATGCAAACATTCACAGAAATCAGATAGCTTGATGTGCTTCTGTTACCACAAAACTACGAGAAATTTGAATTGGAGGACTCTCAAGAACCGATCATTTGGTTTGAATTGAATACTTCAAGCAATTAGTCAACCAAGCATGGAAACTGTTGATGCCCATTGAGATTATCTTTGAATTGAACACTTCAAGAACCTAAGCATAAAAATCACGTCAAGCTTTGGGCAAGGTTCCCACAAACATTTTAAGCACTTTAATTAGCAAGAAGACAAGCACCTCATGCTTGGGTAGGGTTCCCACCTCAAGGTCAGTCCTAGCTTGCCTAAGGTCAAAGGACTTTTTAACACTAACTTTTGGAGGTCTTCAATGAAGCTAACCCTAAGGTATGTAAGCTCCATTAGGTAGCATTTCTCTTTAACAAACCATATCTCATTTGGACCCCTTTAACCTTGGCCCCATGCTGAGACATATCCATAAGCACATGTCTATATTCTAACCCTTGTTCCCATTTATTCTCCCACATTAAATGATCAGTTTAAGAATGGATGCTCAAAATAATTCTTTGGTAGGGGTCAACATTGAAAGTAGAGTAAAGGTGAGCAACTTTTCATGTGCTCCCTCTTTTAGAGCAAACACATGCAAGATTAGCAAGAGGCCCTTTTTCAAATGACACAACAGCTAGAATTATCATGATGGCTAGAATATGCGACTAAACCAATGGTGGGTAGAGCATTTGCTAAATGGGACATAGAGTTCGTCAGACCCATACAACCATCAGCATATAGAGCTCAAACTCAATACATCATTGTCATGGCAGGTGCTTGATCAAGTGGACTAAAGCAAAAGTACACCGACGTAAGAACCATTGCAATTTTTTGTGTGAATATGCATGCACACAATATGGGTTATGGATTGATATGCAATAGTGATAGAGAGACTCATACTTTAAATGGGGTCATAAACCAAAGAGTCTAGTAAGTCATAACAAAGTAGATTTTTATCATCCACAAGCCACAACAAGCAAAAAACACTAACACATTATAATGCATGATTTTGAGAAAAATAGGGAATTTAGATGAACTTATTGGGAATTGCAACTCAATATAGCACTTTGAGCTTATAGAGTGGCTTACAACTCAACTCTAGACACAATTTCTTTCAATTTGATATACAATCTAGATGCTATTTTTCCAAAAAAAATCTTTGACCCTATTTCGAGAATAGAAAAACAGCTTGAATGGACACAAATTGTTAGAGCAATTAGAAGACCTAAAAATTTTGAATGAGTAGCATTGAGTTCCATAGTTCATATCTATGCTCAAAGAGGATGCAAAAGTACTTAATTGACTCTAAGATTTTCTCCAAATAGCTTAAGGAAGGAGACCCAAGTATTGGTCTATTCTCTCAAACACCATCTTTCCAGGTTCAAGAAAAAAGGGAATAACACCTCCATATCAAAAAGCTTCACCTAACAAAGTGGTTAAGCTATCGACTCTAGGTGGGTGGCAAATTTAATTATATTGTATTATTATTTGCCATTAAAAAATGCTATGCTTGAGCAAATCCATGCATCCAAAGAGTGCAAATTGAAGAAATAGGAAGTTATTTTCCAATCTCAAGAAGAAGTAAGATTTCAAATCTTGAAAAGGAAATCATGGATGCCCAACAATGATATCAACCACCAATTAGACTAGGAGATACGCAACCACTGCCACCATCATTGGAAAAAGGTGATGCAAAAGTGCACACAATCAATAATATCAAGGAACAAGCTTTGGAAGGTACAATGCTAGAGTAAATGTGTCATGCAAATCGCATCAAAAACTGCCCAATGCTATCATGGAGATGTATGCCCTACACCTAAGTATGGAAAACTATACAACATGCAATACACGTAGAAAATCAAGCGAAAAATCTTGGTTGGACAAGTTAACTTCCCTCAAGAGTTTTACATTCGCCCAAATGAGGATTTCAGCGAGAAAACTATACTGGGAACATTGTGGTTGTAAACATATAAGGCAACCCCAAATTGGGATGATTATTCTCTTTGATTGCAAATTTGAATACACATAATTTGTATGCACTTTGTGGCCTCAATTGAAACACCAATGGAGCCAGAAGTTTGGAAGCAAAACTCTACCAAGGCAAAGATGAGGCAAAGATTCAACCCAAGTGCATGCAAAGAACCAAGTAAGTTTGTGTGTGGAAAGCACAAATATAGGACAATCAAAGCCTCCACACAAGACTATTACTAAGTTTATGTAAAGACCAAAACTACAAAATGAAGACTAAACCACAGTGAATACCTTCACTCTAATAGGCAACACACTTGTAACTGCTGCTTTTTGGCTTGAAGTCATTCGTTAATCTATCCTCATTAGCAAAAGAAAACCTTGAGCATCTAGATCAAGAGTTAATACTATTTTGTTGTACAACATGTGCTTTTCCTATGCATTGACCATAATTACATAATATGGCCAATTACATGCCCTTGCATGGGCACTTGTTGTACAACATGTGCTTTTCCTATGCATTGACCATAATTACATAATATGGCCAATCACATGACCTTGCATGGGCACTTGTTGAAAATCTATACACAAGCACACTTCTCTAACATGTTTCATGGTAAACTCCCAACAGGTGGGGAGAGTAGGAAAAAGTGATGGAAAATTGGCCTTGCTTGATAAGAAATCAATTTGAGACTTTAATTTTTGTTTTGATCAAATGGCACTGCAATTTTTCACTTGCCAAGCAAATGGGTGATAGGGGATGATCCACCAAACTCAAGATGAGGATAAGATTTTGCAGATAAAGTGTAAATAAATAAGTCAAATTCAAAACTTTAGTAAATAACTTGTGCAAGGCTAAAAATCAAAAAGTTGGTCAAAAGTGGTAAGTTCAAGGGAATAAGTGTTGATAGACCATTTTAATTACAAATGTTTTTGGCGTGCATTTTTTCCTATTTTTCTTGTAAATATTGAAAAATAAAATTGAAGACCTTGAAAATGAAATTGAGAAACCAACACCAATCTACAAGGGATAAGATATCAACATGACAAGAACATTCACACGTGTGTTTAGTACATTGATGTGTTGGTGTTGCTAAGTGAGTGTTTGGTTGCATTAATTGTAAGTATGTGGGCACCTAACTGTTTAGTGCATTTATGCCTAGCTATTCTTGCACGTGTGTGTGTGCGTGTGCGCGTGTGTGCGTGCATAAATATTTTTTTGTGCGCATGATTATTTGGTTGAGTAGGTGCAAAAAATGGAATGTGCATTTATGTTCTGGAATTTCATTTTTATGCTTAAATTGCACTAGATGTGGATGAATTTAGGCCCTATCTTGGCACTAATTTTGCCTAGTTTGGTGATTTTGATTCCGTATTTAATTGAGTAATTCATTGTCTTATCAAATTTTGATGCGATTATTGTTGCAGCTTGTGTGTAATTATCTTGATTTTTGAAAAAAAAGGAGGCTTTTGTAATTTTGGCAAGTTTTTGCTAGTTATTGTATTAGCTATCAATGAATCCATTAAAAGAAGGTCTACTAGAGACCAAATTCAATTACAACATCAAGCTACATTGGGCAATGATTATGGCTCAATTCTAGGAGGGAAATAGGAGCAAAGATGAAAGCAATGCAAAATAGCAATGTGTTTGTGATAATGCAAGCTACAAAGCAATCAACAAGCACAACAACAACCAATGGATTAGTAAAAGTTGAACCAATTATTTTAAGTTATGGTAGCATTGCATAGAGCTAAACTCCCAAGCTAAAGACACATCACGGAAGAAGGATTTGGAATTCTCATCTATTCTAGCAGGCCAAAAATTGTTCAAGCTTAACAACGAGACTCCAAGACTGGAAGAAGCACCCGTAGCTCGATTGCACACACACCCTCTCTCTTTCATGCTCACACACAATCACACACAAACAACAAGAGTATAAGGAGAGAGATAAAGAGAGCAAGAGCACTCTACATTAGTACCTCTGATAATGACCCAAAACTAGCTTACAATGTCTTTTATGTGGGTCATTTTGTTCACATTTTGGTGCCCACACTTGGCCAGTCGATACTATATCCTTGTCTAATAAAGTTTATGGTGCATCTCTCATTAACTATCACCAAATCACTGACCATGCACTTACGCGACTAACAAGCCCAACCCATGACTAAAAATACTACAAATAATAAGAATGTCCTCATGGGATAACGTGCACCCCTTTCTAATGTAGATTCCATCCTCGAAAGCTATGAGTGTGTAAATTGAAGCAAGGACCGAAGATGGAAAGCAGTAGTAAAAAATGTTGATGAGAGCAATGGCCCATGGACACGCTCACAATCAAGATGTTTAGGTTAAATACAATGCACACGTTGGAAAGGGGAACATGCCCGAAACACAATCAACACACCTCTCTATAGCCAAGGATATACACTACACCCCAATCCACTAGAGTTTACCTTCAAACTCGACACAATTCATAGGCAAACCACCATTTGCACACAACACTTCACACACACTCACTGCACCAACACAAACAATCCCAATTATCCAGCACTACCCGATTCACTACCTTCACCACACATAACATCTCTCAATCTCTCTTTGCACAACCGACCTCGGGGAGGGGGGGGCACATCTACCAACACATGCCCGAAAACACATACGCACACAAGCAGATAAGAGAAGGGGGAAGGGGAAATTGACACCAATACACAACAATGATGGCTTCAATATGCACAAAACAACACCATATACAATATTGCTCCAAGCCCGCACACTCCTCGGTGAGCTCATTACAAACTCTAGCATCCCTCATGGGTCCGCACAAGCACCATAGCTTCAACAGCCGCTTCCTTGGCAACACTTCAGAGTCCTCCCGCACAATGGCAAAGAAAGACCCTTCACAAAGAAAGGAAATCCCCTCTTATAGGAGTGGGAAACAATTGAAAAAAGAAAAAAAAGCGTTTCATCTGCTCTCGTACAGTCCTCTTGGAGCTCATGATATCATTTTTTTGGCATTCTATACACATGGCACTTCATTTTAGTATCTCTTGCAACAGCTCGGCTACCTTCCATTCTCAGCTACGTGTGAACCATCTATAGGCCCTCACTTAGCCGTTTTCCAAGTCAACCTCACGGACGGCCCCCCTTGGGATATCATGGCGCCGTGACAAGGAGTGGGATCCCCTCTCTCCTCAACAAAAGAATTCCACCTTTGTGTCCACCCTTATGGCGGTGCCATGTCCTCATTATCACCACAAGACACCACTACCCAAGGGGCCGGCCAGTTGTGCTCATTGCACCAACCACACAGTGCCAACACTCCACCATAGCCGATCTCATGAGCTCTCACTAGATGCCTCCAAATGGACCCCCTCCGGGATGTATAACATGTTCCTCTACTTCCAACCCTTGCATGTGGCTCCACTCGATGCCACATGGAAGCCTGTGATCACACCCTCCTCAAGGGCTCCCAAAGTTCACAAAAAACCATCAAGAAGAAGCATTTTCCCCCAAACTTGAAGCAACTGCCATTTCCAGCCTAGTAACCCAATGCCCATTTTGTAAAAACTAGGTGGATCTCCGCTAGGTCAACTTCAGTCCATGTCGTCCATGCCACACTTTAACCTTCCTAAGATGGCCAATCGAGGCCACAAATACGAGATAAAATTATATGGAACCCTCTCTAGCATCTGCCATCGACTTCCACCTGACATAACTTGGTGTCCGTGAATCCAACTAACGAGTAGTTGAATCTGGCTGACTCCATATTGTGCATACCAAACTCCAGAACCCTATCGAGGATGAAAAACTTCCAGATGGCACGCTCTTTAAAGAAGTCAATCCGACTCAGATTTGGCCCCTAGCAAAACTTCAAATGTCTATAACTTGGCATCCAAGACTTCAATTGATGATATGGAAAAACCAACATGATACCCAAAACAAGCACTTCACATCCATCCAATAAAACCCACTCTAATCACCTATGATCACTTGCCCTGTCGGTCCAAGATATGCAAACACCTCTAGGTTTAAACTTCAATATCTCGCACATCGTTGCTCGGTTTGATGAGCCATCTAGACCAGCTCACTCAACACTTGAAGCACTTTATCCTCAAGCAAAAAACATGCACCTCGGACATCCTTCACTTGTCACCCCATGTGGACCACTCTAAAGCCCTTTTGGTATAGAAAAATTGCATCATACATAAATAACAGCTGCCACTTGCCTGCCCAGGTCTCTCCCACTTGCTTTAGCACTCTATCATGCACCTATTAGCATATCCATACCTGTCTGTGTCACCTTACATTGTTGAACATTTATGTTCAACCACAAAACAACTTTATTCTACTACCAATTGCAAAACCTATCAACATAGTGAGAAAACCCAAAACCATATATACACAGTTTAATTCTAGCTCTATCAAACCTCAAGTGGGTTGCTCCACCCCTTGCATCACAGCATAGTCTCCACCTAGATCAAACACTTGACACTGATTCCTTCCATCCATCTGTAGCTTCCTCCCATAGTGGTGCACCCCAACACATAGAGAATCATCCAAACAAGATGCCCCTGGCATGTCCTCACTAATCCAAGCATCCCTTGGCAAACAACCCACTTCATAACAAGCATCACCAAACATACCATCACTCAAAATGGACGTACCCTCCCTCCCATCCATATAAAGTGGGGCTCTCCTTAAAAGAGCATTACGGTTGACACAAAAACTTCTCCACATCAGCCTATGCCAGCACATTCTCCATAGTAGACCATTGCTTATCTATTGAAGCACCTCTTTTGGAGGGGCTAACCGTCGCATCACTTGTATCCTGGCCAAAGCTCTATCCAAAAGCACCTATGTAATCCCTTCATCCATAGCAACCTCAAGATCATCAAACCCCCCTATTAGACTCGCTTTCAAGATATACCTCACCCATAGCACCTGTATCCGCAACACCACTCGTGCAAGCCATAGGCAACTCCGGTTGCTCCTCCATTTGGTCAACATCTAACTCATCATGGAGCATAAAAAAAATGACCATCACCCTCTTTTTGACTCTGTAGGCTAGCTTGGCTATCCATAGACTTAGCTTCATCCTCCTCGCAAAGCCACGAACCAACTGCACCACAACAACACTTCCCACTGCTATCTTCATGAGCATGGTCATCAACATAGTGTCACATAGCAACTTTGACTACATATCTTTCTTCACATGCTTTGACGTGTCAACCTCCTCTTCCTTCACATTGGCTATTACCACATCATCAACTAAACAACAAGGTATCTTTATCCTTACCAGCAAAGCTTCATCAAACTCTGTCTTCCCGCCATAGGATGTGGACTCATCCCCTCTATCTTCCTTGCCCGTATCCCACAAACTGGAGCTTATATCTTCACCATCATTAGCACATGCTGACTCTGTATCAGCATCCTCATCCTCTTGATGTTCCACAAAAGCTTGACCATCCTGTTGGCTTTGCACACCTTCTTCATCCACTTCTAGACACTGGAAATCTGCAACTCGACTACATTCCGCTACCTCCTCATACATTTGTTTCAAAAAAATAGGCTTTACCTCTTCATGCTGCTCTTAAAACTTGCCATCCACTACCTTCACCGCACACCGGTTCTCTTTGACAAAAGGCTTATCCTTGTTGACAAGTTTGTCCACCATCGGCTTAGACACTTCACACATAGGAAACCTCCAAGGGCCATAATCTATTATCAGTCTTACCTCAATAGGCTCTGCACCTTGAACAACCAGCACCACCTTCGGTTTAACCATAAAACACTCTGCCGTTGCAACATGCACACAATGTGCAAGCTTCAGCAAGCCCAAGTCTAGCTTTGCTTCACCTTCTTGCTCTTCACTCTAGCCAAATATACCATGTCTTCATAATTGTCTCCATTAAACTCAACCTTTTTCCTAATCTTCAGATGCAAGCACTTTAACATCTTTGACAACTTGAAATACTCATTGCCTTTAACTCCATGGCAACCTCTAACTACCTGCATCAGGCTTTAAACTGCTCAAGAAAAATTGAAAACTCCTTACTTACATCTTGGTGTATCGCCTTCAGCTTTGCACTAGCCTGATGGAGTAACCACCTTCCGAAATTGCTTCAGAAATTGACTCTGTAGCTCCAGCCATGAGCCTCAATCACCACTCTTCAGACCATCAAACCATACCTTTACACATCCGCGCATAAAAAATGGCACCATCTGCAGCTTTTCCTCATCACTTTGCATCCGCAACAACAACATCCATAGCTCAAAATCCACTACCCAGTCCTCCGGGTCTTCAACACCTATAAATATGGGGCCAAAGCCTAGCTCCACCATCTCTGCCAACTTCAAACTCGACTAACAAACATTCCTCAACCATCCAGCAACCACTTGTTAGCATTGAACATCACTACTAGTCTTCAAACCGGAGCATCATTTCACTCCTCACATTGGAGCACCAAAAGATGGAAAGGGCAACACACCCAGAACACAATCAACACGCCTCTCTATAGCCCAAGGTATACACTACACCCCAATACACTAGAGTTCACCTTCAAACTCAGCACCATTCACATGCAAACCACTGTTTGCACACAACACTATACACACACACACCTCACTGCACCAACACAAAGAGGCCCAATCATCCCGCACTACCCGATTCACTGCCTTCACCACTCTCTTTGCACAACCGAGCTCGGGAGTGGGGGGGGGGGGGGGCACACCTGTCGATACACGCCCGAAAACATACGCAAGGAGAGAAGGGAAGGGGAAACTAACACCAATACACGACAATGATGGCTTCAATATGCACAAAACAACACCATATACAAATATTTTTCCAAGCCGACACACTCCTTGACGAGCTCATTACAAACTTTGGCAGCCCTTTTGGCTCCGCACAAGCACCATAGCTTCAACAGCTGCTTCCTTGGCAACACTTCATGGTCCTCCTGCACAACCGTAGGGAAAGAACCCTTCATGAAGCAAGGGAATGCCCTCTTATAGGGTTGGGAAAAAGCTTAAAAAAGAAAAAAATATGTTTCATCTACTCGTAAAGTCCTCTTGGAGCTCATGATAGCATTTTTTTGGCATTCTATACACATGGCACTTTATTTTAGTATCTCTTGCATGCTTGGATACCTTCCATTCTCAGCTGCATGTGAACCATCCTAGAGGCCTTCACTTAGCCGTTTTCCAAGTCAACCTCATTTAGGCCCACCTTGGGATGTCAAGGCACCGTGACAAGGGGTGGGACCCCCCCGTCCTCAACAAAAGAATTCGGCCTTTGTGGCCATAGGAGCCCGCCCTTATGACTGTGCCACATCATCATCATTATTGCAAGATGCCACTACCCAAGGGGCGGCCCAACTAGGCTCATCACGCCACCCATGCAGTGCCAGCATGCTTTCACCATAGCCAAGCTCGTGAGATCTCACACTCTCCACCTTAGATGCCTCCAAATTGTGCCCCCTAGGGGATTTATACCTCGCTCCTCTCCTTCTAGCCCTTGCATGTGGCTCCACTCAATGCCACGTGGCAGCCTGTGATCGCACCTCCCTCAAGGTCTCCCAAAGTTCACCAAAAACCATCGAGAACAAGCTTTTCCCCCCCAAACTTCAAGCGACTGTTATTTCCAGTTGAGTAACCCAATGCTCGACCTATAAACTATAGTGGGATCTCCACCATGTTGACTTCATCCTGCCTTGTCGGTGTCACACTTTGACCTTCCTGAGATCTCCAATTGAGGCCACAAAACGGGATATAAGTATCTGGCACCCTTTCTCTAGCATCTATCACAGCATCTATTACTGACTTCCACCTGACATCTCTATCACCAACTTCACCTGACATAACTTGGTGTCTGGGAATCCAACTGACAAGCAGTCAAATTTGGCTGACTCCATATTGTGCATACCACACTCGAAAAAAATTTGAGGACCAAAAACTCCTAGATGGCACGCTCTCCAAAGCAGACAAACTGGCTCAAATCGACCCTTGACAAAAATTCAAACCTCTGTAACTTCGCATCTGAGCCTTCGATTTATGATCTGGAAGGACTGACATGATCCCCATCTCAAGCACTTCACATCCATCCGCTGAAACCCACTCTAATCACCTATCATCACATGCCCTATCCGTCTAGATTTGCAAACACCTCCATCTTTAAACTTCAATATCTCGTACATCGTGGCTCCATTTGATGAGTCGTCTGGACTACCTCACTCAGCACTTCAAGCACTCTATTCTCAATTTTTTGGTCCTCAACGATCCTTCACGTGCCATTCTATCTAGAAAACTTTGAAGCCCTTTTGGTCTAGAAAATCGCATCAGACATACATAACATCTGCCACCTGCCTGCCTAGGTCTCTCCCACTTGCTTCAGCCCTCAACCATGAACTTGTTAACATATCCATACCTGTTTGTGTCACCTTCCATGGTCGACCCACTTTGCCTGCACCAACGTCCTTTGCAATTTTCAACTCCTTAGCTTTACTTGGACACTGCAATATCACAAGAAAATAGCACGGTAATTGCATTCGCATAGGAATAGCTAACTAAAAATATATGTCATGCATAAGCATGAAGATTAATTGATGACAAGATATTAGACAAACGTGTTTGAGCTTTATACATTAAAACACAATATAATTTAGCTCAGTGGCACTTGTTGAGATCAACGAATCAAGGACACTAGCGTCATTAGTTTTACTGTCAATAGGGTAGCCCCATGGTCAATTTAGAGTTTTTTAATCACGAGAGTAGATGTTTCATGTTCATGAGGGCTAACTAGAGGCTATACATAGAAGACCCTCAACTTGAGAGTGGTAAAGAAAATCACACATGAAATCATCACCTCAATAGATTCCCTTTGGCTGATTTCCCAAAGTGTCTTTGCTAGAGAATTTGTTGTCACAAAGAGCTTTTATTGACTTTTGGGCTCTTCTTTTTTCCCTTTTTTTTTTTTTTAAAGTGGCCTTATTGCTTGTTGATTTGTTGTTTTGGATTAAGCCTACTAGAAAGCACCAACACATTGCATGCAACATTTAATAATATCGGATTAAGAGCCTAAAGTAAATATGAAGAAGTAGGAAAGCATCTTTCTACGATATTAAAAAATGATCTCTAACTCTCTACCTTGGTTAAACTAGCTCAGTCAAAATTCTTGATTGATAAACGTAGACAAGGGACTATGAGGTAAAATTATATTGAATCTAAAGCAGAATACTAAGCAAGTATGTTAGATACTTTGTTACCTTACTCTTGAAACACGCAAGCATGAATGCTAGAAAAGACAAAAAAGTAACAAGAATGGGAAACACCTTTTTTGTGCCGATAGGAATTCTTGATGCTTTTTGGTGTGGACATGACAACGATCTCATGACACTGAAAAGTCAAGCTAGGGTAACGTCTATTTGTACACATTAGCAAACAATACCTCTAAGAGGCACATATGTGGAAAAAGGCATTAACCATTTATTTAGCAAAATTAAAACAAAATATAGAATCCTAACCTATCTATCTGCATCACACTAAAGGATCAAGGTAAGAGGATATTGTATAGATTGGTTGGCAGTCCCAAGGCTAAGCCTCTATCCTCATCTTCAAGATAAATAAACTCATCCTCAGTGAGATCATAGGCTTCCTTAAGGTCATCTATTGATTCTTCTTCATCTTCTTGTGCATATATGTTAATCAAGATTGTTACCATGCGTGGGTAGACATTTTGTGCAAAGGGGTAAGCATGTGTCAGTGGGCAGTATTCTCTAATGTGTAGAGTGACCCTACTGCTGTGTAGGCATCACTCGTGGTCACTAAACACAAAATCCATTCTAATTCCTCATAATTCTCCTCACATGCTAGGTAGGGGAGAAAATTTTTGGTGAGCGCTTTTCTGTCTCTCTCTCTCTCTCTCTCTCTCTCTCTCTCTCTCTCATAGTAGGTGTGTGTGTGCTATGTTAGTGGGTGTATGCATGTGTGCTAAAAAACGTAGGAAAATGGTATAACCTTTCTATCACCCAAGTGTGGTAGATTGCCTATGCCATCTCTCTCTTGACTAACCGGTCTAGAGTTCAAATCTCCTCGTCAGATGGATCTTCAACATCTCTTGTGTTAGCAACAAGCTAACCCATGTATCATTTTTCGGGAGCTTTTATTGTAAAAGCACTGATTCTTTTCATAAATCGAGAATATTGTAACTTCTTTTTTTCCAAGTGGATATTGTAATCAATGAGCCAGGGCTATAAGCTTCTAGATTGTATCAATTCATCCTTAGTTAGAGCTTCCATATTATTAGTTTTTGACCAAAGAAACCTTGGCTAAGGTATAAAAGACAATTTTTGTAAGTTATTGTTAAGTTTTGGATAATAGAAACACAGCGTGAGCTAATGGCGCTCACTTCTCTCCTTCTCGCGCTTTCTATTCCCTTCCCGATTGTCACATTGTAGTGCCGTCTGTTGTGTTGCAACCGCAGGAAAGAGCTCTATGCATTGACCTAAACATATCATGGTAAACTGTAGCTTTTGGCGTCGCCGACCCACGACCTAATTTCATCATAAGTAGGGATTTAAGCTAGGAAATCACAAAGTAAGCATAGGCGGGGTATTGGAGCATCATCGATAAGCATTTAGATGCATTCAGGGTCAAAAACGACTAGGTCAAAAACTTACTGCTGTTAATAATCGTGATTTTTGCACTTCATCAAAATTGAGTTTTGAGACCATAAGCATGTGTGCTTAGGTCTTAAAATACATGTCCTAGAAGTTTCATAACATTAGGATGTTGTTTTATGTTGTAACGGTTATGATTTGTTTGCCGATTAGCGATTAGCTTTTGATGACTTAGGTCATTTGAGTGTAGCTTGCAATGGACAAGAAACACAATTTTTGTGCTGACAGCAATTCCTCGATGCATTTTGGCGTGGACATGACAAGGATCTCATGATGCTGAAAAGTTAAGCTATGGTAACGTCTCCTTGTACACTTTAGCAAACAATACCTCTAAGAGGCACATCGATGGAAAAAGGCATTAATCATTTATTTAGAAAAATTAAAACAAAATATAGAATCCTAACCTATCTATCTGCATCACACTAAAGGATCAAGCTAAGAGGATATTGTATAGATTGGTTGGTAGTCACAAGGCTAAGCCTCTATCCTCATCATCAAGATAAATAAACCCTCAGTGAGATCATAGGCTTCCTCAAGGTCACCTAGTGATTCTTCTTCATCTTCTTGCGCATATATGTTAATCAAGAATGTTACCATGCGTGGGTAGACATTTGTGCAAAGGGGTAAGCATGTGTCAGTGGGGCAGTATCCTCTAATGTGTAGAGTGATCCCTACTACTCTGTAGGAATCACTTGTGGTCACTAAACACAACATCCATTCTAATTCATCATAATTCTCCTCACATGCTAGGTAGGGACGTAGTTTTTTGGTGAGCGCTTTTTTGGAATCCAACATGCAGATTTCAAAAAGATTCTCTCTCTCTATCTTTATCTGTGTGTGTGTGTGTGTGTTGTGTCGGTGGGTGTATTTGTGCTAAAAAAAGAGTAGTATGGTATAACCTTTCTATCACCCAATTGTGGTAGATTGCTTATGCCATCTCTCTCTTGACTAACCAGTCTACAGTTCAAATCTCCTCGTCAAATAGATCTTTAACATCTCTTGTGATAGTTTCATATGATGTCAAAATTCTCTCCTCTCTCTTCTTCTTCTTCTTCTTCTGCTCTCTCTCTCTCTCTCTCTCTCTCTCACACACACACACACACACACACACACACACACACACACACACACACACACACACATTGAATTTATCTCTTGGTGAACACACCTCGATCAAACATCCATCATTGACAAATCTCTCTCTCCTTTTTGCCTCTCTCATGTACACTCATAGAAGCACATAAATAGACCCGAATCATTGCACACGCACACACACACACACACACACACACACACACACACACACACACACTCTTTCAAACATCGTAATCTATGTCGAGCAACAAAATAACCACCAACTGGACAATGCTACAACCAAGGTTAGTTTCTGCCTCACTCTTGTACACTCATACAGAAGCACAAAAATACACCCAAATCATTGCGCACGTAGTCTTCTCAAATGTCATGATATACGTTGAGCAACAAGCTTAACCACCAACTTGATAAGTCTCTCTCTATTTCATCACACTTGTGTGCACGCATACACATGCACACTCGTATACAAACACAAAAAATATATGCAGATCAAAGTACACACACTCTTTTCAAACATCATGATATACATCGTGCAACAAGATTAGTTATCAACCAGACAATGATACATGCACACAAATAGTTCGCAACAAGCCAATTTCAACGGTTAACAGTTCATAATAATACAATTTTATTTTGAACCACAGTAAAAGACTACAATAACAAACCCATATAGACTATTATTAAAAGGGTTGAAAGTACACATCTTAAAACAACAACTTTAACAAGATAGACATGGAGAAAAACAAAACAATACAATATACTCATATGATGTCAGGGGCTTATTTATCCAGCACTAGCAAAGAAAGGTGAAATCTAGTTGTCCTCATCACATAGTGTCATTGTTGGCTTCATTGTTGTCATCGTTGGCTCCATTGGCTTGTCCTTGCGTAGCAATGTATGGCATCCACACTTCTACAAGCCTCCATATGTCTTTCGAAGGCTACACACTCTTGTGAGGTGCGATAACCACGTTCCCCCCAAATCATAAATGCATTGTTGGCAATAGTGACAACTTGCTCAATATCGCCATTGGTTAAATGTGCATTCAAATCAAGGCCATACATGGTGTTGAATATGGACGTTGTGGCATCATTGACTGCATGGAAAGCCTCCGTGTAGTTGCGTGCACTTTGTGATGTGCATAAATTATTCATAGCATACACATTGTTGAGAATGTAATAAGTATGCACATTTTGATGGGGCCTACACAGGGGGTGGTCGATCACGGTGACGGCCATTACATAGAGAATTAAAACATAGTGGCAAGCACATAGTACACAATTCTCATCAAAAATTAAAACATACTATGAACAACCAGTATGTTTTGATGTGCCATTAGAGAATAAGTTCATATAAAGTACTCAATACAAATTGGGATTTAGGTTCTTGGTGGTTGCAATTCTTGTGGAGGTTGCACTATTGGGGTGTATGCGAGTGGGGCCCCCATGGATAGTGCGGAAAATAGTGGCCTATAGAGCGGTTGACCATGGCTTGGCCAACATGGAACTATAGCTGGAGGTCTACTCGAAGGTGGAGCATACGGCACAATTGACTCGTGCTGACATGGTAAAGACGATGGAGATGTCTATGACTTGTGTTGAACATGATACCTCGCCCACATGAAGAGTCAATCCTAGACCACTAGGAAACCGCTGTTGCGGTTGACCACCTGCCAAAAACAATTTGCGATCTCGATCAATGCTGATGCAATGATGTTGTAGATGATCGCACTTCATTGCGAGCCACCACATCCTGCAAGACAATCCAAAATTGTATCTCCAACCTTTGTCAAGGTACCCAACAACCACTTGATTATAGGAGCACAAACATTAGCGGATATTGCAATGGAAAATACCGAGCAAAGAAGTACCCTCCTCGACTTACCAAGCAAATAAATCGCTCTTCTTCACTCCAATAGGCCGAAATGGTGCTCCAAGGGCATCTAGTGTCTATGGAAGGTATTGGAGTGGCTCTTGAATCATGTCACTATCAAATTCAAACCCATCATTGTCTTCTTCCGCATCTCCTATCTGACATTCATATAATAGAATCACTAGAAGCCCTTCAATTTTATGTGTGAACATGGCCAACAACAAGGTCTCAACCTGTAATATGGTTAACGTTTAAAACAAAAACACACAATTATCTACCATGAAACTAGTGGAGAAATGGTTAAGAACTTACTAGATCTGTGAAGTCATCTATCACAGCGTATGTGCATGACAGCATCCGGAGAAAGATGGTGCAAAGATGGAAAAAATCGCACAAGCGAGCCTCCTCGGGTGATGAGTGCCAAGTGGTCTTCTTGGCACGTCATGACTACGGTGCCATCCGATAGTAAAAACTCTACAGCTAGGGTGAACACATTGGAAACGAGCTCGGTAGAGAATACATTCCATTGGAGTATGCCACCTATGTCGGCTTCAAGTTTACAATGTGTGGGAAGGTATGCCCACACAAGCCGCACTGCTCCAAGCTGCTGATCAGGCTCCATTTTGCCAAAGTGTGCGAGAGACCCAATCAAACATTCGATCACTTGAAGGCTCTTGCAATACACAATACCATGCAAAAGAACATTGATTGAGTGCTCAACAACTTCAAAATGAAATTAGATGCCAAAATGTCATAAACTTACTCAAAATTGATTTTTGGATCCATGAGCGCCTTCTGTAGATGGTCTATATCAACAAGTACTATGAGATGTACTGGAACCACTCCAACACTTACAATTTCTACCATTTTTGTGTTAGAGTGAGCCGAAATTGTGTCACATGCAAAATTTAATTAAATATTAGGTACCATTAAATTTTGAGAAAAAAGCATTGATTTGTGTTTCTTACCTAGTGGAAAGGAAGAAAGTGGTTTGAGTGGCTGAGCCGAAACTAGGTGGCTGCCCTTGCTTGCCCAATAGCAATGGATATGGTTCGCCAGGGACCCCGGGATCTTAAACCCTGGAATGGACTAGATCTCCATGATTCTGAGTGTCGCTTGGAGTCACCCTGCTCATAATCTAACCCACCACCTTGCTGCTCGCTCCTTTCACTTTGAAACTCTTTCAAGAACTCTTCAATTTCTTCGATGACTGGTTATCCTCTCTTCTTACCTTGTTTAGGTCTGCCAACTACAATTTTTGGGCTTGAAAATCCTTTGGCCGTGCTAAAGGAAATGACATTAGTGGGAGGTTGATTGATTTGGTGACACTTCCACTTTTGCACTTTTCCCTAACCTTCTTGTGCAATGCTACAAGTCCAAAAAAAGTGAGGAAACTATAGCAAACCAAACCACATTAGTTATACAAGAAAAACATAACTTACCATTGTATTCTTTAGCTTCATTTTTGGGGAACTTGCCATCCACATAGTCCAAGAACCATGGACAATCTCTCCACATTTCCTTACCATGGAGCTTTTCTATCCAATAGTTGGGATAGATCCCGCTCTCCTCTCTCTCAGACTCTACCCACGTGTAGCTGGGATGCTCAGGGTATGGACTATAAAGACATATCTTAAGGGAATCCAACCACCATCTACAAATTACAAGAGGAATAACTACATCACTCAAAATACACAATTTTAATCTTACATCCTAATAAAACTCTATAGTTCAATACCTATATAGCAAGTACCAAGTAGTACATGTGAAATGCAGCTGGTCTTGTGCACTGTGTGTGGCTCATATGGTTGGCTTCCACCGCACAAAAGCCTTACCAAAGTGCTCTTGTCAAAACGCGTGCATTGCCTCGCCAACAAACATGCCACAATCGCGTGCAACTCGTGCATGTAGCTTCTTCAATGTGGAGTTCTCGGCCTCCATATTCTCTGCAAAGCTCAATACACCCCTGCACTCCAGGTTTAAGTAATGTTGCAATACTATATAAGACTCCGTACTCTAATGTTACTAAGCTCACCTTTCTAGTTGCCACCAATATATGTGCATTCCTAACCACTACAAGAATGGATTATCTTGAGTCGAAATAGATGCCTCCATCAACGACACATCACCCTTGGCCAACATATTGACCATGCAACATTTTCTACAATTTATCATTGTACAACATTTGAAAAAATTAAGAAAAACAAGTAGTGCTTTCAAAAGCAAATAGAACTTACTTCGCAGGACTAATGTGTGCCCCTGCAACCTTGGAGACTTTGAAGGGGGTCATTTTACAACCCTCTCTCCCCAACCCACAAAAAAAATGGAATTTTGAAAAGACTATGCGCCATTCTTACGATTGACTATGACCGCTATCTTTAATCCCTTACACACAAAAAAGTTCTCAATCTCTTTTATCACCAAATCATGGCTTGCCTTGTAACCATCTTCGTAAATGTGGTACTCTCTACTCCCCTTGGCTGGAAAATCCTCTGTTTTGAGCCAATACATTGCATTGAACTCTTCCTACAATACAAACCTCCAAAACAAAGTGATTTTCAAGCAAAAACATATATACTTACCTAAAGTGTGTGTATTATAAATTTAGAAGCAACTTCCACAGTAGTTGTGCTAGCAAAGACATAGGTAGTTTAAGCCATTTTGATTGGTTTATTGGCGTGCCACCACGAGTGTCCTCTCAGCTTTCACCCTATCTTCTTCATTAAATTTTTCCAATAAAGACTTTGGATCGGCAAGCGCTAATTTTTGCATCATAAAGATGTCGTGGGTAGTGGTGTGTGGCATATGGACTCGTGTAACCCTATTTTTAAATGTAAAATTTTACTAAAAATTAATAACTCAAGTGCACCAATAGAATTGTGAAGGAACTTACTTGTTGATCATGCCAAAAATTAACATAAATTTTGCCATCTCCTTTGGGTCAAACTTCACAATCGTGCACTCATTCCGCAATGCCCAATCTTTCCACACATGGAGCCGATGATTGGTGTCCCGTACAATGAACATTTTCTCCTCCATGTGAGAGAGCTCCAGAATGTCTTTAATTTTGTCATCAAATGTAGCTAGCATCACTAACTCTCTTCCATAAGTGCCATGCCTATTGAATGGTATAGGATCTTGTCCTTAAAATCTTCGAACACAATGAAAAGAGCCATTGTGGGTTAGTAACATCTTTCGGCTATAGAGGTCGTGAATTTAGCCACACAATCATTATTCGTTCTCATGGTCGGATTGGCCAAAAGAAGACAAAGAGGGATGCATGGCAACAAGTGATTGTATGGCAAAACATGTGCATCACACCAGCCTGAAGAAATGTGGCTATCAACCATAGATCCAAAGAGATCAGTAAGAGGGTCATAACCTATGTTTTGTGCTTCTATGGACGTCCACATGCATGTCCCCTTCGATGGAGGTACGTTTGTAGCCATCAACACGGACACTAC
This sequence comes from Adiantum capillus-veneris, assembly GCF_014529385.1. Lineage (NCBI taxonomy): Eukaryota > Viridiplantae > Streptophyta > Polypodiopsida > Polypodiales > Pteridaceae > Adiantum > Adiantum capillus-veneris. Next base: position 13,997,781 of record NC_140954.1, read on the forward strand.
AACCACGGATGTCGTTGCAAGAGAGGAACCGCTCTCTTGAGTGGTGTGGAGAGGATTTCTTCTTGGCAGTCCACTCCTTTAGAGTGATTCCTTGTTTATAATTGGTATTTTCTTTATAATAGGGGTGCCCAAAAAAAGAGTGAGAATTCAGCGGGTGGGGTTGTGGTAAAAAAGGAAGAGGGAGGGGGGGGGGGGGGGGGGGGGGGGGGGGGGGGGGGGGGGGGGGGAGGTGGTGCCCCACAGCCCACCGGCCACGTGGTGTGCCACATGGATAGCGGGTCACTCACAGTCTACGTGGCACAACACGTGGCCGATGCAGCGATTCATGAGACAGAGTCCACATGGCCGGTGGCAGCGATTGCGACAGAGTCCACGTGGCGCACCATGTGGGGGAGAGAGAGAGAGAGAGAGAGAGAGAGAGAGAGAGAGAGAGAGAGAGAGAGAGAGAGAGAGAGAGAGAGAGAGAGAGAGAGAGAGAGAGAGAGAGAGAGAGTAGGTGACTGTTGAGCCAGCAGAGGATCACACCCACATTTTTGCTCACACTCATCATTTTGTAACCATTGATTGTAATAAATGTCTTTCCGACATTAATTTTGATTTGAGCCATTCATTAAGTAACGGGACTCAATTGAGTTTCCAGCTTGTAATCCCGAAGTAATTTCACTTGCTGATGTAATTAGTTAGAGATGTTCTCGCCTCCAAGGCTGAGGTATATAAGCCAAAGTTTTTGTAACCTAGGGGGGAGATTATTAATCAAAGTGGGTTTTTGAGCGCCGTGACTGTGTCTGAGAGAGAGTGTGAGAGAGAGAGTCTTATCTACTTGCTACGCGAGCTACGGAGCCGCCATTGGAGAAGCGACACCACCATTGTGTTAGCAACGGCGAGAGCTACGCACAAATACCAAGAGTGCGTGCTATCGGCTTCTATGTGTGGTAAGTTCCTACGAGCTTCGGTGTGAGTTTTCTTCCAACTCGTGTGTCGGAATGGAGCGTGCAGCATATCTATAGAACCACAACGAGTAGAGCTACACATTAGTACCATCGGGGTCAAGTTTCGATCATCTGTATTTTTTGGCCTGTCTTCATACGCATTTTCCGCACGGAGTGGTTATAGGTTGATTTTGCAGTTCAAGTCTTTAGGGTGTTGTTCTTACCTAGTGTATAGACTTCCCCTTGAGTTTGAGATCGATTCAATGATTCTAGATCTTGTTTCGTATAGCATTCGTTCGTAGTACGGATTTCAGTCACTTGCGTATTTTAGAACTTAGATTTGATTTCCTTAGTAGTGATTGTCATTAGAAGGTCGAGTAGGTGATTTGACACCCACCTAGTTGTTTTCGTGCGCCTGCGGGTCAAGCTCCGTCCTCGTCTGACAAATTCTGTTGTTGGTTGAGTTCTCGCTATTTAGCTTCCGCTAGCGGCGTAACCGCCTTAACATTTGGCGCCGTTGCCGGGGACGAGAGCCCTAAGTAGGTGACCTTAGACTAATCCTACGAGGTGAGTCGTATAAACTACTTTGTATACTTTAGTTAGAAAAGATCTAGGAGTGGTGGACTCCGAAGATCTCGAGAGATACTAGGAAGTGGGGTATTCCTGGGTCTTCCGTGTTGAAAATATTTTTAGTTTAGCTTAGATTTGTTTGTTGTTTTGTTGGTGTTGAGTAGTTGTTGATAGAAGAAGAATTTGCTAGTCCGTGAGTGACAATGGATCTCTTTAAAATCACAATTACCAAACCCATTTTATGATTAGGAATAGCTTAGGTAGGACTTCATTTGATACTGATCTAGAGCTAGTAATCATTGGAGTATTTGCTTTGTTGGTGTTGAGTAGTTGTTGATAGAAGAAGAATTTGCTAGTCCGTGAGTGACAGTGGATCTCTTTAAAATCACAATTACCAAACCCATTTTATGATTAGGAATAGCTTAGGTAGGACTTCATTTGATCCTGATCTAGAGCTAGTAATCATTGGAGTATTTGCTTGATATGGTTGATTGCATGTTAGATCACTAAACCGTCGAGTTAGTAGTGAAACTTGCAATAAACAAAAGTCAGAGAAATTTTCTGCGTATCTGGGAGCTGCTGAGCACTTGAGAAAGCTTCGGAAGGATTCTGTGCCAAAAAAAAAACTGGAAATCTGCAACTTTATACATCATACGCGTATGATGTCTAAATGACCAAACAGAGACCAAATCAGAAATTTTGACTTTACCAGAGTGTTAAAAAGGGGGGTTATACCCTAATTTCAACTTAAAACAAGAGCATTAACACTCAAAGAAACCCAAAAAGACAAGCCGGAGTCCAAGAAACGCAAAGAATAGGAAATTTTGGATTCAGATCTTGTTTTTACATTCAAACCTGACAAAAACACTTGAAACTCAATTATAAACATTGGAGAAGGCTTAAAACAAAAAATAGTCAAAATCTGGGACAAAAGACATCATACGCTTATAATGTCTTTTAGCACATCCACTACTTATTTTTGATATCTGACTTGACAAGATTGTTACAAACACTGTAGAAAGCATAAATATCAAGTCTTGACCCAAAATGATGAAAAAGACATCATACACGTATGATGTCTTTGACCTAATTTTGGACATATTTTGATACTTTGCCAACACAGATCCATTGTAATAGCTGTCTAGAGGTTATATTTCAAGTTTCATCCCATTTGGATCACAATTGACCCAAAACAAGTCAAAAGCGGAAAATTGCCAAGAAAAGCCTAAATTAGCCATAACTTGCTCAAACAGAGTTCAAACTGAATTTTGTGAGTGGACAGAGCATAAGGGGGCTACTGAGAGTGAGCATAACCAAAATAGTCCAAATCTGTGAAAAAAGACATCATACGCGTATAATGTCTTTTTCAACATAAATGTAGCAAAATTCTCACTTGATGAAACAGAAGTTGTCCAACTGACAAGATTAAACAATTGACCAAGTATCAATCAGTTTAGATCAATTCTGACCACAAAAACTTGGGAAAACAAATTGTCGAGACGAAAAAGTTAAAGTCCTTTAGGGGAATTGATGAATTTGAGATCGGGCAGGAATCTCCAGAATAACCAACCAAAACAAGGGGAACAAGCAAGTGTCATATTAACTGAGGGAAGTGTAAACCAAAGTTGGGTGCAACCATTAGAGCCGATCTTTGAAGGAAGTGTTTCTGATACTTCTTCGGAGAGATCTTACAAGATTTTCACCGAACACTTGGAACACTTGAACCTGAACAATAGAGAAAATATGGCAGCAGGATCATCAAACCCTTCCGCCACAATGAAGCTATTGTTCATAAAATACCAGTACGACAATGAGCAAGGTGCCAAGATCTACAAAGATGGAATGGACCGCTATTGTGTAAAGATAGACGAGAGACTTAGTGAGTTCAAGGACTTAGTGCCTGTGAGCTATAGCAGAGATAGATATCTAGATGACGAGGGTACCATGTACTTGGTAGTCCTAAACCCTAACATTGTGGAAAAGTGGGGATTGATGGGCACCAAAGCCAAAGTAGATGAAGAACTTGAGGAGAAAGCACCAATAATTAACTTCCCTGATGCGAGGTTAAGAAGAGAGAACGAAACTACAAGGATCAACACTGATAACATCTATGTGGGGCTATACAAATATAATAATGGGGAGCAAGATCTCTATTATAGATGTGAAGAACCCTACACTGGAGAGTTGACAGACCAAAAAAGACTTTATGTCTTTACCTACACAGAGGGATCGGAAGTGAAAATTGCCGCTTACGACAAGTATGGGAGGCAATACTCAACAATGGGCAAGAAAGAATTAGAAGGATATACATATTTTGGGGGACCACTACATCAGTATTATGTTACTTCTAGCTCACAAAGACCAGCACCAACAAATGGAGTACAAAACCCAATGACAACAGGAGGACAAAGAACTCAGGCTGCTGACTCTTTCAGTCAACCTCAGTACTCGAAGCCCGGACCAATGGGATCATTACATTCCAGAGAGTCAATGGATACGAATCGAGGTAGTGCAATTCCAATCCCCACTTATACCACTCCAGGTCCAAGGTTCGAAGCGGAACCATCACATTTACCTCCTAGTAGTAGATTCAGGGCAGTGGAACCGACAAGGGTAACCCATGAAGTCCATGATGCTAGAGAAAGCTTTAGCCGGGACACAGGAGCAATGAGATTGGTAGCAGACCATAGACGTATGAGACCATCTCAAGTAGCCAAGTGTATGCCAAAGAAGTATGGTGGTTCAGGAGATCCGTATGCACATGTGTCACTCTTTAAGCAAGTCTTAAGAGCTGAGCAGATAACTGATTTCCATACACAATATGAGGGATTTGGTCTTACTCTAGAAGGTACGGCATTGACATGGTTTCAACCACTGAACATAGGGGGATTCCATGACATTGACCATTTGCTAAGAGAGTTTGCTGAGGAATTCTCAAAACGAGGGATTAAGCACAATACGGTCTCACAAATATATGCTTTTAAACAGAGAGAACACGAAAAAGTGAAGGAAGCTTCACTTCGCTTCAAACAATACATTGAGAGATGTCCAGTACGTGAACGACCACAAGATGACAGACTATCTGTTCTCTTTATTGAGGGATTGAGAAACGACACTCTAAAGAAGGACTTGCACTTGAAAGCTTGTACAAGTTTCGAGCAAGTAACGAGAGAAGCATTGTACTTAGTGGATAACTGTACGGTTTATGGAGAGGTGTCAGCGGATACAGATTTTGCATCCAGTAGCTCTTCCTTCGTAGCGAGTGAGACTACCACTAAAAAGAATGTTCAAACAACAACCATGCCAAATGTAGAGCAAATGATAGAAGAGGCTCTAAAAAGGATGGCACCATACCAAAAACCATTGCCAAAACCACTGAAATGGTGTGCTATTGAACAAAAATGGACAAACCATCCAACAGAGGAGTGCTATTACAACAAAGGGTATGTAAGGGAGCATCAGTATGCACCTCCTGCTCAATTAGCACCACCTCAGGTACATCCAGTACCTTGATACCCAACGGGAAATGTACCAGGACCTATGGGGATAGAAAGGCCACAACCGGTATTGGGACAACAACCGCCTTTACCAGGAGCAAGACCAGTGGGCATTAGATATGCACCAACCTTAGAGAATCAGGAAGAACAAGCCTTAGTGCCTGTTCAAGCCTATTATGAAGAATCTGGTGCACACATGTCTCCAACTGTGTATTACCCACCAGAAGAACCCAAACAACCAGAACCATGGGGCATGATTGGGAATGTTGGAATACCAACAGTTACAAGTGCTTCCGATGAAGAGAGATACAATTTGGACGCAAGAACATTGATGTTCATAGCTCATGGAGGGTTAACAGGACAAAGACCATCCTATCCACAAAGGAAGAATCAAATGGGACCAAGACTAGCACCAGGACCCTGTTACAAGTGTGGAGGTGACCATCTGATGAATGTTTGTCCACATACGGAAATCATTAGAATTAACGCTTATTGCACTGAGTGTGGGGTTACTCACTTCATTGAGGATTGTTCAAACAATCCAAACAAAGTGCAAAAGTCGACATTGAATATGCTAGAAACTATTCCTACCAGCAGTGGGTCTGAAAATGAAACTCTGATACCAACGCAAGTTGTTACTAGAGCTCAAGCTAAGAAAACCACTAGAGAACCTGAGAATGGAAAGTTAGCGACTGAAGTGGTTAGTCAAGGACCGCGGAGTCAGAGAAACACATGGAAAGCTAGAAAAGCACGCATGAAGATGAGAAAAGAACGTGAAGACGCTATTCTAGCTGAGGAACTAAAGCAAACTAAAGATAGATTAGAAAAACTTGAGAGTCAAAACGGGAAACGAGAGATGAGCCCGGAAAGAACGAAACAAAAGAGTATCAAAGAAACAACGAGCTTAAGCTCAGGGGGATCAGTGCTAGTCGACAAAGTACACGAACCATTGGACGCACTGATGAGAGCTTACGAAGCTAGGTTAAAGAACAACCAAACACAAGAACAGAGGTGGATGACATACCCAAACGCGGAATTGGAAAAGCAGAGACTTGAAATGTGCCAGAGAATGATCGAGACTGCACAAGCCTTATTAGAACCACCAAGAGAAATATTGAATTGTGGAACGGAAAACCCAATTCAGCAAGAGACTATCATTTCACGGGTAGCTGAAAAGACTCCCAGTGCACAAAAGTCTGAAGATACACACAAGGATGACCGCATAGTATTGAACACAACCGATCAAGAGATAGAGAGTTTTCATCCAGTCATACAGAGGTCTTACGGAAGAGATGAGGATTACAATGAATTTTGGAAACAAGTGAGAGAGGCAAACTTTGCAAACGAGCTAAGTTGCCAAGCTAATCAGACAAATTGGGAAAAGGACATCAGGAATCCTCCCATAGTGGAATTTGAGGCAGGATCTCAAGTGGACTTGGATCTGCAATCTTACTGGGGAGATGGGGGCTCTGTTAGAACAATGGAGAGAAAACCTCATTCACTGAATACCTTACCTTCATACTTAGGAGAGTATGAAGCAAAATCCGAGATTAGAGCACTTCCCTCACGAAGAATCTCATCAGAAAAAGTCATGGACTCGCAAGGATTGATAGAGATCTTGTCAACACCAGCGACATGAACTATCACTCTAGCTGAGATTTTGAGGCTAAGACCACATATGTGGACCACTGTAGGAAAATGCTTGGAGAAATTTGGGATAAAAGACCCAACATCGAGACTACAAGAGGGTATACAAGAGCTGAGAAAACCACAAAAGAACGCTAAGCCTATACCCTTAAACAAGGTCGGAGAATATTGCGAAGGTGAAGAGGGGAATACAACCTTACCAGTTGAATTCCAAGGCGTGAACACGATGCCAATACTAGACAGCGGAGCTGGGGTAGCCATTGCTACAAAAGAAATCTGGAAAAAATGGGGGAAACCAGCAATAAGGAAGACTAGGTTGAAACTCCAATTAGCAGATGGACACATGGAGAAACCTATGGGGTTATTAGAGAAAGTCGTAGTGACTTCTTGCGGCATTGAATACGAACATACTTTTGCTATTGTCAATTTTGGCAAGGAGAATAACTATGATATCATACTAGGAAGACCATTCATGAGACAGTTGAAAATGGTCCAGGATTGGGGCTACGATCACATATACCTGAGAAATATGGAAACCACTACACGTGTGAACCTAAAGGACCATAGCTACAAAGATGTGAATCGAACACCGGTAGAGGAGTTTGATTCAGCTACTTTGGCAGGATCCGAATTTCCAGCTTGGTTAGGTAAGCCCAGGGAGTTATGGATGTGTGGAGCCTCGAAATGTGGAAGTCTGAGGCGAGAAGAATATGTTTTAGAAAGGGCTATCGAAGACGAAGCTTATATAGGAGAACCCTTTCCAGAGGACACGCTTGAACCATTAGAATGGACACACATTCTAGCAACCCTAGATGTTTGTGCAATTCCGGATGGTCCCACAACAAAATTTTGCGACAAGGATGGGTACGACGTGGTTCCGTACTTCATGTTGAGAACTGTACTCGAAAAAGAAACTGAAAAGAACGATACACTGGAAAAGGAAGATGAAGAAGAGGTGTTTCACGACATTCCTGATCATCCAGAGTGGGGAAATGAAGCAGACAAAGAGTCAACGGACAATTCAAGCGGAAACGAAGAAACTATGACGGATGTCAGATTTTATGATTTTCCGAACCAAACTAAACAACGTCAGAAACGCTATAGAGCAAAGAGAAAAACAAAGGGGATTAGAACCAATCCGATGCCTAGAATAAGAGGAAAAAATCAATTCCTAATGCTAGTAAAGGCGGAAGATTGTGTTAAGGACAAGATTTTTGGAAGAATGAGAGGCAATGATCTAAAGAGCTTACGAAAAGACAAAAGAAGCTCAAGAAATCAAGTTCAAAGGAATGAAACGAAAACTGAAACAGAAAAATCAGAAAAGAACAAGCACAATAGAGAACACACGGAGTCCAAGTTAGAACGTAGAAACAAGTACAGAGAGCTCAAGAAAACTCTGAAAGAAGTTTGGACGACCCAGAAATTGAGAGTGGAGAGGACGAAAACGCCAAAATCAAGGAAAACATGGATGTTCCCTCTCACTACAGAAAATTCACAATTGAGGATAGGAAGGTGGTATTAACCCAACCTATTCGAGAGAGAAGGGAGAACGAATCTTATGACGGACCGGAGGATGCAAAAAAAGTGGATTTAGCAGCTCCAGGTGAGACACCTAGACCGGTGTACATAGCCACAGATTTGTCTCCAGGCGAGGAAGAGAGACTTTTGAGTCTTCTCAGAGAGTACAGAGATGTGTTTGCATGGTCTTATAAGGACTTAAAGGGAGTTGACCCATCGATATGCCAACACACAATCCCACTAAAACAAGATGCAAAGCCTAACAGACAGAGACCAAACACATATAATGATACGTTTGCTAAGCGAATCAAAGAAGAGATAGATAAGCTAATGGAAGCTGAATTCATATACGAGATTGAACACACCGATTGGGTATCTCCGATTGTGGTGGTATCCAAGAAGAACGGAAAACTCCGAGTGTGTGTCAACTTAAAGAAAGTGAATGCTGCAACAATCAGGGACAATTATCCCATGCCGATAACTGATCATGTTCTAGAGCGTGTATCAGGGAAAACAACATACTCCTTTCTTGATGGTTTTTCAGGATATAACCAGCTAGCCATAGCACCGAAGATCAACATAAAACAGCTTTTGCAACGGAGTGGGGAATTTATGCTTATCGGGTTATGCCTTTTGGTCTAACCAATGCTCCCGCAACCTTCCAGAGGCTGATGACGCATGCTTTCAAAGAATACTTAAGGTTGTTTCTAGAAATATACATGGATGAATTATGTGTACATTCTCTTCTGAGAGATGAGCATCTAGAACACCTAAGAAAAGTATTTGAGAAATGTAGGACATATCGCATTTGTCTCAATCCTGAGAAATGTGTGTTTATGGTCCGACAGGGCAGAATTCTGGGACATATTGTCTCACAAAACGGAATATCCACGGATTTAGAGAAGATGAAAGTTATAGTGGATATGCCTAGACCAACCAATGCGAAACAAGTACAGAGCTTTATGGGACATTGCGGATATTATAGACGATTCATTTACATGTACGCTATAATAGGCCAACCACTTTACAAGCTAATAGTGAACTTTGAATGGACAGAGGAGTGTGAGGAATCATTCAAGAAATTGAAAGAGGCACTCATTACTGCTCCAGTCTTGAAATCACCAGATTGGGAGAAGATATTCCATGTACATATAGATGCTTCGGCATATGCAATAGGATGCATTCTGGCTTAGCCAGAAGAAGGAAACATGGATTTTCCTATCTGTTACGCCAATCGACAGCTCAACAATGCAGAGAAGAATTACACCACAACAGAGCGAGAAGGATTAGGAATGATATATGCTGTGAAGAAATTTCGGCATTATCTTCTAGCCAACAAGTTTGTGTTTTTTACGGATCACCAAGCCTTGCTCTACCTAGTGAATAAACCATGCAATACCGGGAGAATAGTGAGATGGTTCATTATCTTACTGGAATTCGACTTCACGGTAGTAGTAAAGAAAGGAAGAACACATCTTAGAGCTGATCATCTTTCGCGATTGACGAATAGGGAAGACCCTATAGGAGTAGATGACGACATGCCAGACGCGTACTTGTTCAACATAGAAATGATACCGAAGTGGTCTCAAAATGTCGTTAGCTTATTAACCTATGGAGGAGAGTTTGATAGAAGAGAATACAACCAGAAACATATTGCTATTCAACAATCAAAGAATCTTCAATTGGTTGCAGGAAGGTTGTATCAATTGAAAAATGATCATGTTTTACGACTATGCATCAATCCTGAGGAATATAATATATATCTGCACGAAGCACATGTTCAGGAATATGCATTTCATTGTTCAAGAAGGAACACATATAGAAATTTGTTACAATTGGGAGTCTATTGGCCAGGAATGAAAGAAAGCGTACATGAATATGTCACTGTATGTATTGTATGTTCATCAAAATCGCCAGCAGAGTATTCGACATTATATCAGATAATGATAGCTCCAGAATGGAGTCAGTATATTGTTGAATATCTCACAAATAGAACTTTCCCAGAAGGAACGTCAAAAGCTCGTCAGAAATCTGTAGAGACAGAAGCTAGAGATTACGCTTTAATAGGAGATCAAATCTATAAGAGAGGTAAAGACAACCAGCTTAGGATTTGCGCATCAGAGTCTGAGTACGTGATAATCCTGGAGCAAGCTCATGGAGGAGTAGGTGGAGGCCATTTCTCAGGTGATAAGACAACAAAACTTGTCTTAGCCGCAGGAATATGGTGGCCAACATTACATATGGACGCTGAGGAATACGTTAAACGGTGTGATGACTGTCAGCGGACCAAAGTACCACTTAAAAGAGATGATATGCCGCTTAGACCAATGATGGGGGCAAGAGCTTTTGCAAAATGGGGGATTGATTATGTCGGACCCATTTCACCTCCTGCATATAAGACTCATGCACAATACATCGTTGTGGCTACAGACTATCTAACAAAGTGGGTCGAAGCAAAGGCAACTCAAAAAGCAGATGCCAGGACCACGGCACAATTTCTATATGAATACGTCTTTGTACGATATGGATTGCCAATAGAAATTGTGAGTGATCGAGGCACACATTTTATAAATGAAGTGATAGAGATCCTTCTAAATGAATTCATGGTAATCCATAGGAAATCAGCCCCGTATCATCCACAAGCAAACGGACAAGCTGAAGCAACAAACAAAACCATATGCACGGTCCTTACGAAGATTGTATCTGAGTCGAGAACTGACTGGGACCAGAAGTTGCATTCAACATTATGGGCATATAGGGTAGCATATAAAACATCAATAGGAACGACCCCATATAACATGGTTTTTGGGCTAAATGCTATCTTACCAATAGAATTCTTGATTTCAACATTAAGGGTGGCTAAGGATCTAGAGTGGACAGGGCACGAGCTTTCTGATAGAATAGATGACCTGGAAAAGCTAGACGAGCTTCGCCTAAAAGCAGTAGCTTCTATCTACGCTCAAAAAAGGCGACAAAAGGAATTTTTTGATAAGCATGTGCGGACTAAAGAGTTTAAGGTTGGGGACTATGTTCTAGTTTACACTCTGAAACAGCATGCTAAGAAGCTTAAAAAGCGAGGGATGGGACCTCTGGTGATTAAAGATCTATCACCAAGTGGAGCCGTCAAGCTTGCTACATTAGACGGAGAAGAAATGCCCAATTGGATTAGTGGATGCAGAGTGAAAAAGTATCTTTTGCCGCTAACCCAAGACATGCTTCTCAAAATACATCAAGAAAAGCTGCGTGTCCAGAAAAAGAAAAAGATTGTGGAGGAAGCGCAAGTCGAGGCAAAGGAAAGAATGGAGAAAAGAAGACTACTGCGTCAGAAACAGCGCAATGAAGGAGAAATACGAATAAACGCAGTCAGTATAACAGAAATGGATAATGACAAAGAAGAACCCATCATTGAATACAAAGTAGGAACCAACCAAATCAAAGCCAGAGCACTATTGGATTCAGGAGCTCAAACTAACCTACTTTCACTCAGTTTGTATAGACAATTGACAAATGACACTAAATTACAAACTGCCAAGCAAGAGTTAAAGAGTTACTCTGAGAATTCAATCAAAACTGTCGGATGCACATTTTTACATATACAGATTAACCAGTATGTGTATCCTCATATGTTTTACGTGGTTGAAGACCAAGCTACACAAAATCCATTATTGCTAGGACAACCATGGCAGAAGCAATACAATGCAATGATTGACTGGAGTTCTAAATCAGTGCTTATCAAATACGAAGGTGAAAGTCAATCAGTTAAGTTCACCAAAAGAGTAGAGCCAACTCCAAAGGAAGAATCCAAGAACAAAGGTAAACAACAACCAGAGAAAAAGAAGAAGCAATGGCAACCAAAAGTTTCTATACAACTGGATTGCTCTTCGACGAGGAACTCTCAACATTGGATAAGGAAGACAAGCAATAATATAACAGCTCAACCTTGGAAAAAAACGGAGTCAAAGTTGGTATGGAGACCAAAAAAGGTTGTGCCAGAGAACACAAAGGTGGAAAACAGAGTCTTCAATACCAGACAACAGAGTGATTCCAGACAATCAAGGACAGTGAAACAGATCTGGATTCCAAAGAAGTTCATGACGGCACAGAGCTATAGCAAGCAAATTTGGATCCCAAGGATTTGTAAACAGGAACTCCCTTCAGTACAATTCACGGAAACTCCTAGGTATTTCAAGGCGAGGAAATCAACACAAAGAACAAAGCAGGTTTGGGTCGCAAAGAGTTTGTGGCAAGCACAAGCGAAACGGAAGCAGATTTGGATTGTGAAAAAGAACAACAAGGTAAAGAAGAATCCATCTACTGATTCTACTACCGAAGTGCTAAAACCAACCCAAAACCCGACCACCAATCCTTCAATCAAACAAAGAGTAGCTTTATTGGAAAGACTGTTGTTTCATCGCTCTACAATTGCATTGGGAACTTATGACCAAAACAACTACAATGCTTCGCCCACAGACACTTCATAGTCGTCCAGGAATCAGACTAGGAGGGGGGGAGGTATACAGGTATACAGGAGCTACAAAGCAGCTACAAGCGACAAAAACAAAGAAAAACAAAAAAAATATATTACAAGGGCAGTGTCTTACATGATTTTGCAATTTTTATGTTTGATTGCGGATATTGATAATATTTATGCCATTATATACCTTGTTTTGCAACAAGAAGAGATCAAATGATGAATTTGGGTCTCTAGACAGGTAAATATCACTAAATAAGAGTGTTTTTGGAGCTAAAAAGTGGAAAAAAGTGGTAATCCAAGTCCAAAAATCACAAATAAGTGTATATTCATAAACACAGGGTTACCAGCTATTTATTGTGTATGTTTGGAATTTTTTGGCTTCAATTTGCTATTTTCCTTTAATTTTTATAATTTTCTTGATAAAAGTAAAAGAAAAATAAAAAGCAGGTGAAACGAGATCAGAAAAAAGAAAAAAATAGATGGTGATGATCCTAATGACAAGGGCAACCCATGGTAAAAATTGAGTACAATTCGAGAAAAGTTGCGGAAAGCCCGAAATGACAGAATTTTGGCAAAGTGGACAGATTTCTCAGAAACAGGTCAAACGGAGTTCAAATTGAGAAATTTCAAATCCTAAAGTGCATTTCACGACGAGATAGGAGCACATGTCAAATTTGGTAACAAGTGATCCGGGAAGTCCGAAGTTAAGTATTTTTCACATCACTTTCAAGCTCATTTCCACTATTATCTTCTTGGAGAGAGCAAAGAGTACACAGGAGCATCCAATCTTCTACAGCCTTCTACGACTGTTACGAGAGCTCAGAGGACACTAGACATGAGAGGTAGACTCGTTGCCATAAGCTTTTGATGCTTATCATTAGCTTTTGTCGCGAAAACTGACCAAAACCAAGAAACAAGAGCAGACGGGGAATGCGGTAGAATGCTAGGTAGTGGCACAACCGCCTAACCAAACCTTGCAAGAACTTATAGGTGGGTTACCCTAGTATAGAAGATGGGTTTCTAACACTCAAAACTCGAGAAAGAACGACTGGAAAAACCCTAGTTCAACAGAGCCTGCAAGAGGCAAATAGGAAAAAGTTATGGAAACGACACAAAACTCCTCAGGAAGCTTAACAACATCGAGGGCAATGCAACCATGGAGTATCTCCAGGTTTGGACCACCAAAAGTGGGTCAAAACAACCGATTCGACGACAGACACACAAAGCGTCATTTTGACATAACGGCTGAAATTGACGACCGAATGAAATGAAACTTCACAAGCAGCTTCAAATATACATGGATGACTTATGTTTGCAAGTAAAACGCAAAAGAAAGCTGATTCACTTACCGATGGTGAAAAAGACGCTTTTTGGCAACCAAAAGGAGAAAGATGGAGAACAATAGATGGCTTCACAACATATCCAATGAGCTGGAAATGCAACTCTCGAGAAGAAAAGTTGAAGAAATTCAACTCCAAGGCAAAAAGACGACTTCGGAGACTGAAATGCCTATAAGGGGGCTTTTTAGCTAAACTGATGACTTTTTAAGTTGAAAACTAGTTAGCAGGGCTTAGGGCACTAGCACAAAGCATTCTTTGCACAAAAAGACCAACATTTCAAGAAAAGACATCATACGCGTATGATGTCTCACAGCATGAATTTCACATCCATTTCAACATTTGAGTGCATAACCTCATTCCACATGTTAATCACATCCTATGACCCAAGTATCATGAGAATTGGAGTTCGAAAACCCAAGGAAAACCAAAAAGACGCAAAGTAGGCCATATAATTGATTTTTGGTCCTAATTTTGTCAAAATAACTCCAAACTCATTGAAACTTTGTAGGATTGTTGATTAACACATCTACAAGCTATCTGGAACCAAAAAGCACCATTTTGACACAAAAGACATCATACGCGCATGATGTCTATTTGCACTTACAGAGCCAAAACTGCTCATTTGTCATCATACATCCATTATATATATCTAATACATGCTACATATGAAATTTGGAACCATTTGGTCAAGAGGATCACCCCATTAGCCCAATTGAGGGAAAATCCTTCACCTAAAGCCTATTTTTGGCCCAAATCCAACATACTCAAGTCCAAACCAAGATTTGAGTAGGGACAGTCCTTCACTAGTACATGGGGAGTCCACAGACCCAATCCCATGCAAAATTGATGAAAAAGACATCATACGCGTATAATGTCTCCAGAGCCATTTTTAGCCCAAAATCTATCCAAACTTCATAAATCCACTGAATAAGCCTATCTAAAGCCAAATCCAAGCTTATAGAGAAATTTGATAAAAAAATATACTAAAAGACATCATACGCGTATAATGTCTCATTATGTGATTTTGGCACCTTAGGGCTTCAACCACCAAACAGAAGTGATCTACATGCTATTTGAAAGTGAACCACCAAGTTTTATCCGATTTGGATCATAAAATCCAAATCCCTTTCAAAATTTTGCCAAGAGCTGGAACTGGACTAAACTAGCCAAAACTTGACCAAATGGGATCCAAACTCAAATCCAAGCATATGATACTCATGTATACACTATCAGCTATAAGCACAACCAATATGAAGTCATTTTGACACAAAAGACATCATACACGTATGATGTCTCCAGCATGATTTTGAGCCCATTTTGCATATTTTCTCACCTACCTTGCATTCTTAGGCTCTGAATAGCTCGTGTTTCAATTTTCAAGTCATTTGAATAGTTAAAAGCTTCATTTCGGCTTTCAGTACTAAAAAGACGCTAACTTCTGAAATTGGAGTTACAGGATCCATGGATTCCGCAAAGTCATCGGCAACGAAGAGAAAAAGACCGACAATTAAAGATGCTCTTGCAGAAGCGGAACCCTTTGACATTCCAGCAGAAACCCTCAAGCCAACCAAAACTTGGGTGGAGGAAGCAGTATTGGAGAAAGAGGGAATAAAGATCTACCAGGGGACTTTCAGAGATCCTCAAGGGCAAGCGGTGGATGTACCAATGATCCCACAGGAATTGGTAGATTATAGCAGGTCAGAAGACATCAGCAGGTACCTGGAAAGGGCAGACTTGCACAGTTTCTTCACCTCAAGACCATCAGGTGTGGATACAAGAAGAGTGTACGAGTTGGCAACATCCATTCAGAAGGATGGAAAAGCCACATTGACAGCCATGGATGGAGAGAAAGTAGAAGTACAGATCACTCCACAGCTCATTGCAGACGCATTGAAGCTGCACAACAAAGGGAGCTCGGTCAGGGAAAGAAGGGAGGCCATAGAGGTCTATGGGCCCAAGAAGCAAAATGCAACCTATGGAGATATGGCGGACCCAAGAGCGGCAACCCTTTGCCGACTGTACAACCAATTTCTTCATGTTTGCAGTAAAAGACGGCAAAAGTATACGACACCACCCCATGCCATTGCAACCACCATCACATGGGCATTAAAGAGCAATATGCCAAAAGAGGTGAATTACGCTCAACACATCCACGAGCAAGTAATTGCCATGCACAACGAGAAGCCAAAGTACATAGGAGGAGCGGAAATTCTGACAAGAATAGCTTATGAAGCCATTGGAGCCAGAGATCAGTGGCCAAAGGTTCCCTCCCAGAATGAGTGGCTTAGAGAAGCCGACGAGGAGGAAGAACAGCCCGAAGTATCCAAGAGGGCATCCACAAGAGCACACCGGAAACTAGAAGTAGTTTCAGAACCTGCAGAGGATGTGGACGAGCCGCTTAAGAAGAAAGTAAAGAAGAAGGTTGCTCCCAAGAAAACCAAAAGTCAGAAAGCGGCAAGAATGGAAAGACTAGTGGAGCAGTTTAGAGCGGAAAGAGCTCTAAAGGGTGACTTTGAAGAAAAGTGGGTGCTAGACCCCACTAAAGTCGGAACTAGCTCAGCCAAGCCACATATTGATCAATACAATCAATATATTAAAGCTTATGAGGAGTCGGAGGATATTCTGGAGCAGCAACCTGTCGAGCCATACACTGAAGAGGAGGTACAACAATTAAAAGCTGAGCTGAAAAAAGACGCAAGGGGAAAAGGAAAGTAGAGGAGTCTACTAAGCCTCAAGAGAAAGATGGGCAAGCCGACAAAGGGAAAGCCAAGGAAGCTGAGGACAGATATCCCTCTATGACTGATGTACCAAGCCCTAAGAAGACGGGAAAAATTGTGGAGGAGACCACAGTAGAGGTGGACACAGATGATTTGGAAAAGCCAGAGGCCGAGACCAAAGAAAAGAAGATAGATCCAGTTCAGCAAAAGAGAAATGATTATGAGGATCTGGTAGAGATAGGATACACCGAAGAAGAGGCCCTTGAGGCAGTTTATGGGATCACCCTACAAAAACAAGACGAACGGAGAGGAACGGAGGAAAAAACAAAGAGTAAAAAAGAAAGTGAAGAGAAACTGGACGAACGGAAAGTACTAGAAGAGCCAAAGCCAGTGGAGGTGGTGGCAGAAAGAGCTTTAGAGTTGACAGATGATGATGAAAAAGACATGCACATGGTGCATGAACTGCTCAGCAAGATAAAAGAAAGGTCCAAGGCAAAGGAAGTAGAGATTGAGATAGCCAAACAAAGGGAAGCGGAGTTGCAGAGAAAATTAGAGAATGCTATGACTGAATCTGAAAGTCATAAAGCATCACTCTATGACGCGGAAAACGAGAGAGACGGCTTGATACTCCAGCTAGCCGAGGCTTCAAGAGAAGTGACAAGTGCACAGGAAGCAAGGGAGCGGCTAGAGGATGAGTTGGAGGCGGCCAAGGATGAGCTCATTGAGCTAAGGGAGAGAGTCGAGCTCCAAGAAAGAACAATCACTAGACTCAGGACTACCCCTAGAAGTAGCAGAGCAGGAACCGAACAAGAGGGAGCTATCATACCAGCTTTGGAAGACCAGGTCCGAAGCTTACAAAGAGAGCTGAGATTAGAGCAAGTGCAAAGGTTGCACATTGCGGAGGGATCATTGGCCGCAGAGGAGAGGCTCACATTAGAAAATCAAACACTACGGACAGAGAATGAGGCCCTCCGCAAACAGCTCCAAGATCTACAAGAGCAACAAAGAAGAGAGACAGAGACACCACAAGAAGAATCAGGTGGAGCAGCCATAGAGCTACCAGAAACTGGAGAGGCAACCACAATTGAAGATCCAGCCCCAGCTCAAGAGGTGGCCTCGACTTCAAGAATCTCTGAAGAAGAAGAACAAAGGCTCCATGACCAAATAGAAAAGTCAGCAGACGAGAGTGCCAAGGCGGAAATGGAATGGGAGAGGAGACTCCTAATCTCCATTAGACTTCAGGGGCTAGACACAAAAGTGCTCCATGAACAGTGGATGCAACCCAGCCTGCCTTTCCCTTTGATGAAATTTGAAGTGCTAAAGACGAAAAAGAGAATAGAGGAGGAGCAGTATGTCGCTCTTTACGAAGGCGACATCACAAAGGAGGAAAAATCAAAGAAGATAGTAGATTCACAACCTAGATGGAGGAAATG
Source organism: Adiantum capillus-veneris (assembly GCF_014529385.1). Taxonomy (NCBI): domain Eukaryota; kingdom Viridiplantae; phylum Streptophyta; class Polypodiopsida; order Polypodiales; family Pteridaceae; genus Adiantum; species Adiantum capillus-veneris. The sequence continues at coordinate 14,015,906 of NC_140954.1, forward strand.
TTGGCTGAACAAATACCCAGCCTACCTCATCTACTTGGTGGAGGCACCAAAGGAGATTCGGGAGGATGCAACCTTCTGCCCGGTGCCAAGAGTCAGAAACTGGAAAGAGCATGGCAGGATTGCAGAAAAGAAGCCAAATTGGCTTAATTATCCCAGGATGCCAGGACCAAAGGCAGGAGAGAGAATAGGTAAAGCCTACATGGTGAAAACCCTAACGGGCACCATCAAGCTCTTTACTGGCTCTCTTGACCTTTCGTGTCAGATGCTCAAGAAAATCTGCAGGACTCTCTTAGCTTGCATTGAAGTGTTCACGCCAGATAAAGCCACAACCTCGAGTCTACTATCGACGGCCGACACAGTGACTGATATGATGTACGATCTTTCATTGCAGCCTTCTCCAAAAGTGTTACACCTCCTATACCAAAGGATTATGTTTTTGCCTAGCTTCCACATGCAAACATTCGAAGAAGCTTTCTACACCGGCTTTTTCTCCCACGAAAGCAAAATATTTGGCCCAACCTTGACCATCGGCAACCTACGATACGAATCACATTTGCAGATGCTCAAGACGATAGGACTTTATTGACCAAGCATAAAAGTCATGGTAGGGACGACATGAACGCGGAGGGGGGGAGTGTTGAGCCAGCAGAGGATCACACCCACATTTTTGCTCACACTCATCATTTTGTAACCATTGATTGTAATAAATGTCTTTCCGACATTAATTTTGATTTGAGCCATTCATTAAGTAACGGGACTCAATTGAGTTTCCAGCTTGTAATCCCGAAGTAATTTCACTTGCTGATGTAATTAGTTAGAGATGTTCTCACCTCCAAGGCTGAGGTATATAAGCCAAAGTTTTTGTAACCTAGGGGGGAGATTATTAATCAAAGTGGGTTTTTGAGCGCCGTGACTGTGTCTGAGAGAGAGTGAGAGAGAGAGAGTCTTATCTACTTGCTACGCGAGCTACGGAGCCGCCATTGGAGAAGCGACACCACCATTGTGTTAGCAACGGCGAGAGCTACGCACAGATACCAAGAGTGCGCGCTATCGGCTTCTATGTGTGGTAAGTTCCTACGAGCTTCGGTGTGAGTTTTCTTCCAACTCGTGTGTTGGAATGGAGCGTGCATCATATCTATAGAACCACAACGAGTAGAGCTACACATTAGTACCATCGGGGTCAAGTTTCGATCACCTGTATTTTTCGGCCTGTCTTCATACGCGTTTTCCGCACGGAGTGGTTATAGGTTGATTTTGCAGTTCAAGTCTTTAGGGTGTTGTTCTTACCTAGTGTATAGACTTCCCCTTGAGTTTGGGATCGATTCAATGATTCTAGATCTTGTTTCGTATAGCATTCGTTCGTAGTACGGATTTCAGTCACTTGCGTATTTTAGAACTTAGATTTGATTTCCTTAGTAGTGATTGTCATTAGAAGGTCGAGTAGGTGATTTGACACCCACCTAGTTGTTTCCATGCGCTTGCGGGTCAAGCTCCGTCCTCGTCTGACAAATTCTGTTGTTGGTTGAGTTCTCGCTATTTAGCTTCCGCTAGCGGCGTAACCGCCTTAACATTGACATGATTTATCAATTACTACCTTTGCCAAGAAATTGGAAAAAATCACCAATTTGCTAAAAACATAATGGATAAGGGCTCAAGATTTTCTCCAACCAAGCCTCTTGTTCCATTCATGCCTTAATATTTTACATGTGATTAATTTTAGATAGGGAGAAGAATGCACTAAACAATGGAAAATATCACCAGAAGTTGAATTAGAGAAGTGGATGTCCATGTGACCTGTCACCATCACCACAAATAAAAGCATGAGGATGTTAGTATATGTTGGTGGAAGACAGGTGTCTTAAGAAATCCACACTTGTTATCGATGTCACCCTAATGCAAAAAGAACTCTAAGTGATAAATGACCTGAGAGGAGGAGTCCATGAGGTGAGAGTGTTGTGGTAGTACCCTCAAAAAAATCCTAGCATGTCCCTTCTTTTTCTCTGTCCTTTCCTTCTTTTCCTTTATAGAGAGGAGTCCTCTCCTACCTTGCTTTTCCAAGAAGTGGTCTAGTTAGGTTGTTTAAGAGTGGTGGGGTCCCCTTTTGGGAGTGGGAGATAGTCTTGGAGTCCAACGGTTCTAGTTGGTTAGAGAGGGGGGTCGTTTGGTTCAAAAAATAATCCCTTGCTCCAAGAATACTCACGACTACCCTTATGCAACCCTTTTCATTTTTTAAAAAATGGGTTCTATGGGGGTCCTTTTAATAAATTTAGAGGACTAAGGCTAGAAAGTGTTTGGGACAGAGAGCGAGAGAGAGGCCCTCCACCACCCACTCTAGGTATTGCGTAAGATTATCCCTAGAATATGGGGGGCACTAGGCCCCCCATAGGGGTCCTAGTGCCCTCCAATTTCCAAAGCTTGCAGTATTTTGTTTGGATCACAAGTAAGTGGGGAGGCTACGCAATTTTGAAGGTATCCTCTCACTAATCTCCATAGTTTGGCACGTTCAAATCCATTAAGGCAGAAGGCTTGAATTAATTGCTTGTTATCAATAAAGGCATCATTTGGATGAGTGTTGCAGTATAGATGGGTTTTAGTGGAGATATGATTACTTTATACGTCCAGTCTGATGGTCAATTGCTAGACCGTTTTATGAATTTGATAAGCGGATATGGTATATCGTCTTTTTTTGTGAGTCTTTTGATGAGTAGACCATTGTCTATGGAAAGACTGAGATTGAGAAATTTGGTTGAGTCTTTTTTCTCATGCTCTTTTTCTAGACAATCTGGATAGATTTTATGGTGATCCATAAATAGAGTTGGATCTGATGAGTTTATCAAGAGGACGTCATCAAAGTATCTGAAAGGAGTACCCAACTTGCTGAGGATTGATGGGGCATTGGAGTCTCTTAGTGTTTGTTCTATGAACTCATATTCAAGGGAGTGAAGATATAAGTTACACCAAAGTGGAGAGCATGCGAGTCCCATTGGGATATCATTAATTGTCTCGTACACCGTTCCCGGGCATTGAATGAACATGTTTGAGATTAGCGAGGTGTTTAGGGATATGACCTCATCCATAGTAAAGGAGAGCCCATATTTATATGCGTGAGGGGGCCATGTACCTTGGATGCATTGGGTTGGAAAATTATAAATGAGATGAACTTTTCAAGGACCGATGTGAAGGTATGCTTGATTAGTCGTGAGAGGTGTGCAATTAGCCCATTGATCCCTTGGTGAGGGAAGTTTTTATAACATTTCTTAATATCCCCGGTGAAGAGAGACTTGGTATTTTTTGGGAGGTTCAAAATGCATTCATATACGATTCAACAATCCACCAGGCTTGGATGTGGATGTTATGGCATAATAGTGCTTTTTGGTTGAGTTGCCATGCTCTGGTTTTAAGGATCGGATTGCATGTCTTAAGGAGACGAGATTTCGGAGTAGCAACAAGATGCACCACAAGTTATCCACCTCAAGACATTTTTGTGGCTTTTGTATATCGTGGTGATTTAAGGGAGTGAGCAATGTGAAGGTTGTGTTATTGGGCTGAGGTGTGTCAAGATTGAGGAGATGGTTTGCTCTACACTCATCTCGCATGTTTGGAAATATTTTCCATCAAGTCTCTTCCTTGCTTCTTTGGTGATGAAGTGTTTGCAAATTATTATAGGGTGGTTTGCTGCTTTATCTAAGCATGTGATAAAGAAATTTTGCTTGACTTCATCTATCTCTGCATTGTGATCAGGGTAGGTATGGTGTTGTCTTTTGATTGGCAAAAATCTATGGCAATATTTGGGAGAATAGTGTATGAGCTTGATTGTTTGTAACATGTGAGGATAATCATACACACTGATTCTTAATTAGGTGATCAAACACTTGGTGAAGTTCATTCATGGCTTGTTCAAGATTAGGAGGTTTTGATGGTATATGTCTGAAACCCTGTTTGCATATGGTAGAGAGAGGGTTACTCATGAATATTTCTAAGTTAGTAGAGAGGATATGTCCTCAAATGCCATCTACTTCGTGAGGGTAGTGTCTTAAGCATTGGCAACCATGTTTATCTTGCAAAGTGAATACTTCTCTAGCATTACAAATCGTGAGCTTTAGGGGTGGGTCAAATGACTAGCTAAGCATGCATTCTCCCCAAAGGGGAGTAGTGATCACACTTAGACCAAAGAAGGAGAAGCTGAAAAAATGTTTCCAGTTTGGTAAATCTAGTAGGGGGTTTACAAAGCGGGTAGGGATGAAGATCCCTTTCATTTTTTCCTTTTTAGATAAATGCCAACGACCATGTGGGTCCCTAACAACCTGTCAGCCAAAAAGAAACTTAATTTAAAAAACAAGGTACATCATAGAAGAATAACTCAATCATATAGTAAAGATTTGGCAGTGTTTCCCACATTAGAGCTAAAGGCACGCCTATTCCTAGGTGTTGGGTTAGAGGCTTGAGTGGGGTTAGGAGGAAAAACCGGTGTGGCATGAGATGATTTGTTGCTACTAACACATGCAGTGGGTGAAGGGTGGTCACGCCTAGGAGAGGGTGTACAGGTGTAGGAGTGTGGGGGGGTCATGTAGCGTCCGCGATCGCGAGTGTGCCGATTGTGTTCACCTTGAACTCTCTTCCTCCCATCCATATGCTCATGTGCAGGTGCTATGGATTGCTTTATGAAGAGATCTACCTCATGTTGCATGTTTGTAGTTGAAGGCAACTGATTGAACAACACTGAGAATCTGATGGCTTCCTTCAATTTCTCATGATAGAGCATGTGAATTAGCAAGGCCTTTAGAGCTTCCTATGCTTCCTTCGCCAGCAAGCTGAGAAAGAGTATTGTAGAGTTTTTGAGAGAAGAGATGGGAAAGAATGCCTGGAGATGGTGCATAATCATCCATAGGGCTTGATTGAACCAGAGGACATTGTTGTCCTTGCACTGGTCAGCCAACCATAGTATCTCGCAGCCACATTTTAAGAATGGTCTGTGGATATTCTAGACCTGTGTCGTGTAGTTGGTATCATGAACAGTAGTCAAAATGACTCCTTTAACCCCTATTACACAACCAAGGACTGCTCTGCACCTGTGGCTGTAAAAAATTGACATGCTAAAAGGTGCCGCAATTTTTCCACAATGTTTGAGGTCTGCATCAGTCTGATCCAACTAGCCTGCTTGTCACTGTTGTTCAGTAGTGTTAGAACCAAGCCCTCACTAAAAGGAGCAAGCACAGTAAAATTTCCCAATGACCAGGGCTTATGGTGAGCCTCAATAAGTATTAATTCAAGTAACTTGCATGTTATGTATGGGTCTGTGTAAGACTCAAATGGCTTCTAGGTGAAGGTGGGTTGTGGGCGGGGGAGGCATGGAGAAATAGAGAGAGAGGCATGGAAAGAGAGAGAGAGAGAGAGAGAGAGAGAGAGAGAGAGAGAGAGAGAGAGAGAGAGAGAGAGAGAGAGAGAGAGAGAGAGAGAGAGAGAGAGAGAGAGAGAGAGCAGGTTGGGGGGGAGAGAGAGAGAGAGGTCATCCAGGGGGGAGACGTGGAGAGAGAGAGAGAGAGGGGAGGAGGTGGGTGTTTGGGAGAGGAGAATGAACACAATGTTGTTTGAAAATAATTTAATAAGGATTTAAAAAAATTATCAAATAATAATAATAAGTACGAGGAATTATATAAAGTATTCTCAGGTCTTCTAAACACATTTAAAGACTTTCACTCTCATTTTTTCAATCTAATTTTTATTTTTTCAATTCTACTATCATGTCGTGCACTATAGTCTTCCCTTCTTTCGAAAGAGATTTTCTCTTTACCAATGGGAATATTATTTTTGGGGTTAGTAGATATCTGCAAGGGCATGTTGCGCTGCAAACATTTGGTGCTCTACATGCCACTGTCATTGTTGGGAGTGAAGAGTTGACAGTGCCACTAGAGAAAACAAGCAATCACTTATGAGAGGAGTTTTATGTTGTGGACTAATCTCTCTCAACAAAGTTCAAGGTGTTAGTGGAAGATGACAAAGTCTCAAATTTGAGTGGCATGGCTGCTCCTTTGGTGGATGTTTCCTACATAGGCCTTACCAGTCCAAGCATGGAACAACTCTATGGGGAGCAAGCATTGAAAAACTCTAATGAGGTAAGGAGAACGAATAGTATTTTGTCATCTTTTAACACAATGACGAAGCCCAACACCTTGACGAAGCTTCTTTCAAAGATGGTGGAAACCAAACAAGTGTCAAAAATTCCAAAGGTTTACAATGGTAACATGGTGTTTGAGTTTTCATTGACTTTTGGAAAGGTTCATCCAAATTTGGATGCTATGGAACATAAGTATGATTAACACCATTGGACCAAACCGTAAACCACGTGGGCTCCCACATGGGATTGTGGTCAAATAGAAAGATGGGGGGGGGGAGGCAACAGGGGCTCCTAGTGTTGTCCGTGCGGGACTCCGTAGCTGTTGGCAGCTATGTGGATTGCGGGTCACCCGCACTCCATGTGGCACACCATGTGGATCCCCCCGCAATCCGCGTGGTGGTCCACGTGGTGTGCCACATGGATTGCAAGCAACCCGCAGTTCACGTGGCACACCACGTGGTCGTCGCCAACCACGAGGTCCTGCGAGGGTGGGGAGAGAGAGAGAGGGGGGGGGGGTCCCACGAGGGGAGATAGGGGGGTGGTTCCCATGAGAGAGAGAGAGAGAGAGAGAGAGAGAGAGAGGTGAGCGAGGGAGGCATATATATATATATATATATATATATATATATATATATATATATATATATATATATTCTTTGTTTAGAGAGAGAGAGAGAGAGAGAGAGAGAGAGAGAGAGAGAGAGAGAGAGAGAGAGAGAGAGAGAGGGTAGTGGGGGGGAGGCAAGAGCATGTTGCGTTGCAAACATTTAGTGCTCTACATGCCATTCTCTTGTTGGGAGTGAAGAGTTGACAATGCCACTAGAGAAAACAAGCAATCACTTAGGAGAGGAGTTTTATGTTGTGGATGAATCTCTCTCTGCAAAGTTCCTAGTGCTAGTCGAAGATGACATAACCTCAAATTCGAGTGGCATGGTTGCTCCTTTGGTGGAAGTTCCCTACATAGACCTTACTAGTCCAAGCATAAAACAACTCTATGGGGAGCAAGCGTTGCAAAACTCTATTGAGATAAGTAGAAATAGTATTTTGATATTTTTAACCGCAATGACGAAAGCCCAACACCTTGACGAAGCTTCTTCCAAAGATGGTGGAAACCAAACAAGTGTCAAAAATTCCAAAGGTGTACAATGGTGACATGGTGTTTGAGTTTCCACCAACCTTAGGAAAGGTTCATCCAATGGATACTATGGAATATAAGTATGATCCACACCACTGGACCAAACCGCAAACCTCGAATATTGCATTTCCTAGAGTGTGTTGCAAAAGTCATTGTGTAGGTGCCATGAAAGTTGTCCCAAATTGATTAATTTTAGGAAGTCAAACACAATGCATTTCAATGGCAGGATGCTAAAATTACCTTTTATGGACGATTCTTGTGATTGACTTGGAGGCAAGCTTACTTGCCACTATTGCGGACATCCACCCATTTGTTTTCGTACATGTGATTGCTTCGTATATTATGTCATGCCAATGCATGAAAGCATGAGCATATTGATGGTACATCAAGGAACTCACCAGCATGACATGAGGGATGGTACGACCAAAAGGGCTCACCTATAAAACCAAAGAAATGGTTGCACAAGTTCTCAATATAGATGGACATGTAGGTGCACAAAAGGTACAAATGTGTGTGGCAAAGGAAATTGTGCCAACAACGCTGGTGCAAGAGGGGGGCTCTAGCCATGTACTTAGCGAGCAAGAATTTCTAAATGTTGCTGAAGCAATGGGTCCCTCAGTGGAGGACAATTGGGGAAGATGATTACTTGTTTCTCTTGTTTGTGCATATTATGCATAGTAACTAGATTCTTTAATACAGGTTTTGTAGGTCCATGGCAGCAACAAGAAGAGGTCCAACAAAGGAGAGCTTCGGTGCCTTGCTGCAACTAAAAAGGGATTGCACATATGATTTTTTTCACAGAAGTAGGTTTCTTGGGCAAGGAGCAGAAGCGGAGCGGTGCTTTGTGTTCAAAATGTCTACGATTGGCCCTGCATCTCGATTGGATTTGGTAAATTGAATGCAACAAAGTGGACCTAGAGATCTTTTGCACGCTTGGGTGCAATTTGATCACACTCACCGAGTGGAACATTGGGTGGCCATGGCATGCCATGTTTACAATCCAAGGTTCGCTTCTTTAGGAGCATATTTCTCAAGTTTGGCATATTTCAAGAAACGACCAACAATATGTATACTAATATGAATGTCTTACATTATAGCATGTAAGATCTCCTCACTATTGCAACTTTTAAGATAAAAGAGAAAGACATGGAAGCACAAATTCTTTTCTAGCACTACATGAATGAAGTTATGAAGGGGTATGGATGTGAGAGAGTAGTTTCCACGGATTCATGGCCAACGAAGCTCAATCCAATTAGAATGGAGTCCACACCGTGTTCAATGGCGAGAAAGACAATGTTCTACAACATCGAGAGCGATCTTGTTTTTTCATTGGAAACAAAGCATGGTGGCACACACAATGTTAGCCCTCATGGACTGTAGACACCAGAATATTTTTACATTTTGTACCAAAACTGGGGTAACTTGAGAATTTGCACGGGCATGTTAGGTGCATTAGCATGTTTATGATTGCCATAATGGATGCATTAGTGTTAATGTTTGTTAGTTTTTATGATTGCTTTCTGACAAGTTTTTACCTAAAGTAGTTAATTATTTGATGAATGGAGTCAATTTTAGAGAACTTACTGATAGCTACCTTAACAACTCTAAATTCAAGCTATGACCATTAGGTATCTCAGTTTGTGCTGAATAGGAAATTATCAATTCTAAATGAGTCCCTAGCCTAAGTTTAGCTAACTAAATGATCAGATACTAGCTACACTTTGAGCTTGGTCCGAAAGAAACTCAAAAAATTTCATAGATATTAGTGACTGCAATGGGGTTGCGAGCTCAAGATTAGTCGGATTGGATTATTTAAAATTTCTTATTGTTGCTTTATGATGTAAACAAATTCTTCTTTTATGATCGATTTGGTAGGATAGATGAGTCACCCGATGCCTAGTCCAAGTGAAAGTGCAGTAGTGAAGTCTTGAATCCAGTCATAGCCGAAGTAGATCTTCGGGGTCTTGTGAGTTTGCCCTAACTTGTGTCAATGCATGTTAGTCGGTTGAGACTGTAAAATCCCAGTTAGATTTTGAGCTTGCCTTTGAAGAAACGGGAAGTTTATACACGCTTTAGTCTAATTATCGGTAAAAGTTTCAAATTTTGACTTAGAGTTGCGAGATGAGTGGCTGCTCAATGTGGCTGAGAAGGAGTCAAGTAGAGAGAGAAATCCTTGCCAAGCTCGAGAGCAGGAGAGAGTGATAGTAGAGAGAGAATATGGGAGCACAAGAGAGGTGCATGTATGCTCCTGTAGTATGTGTGTGAGAATTAGTTAGAGAGATATAGAGAGAGAGGGTGCTATGGGAGCATGGTCTTAATTATTAATTTTTTTTTTGTTTTGGTTGCATTTAGCTGGCATTCTGAACTGCCATGCTAGCCTGGAGGAGAGCGGGGTGGCGTGCTTGATCAGTAGGGCATGATCAGGGTCACCAACAGGAGTTGCGAGGGGGAGAACCAGAGAATGCGAGTGAGGAGGAGGAGGGAGCCCAAGTGGGCAACCCTTTGTGTGTGTACTCCTTGCGGAGACGAAGGAAATGGTGTAGACGAGGGTAGTCAGAGGGACGAGAGAGGGTTGCCATGAGAGGCCGCAAGCAGTTGAGTGCAGGGTTGCGAGCATGAGCAGTGGGAGAGGAGAGATGCCGCAAAGAGTCGAGAGCAGGAAGGTTATGCGCTAGAGAGAGGAGTATTTCCTGCTAGCGTTTGTGTATAGAGGAAGAGCAGGTCGATAAGTGTGTGTGGGTCCTGCATGTGTGTGTGTGTGTGTGTGTGATATGAAGTCGTCAGGGCATCGGAAGAGAGAGAGAGAGTGTTGGACGGATACACCACGACGGACGTCAACACAGCGAGAACTCGCCTAACATATAATGTCAGCTAAGGACGAAGCTTGACCCGCAGGCGCGTGGAAGCAATCATAAGGTGTCAACCTACACTCGATCGACTCCTAACTAATTCCTACAGAGGTCTCTACCAATTGTCTAAGTCACAGCCTTCAAGAGTGCACAAGAGGGAACTTCCTACGACGCTTTCTAGAGTCGAACATCCATCAAACAATCTCGAAACACCATAGAACTTGAAGGAGACCCAACTAATACCCATAGGTCACTCTCCCTAAGGTCTATGAACCAAAATCACGACCCAGAACACTTGGTGCAGAAACACGTAGGATGTCTGACCGAAATCTGCAGGTCTTCGTTTCCGAAATCTAAAGTGAAAAATCGGATAACATATGTCACCCAAACACCCGATGAAGCTCGTAGAAGGAGCTCGCAAAACCATATCGTACGCGCGCAATGTAGATATCGGCGCATAGCTCTTGTAAGGGGCAACACGCTGCACTCCTCCGCACTCGATTCTGACCACCGGAGCACATGTAGCGTCAAGATGAAGCTCACACACTCTCTCTCGTACACAGTACGCCCACTCATAGACTTCAAAACTTGTTTTTAAAAATTACAGAGGGTCCTCTTCATTAAGGTCAAAAAGTGGTATATATACCTTACGATTTCTCAAACCCTAAAGTTCCAAAATCAACCATCTACTCAATCTAACTATCAAAACTGGGATACAATCTGGAAACTTCTATAAGTCCCAATAATTACAAGGTGAAAAATGAGGTTTTCCTCAATGAATGAATAATTACAAAAAATAATAGTCCTCCGAGTAGTTACTGCCGTGGGGTGTGTCCAGCTTCTAACACTCCCCCCCTCCTTGCTCATGTTGTCCGCGACATGGCCTTGATCTGCTGCTTCATCTTATCGTTTCTCGCATCTTTAGCAGTGATTCGTACCTGGCATGTAGGTTCAGCATTGTTGGGCCAAAGATGTCTATATTCACGGTGAAGCACCTTGTATAGAATGCTTCTTCAAAAGCCTGGAGGTGATAGGATGGTAGAAACATGATTCTTTGATATAGCGCATGTATCACCTCTTTGGAAGGTTGACCTGACAGATCATAAGCACATCTGTATGTATCTTGGAAGAAGAATATGCTGTCGGTCACCTGGCCTGGCTTAAAGGTCTCGAACACTGCTAAGATGGTTCTACAGATTTTCCTCATCATGATGCATGTAAGGTCAGGTGAGCCAGTGAACAACTTTATGGCGCCCGTTAGGGTTTTCACCATGTATTGGACACTTATTCTCTCACCTGCCTTCACGCCAGATAGCTTTGGGTAGTTCAACCAAGTGGGTTGGCTTCTTTGCAAAATTTCCTGTGCCTTCCACGTCCTAACCCTTGGTAGAGGACAGAAGCTGAGGTTGTCTTTGATATGTTTAGGTGCCTCTACCAAGTGTATTAGGTATTGTGGGTACTTTGTAAGCCAAGCCTTCCTCCACTTTGGCTGAAAATTTCCTGTGCCTTCCACGTCCTAAACCTTGGTAGAGGACAGAAGCTGAGGTTGTCTCTGATATGTTTAGGTGCCTCTACCAAGTGTATTAGGTATTGTGGGTACTTTGTAAGCCAATCCTTCCTCCACTTTGGCTGAGAATCCACAATAAGTTTAACTCCTTGTGGCTTTGAGGTGTCTGCATTGTAGAGAGGTACAACTGGCTCTTCTCTGATCCGCTTGTTTATTGTAGCTGCCTCATATTTTAGCAATGGATATGGGAGAGAGGGTTGAAGCCACTCGCACCTGAGATTGCTGGCGTCGATCTTCTGAATGGTCATAGATTTGAAGACCCTCTGCTCCCACTCCAAGGCTTCCTTCGTGGTTTCTCTGAGTTCTTCCTCTATTGCCTTACGCAATTTCTCCTCCTCTTCTTGTGTGAGATCCTGTGGCTCTTGAGAGGATCCTGCTATGATTTCCTCTTGCATAGGTGTGTCCACAGGATCTACCACATTTTCGAGGTCGATGCTCTCATTGGCGGCTGGCCCTGAGCTTTCTGCCGCTCCTCCTTGCTTGAGGAGTTGTTTGCTTTTCCACTTCAGCTTCTCCGCCCATATTCACGAGGAGGTCATTAAGTTCAGCGTTTACTCTTTCCGCCTCCTCGAGCTTTATCTTTATGCTTTCCACTTCTTCTTGTAGGGCTTTTTGCCCTCCTCCATTCTTGTTTGCATTACTATAGAACCTTCAACCATCATCAATCTCTTCTTTTTATCGAGAGTCAGCTCCTTCTGAAGTTTCTGCATTTGCTCTTCATATAGTTTACTCTCGGAAATGATTTGAGTCGAGCTCGTAGCTCTGACTCTAGCAGGTGATGCTCGCAGCCTCTGGATGGTTTGATCATTGACTTTTAGTTGGTCCTTGATCAAGGACTTCATCCAGGCTTGCTTCTTGTTCTATCTCTGCTCTCTCCTTGGCATTCCTCATAGCCTCTACTTCTTTCGTTTCTTCTGCCAGCTGTAGCGTCAGATTATCTCGTTCTTTTTCGGCATCTTGCAATGACTTGCTGAGCTGCTGACACTCTTCTTCAGCCTCTTGTATTCTTTTTGTTGCTTCCTCATTTGCGTCTTCCATTGCTTGGCAGTTTTGCAGAGCCCTTCCCAAGCTGGCCTGCAGGTCATCTTCTCTCTTCTTTTGCCTTTGGCTTTATGCCTGTAGAGAATCTACTTCCTTTTTGATATATTCTTCAGTGGTTTTGAGAGTTGTCAGTTCTTTCTCTGAAGCCATGGATTGTGCCCTCAATCCGGCTAGCTTTGTCATCACCACGTCCCAGTCATTGGAGGGCGGGTGCAGGTCTACCGTGTCGGTAGCAATTTCTTTTAGCTCAACTAGCCTGATGCCGTGCATCTGTTCTTTAGGCTTTGTCCTCGCCAAGTCGAATGCGACTGTGGCGGCTTCTTCCTTCGTATAGCCTGCAGCTAGCAGGTCCAAAAATGCATAATAGGCCTCATCTAATCCTTTTTGCTGAGATTCAGGCTTGGCCTCTTCTTTTGGCTCAGGTTCCTGCCTTTGCTCTTGCTCCTCTGCTTGCCTTTCTTCTTGTTTGTCCTCAACCCTCCTTGTCTTCCTGTGGAGGGCTGCTAGGAGGTGGTGAGGGCGGTGGGCTGGGTTTAGGACTGGCTGGTAAAGTTGCAGGTTTTCCCTTTAAGTCCCTGTCTGCTTTTGTTTTTCTTTCTCTTTCTTGGCTTTCTTGTTCATCTAGCAGTTTCTGCCTTATCTGCTCTACTTCCTCCTTTGTGAAAGGGACATGGGGGATGTTTTCTGCTGCAGCATCAAGAATCTCGAAATTTTTGATATAATCTTCAAAGCGGTCCCTGTGCACTCTTCTGGATGATCCAGACATAGACTCGAGAGATGGCTTCCAGAGTTCGTTTAAATCACCCTTGAGGGCTCTCTCTGCTCGGAAACTCTCCATCAGCCTCTCTAGTCTAGCCGTTTTTTGTGACCTTGTCTTTTTGGCCGGCACTTTAGCAAACTCTTTCTTTCCTTTCTTCTGCTCGGGTTGCTCCTCTTCAACTGGCTCTAGCCGTCTTTTCAACCTCGTAGCCACCCTCGGTGCCCTTTGAGGCTCATCTTCCTTATCTTCTTTTACTCTCAGCCAATCATTCTGAGATGGGGGGTTAGGCCACCTTCCTTTAGCGTGTAGTGCCCCATATACCACCTTGGTGATCAGTTCTCCTGGCACTATGTAGGTTGACTTTTTGTTGCCCATCTTTACTAAGCTGTCATGTATGTATGCCGCATAGTTGATTATCTTTGGGGTGTCTTTTGTCATTGCCCAAGTAAAAGTTGTGGCAATTGCACCTGGTGGCATCCTGTACTTCTGTGGACTCTTCGTGCATATGTGGAAGTACTGGTTGTATAACTGGCTCATGATTGCCACCTTTGGGTTGGCAATGTCTTCAAAGGTGTAATTTGCCTTTTTCTCTTTGTACACCTTGACTTCATCCCTTCTTTTTGTTACGCTATCTCCCTCGTTGGAGAGGTCTAGTGCATGGGCTACAACCCGCTCAGTGATTATTATCTCTGTATTTGGTCTGCCTTGTAAATATGTTACCTTGGCTACTCCATCCTCTTTGATGCTTGTTACAAACTCCCAGACTCTTTTGATGTCCACTCCTGCCGGTATTGCTTCGAAGTAGTTGTGGAGATCAATTTTCTCCAAGTAGCCGGCCCTCTTGCTTCGTACAAACTTGTTGAGTTCTCTCGACAGCATTGGTAGCTCTATGACATTGCCTTCATTGTCTTTGAACACTCCCTGGTAGATCTTTAGGTCATTCGACTCTAACAGATCCTCTTGTATCCAGGTGCTGGTGGGCTTTAGTGTTCCTTCTGGAATGACAAAGGGTTCCACTTCTTCCAAATAATCGTTGATGGTTATTCTTTTCCTCTTTGCCGGTGACTTCGAGGCCGCCATAGATCCCGTTGCACTCAGTAGTCCGAAGTTAGCGTTTTTTCCATATTAGCTGCGAAACTGAGTTTTACTTATCCAAATAACTTGAAAATTGAAAATAAAGATTGGCCAAAAATTTCCATCTAGACATCCTATGCGTAGGATGTCTTTTTCATCAGAATTGGTTCATACTTGATATGCAGGTAGTGTAAGGCTCATGGAACATGGCTATATGCTTGGATTTGAATTTGGATATCAAAAAATGAATTTTTGGGTTGATTCAGGCTTTAGGTCACAATTTGGGTAGAATGTCCATCATAGGTAGCAATTGATGTCCAAATGGGTTAAAAATTGGTATATGGGCTTATTGCACCATGGTATTGGCCCCCATGATGTCATTCTTTGCACAGAAGGCTAAATTTATGATGGAGACATCCTACGCGTAGGATGTCTTTTTCATCAAAATGACATGAAACTTGTTGTGTGGGTTGTCCTTGGCCTATGGAACATGGCCATGTTCTTGGATTTGAATTTAGACAGGATTTGATGCTTGTAAGGCTCTGTGAGGTGTTTTTGGGCTCAAAAAGTGTATCCTGAGGGTGTTGGGGGTCAAAAGTGATTAGAATGGCTTCAAACTTGATATATGGGCTCCTGATGATGAGGTGATTTGATTTGGAATGATAAAACATCCATTGCATGTCAAAAAGGTCAATTAGACATCCTACGCGTAGGATGTCTATTTCATCATTTTTTCTACCTGACCACACAGATTGTTTGCTGATGTGTTGGTGAATGTGTTGTGCAAGTTTCATGGGATTTGGACAGGATTTGGTTGGTCTTTGGCCCATTATTGCCTCTATACCGTAACTTTGCGTTTTTCCATGCATATGAGGTCAAACTTGGTTCAATTGTGATGAAACTTGGTGTATGGCTTGTATATGTCATTCAAAACATGTGCATGATAAAAAAATGTTGGAGTTTGTGCCAAAAAGTGCCCCTGAGACATCCTACGCGTAGGATGTCTCTTGGTGATTTTTTCAGTGCTGGTGCTCCCAGTGCTTGCCCTTTGCCCCCCTAAGTCCCTTTTAAGCCTAATTTCAACAAAAAAGTCAAATGAATAGAGTACAACTCCCTGTGTGGACTTCAGAGCCTCCGAGCCGTTTTCTAACTTTTGGCGTGCTATTTGGCGATGAAATTTCTTGATGTTGGTCTCCATAGCTTCCCGATCCCTTGAGGATCCTTGCCGTATGGTTTTTGTCGACTTTGGCTTCACCGGAGCTCCATTTGGCAATTTGTCGCTCTAGAAGCACCCGTGGTTGCGTTTACATACCTTTGATGATTTGTGGTGGTCTACCACCATAGGACTTGGTTGTTGATGGTCTAGGAAAGCCGCTCGTGAAGTTTGGTGGCAAACGGACTTGCGGTTTGGCCATAAGTACAATTTGACGCTTTGTGTGTCTGATGCCGTTTCTAAAGTTTAGTGCCGCTTCGGGTCACTTTTTGGTAATGCGGGTCATATAGACTCGTCGAGCATGTCGAGATGCTCCTACCCATGAATTTTGGTAGCATTTGGTCGCCGTTTTGCCGATTTCCCATTTGGTGGCCTCTTGCGGGTTTCTGGGAATTAGGGTTTTTCTCGATGGTTTCCTACTGCCTTTGGCTATCCAGGACTGGTCTCCTAGACTAGGGTAAGCTGACGATGAAGTCTTGTTGCTTTCGGGTTAGCCGTTAGGCCGCCGTCTCTACTTGTAGGTCTCTACCGCCCGCTTTGTGTGTGACCCCTACGCTAGTTTTCGCGACATAATGACAAACATGCGCGAAAAGCTCAAGGTGGTGAGCCTACCTCTCATGTCTGGAGCTCGTCGGGTAGTCGTGCGCATCGTAGAAGCTACTGGAAGGTCGATCCGCTCTAGGTGGCAGAAGCTCTCTTCACAAAGTCAATAGTGAGAATGAGCTAAAAATGGGGTGAAAATTTCTTATAATGGAGGTCCCCGAACCACTTTTCATGAAATTTGACATGTGCTCTTATCTTTTTGGGAGATATGGTTTAGGCTCAAAAATTTCTTGATTTGGACTCCATTTGCTCTGTTTACCAGAAATTTGGCATTTCGGTCAAAACCTGGCCAAAACACGCTTTCCGCTCCAGTCTCATAATTGCACCTCCATTGTACCATAGGTTGTCCTATAGTCACTGGTCATCCCCATATTTTTTTTTTCATTACGACTGTTTTTCACCTGCTTTTTGTATTTTTGAAGTTTTTCTGCCGAAAATTAGCAAAATTAAAAGGATAATAGCAAATCAAAGCCAGAAAATCCCCAAAAATCATAATAAATCACAAACATCACCGCAACACATTATATACACTCACATGCAATTTTTATGGCCGGATTTCTTTGTTTTACCAATTTTTTGCCTGAAAAATGGCTATTTCTACTTATATACACACACCTAGGGGCTTGATTTGGCGTTTGGCCCCATATACCTGTAGCTTCATGCTGTATAAGGGCATATGTACTTCGGTTACTCTAGAAAATTTCGCGATCAAACAACAACCCTTAAAATAGTAAAAAATCATGCCCTTTTTTGTTGTTTATGTTATTGGTTCCGCATTTTCGAGTGCCTCTAAAATGCCTCCCCCCCATCCTAGCCAGAGTCCTCCCGGACGACAAGGTTTCGCCTCGGAGTATGTGCCGTGCATAGGTTGAAAAAGTTGTGCTAATGCCTGGCCGATTAATGTGGCCCTACTTTATGCATACTCTGTCAATGCATGGAAAAATTAATGCTGTGCAAGAGAAGGGAATAAGCAAGTTGCTTATTGGCATTCGCCGTCGAGGTTTCCTGCTTTCTTTGCAAGTAACAACTGTAACTCTACTGCTCTCTATTTAATTGTCTTTTTTGCAAACGGGAGTTGCTTTGCCGAAACTGATGATAGAGTCGTAGCTATTTCTAAGGATAGAATGGGCTGGGATGTAATGGCTATGGGCCGTATGGCCTTGGCTTTCCATTGGTATTTTGTTGCTACCGATTTTTGTAGATAGTTTGGCACTTTCTTGTTTGCCACTGGTTTGTCTTTCATTGGCATCCTCATATGTCAGTTTTCCTTTTTGAAATACAGCTGTCTGCTTTTCGTTGTTGCTTGTATTGAAGGGAGTTCCTTTTGCATTTGCTTTGGTATCCAAATGTGAGTGGCATTTGGGTTATGGCTAAGCATTTTCTTTGGGATCCATATCTGTTTTATTCCCTTGGTTTGTGGTTGAACCATCTGCTTTGTTGGAATTTTGTTGTTGCATTGTTCTCTGTCTGCCATGGCATTTCTATCCTTCCGCATCCATACTTGTTTTCCTTGTGTTGGTAACCTAGATCTTTGCATTGCGTCCGGTGACTTCATATGTCTGCAATTAGCATGGTTGGCTTTTACCTGATTGGTGGTTTTGGGTATCATGTTGTTCTTGAATGGCATTTGTGCTTTTGGCTTTGTTTCCAGTGATTGCATGGCTTGCAGTTAATCATGCTTGTATTGCTGAGCAAAAGCTATCACCTGTTGTTTATGTGCATGTTGAATTTTTACCGCCTTTGCTTTCCAATCTATCTGCACATTGTATGCTTTTTGCCAAGGTTGCCCCAATATCATTGGGTGTTGGGTGCTTTCATCTGTCACCACATAGAATTTGTGTGGGTAAATAGATTGATGTATCTGTACATGCAATATAGTCCATCCCAATGTTTTCAGCGGGTGTGATGTGCTACTTTCCAGCACTTGAGGAGTAGTTTGAAGTTGACCTGTGACTTTGAGCTGTTGGTATAATCTGTTAGAGATCAAATTTGCTTGAGCACTCGAATCAAGCAATGCTATTGATTCAACTTGATTGTTTCCCGCTTTGACCGCAATAATTGGCTCCACTGTTTTCTCCTCCAACTTCGTCAGTCGAATGGCATTGATTCGCAATGGTGTTCCACTTTGTTGTTGTTGTCGCAGAAGCCATCTTTTTGCAATGCGTTCTTGTGATTCGGCTTGAGCTTCTTCTCGTACTCTCTGTTTTTCCTTCGTTCTTTCTTTTCCTTGATGAATTTGTTGGAGCATCTCCTGTGTGAGGGGTAGATGATACCGCCTCAGTCGACATCCACTAATCCAGTTTGGCATTTCTTCACTTGCTAATGTAGCAAGCTTGACAGCTCCACTTTGTGATAGATCACTAATCACAAATGGTCCCATCCCTCGATTTTTAAGTTTCTTGTTATGTTGCTTCAAGGTATAAACAAGTACGTAATCGCCTATTTTAAACTCTTTGGTACGCACATGTTTGTCAAAAAATTCTTTTTGTCTTCTCTTTTTAGCATAGATTGAAGCGACAGCTCGTAAGCTTTTCAAGATCATCAATTCTTGAAGAGAGCTCATGCCCTATCCATTCTAAGCTTTTTACTACTCGTAGAGTTGAAATGAAAAACTCTATGGGTAGTATAGCATTTAGGCCAAACACCATGTTGTATGGTATTGTTTCGATTGATGTTTTGTAAGCTACCCTGTATGCCCACAGTGTTGAGTGTAGCTAATGATCTCAATTTGTTCTTGATTCTGACACTATTTTAGTGAGAACCGTACATAGTGTTTTATTAGTGGCCTTTACTTGCCCATTGGCCTGTGGATGGTATGGTGCGGATTTCCTATGTATGACCATGAATTCCTCTAGCAGGTATTCAATGACTTCATTGAGAAAATGTGTTCCACGGTCACTGACAATTTCTATTGGTAACCCGTAACGTACAAAAACATTCTCATACAAAAATTGTGCCGTGGTGCGTGCATCAGCTTTTTGTGTTGCTTTGGCTTCGACCCATTTTGTGAGATAGTTCGTAGCCACAATGATATATTGGGTATGGGTGCGATATGCAGGGGGTGATATAGGTCCCACAAAGTCAATACGCCATTTTGCAAATGCTCTTGCTCCCATCATTGGCCGTAATGGCATCTCATCTTTTTTTATTGGCATCTTGGTGCGTTGACATGCGTCACAACGCTTTACAAACTCTTCAGCATCCATGTGCAATGTAGGCCACCAAATTCCTGCGGTTAAGACAATTTTTGCCGTCTTATCGCCCGAAAAATGGCCTCCACTTATTCCGCTATGTGCATGTTCTAGAATCAGCAGGTATTCGCTTTCACTTGCACAGATTCTAAGTTGATTGTCCTTTCCCCGCTTATAGAGTTGGTTCCCAATTAACTGAAAGTCACGAGCTTCCAGCTCTATAGCTTTTTCCTGTGCTCTTGTTATGTTCTCAGGGAACGTCCTGGTAGTTAAGAAGTCAATGATATATTGACTCCATGCAGGTGCTATGTTTACCTGAAACAAAGTTGCGTGATCCACTGGTTGTTTGGCCCTACATATAGTACAATTGGTAACATAAGTATGTGTGTCCGCATACATAGTTGGCCAATAAACCCCTAACTGTTTCAGTCTTTGGTGTGTCTTCACTATTGAACAATGAAATGCATAACCCTGGACATGTGCCTCTTCAAGGTAGCACTCGAATTCTTCCGGATTTATACATAATCGTAGGATTAGGTCCGATCCAAGATGATACAGCCGTCCTGTTATCAACTGGAAGTTTTTTGTTTTTCGAATTATTTGTTGTTTGGATCTGCATTCCGTATTATCAAACCTACTTCCACAGGAAAGAATGCTAACAATTTACTGAGACCATTTGGGTACCATTTCAATGTTGAAAAGATAAGCATCTGGTATGTCATCATCTACTCCTTCACGAGCTTCCGATCCAAGATGATACAGCCGTCCTGCTATCAACTGGAAGTTTTTTGTTTGTCGATTTGTTTGTTGTTTGGATCTACATTCCGTATTATCAAACCTACTTCCACAGGAAAGAATGCTAACAATTTCCTGAGACCATTTGGGTACCATTTCAATGTTGAAAAGATAAGCATCTAGTATGTCATCATCTACTCCTTCAGGAGCTTCCCCGTTGTGTATCCTTGAAAGATGATTTGCTCGTAGATGGGTTTTACCCTTTTTGACCACCATTGTGAAGTCAAATTCTAGCAATATAATAAACCAGTGTACGATTCTCCCTGTATTGCAAGGTTTATTTACTAGGTACAAAAGAGCTTGATGATCTGTGAAGAACACAAATTTGTTTGCAAGCAAATAATGCCGAAATTTCTTTACAGCATAAATCATTCCTAACCCTTCCCGCTCGGTGGTTGTGTAGTTCTTTTCTGCACTGTTTAACTGTCGGCTCGCATAGCAAACCGGAAAATCCATTGTTCCGTCTCTAGGTTGAGCTAGAATACTTTCAATGGCATATGTTGAAGCATCAATGTGCACATGGAATATCTTTTCCCAATCTGGTGCCTTTGGTACAGGTGCTGATATAAGGTTTTCCTTCAGCTTTTGGAATGAAGTTTCACACTCCTCGGTCCACTGGAAATTGACTAGCAAACGATACAGAGGTTGTGCGATAACCGCATACATGTATATGAATCTTCGATAATATCCGTAGTGTCCCATGAAGGATTGCACTTGTTTCGCATTAGTAGGCCTGGGTAGGTCTATAATGACTTTGACTTTGTCCAGGTCAATGGTTATGCCATTTCTTGAGACAATGTGTCCTAAGATTTGTCCTTGCTTAACCATAAACACACACTTTTCCGGGTTAAAACAGATTCGATATGTCCTGCACTTTTCAAAGACCTTTAGCAAATGGTCAATATGTTCCTCTCGTAGAAGAGAGTGTACACACAGGTCATCCATGTAAATTTCTAAGAATATTCTTAGGTATTCCTTGAATGCATGAGTCATTAACCTGTGGAAAGTGGCTTGTGCATTAGTTAAGCCAAATGGCATAACTCGATACGCATAAATCCCCCATTCTGTGGCAAACGCTATTTTGTGTTGATCCTCCCTTGCTATTTCCAGTTGGTTGTATCTTGAAAACCCATACAGAAAGGAATAAGCCCGTTTTCGGGCCACTCGTTCCAGTACATGTTCTGTGATTGGCAAGGGATAATTATCCCTTATGGTTGCTGCATTCACCTTCTTGAGGTTTACACACACTCGCAGTTTTCCATTCTTTTTGGGAACTACCACAATGGGTGACACCCAATCTGTATGTTCAATCTCATAGATGAATTCCGCTTCCATCATTTTATCAATCTCTTCTTTGATTCGTTTAGCAAATGTGTCATTATATGTATAAGGACGTTGTTTGCTAGGTTTTGCATCTGATTTCAAAGGAACTGTATGTTGGCATATCAATGGATCAACTCCTTTGAGGTCTTTATAGGAACAAGCGAACACATCTTTATATTTCTTGAGAAGTTGTGTTAGCTATTCTTCCTCCTCAGGCTCTTAATCATTAGCTATATAGATCGGCTGAGGCTTTTCACTTGGTTCTGCGAGGTCTATCTTTTTGGCATTTTCAGGCCCATCGTAGGATTCTTGGTTGGTTCTTTCCCTGACTGGTGGTGTCATGATGATTTTTCTGTCCTGGATAGTAAATTTCCGATAGTGTGATGGTACATTTATGTTCCCCTTTTCTGACTCCCCTTTACCATCGCTATCTTCTTTAGTTGATGGTAGTTATGATCCTGCTACTGTAGCCGAATCAAAATCTTCCACAGGTGTTTGGTTCACATCTTTGTAACTATGGTCTTTCAGGTGTATTTTAGTTGTTGTCTCGCCATGTCTGAGGTATATGTGGTCATAACCCCAATCTTGGACCATCTTCAATTGTCGCATGAATGGTCGTCCCAAGATGATCTCATAATTGTTCTTTTTGTCGAAATCGACTATTGCAAATGTATGCTCATAATCGATTCCGCATGAAGTGACAATTACTTTTTCTAAAAGTCCTAGAGGCTTCTCCATGAACCCATCTGCCAATTGCAGTTTCATTCTGGTAGCCCTCAAAGCTGGTTTTCCCCATTTTTTCCAGATTTCTTTGGTGGCGATAGCAACCCCCACTCCACTGTTAAGAATAGCTTTGGAAACTACTCCTTGGAATTCTACTAGTAGCGTAGTGTTTCCGTCTTCTCCCTCGCAATATTCTCCAACCTTATTCAATGATCCCGGCCTAGTGTTTAGATGAGGCATGTCCAACTCTCTGATCCCTTCTTGTAGCTTCAAGGTGGGGTCTTTTACTCCAAATTTTTCTAGGCATTTTCCTACTGTGGTCCACATGTTTGGCCTTAACCTTAGGAGTTCTGCTAACGTGATTGTGCATGCCACCGTAGTGGAAACAACTCAATCAATCCTTGCGAATCCATCACCTTGTTAGAAGAAAGTCTTTGAGATGGGATTGCTCTCACTTCCGACTTGGCTTCGTACTCTCCCAGGTAAGAGGTTAAAGTGCTCAACGAGTCTGGTTGGTTGTGCCCCGAACTAATTGATCCTTGGCTCCCCCTTGTGAATGTATCTCAAAGTTCATTTGCGACGTTGCCTCAAATTCTTCAATAGGAGGTAAGATCACATTCTTTTCTTTTCTCGTGCTATTCATGTGGTTACTCATCCTATTAGCCTCATTGGCCTCAGGGATTTGCTTCCACAGATCATCTAGACCGTTACAGTCCTTACCCATTTCTGCCAATATTTTAGGCTGGAACCCGTCACTTGCCCCATTGGCGGTATTTGGCACTATGATAGGCTCTCCTCTGGACTCATAGGCATTAGTGAGTCTTTCTTTTGATTCCACATGTTACTCTAAAGTTGGTTGGATAGGGGTTGGAGCTGGTGCTTCATGCCAATTTTCCGGTTTACCCAGCGGGTCTTCCATCAATGATTGAGCCGTCTCGATCATCTTTTGACACATATCCAACCTCTGTTTTTCTATTTCTGCATATGGATAAGTCATCCACCTTTGCTCCTGGGTTTGGTTCTTTTTAAGTCGAGCTTCATAAGATTTTAAAAGCGCATCCAACTGCTCGTTTACCTTGTCTGCTAGTACAGATCCTCCTGATCCTACACTTTTGGGCTCTGCTATTTCCTTGGGTGCTATGGCTGCTTTGGTGTGTGAGCTTAAGCTAGCTAGATCCTCCAACCGCTCCAATCTGTCCTTGGTATGTTTCAACTCCTCGGATAGGGCTGTTTGCTCTCGTTCCTTCCTGGCTTCCCTACACGCCTTTCTAGCTTTCCAAGTGCTTCTCTGATTTTTCGTTTCTGAACTTTGGGTATCGGTTTTTGGTTCTTCAACTATGGGTTCTTTCGTCCTTCTTTGAGCTTGGGCCCGTGTTACCTCCTGAATAGGTATGATTGTTTCATTTTCCGATCCTCCACTGGAAGGTACTGTTTCTAACATGTTCAAGGTGGTTTTTGCTCCTTTGCTCGGGTTTTTAGGGCAATCGAGAATCAAATGAGTAATTCCACATTCTGAGCAATACGCCTTGACTCTAATGATTTCATCATGAGGACAGTCTCTCAGCCAATGGTCTCCTCCACACTTGTAACAGGGTCCCTTGGGTTGTTGAGGTGCTCCTTGAGCTCCTCTTTGTTGGTAAGCATGTCTCTGTCCGCCCATGCCTCCATTGACTATGAACATCAGTGTTCGTTCATCTAGGCTATATCTTCCTTCTCCTGCTGCTTGTGTAGCAGTTGGTGGTCCTGTATTCCCTATCATGCTCCATGGTTTTGGCATCGAGGGTTCTTCCGGTGGATAATAGACAGGGTTTGCCTCATATCCATTGGGATCTTCATAATATGCATGCATAGGCACCAAAGCCTTATCCTCTGATTCAGTTACTGTTGGTGTGTATCTGATACCAATTGGTCGTAATCCTGGTAGGGTGGTTGTTTCCCCAACACCGGTTGTGGTCTTTCTACACCTACAGGTCCTGGTAAGTTGCCTGCTTGATATCTACGCATCGGTGGAACTTGAGGGGAAGCCATTGGAGCTTGGGGAGCGTAAGGTCTCTCTCTCACATATCCCTTGTTATAATAACATTCCTCGGTCCCATGGTTTGTCCATTTTTGTTCAATGGCACACCACTTGGGCTGTTTAGCCTGGGATTTGGCGTACAAGTTGATCTTTTTTAGCACTTCATCTACGAGCGCTCCTTGTTTACCACTACTTCTCCTTTCGGTGCTGTCTTAGAAGACTTTCTTCCACTTTCTAGTGAAGACGAATCGTCATCAAGGTCCTTGAACTCCCCTTCTTTGTAGACCGCACAATTGTCCACAAGGTACAGAGCCTCCTTGGTCAACTCATTCAACGTCGCGCTCCTCTTCATATGTAAGTCTTTCTGGAGATCTGCATTCCTTAGTCCTTGGATGAATATCAGCATAAGTCTGGACTGAGTTGGTAGTTCTTCAACAGGACAGAACTTAACATATCTTTTTAGTCTTAGGGATGCCTTTCATACAGATTCTCCATCTTTTTGTTTGAATTTATGGATTTGTGAGACGGTATTATGAGCTATTCCCCTTTGAGATAATGCCTCGATAAACTCGTCAAACACTTCCTCCATCGACTCAAAGTCTCCACGCTCTACAGAGTCAAACCATGTGGCAGCATCATCCTCTAGGGTTAGTCCAAACCCTGCAAATTGGGTAGAAAAATCTAACACCTCTTCGGCTCTAGTTACACGCACAAAGGCTGCTACATGATCTCTTGGGTCTCTACTTCCTGTGTATTTCTTGTTTACCCATTTTTGCACTTGAGAAGGTCTAATTCTTTAATGGTCTACAAACCTCATCATGGGATCTCCCCGTCCTAGTCGATATAACTCCGCAGGCCTTCTGTAATAGGCTGGTTCCTCTCCCAGTGGTGCTCCTAAACCATAATTTCTAACGGTTCTCGCTGGAGGCGGTTCTTCTCTTTGAACTCGTTCTATGGGTGGTCCTCCAGGCTCTGTCGACCCTTGTGTCTTTGGCTTACTCTCTGCCTGATACCTTGAATAGAGTGGTGGTTCTTGCAACTCCCTGAGCTCTCGTGCGGCTTGATAACCATCTCGGTTTTGGTCTGATTCCATTGTTGCACTCTGTCGAAGCCATGCCTGCAATGATGGCTGGTTTGCTGGTTGGTCTTGGCGGTTGAATGCTTGCGGTTGGGTGGAATGTGAGGTTGCATCGTACTCATCTGAAAAAGGATTCGTAGACTTGCTTGGGGTGTAGGTGGCTCTTGGCACTTCCTCAGGGGCATATGCTGATGCTCCTGGACCTGTTGCTCTCTCTACCTCCTCTGGGAGAATACGTTGGTATTCTCGCCCGTATCTATCAACAAAAACTATGCCCTTCCCCGTAGCAGTTTCATAAGAGAATAAGTAAAGAACCTTGTCTTTGCTTAATTCATTTACGTATGGTTCTTTGCTGTGAAAGTAAGAGACTATACCCTTGCTCTCATGTTTGTAGATTCCCACGTTCTTGTTATAAGTTGAAACCCTGGTTGTTTTCTTATCATACATAAAAATAGCTCCGGGTCGATCAATGTTTGGTGGCGGTTCTTGAGTTTCTGAAACCATTTTCCCTTTCACCACGTTATCTCCATATCTATTGTAATCTTCAGGGTTACTAACTATTAAATAGTGGTTCCCCTTTTCGTCTCCGAATCTATCTCCATCATCATACACTTGGATTATCTCCAATATTTGAGCTGGCCTCTCTTCAATACAAATGCACTTGCGTCCTCGATAGTCAGAATAGACTAGGGATCACCGTGAGCTTGGAATCACTCAAAGGATTTTGGGAGGTGCTTCCTCCTCGCATAGGTCCATCATAGATGAAACCTCCTGGCTGTTGACTACCCATCATGAAGAAAGATTTGTCTGACGAAGTGTCAATATCACTGCCTTCTTCAATAATCAGTGCTAGCGGATCTAGCCTTGCTTGAGTTACACTCTTTTCGGTGGACACTAAGCTACCTTGGTCACCTGCCACCTTCTGGTCTCTAACAATGTATCTTCCTGATCTTAAATTCATCAAACTTATCAATGCAATTTATCACAAATTCAACCACTCACCTGGCAAAGGGTCAGTTTCTGCACAACTTCTTGCTTTGTTGCTGAATATACCTGTACACAAGCGTTTTAATTTCGGCAATCGAATCAAAGCATTTATCTGCTAGAGGTTATCTTAGTAATGATTGGTATAACTGGAGAGTTAATCTCAACCACTATTGTATTTTATATACTGATGATGTTCTAGATTAGGTTTGCTAATCTGAAACAGTACTACCCTCAGATGTTGGTCAATTTATGCGAAATAGTTTGAATTCAGTCTTTGCTTTGTCAAATGGGCAAACAAGGTCCAAAGTCACTTCTGAAAGAATTTCTGGAACCCTTAAGCCAAATGGAATCTCACTGTCTATGCCAGGTCAAATTTTCCTTGTAGTAGGCCCTAATAGACATCCTACGCGTAGGATGTCTCCTGCTGTGTTTTGCCTGGATTTTTGCACTGTTGTTTCCCCTTGTTGTGCTGAGCCTACAACTGCTTTTACTTTTTGGTTTGGACACCTATTAGCTGCTCAATGAGTCAGAAATCTGTTCCGAAAACCTGTTGTTGATATTGATCAGTCTAATCAACTCCAAATCGGACCAAAATTGACTAGGAGGCTTGCCTTAGGCTATATAACACCTTACTATGCTCAAAGTCAAAGTCTGGTCTCATTTTCTTGCATTAGACATCCTATGCGTAGGATGTCTTTTTCATCAGAATGGCTTCAAACTCAAAGCCCAGGCTCCCCATGAGCTGCTCATCACTTTGGTATACTCAGAATTCAGTTTGGAGTCCCCAATCACTCAGACGACATCCTACGCGTAGGATGTCTTTTTGGCCTGTTTGACCCCAGATTTGTCCCACAGCTTCCCCTTGATGTCAGTAACCCAATGGTATGCTTAGATTTTGGTTTGGATGTCAAAAGTCCCAAATTTCAGTTGTTCTTGTCTTTTTCAGTCAAAAGTGCTAAAGTCCGCTTTGAACCCAATTTTCTCACCCAAATGAGGTGAAACCCCTTTCAGTCACTCAATATATCTTGCAAGACATGCTCATGCATCCCTCTTATGGTTTTGGTCTCAAAATAATGTTTTGGCACTATTTGGGTAGGATGTCTGGCAATTTTAGTCTATCTGGCCTTATCCTATCAAGATATGGCCAAATTTCCACTTTCCAGTTGAAATTAGGGTAAACGCTACCTTCTGAACACACTGGTCAACTCAAAATCCCAAAATTCCTCCCAGATTAGCCTGTAGACATCCTACGCGTAGGATGTCTCCTGGCTTAAAATTAAATTTTTTTCTGACAGGAATGGTCTTGATGCTCTGTAGGTCTATCAGAAACACTCACAGTAAATTTTGGAATTCAATTAGGCTTTCAAACACACTTTTGCGTCTTTTTGCTTCTTTTACAAACTTGTAATGACTTTACCAAAGCAAGTGTTCATGCATGAAATGCTCTAGATCTTGAATCATGATGTCCTACTTACTCTACTCCTACCTATCATGTGAAATGGTGATGATGGTGCTTTTGGTTTCTTTTTGGCCTCTCTGGGCTCTCAAGCTCTCTTCTCACCGCATCTACCACTCCAACTCCTACTCTAGAAGTCGACTACTACTTAAAACTACCTAAGTTGAAGGATCTAGGCCAGACACACACTTCCTAGACTCCCTCTAAGACCTAGAGAGTCCTCCACCCTCTGATCCTACCTAAATGTAAAGCAAGACTCTTGGCAAGCCAAAAATCCCAATCCTCAAGGATTAGTCTCGGTCACCTACCTAAGGTTTTCGTCCCCGGCAGCGGCGCCAATGTTGGATGGATACGCCGCGACGGACGTCAGCACAACGAGAACTCACCTAACATATAATGTCAGCTAAGGACGAATCTCGACCCGCAGGCGCGTGGAAGCAAGCATAAGGTGTCAACCTACACTCGACCGACTCCTAACTAATTCCTACAAAGGTCTCTACCAATTGTTTAAGTCATAGCCTTCAAGAGTGCACAAGAGGGAACTTCCTACGACGCTTTTTCGAGTCGAACATCCATCAAACAATCTCGAAACACCATAGAACTTGAAGGAGGCCCAACTAATACCCATAGGTCGCTCTCCCTAAGGTCTATGAACCAAAATCACGACCCAGAACACCTGGTGTAGAAACACGTAGGATGTCTGGCCGAAATTTGCAGGTCTTTGTTTTCGAAATCTAAAGTGCCTAATGTGTAGTTCTACTCAATGTGAACGCGTGGATATGCTGCAATGCAAAATCGGATAACATATGCTCACCCAAACACCCGATGAAGCTCGTAGAAGGAGCTCGCAAAACCGGATCGTATGCGCGCAATGTAGATATCGGTGCGTAGCTCTCGTCGGGGGCAACACGATGCACTCCTCCACACTCGATTTCGACCACCGGAGCACACGTAGCGTCAAGATGAAGCTCACACACTCTCTCTCGTACACAGTACGCCCACTCATAGACTTCAAAACTTGTTTTTAAAAATGACAAAGGGTCCTCTTCATTAAGGTCAAAAAGTGGTATATATACCTTACAATTTCTCAAACCCTAAAGTTCCAAAATCAACCATCTACTCAATCTAACTATCAAAACTGGGATACAATCTGGAAACTTCTGTAAGTCCCAATAATTACAAGGTGAAAAATGAGGTTTTCCTCAATGAATGAATAATTACAAAAAATAATAGTCCTCCGAGTAGTTACTACCGTGGGGTGTGTCCAACTTCTAACAGAGAGAGAGAGAGAGTGAGAACCTCCATGCCGACTGAAGGTTTGCAGGCCATAGCCACGAGCATAGGAAAGGAAGAGAAGCTAGAGAGAGCTAGGCCATAGCCGAGAACAAGAGGGGTAGCCAGAAGGGCGTGGTTGCAGGGAGAGATTATGTGTGTGGGAGAGAGAGCAGGCTTTGAGTAAGAGATTGCTGCCGAAGGGGCACCATTTTGGTCGCCAAGCAAGAGGAGCTATGAGAGTGATGAGAATACGAGCAGAGCCATGTTGAGAGGTGCGCCAAAGGGGGGTCGGTTGAGAGAAACGAGAGATATGGAGAGAGTGTGAGAGAGAGAGAGAGAGAGAGAGAGAGAGAGAGAGAGAGAGAGAGAGAGAGAGAGAGAGAGAGAGAGAGAGAGAGAGAGAGAGAGAGAGAGAGAGAGCCCATGTTTGTAGTAGAGAGAGAGAAAATGAATTTTCTGTAGCGCTGATTGTTTGCAGAGAGAGATTAGGCCGCATGTGAGCGTATCTCTGTGTAGGATTCAAGATAGAGGAAGAAACTAATAGTCACCTGTATGTAACGATATTGAACAGAATGAGATTGAGGGATTAGTTTCCTGTTAGTGCTATTAGAGAGAGAGAGAAGTTGTCTCTGTATAGCGCTAGAGAGAGAGGATGCTGGGAAAGGTCGCAGGCAGAAGAGAGAGGATGGTGAGTGTGAGTAGTAGGAGATGAGAGAGAATTGCGAGCCTCTAGATGTCCTGTGTGTGTGTCCTGTGTAGGAATCATAGAGAGAGAGAACGCTATCATCAGTCTGTATGTGTGAGTCTTGTGTTATTCTTGCTTGCATGAGCATAGAGATACAATGAGAGAAAGAGAGAGAGAAAGTAAATCACCTGTAGCGCTTACCAGAGAGTGAGAGAAGGAGACTCCTTTCTCTGCAGTGGAATGAGCTAGTGAGAGAAAGAGAGAGAGAGAGAGAAAGAAAGAGTGAAATAAAAAAACAGGTTTCAAAATCTTGATGCGGAGTGACTCACGTTCTAGTGAGAGGAGCCGCTGTTCGATTTCGGACGGAGATGGGAAGCAGAACATTCGAAAGTGAAAGTTAAAAATTCTCTGGTTAGTTTTTTTGTATTTCCAAACGATTTCATAACACTGAAAAGAAGCATTCCTAGTTTTTTAATTGAGAATAAATTTGATCATTTGAAGATGTATCTGCATTAAAAGCATATTTGGAAATGAAATGTTGCATATTGCTGCATGATTGATGGCATTTGGAAAAGGAAATTAGATCATTGACAGTTTGTGGCAATTTCAAGGGAAATTTACATTTTACGAGATTATTCTGGTGTTTTTCATTTGAAAAGTTTGCAAATCTATTCAGTGATTCTAGATACAATGTTCAATAATCTGAAATCCAATAAGTGATTGCTTTGTTTTAGGAGTCTAGAATGTGTGAGTGTTGAAGTGTAGTTTTAAGCTCTAGCGGTCAAGTAAATGTCTAAATGATTGCGTGTTGATAAATCTTGGTTAAAAACTCCATTAAAAATGTATATGAGAACTCAAATTTTAACCATAAATAGCATATCTAGAGATGCACACATGAGAAATAGTGCATATTAGAGAGTTGGACTATGAAACTGGGAGGGAAGACATATTTGGACTACGAAGCATAGCAAAGTAAGTGAAATACGAACGTATAATCAGAAAATTGCTAAAAGGAACTTGAAAGTCGCACATTTATGGCAAATTAGTGCACGTCTAGGTTAGTTAGGGGACCGTTGGTTTAATTGAACGTTATTTAGAAGACTTGGAAGGCGACGTTCATGGACACCCTATCAACTTTGACGGGCGCCTTATTATTTATTTGATTGAGTCATGGACCGGGATTGTTGGTCCAATAGGTGTATAGGTGATCGCCGATGAGAGGCGTACCATTTTGCTTATTTTACAGTATTTTTGCAACGACCGGTCACTGTGGGTGCCCATGTCTGAATGGATCAAACTCTTACAAAAGGTCTATTTTGACCTAAAATCGTCATTCTTTGAGGTGCAAGCTAAGAAGTTCTCTTGATCTACCTTTGTCTCCTCCTCCTTCGTGTGCTCACATGTGTGTGTATGCTTGAGAGAGAGAGAGAGAGAGAGAGAGAGAGAGAGAGAGAGAGAGAGAGAGAGAGAGAGAGAGAGAGAGAGAGAGAGAGAGAGAGCATTACGACGGCATCGGCGACGGTGAGGCAATTGAGCGTGGTGGCTCCTTCTTCTTCGTGGCACATGATCCTTCATGACGGAAGCATTGAGCAGTGAGTGACACACCATTGCCGCTTTTATATTGCTAGGATTGTCTAGTTGTGTGCTTGCAGCCATTCGTGGCTCGCACATAGTGTTTTGGCAAGTTCCCAGCCTCCGACACGTGTAGTAAAGCACACATTTTTAGTGCCTCTATCGGGGACTGCCTTGCACTAAGGTTGAGGAGCACTCAGTGCTACCTCAAGAAGCCATTCACTTTTGCCATTTCTGGTTTTTTGCTGAGTTGTGTTAGATTTGTTAAGTGGATGCAATGTGTGGGTTTAACAGGATTTGTTAGCTCTATTAAGTGTTGTGATGTACATATTTTGGTAGATCTGCTAAGTTTTGTAATGTGCAAGTGTTTGCAGGTCTATTAGTTAGTGCCGTTGTGTAATGTGCAATACATAGTGAGTAGATTGAGTAGTCTGTGAGTGAGCAGTTTGTAGTGTTAGTAGGAAGTGTAGACAATGGGTAGTAGTTAGTGTAGATAGTGTGTAGTTTACTGTGTTAGGCAGTGTGTGAGCATAGATTATCAGTGTTAATTAGCTCTATTAGCTGTAAGCAGGTTAGATAGAGCTGTTAGAGGCAGTTGTGTGAGCGCGTGAACTTGGTTCCCATGCCCAGGCCTTAGTCCTCAGTCTTATGATATAGTATGCAAACTACTACATATATAAAGACTAGGACCTCAAGTGAAGGAAGGGCATGTGGGACAAGTTCCTCAAGTCCTCCAGCATCCCTTTCACATTCACCCTTTGGACTTACTAATTCTAGCTGACTAGGAAAAGACTATTTTCAGGATTTTGAGGACTTTACGTAATCGAATGGCAGGCTCTAAAGCATGGCACGTCCCTCTAGACAAGACGCTCGTTTTGAGCCATCACACACCATATTCCATGGCTTGGTTAAAAAGAAAGACTAAAAATAACAAAAAATTTGGGTTGTAAACACCTAAAAAACTAGGTGAGCGGCCTTCATTGGCACTTACTAGCGCTTTTAGAGTGTTGAGGTCACATGCACCTATGCTTTGGTCATGTGCTAGAGGATGATCACATAGAGAGTGTCTCTGTTTATGTGGGCACTCATTATTCCTCTACCTTAGGCCACTCTAGGCCCTCACCGGGAACCCAAGGTGGTACCACTCAGGACCAACATATTGCGTGTGCTCACTGTGTGTGTATGCTTGAGAGAGAGAGAGAGAGAGAGAGAGAGAGAGAGAGAGAGAGAGAGAGAGAGAGAGAGAGAGAGAGAGAGAGAGAGAGAGAGAGAGAGAGAGAGAGAGCAAGGCAATTGAGTGCGGCGGCTCCTTCTTCGTGGCACAGGATCCTTCACAACGGAAGCATTGAGCGGTGAGTGACACACCATTTCCACTTTTAACTTGCTAGATTGTTGTGTGCTTGCAACCATTCGTGGCTTGCACAAGTGTTTTGGCAAGTTCCCAGCCCTTGACACATGCAACAAAGCACACATTTTTGGTGCCGCTGTCGGGGACTGCCTTGCACTAAGGTTGAGGAGCACTCAATGCTACCTCAAGAAGCCATTCACTTTTGCCATTTCTGGTTTTTTGCTGAGTTGTGTTAGATTTGTTAAGTGGATGCAATGTGTAGGTTTAGCAGGATTTGTTGGCTCTGTTAAGTGTTGTGATGTACATATTTTGATAGATTTGCTAAGTTCTGTAATGTGTAGGTGTTAGCATGTCTGTTAGTTAGTGTTGTTGTGTAATGTACAATAGACAGTGAGTAGATTGAGTAGTTTGTGAGTGAACAGTTTGTAGTGTTAGTAGGAAGTGTAGACAGTGTGTAGTAGTTGGTCTAGATAGTGTGTAGTTTACTGTGTTAGGCAGTGTGTGAGCATAGATAATTAGTGTTAATTACCTCTGTTAGTTGTAAGCAGGTTAGACTGAGTTGTTAGAGGCAACAGTGTGAGCGCGTGAACTCGGTGCCCACGCCCAGGCCTCAGTCCTCAGTCTTATGATATAGTATACAAACTACTACATATATAAAGACTAGGACCTCAAGTGAAGGAAGGGCATGTGGGACAAGTTCCTCAAGTCCTCCATCATCCCCTTCACTCTCACCCTTTGGGCTTACTAGTTCTAGCTAACTAGGAAAAGACTATTTTTAGGATTTTGAGGACTTTACGTAACCGAATGGGGGGCAGTAAAGCATGGCACGTCCCTCAAAACAAGACGCTCGTTTTGAGCTATTACACACCATATTCCATGGTTGGTTAGAAAAAAGGACCAAAATAACAAAAAATTTGGGTTGTAAACACCTAAAAAACTAGGTGAGCGGCCTTCACTGGCACTCACCAACGCTTCTAGAGTGTTGAGGTCACATGCACCTATGCTGTGGTCGTGTGCTAGAGGATGATCACATAGAGAGTGTCTCTGTTTACGTGGGCACTCATTATTCCTCCACCTTAGGCCGCTCTAGGCCCTCACCGGGAATTAGTACCACTGAGGACCAACATATTGCATGTGCTCACACGTGTGTGTGTATGCTTGAGAGAGAGAGAGAGAGAGAGAGAGAGAGAGAGAGAGAGAGAGAGAGAGAGAGAGAGAGAGAGAGAGAGAGAGAGAGAGCATTGCAACGGAGAGGCAATTGAGCACGGCGTCTCCTTCTTCTTTGTGGCACAGGATCCTTCACGACAGAAGCATTGAGCGGTGAGTGACACACCATTGCTGCTTTTAGCTTGCTAGGATTGTCTAGTTGTGTGCTTGCAGCCATTCGTGGCTCACACATGGTGTTTTGGCAAGTTCCCAGCCTCCGACACGTGCGTCAAAGCGCACATTTTTGGTGCCGCTATTAGGAACTGCCTTGCACTAATCTTGAGGAGCACTCAGTGCTACCTCAAGAAGCCATTCACTTTTGCCATTTCTAGTTTTTTGCTGAGTTGTGTTAGATTTGTTAAGTGGATGCAATGTGCAGGTTTAGCGGAATATGTTAGCTCTGTTAAGTGTTGTAATGTACATATTTTGATAGATCTGCTAAGTTCTGTAATGTGTAGGGTGTTAGCAGGTCTGTTAGTTAGTGCTGTTGTGTAATATGCAGTAGACAGTGAGTAGATTGAGTAGTCTATGAGTGAGTAGTTTGTAGTGTTAGTAGGAAGTGTAGACAATGTGTAGTAGTTAGTGTAGATAGTGTGTAGTTTACTGTGCTAGGCAGTGTGTGAGCATAGATAATCAATGTTAATTAGCTTTGTTAGCTGTAAACAGGTTAGAAAGAGCTGCTAGAGGTAATGGTCCCGCAATTTGTGAGAACTTTTCTATGAAGCGTCTATAGTATGCACACATACCTATAAAGCTTCTTAGTTCATGAAGATTCTTTGGTTTAGGCCATCCTTTTATTACCTCTAACTTTGATGGATCCATTTGGATGCCATCCTGAGAGATAATGTGACCTAAGTACTGAATCTCTTGCAAGAAAATTCACTTTTCTTTTGATTAACATAAAGTTTATTCTTTCTTAAAACTTGAAATATTACCTGGAGGTCTTGCTTGTGTTCGTCTAATGAATTAGAGTAGATGACAATATCATCAAAGAACACTCCAGTGAAGGTTCGATGAGGCTTGAACAACTTCTCCATCAAGCGGTTGAATGTGGATGGTGCATTGGTCAAGCCAAAAGGCATGACAATGTATTCATAAAGACCAAATGTGGTGCGAAATGCGGTCTTTACAATGTCTTGATCAACTATCCTTATTTGATGATAGCCACTTTTTAGGTCAATCCTATTGAAGTAGGTCGATCCTTGTAGCTTATCAAATTGTCTTCTACCCGTGGAACGGGAAACCTATTTTTGATAGTGATCCTATTTAGTGCTCTATAGTCGACACACATACGATATGTGCCGTCTTTCTTTTGCACTAATAGCACATGTGAGAAAAATGGAGATGAGCTAGGCCTAACCATGCCCTTCTCATGCACTTGCCACATAATCTCCTCTTGTTGAGCTTGAGAAACTCTATACGGAGGTTTGTTAGGCGGTGAACTTCCTGGAAGAAGTTCAATTGCATGGTCATCATTACCTCGTTTAGGAGGTAGCTCACAAGGGATGTAGTCAATAAAAACATCTTGAAACCCCTAGAGAAAATTGGATATCTCTAATTCCTTTTGGTTGCTTTTATTTTCTTTTGCTAAAGCATTAGGTTCATTTTGAGAATCTTTAACAAAAATCATGTACACGGAAATAGAGCTCTTTATTGACTTGTTGAAAGTTGGTGTATGTACAATGGGGATAGTGTTACCCATTTCCTTAGCATCTATATACATGTATTTTTCCCTGAACTTAAAGGAGATTCTCCTTTCAGGG
The DNA here is from genome assembly GCF_014529385.1 of Adiantum capillus-veneris. NCBI lineage: Eukaryota > Viridiplantae > Streptophyta > Polypodiopsida > Polypodiales > Pteridaceae > Adiantum > Adiantum capillus-veneris. Next base: position 14,051,682 of record NC_140954.1, read on the forward strand.
AATTTAACATTGGCAGCCAGGCGATCAAACCATGGTGCCCCTAGGATTACATCCTCATGCTTGAGAGGAGAGATAAAGAAGTCCTCTTTGTCCACATAGCTTTGGACATGGAGCCTCAATTTCCTAATTAAGGGAGTGACTGAAGCTTCTTGCCCCTTGAAAGCACTGTCTGCGGGTAGAACATCTCAAAGAGAATAAAAGCATCATCTTCTCTTACCTTTCCCCAAGCATGGCATAGAGGAGATCCTTTGTGGTGAGTTTGGTGAGTCTCCTCCTCTTGGATTTCAACCAAGGTAGCTCTAGGAGGATCATGGCGGGTGTTCTTTTGGGGACAAGCGTGGTACGCATGCCCTTGTTTGCCGCACTTGAAACACCAGTTATCCTTGCGATAACGCTCAAGCTCTTCAGAAGAGAGTTTGTTTTTACCTTTGTAAACTCCCTTCTCTTTAGCTTTGTTGGAGTTGCCCTTAGGAGACTTTTGGACATTGTCCTGCCCCTTAGGCTCATTGGAACCCTTGTTTTGTGTGGGCTTATTATTTCTTTTAGCCCCCATTTGGAAATTGATTCGAGAGGCCACCATAGTATGGTGTATTACCGCCGATATGGTACGTGGCCTTTGGGAGTTGACATACTCCACCATTTCTTTGGTTAAGCCTGCACAAAATTGTTGCTTTTGCTCTCCAAAATCCAACTTTTTGAAGACAGTGGCTTTGAGTTGTAGGTCCCAAAACTTGTCTACATATTTGTGGATAGATTCATAGGGAGAGAGATTTAAGCTTCGCCATTCCGTGAGTACTTTGTCTTTGGCATCGGTGGCCAAAATCTGCTTCATAATGGAAGCTCTTAAAGCTTTCCATGTTCGTGGAGCTTCACCGTTGGCTCGTAGGCTAGACCACCATTGCCTGGCGGACTTTTGAAAATGAATAGCTACATGGCATAGCTTAGAGGACTCTGTGAAGCTCTCATCTCCAAATATGTTGGGGTTCTCCAACACACACAGAACTTAGGTGTTGACAACATGTCACACACACGAAAGACAGAGTTAGACAAAGGCAAACATATCCAACTCATCAGCATTTCACCATTCACCAAATTCCGACACAACAGACTGAAGAACAAGCATGAATCATAGAGCAAGAGACTACACAGTTGATTCATCTTGGTCCAAAGATAACTTCCATTTTAGCAAAAATTACATTTTCGTGTGAACCATCATGTTTAAATAAGAACTTCTGACAGTTATAACTGTTACATCCGATTGACCAAAATCTGACTTATCAAAATTCCGACTCACTAAGATCCGACTGACTAAGAGTTGATTGATTAAACATAAGTACAAGTACTGATCTGGTGCAAGTTCAACACCTGGCACAGCCCGGTGGTGGATTTCCTTGAAATCCGACTTGGATCCACAATCCCTTGATCTGCATATTCTGCACCATCAACATTACTCTCTAGACTGGTTCAGCTTCATTCTGAGCCTCCACATCTGGCTCAGCCATACCCTGCTCTTCAACTATTGACTCAGGTGCCACTATCCCAACAGGTACAATTTCCACAGCTTCAAGCACTTTAACCTGCTGATCAACCTGCTGTTTCATCTCTGCATCATCCTTCAAATCTTGACCTTCCTCAATCTGTTCCTCCAACTGAACATCAGCCATATCCACTTGCAATTCTTTCATCTTTAAATCCTGAGCTAATTTGAACCACATGTCCCTGTCCTTTTTTACATCCTCTAACTCCTGCAGTAATTCACCCTCATGCTCACTTACAAATCCCTGCTTCATCGTCTCATATGGATGCTTTATTGCTACAGCAAGTCTATTCTTCATAGACTTCCAAACTTTCTGAACTGCTTGCAACAACTGATCTTTCAAGACAGAAATTTCTCCCTCTGACATAAGCTTTGCATTGACATCCACATCCACATCCTCACCTTTCACTTGCTTCTCCAATTCTTGCAAAGGAATCAACCTCTGATGTAGCATTTGAACCTGAACCTGCAAATCAGCATTAGTCTTTGACAAATGCTCCATTTCCTCATTCAATCTGGCATCTAGCTTCATTGTCCAATCTCTGAACAGTCCCAAAGACATTTTTATTCTTGAAACTTCTGCATGATGCTTTTTTCACCATATCCTCTAACTCTTTCTGATGTACTTCCTGAATATAACCCAACTACAAAGTCATAGCTTCCAACTCCATGTCCTTCTACTTTACTTGCACTTTACCTACTGCTGAATCTGCAACCTGTTTAAGTTGCTCCTCCATTTGTACCTGCTAACCCAACACAAATTCTTGCACCAACTTAAGCATCCTTATAGCAGTGTCAGCATCTTCACATCTGCCTTCAATTTTAAAAGATGTACTTGGAGTAGCAAATGCAAAATCTAAAGCTTTAGCAACACCCTGCTCATAAGCACTTACCTTTCTCTTCTTGGACAAAGTAAATGTTTTGCCCAACCTTAGTGGTGTTTGAACATCTGCAGGGACTTTTTGTGAGAAGACAGATAACTCACCAAAGTCTTGGAAGAAATCTGGGCTAGCCACAGCTTCTCTAGCCTCCTCCTCTGTGTAACCAGCCTCCATCAAATCTTGAAACTGCTTTCTCTTTTCTGGTTGTCCATCAAAAATCTTGTCTAGTTCATCAACCTGCTTTTTAATTTTGTTCTTCTAAAGTTCTGACTCAGCAGCAGTAGCAGAGATATTTGGCACCACTGTTTCTCCTGCTTTCACCATCCGAGCATACTTGAATAATGCATCTAGGAATGGAGCCAATCTACTGCTGCACTGACGCTTCCTCTTATCTGGAGTAAACACCTCTGCATGAATTTTTTCATGGACCCAATGGGCCCAATTGAAACAACCTCCCTACTCTGAAAATGCCAATGGAGCATAATTTTCTTTTGACATATAGTCAAATTTAGCCAGAAAACAAACCCTCTCAAGATACCACTTTAACTGTTCCCTGCGGCCATACTCCACATTTTTAAGCATGTAATACAACTTTGTCCCTTCTCTAGACCCAAACTCCTTCTTTAAACAATCATCTGAACACTTTGGTGGAACAATTACTGTCATGAATGGTAACTTGAAAACTGCAGCAATCACCTGTGGGCACAACACGACCTTGTCAGATATTGCTCCTCTGGTCTTCCTCAACAACTCTGCTTGTGACTTTGCATAAAAATTTCCTTTCCATTCTTTCCATGGCAACATTGCATACTCATAAAGCCCCAACTGTCTGAGCCACTTCTCATTCTTCTTTGTATCAGCTTCCATCTCAATCTTGAGATCTGTGTACGGGTCCATCAAACTCTGCAGCATTTTGTTTGCCGACAAAGGTGGCGGTTCTTCCTCTGAGAACTCTTCTTCTTCCTCATCACTTACATCCACCCTCAGGTTAAGTCCCTTTCTCCTCAGCCTTGTTGCGACAAGCTCTGCCGACTCAGTTTCAGTCTCGGGTCTCATGGCTGCTTGCAGGCTTTACTTTAGGGGCCATATTTCTTGATGAAGGAGTAGATGAAGAAGGTAATGCAAGAAGTAATCAGCAGATAAGTACTTGCACAACGAAGAGACGAACATTTCATAAGAATTGCGCTTCATGCATCCGCCGAGTGACCTCCTTGACAGCTCCCACGCCCCAATAATTACAGCTAGTGGCGAATAATCTTCCCGCAAACCCAAATATTGTTGAACGTTAAACCCTTTACTTCTAGGTTTAAAAATTCTGATCCAGTAAATTTCGATGGACCAAATTCCGATCAACCAATATCCGATGCACCACACTAGATGACTGCATACCTGATCATGTTTATCTGAAGTGAACTTCCACCCATCAGAACCTTGCCAAGCACTCCTCTTGCCTTCCTTCATCACCTATTCTCTGTTGAAACCCTTATCAACATTGCTTCTAATACCATGCTCACTTGATAGCACTGCTTGTTGACTCTGAAAACCTGGTAATTCAACTACCTCACACAAAGCAGCACCTACCACTTTTGGTGTCAACCAGTCAAGGTGAGGTGATTTACCTTGAAATTTCTTTAACCTGAATCCATTAACTGGTTTGTCCACTCTGGTTCCAAACACATCAGCAACTATAAATGTGCCTTGGCCTAAATCTTCAACAATCTGATAGGGACCCTTGTACCTCAAAGTCAATTTCCCTGGGAATGGACCAAGCCTAGAATTATACAGCATCACCCAATCTCCCACTTTGAACATTTTAAACTTGACATTCATAGCTACCCAGGTTTGTCTTCTTGGCTGGATGATCTCAATGATGTAAGAACTCACCAGCCTATCCTCTTCTAGCTACATCAAATACTTACATCTGTGCTTTACTGACAATGCAGGAGACATTTTCTCAGTAGATACTCTCAAGCTAGGTACCACAAATTCCATAGGTAGTACAGCTTCCAACCCATAGACCACCAACCTGAAAGGTGTCATCCATGTGGTGACTTTGAAAGTAGTTCTGAATGACCACAAAGCTGAATCCAACTTCAGGTCCCAATCCTTATGATCATCCTGCACAATCTTTTTCAAAAATTTAACCAAAATTTTGTTGCTACTCTCTGCCTGTCCATTGGCCTGGGGATGATATGGGGTAGACTTCTTGTGTAATATCATATGAGTTTTAGTCAGCTCCTGTATGACCTCATTCAAAAAATGTGTCCCCCTATCACTCACCAACTCAACTGGACACCCAAATCTTGTCATAATATTATGATACAAAAACTTTGCAACACTGGCTGCTTTGTTATCCTTCAGTGCCACAGCTTCCACCCACTTAGTACAATAATCTGTAGCAACCAAAAAGTACCTGTTCCCCCTAGAGCTAGTGGGCTTCACTGGTCCTACAAAGTCCATACCCCATTTTTGAAAAGGTTCCAGGGGTAGAATAGGATGATTTGACATCCTGTCCCTATTGTCTGGCTGACCAAGCTTTTGACACACCACACATCTTTTGGCATACTCATGTGCATCTTTTAACAAAGTAGGCCACCAAAAACCTGCCTGCAAAATTTTCTTTCCTGTAATGTCTCCTGAAAAATGTCCACCAGCTTGTCCATAATGAGCTTCCTGTAGAACTACTGACTGTTCAAATTCTGGAACACACCTTCTTATCACTTGATCAATACCCTTCTTGTATAATGCTCCTGCAATCACCAGAAATGGTTTGCTTTTCAATGCAAATTTCGTCCTTTGATCAGGTGAAAACCCTCCTGGCATAACCCCATCAGTTAGGTACACCAACATCTGATCATCCCAAGAATCTGGAACTTCCTGCTGAACTGAAAATAAACCTGCATCAGGTAACTGATCATCCACACCTGTTGGAGATTCCCATGTTTCTAGTCTGCTCAAATAATCTGCCACAGCATGTTCTTTCCCAGGAGTATGAATAATCACAAACTCAAATTCCTGCAAAAGCAACATCCACCTTGCTAATCTCCCTGTAAGCATGGGCTTCTTAACCAAGTACAACAAAGCTTGGTCATCAACATGAAACATAACCCTGTTATTGAGTAAGTAATTCCTGAACTTATTCAATGAATATACCATGCCCAAAGCCTCTCTCTCTCAGTCACATTATAAATCTTTTCTGCTGGGGTCAACATCCTACTTGCATAATACAATGGTCTATACCATCCCCTAACCTTTTCCTGCATCAACACAGCTCCAATTGCAATATCCGATGCATCAATAAAAACATGAAAATGCAATGTCCAATTAGGAGGCTGCAGTATTGGTGCTACTGATAGCATTTTCTTTAACATCTGAAAGGCTGTCTCCTGTGGTTCATCCCATTTAAAGGCAACATCTTTCTTTGTAAGATGAGTCAAAGGTGCACATATATTAGCCAAATATCTAATATACCTTGAGTGCCACTTCACCTGGCCCACAAACCTGCTAAGCTCCTTCACATTCTGAGGTGATTTGGCTTCGTGAATTCCTTCAATCTTTTTGGCATCAATGGCCATCCCATCAGCAGATACTACATGTCCCAATAAAATACCACTCCTGACTACAAGTACACTTTTATATGGATTCAAAGCCATGTGAAACAGTCTGCATCTTTCCAAACATAACTTCAAGTGAACCAAATGCTGATCCTTCTTTCCAAATACTGAAAAGTCATCTACAAAAACCCTCATAAAATCCTGAAGATAAGGTTCAAATGTCTTATGAGCCACAAAGTTGAAGGAAGATGGACCATTCTTCAAACCAAAACTCATCACTGTATACGCAAATGCTCCCCACTCAGTGATGAAGGCTGTCTTGTGTTGGTCTTCTAGAGCTACCTTGATCTGATTGTAACCTGAAAAACCATCAAGAAAGCTATACATCTCATGTCCAACTACTGCATCCAACACAGCATCACAAAATGGCATAGGGAATGGATCAATAATAGTTGCAGCATTTAACTTCCTGTAATCCACACACACCCTCAACTTCCCATTCTTCTTTGGCACAACAATAATTGGTGACAACCATGACACTTCATTAAGTGGCTTGATGAATCCAACTGCCAATAACTTATCTATTTCATGCTTTACTTTCTTTGCAAAATTGGGGTTCATTCTGTATCTCTGTTGTATGATTGGTTTAGCATCCTCTCTGAGATTAATGTGATGTTGATGTAGTTCAGGATCAATGCCCTTTACCTGTGAATAATCCCAAGCAAACACATCTTTATACGCCTCCAACAGCTGAATCAAACCTTTCAAAAATTCCCCTTCAGCATGGATGCTGATTCTGACCATCCTGGGATCTTCTTCAGTTCCCAAATTAAACTCTTTGACTTCATCCTCTTTTACCCTAGTGGAGGTACCAAACCTTTTATCATAGATTTTTTCTTCCATTACTCTTGCTTCCTTCTCCTCTTGATCAATCTGCTCTTTCTGAGGCACCTCTGAATTTCGATCCGTCATTTGCAACACTTCTGATCCAGCAATCTCCTGGCCTGGAACTATTTCTACTTCATCCTCACCCTGATCTTCATCCTTCTGTATTATCCCTTCTACATCAACCTCAAAGAGAGGCACAATAGTGTGATTAGCTCTCAAAAATTCTTGCTCTTCATCATCTTCCACTGCATCTGCCAAGTTTATGGTCTGAGCACATAATGGTTTAGTCTTTGGAGGGATTTGTTTTCTTCCCTGCATTGATATGGTTACTGACTGCTTCCCCTTTTTCATCATGACAACATTTTCTCCCCAATCCTGCTTAACTCGAGCTTGTCTAAACCAGGGTCTTCCCAACAACATCTTGTAGGAAGAATCTGAATCCTTCATTCTAAGTACCACAAAGTTCACAAAGAAAACCATACCTGCAATTTCAATTGCTTGCTGCTTGAGAATGCCTAAAGGCTGGACTCTCCTCTGGTCTGCCATCTTCACTTGAAATGGTGCTGGAGCTAATGTTCCTCCTAACTTCAATCTTCTATAAACCTCCTCAGGAAGTATATTCACCCCTGATCCTCCATTCAAAAGCACCTCTTTGAATAGCATGCCTTGAAAAATTACTGCCACAACAGGTACTACAAAATCCACATCTGCTGGATCAATCTGTTACAGCATTACTTTAGGATATTGGTTTGCCAACACTTGGTCTTGCTAACCCTGAAGCTTCTTCAACAATTTTTGCTTAAAGGTTGGAACTATACATAATAATTGATCCAATGACAATTGCAAGGGAGAGTTCACAAGCACCTCAAACCAATCTTTGTCTTCTTTTGTTGGCATCAAACTTGGCTTATCAAGCTTATGCTGCTTCTTGGATATCTCCAACTCTTCATTCTTCTCTTCTGCATACTGAACTTGCTCCTTCTCTACTTTTTCATGAACCTTATCCCTCACATCTTTCTGCTCTCTCCAATTAATTGGTCCCTTAGCTTTTGCTCTTGTGACTGCCAATGCTTCAGTTTCTTCCACCTGACCACATTGGTAACAATCACAATACCATCCTTCTTCACGTTCCTTATGCTCAGCCTGATGTACTATGACTGGATTTGGTTCCTACTGCTCCTGAATGTCCACCAAAATAACATTGGCCTGAGCTGGTTGATTATGCGGTGGTTGCTGCTTCACTCCTTGTTGGTCTGCTCGACCAGGACTCACAATGGGCATCCCTCTTTCTCCTTTGTGTCTAACCCATAATTCACAATTAAGACCAACCCAATGGTCTGGTGATCCACAATAGACACCAGGAATCACTCTGTCTCCTCTTCTCTGATTATTGTTTTGCTCTCTCCAAGGAGGTCTTGGAGGTCTATTAAATGGTTGTCTTTCTCTAAATGGAGCTACCTGATTTGCTACAGCTTCACCTCTACCTCTTCCTGTATTTGGCTGCTCCCTATTCCTGGGGTTAAACCAACACCTAGAGGTGGCATGTCCTTCTTTGTCACATATTTCACAATACAACTTAGCTTTGGGTGCCAACACTGAATAACCAATGCTCTTTAATTTACTAACCAATTCCCCTTCTTGAGTTGCTTTATCCTTTTTGGACTTCTTCTTTGTGTTTTTCTTCTTCTTCTTTGACTTTTCTTCAACATCACTTGACTCAGTGTCATCATCTGAATCAACATCTTCATCAGTTTCATGGGCATCCGTGGAGTCCGACTGATCATCAGAATCCTCATCCTCTTTGGACCTTCTCTTCATTTTGGGTCTGCCAAGTCTTTTCTCGACTTTGACTGCTGCATCAACTAGTGCAAGAAAACCTGGACCTATATCCACACTTGCCACAGCATTCTTTAAATCTTTCCTCAAACCTGTCAAAAAATATCCTGCCAACATCTCATCAGTGGGCCTCTCATTGCCCTGAAGTCTCTCAACCAAAACTCTGAACTTTTGAGCAAAATCTTCAACCACCATATCCCTTTGTGTGATCACCCCGAGTTTCTTCAAAATGTCTGTAGGAGTCTTCTCCTTTCTGAATCTCTGTAAAAAGGTTGCTTTCAAAGCATTATAGGTAGCAAAATTGGCTATACCATATTGGCTAAACCAACTCATGGCTTTGCCTTCTAATGTAGCTGCAAATTGCTCCATCTTTGTTTGGTCATTATGCAAGGCCTGATAACGACTAGCCTGCCACTTTGTTTCAAACTGGGCAGCATGACTGTCTGCATCTTCTTTCAACTTTCCTTTAAATTTGGTTGCTTTCACTGTAGGGTTTGGATGGGCCATGGGAGGATTTCTGGGTGGTCTCCTAGGTCTTTGCCTGGTAGCCCCCTGTAGTGGGTCAAACTGAAGCCTTCTTCTTGTCCCTGCAGGTCTTCCTGTCAAGGTAAGTGCTCCAACAAATTGCCTCACGTGCCTCCCATATGCTCTCACAAAACCCTCAGCCCCTTGGTTCAATAACTCCTGTTCACTGTCACCGAACTCCTCCTCTCCATCAGAGGCAGCATCATAATGAAAAGGATCAATATCAAGGTTTCCTGCTTGCTCCCGTGCCCTCGTATAATAAACTCTGCCCACTCTCCTCTCTTGTTGTCACATACATGATTCTCCACAGATTCACAACAGCAGGATCGCCAAAGTGTTGGGGTTCTTCAACACACACAGAACTTAGGTGTTGACAACATGTCACACACACTAAAGACAGAGTTAGACAAAGGCAAACATATCCAACTCGTCAGCATTTCACCATTCACCAAATTCCGACACAGCATACTGAAGAACAAGCATGAATCACAGAGCAAGAGACTACACAGTTGATTCATCTTGGTCCAAAGATAACTTCCATTTCAGCAAAAATTACATTCTTGCGTGAACCATCATGACCTTTAAATAAGAACTTTTGACAGTTATAACTGTTACATCCGATTGACCAAAATCTGACTTATCAAAATTCCGACTCACTAAGATCCGACTGACTAAGAGTTGATTGATTAAACATAAGTACAAGTACTGATCTGGTGCAGGTTCAACAGAATGACGCATCAAATTGTTGGATAAAGGCCAAGACTTTTTCCGTAGCACCAAAGGTTCCATCATAGGTAAGGAAAGAGTTGCTCTTCTGTCCCTCTTTGAACTTGTTTAGCTTGGACGACCTCTTCCATGTGGCATAGGATTTCCTATGGCCTCTTCTTTTGATGGTTCAAAGGTTGCACCATCACTTTCTTCAGAAGGTGAAGAATTTGAGGAAGGTGGAGAAGAGGGTGACCTCTTTCTCGCCTTTTTCTCGTCTTGATCTTCATCGTTTTCATCATCACTTTCATAAGAGGAGGAGGATGAAGAAGATGGAGAAGAGGGTGTCCTCTTTCTCGCCTTTTTCTTCTCTTGCTTTTTGTCATCCCTCTTTGAATTATGGTGTGGAGAAGGGTGCGATGGTCTTCTCCGTTTTGGAGGTGATGGAGAGCGTTTAGCCCGCCGTCTTCGTGGAGCCATCTCCACCGAGGTGGCGGGAGACTCACTTCTTTCTCGTTCCTTCGGTGGAGGCTCTTGAGTTCTCCTTTGGGAAGGAGATGCATCATCAAGAAGTAAATTCTTAAGCCCTTCGTATGGATTCTCTTCTTCTTCCTGAATCGGAGAGAGACCTCTTTTGGAAGTCTCACAAGGAGGCTTCCTAGGTGTTCTCTCATCATGGTGGTGAGCTTGGAGAATCCCATGAGCACGGAGCTGCCTTTGCAATTCATTTTGGAGAGATGGATTGCCCAGGTTTGTTGAAGCCTAGAAACAAGATAGTTAACAAGCATCGGGGCATCATTAGTAACTTGCTCATTAGCAAAATCAAAGTTATCAACATTAATTTCACTCTCTTTACTATTGTCAGCCATTCTAACAACTTTTAGGTGTAAACTTTTTAGGTGTACTTTGGCACTTCAAGCCCTAGTTGCTACTCTTCTTTACCCCTTTAGAAAAAGCACTCAAGCTACTGTACCCATGGCTCGAATACCATTAATTGCAAGGAATAGAAGAGAGGGTCGTTCAACACCAAAACAACACCAGCTCTTGTCAAGCTTCTAATAGCTCAATAGTGGTTAATCCGTAGGCAACCCCCGTAGGACTCCACTATTAAGACCATAGCTCTCGACGGTGATGCCCCGTTAATAGCACGAAGGCAGGCGCACTACAAGGCTGAAAAATCCCTATTCTACTTACTCACATGCATTTAATAATACCAACCATTTATAGCTAGCTTGAGGACCTCCCTTCTTGAGCATGAAAAGAGAAACCTTGTGCTCTGATACCAATGTAACATTTAATGGCCTAAAAACCTGTGTGTAGCAGAATTAGCATGAACATAGTGGGCATCATGCACTAAGCAAAACATTTATCAAACACAACATCAATTCTCTCCGGTCTCAGACCCAAGACCTCACACACCTTCGAAGATGGTGAGAGCTAGCGGGGTATGAGAGTAGATTGAGAGGAAGAAGGAGTATTCTTACGAGAAAGATGTACATCTCCTCACATAATCACTCATATTAGCATAGCTTAGCTTATTAATTAGCATGGTAGAGGAGATGAGCATGCATTGAAGCTTGGCTCTTGGTTGGATTTGCATCACAAAGCCAAGAGTTGTTGGTGTAGGCCTCCCTTCTCACAAGCTTGGAGTAGGTGGTAAGCTTTCCATTAAAGCTTGAGAAGGAGAGAGAGTCTTCTTTACTTCACCCATGAGATTGTGTGAGTGTGTGTGTGATAATGCCTTGCAAAAATCAGCCCCCTCTCTCTCTTGGTCGACCCCTCTTGCTATTTGCTCATGCTACAGTCTCATTGGACCTCCCTAGGGCTAGCCAATGATAATTAAGCAGTATAAGTGATAGCCTTTTGACATGTGTCCCCCTTTCCCCTTTTGTGAGAGCTTTATGTAATTAATAAATGCAACTAAACTCTCATTGGACCTTTGCCTCTTGGCCAATAGGAATCAGGCAAGCCATTGGGCTGCTGAATGCTCATTGGACGCCTTGGGAGACTGTCCAATAGTCTTCTAGCGAGCTTAATTCTCATTGGTTTCTTTTATTAAGTATTTTTAAATTAATTAAACTAGATTTACTCTAGCCTAATTCTCATTGGTCCACCTCCAAGGCCATCCAATAGGAATTGGGTACACCTTGTGGTCATCTGGGCTAGGGAGCTGACATGTGTCCCTCATTCCCTTTGTGTAAAGGGAGCTTGTGTGTGTGTGTGTGTGAGAGAGAGAGAGAGTTTCTCTCTCATCCCCTACTCCCAAGGCTCGCCCCCTCCTATGTAGGGATTGATAAAGACTTTTGGGACACACACAAAGCATCCAATTCCCCCCATGCTTGACCTTTGGACACAACCTTTGAATTTGGAACCTTAGCATTTTGGAAGTCTTAATGGGCTGAACCTTACGGTCTTTTAAGCCCATTGTTCCACATGGCTCTTTTGCAGATGGTCCCCCCTTTGGATCCCTATTTTCCCTCCTTTGGATCCCTACTGCGGCCGGTCTGCTAGCTTAACCAATATTCTAGCTTTTTCTCCCTTGGCACTTCCCCATATTAAATGATCAGTTTAACATGAGAAAATCATTTAGGATAATTAGATATTGATTATTATGACAGGTCAAGAAAGATCTATAAAAATCTAATCTTGTACTTCATGACCTACATGCAGTCTGAGTGATGCATCTCAAAATTGGTGAAGATTTGGAGAAAACTTTATTCTGCAAAGTTGAAGAGGACAAAAAATCAATCAAGGAGGGAGGGAATTGACTTGAATGAAGACTTTTTGATAGGCCAAAACAGATCTGCAAAAATGTGCTGCAGTTTTTGTTGCTTATGTGCCTGCTTCACCGCCGCCGAGCTCCAATGGTCCTCCCAATCCCTGAGCTCTGATACCGGTTGAAGAGCACATGTAAGAGCGCGCGCGCGCGTGTGTGTGTGTGTGTGTGTGTGTGTGTGTGTGTGTGTGTGTGTGTGTGTGTGTGAATCAATGAAGAAGACATAAGAAGAGATGAGACATAGTTTTGGGTGGACTCCAAACACAATAATGTTAGGGTTATGAGTCCTTATTGTTTTATGTAGAAAGAATGGTCAGTGTTAGTTCCCGGTTAGTCTCCGACCGCCCAACACTCAGGCGCGGCACATTGGGCTTTACCACCCCAACAAAATGGACATTGATGTTGGGGAAGATTATCCTTATATAGATGTTGTACCTGGGATGACTGAGTCTGACAATGTGGATTGGGTCCACCTAGCATCAACCATATACATTTGGGAAAATAGGGGGACGACATGGGTAACACCTGAGGGGGATGAAATGCCACCACTCGTACCTGTAAATATGATAGGAGCAATGCATATAGCTTCTAATGACCTACAAAATGAAGGCTTGACTGACATTGGAACCAGTAGTGTCTTAAAAGACTATGGCCCACATGATTTTGAGTCAGAATCATCAATTGGAATTGACTCTGAGGACGAAGAATCTGAGTTAAATCTTGGTGCAAATGTGGGGACAAACCATTCAAGACCCAATGGTACTCGAGATGACAATCTATCCGGGAGAGGAGAAGACACAAGTAGCGATTCATCCAGTGACTCTTCATTGGAGATCGACCATAATTGAAAATTAGACAAGAAGTGTAAGAGATATAAGAGGTGATGATATCAAGCAAATGTGCGTGCTAGAATAAATGAAATGAAATCTACTACAAAATGGCTTTATTATAAAGGGGCATGTGGTGCTCATTGAAAGTTGGTAGATAACTGGGGTGAATACCTTCAAAGTGTTATGTGGTGTAGTCCACAACCCACTGACATCGCACAACTAGAGGCTATAGAGAAGCCAAAGTTGAGCCGTTTTGTAAGGAGACGACAAAATCGAGAGTTAGCTCAACAACAAAAGGAAGTAGAAGCGAAATCACAGTCCACAGAGCAACAAGACCCCACAGACTTACACCCTGCACCTTATCATTTCAAATCCTACACCACAGAGGAACGTAAGATTGTGTATACAAAGGCCCAGAGAACACCTATCAATGGAAGCAATGGAGTCTATGATGGTCCAGTGATAGTTAAGGAAATAGAGTTAGTAGACCCAGGTCAGGAGTCCAAACCTGTTTTCATTGCCCAGGATCTGACATAGATTGAGGAGTATGTATTTAAAAAACTTCTCAAGGAATTCAAGGATATATTTTCTTGGACATATCATGATATGAAAGGTGTTTCACCTTCCATGGTGCAACACACAATTCCCATTAATGGCATGGCTAAACCAGTCCAGCAACGACCCTACCCAATGAATCCTAAGTGTGCAAAGATTGTTCGAGAAGAGATTGAAAAGCTTGTCAAATGCAAATTCATATACCCTATTGAGAACTCAGAATGGGTCTCTCCAATAGTTATTGTGGCAAAAAAGAATGGGAAACTCACAGTGTGCGTGGATCTCAAGAAGGTCAATGCCGCCCCTTGCCATATTTGGAACATGTGCTGGAAGGAGTTGCAGGAAAGGAAGCTTATAGCTTTTTAGATGGGTACTCTGGCTACAATCAAATCACAATTGCACTAGAGGAACAAGCTAAAACGGCTTTTATAACCGAATTTGGAGTGTTTGCATTTTGTGTTATGGCTTTTGGCTTAACCAATGCCCCTGCTATCTTCCAAATATTACTAAACACTGCTTTTAGAGAATATTTGAGGGAGTTTTGTGAACCTTTCTTAGATGAACTTTTTGTTTATTCCTCTTGGAAAGAACATCTATCATGTTTACGAAAAGTGCTTGAAAAGTGCAGGTTGTATTGCATCTCATTAAACCCTTTCAAATGCCAATTTTGGATTAAACATGGAGTCATTTCATGGCATATAGTGTCCAAAAATGGGATTTCCATAGATGAGAGCAAAATTAAGGCCATTTCTAATTTTCCACCATCTACAAACTATAAGGGGGTTCAAAGATTCATGGGCCATGTTGGTTATTACTGGCGTTTTATGTTGAATTTTGCCGAGATAGATTGTCCATTTTACAAACTTCTTATTGAGTTCCACTAGACGCAGAGTGTGACCATGTTATGAGTTATTAAAAAAGACCTTAACCAGTGCTCCCATTCCACGAGTGCCCGATTGGAATGTAATTCTCCATGTGCATATTGATGCATCATCTTTGCTATTGGGCATGTTCTAGCTCAACCAGGAGAACATAAATTGGACTACCCCATTAGCTTTGCAAGTCGTCAATTAAATGATGCTGAAAGAAACTACACCACTATAGAGAGGGAAGGTTTAGCTATGATTTACATAGTGAAGAAATTTTGCTACTACCTTCTTGCCAACAAGTTTGTTTTCTATGTTGATCATCAAGCCTTGTTGTATCTAGTAAATAAACCTTGTTCCACAGAAAGAATTACATGATGGGTGTTAATTCTTCTTGAGTTTGATTTTACCATTGTGATGAGACCCAGTAAAAGACATGTCATGGCAAATCACCCCTATGGGAATCGATGATGAATTTCCTGATACTTCCTTGTTCCTAGTCGAGACCATGCCTGAATGGAGTGAGAAGATTGTGAACTTTTTAGTTAATGGTTTTTCACCCAAAGATCTTCGTAAAGATATAGCTCAAAAATTGTTAAAGGAATGTGAACCTTATTCTCTAATTGCTGGAACTCTCTACAAGCTAGGGAAGGACGATATTGTTACACGTTGTGCTCGTGAGGATGAGTATTTATACAGACTGCAAGAAGTCCACATCGGTATAGCCGGAAGACATTTCTAAGGGGAACTAACTGTTACGAAGGTGTTACAATCAGGCTATTGGTGGCCTACCTTATTCAAGGATGCAACACTTTTTGCAAAAGGATGTAATGAATGCCAACGTTACAAGATCACAGAACGAAAGGATAAGATTCCCTTACATCCTATTAAAGTGACTCAACCATTTGAAAAGTGGGGTTTAGACTTTGTAGGCCCAATTAGTCTGACAGCTCGTAACACTCAATATTGATATATTATTGTTGCCACTGGACTTGACTATGTGACAAAGTGGGTGGAAGCCAGGGCGACACTCAAGGTTGATGCAAGGTCAACCACCAAGTTTCTCTTTGAGAAAATTATTACAAGATTTGGTTGTCCCTTTGAAATTGTGAGTGATAAAGATACTCATTTTATAAATGGAGTGATAAAGGAACTCACTACCAACTTCATGGTAGCCCACCATAAGTCTACACTTATTATCCACCACAAGCAAATGGCCAAGTTGAGAGCACTAGCAAGACCTTAATTTCTATCTTGACCAAGACAATGGAAGCTCATCGCACAGATTGGGATTTGAAGCTGACATTAGCTCTATGGGCTTATCGTACTTCTTACAAAGTGGCTATTAATTGTACACTATTCAAAATGGTATATGGGCCAAGAAGCAGTTATGCCATGGGAGTTTGTAATTCCTATTCTACGGGTAGCTTGACAAGAAGGTTGGGATGGTAACCCTTTAGTTGAGCGTTTATATATCCTATGGTGGGGGTGTGTCACTCATGTGGCTCTGCCAACTCATACCACTTAACCTAGTCATCTTTACCCATGATGATATGTTTTTTTTGGTTTTAAACCAAAGATTACAAGAGATCCTTAAGAATTACAAATGTATGATTCCACAAACAAAAAAATTCTTATGCTATTGTGTGTATGAGAATTGCTCTCCATCCTTCCCAAACTAGGTATCAGATCGGAGGTCCCAAAGGGGGATACCAGGACCCTAGAACGGCCTAGTACCCACCATTGAGCATGTGTAATATAGTTGGAATCTTATAAAATTCTGATCGATAATCAAGTAGGAATCCTTTCACCAACCTCCATAGTTTGAGTCTTTCAAATCCATTGTTGCAAAAGTCTTGTACTAGCTTTTGATGTCCTAGGTTGCATTCTAGTATGAAGAGTTGGAAAAGAGGATAGGCTTTATCTGTGACAATATCACTTTATGAGCCCATCCCGATGGTTGGCTGCTACCCTTGTGAATGTACTCAAATATATGAGTCAATTTTCTTTTTGTCTTTGTTAGGCTTGCTTCTCTCGATGCTACCATCCTTGGAGCATTTGCTACTTCAAGCATGCATGCTAAGGAATGTTTTCTTATGAGCCCATCCCAATGGTCAGCTACTGCCCCTATGAATGTACTTGAATATCTGGAAACTACTTTGTCTTTGTCAAGCTTATAAGCCAATCCTGATGGTCGACTACTGCCTTTGTGAACGTACTTAGTTATTTGAGTTGAAACTATTTTGTCTTTGTCAAGCCTTATTTTCTTGATGCTACCATCCTTGGAGCATTCTTTACTTCAAGTTGCATGCTAAGGAATGTTGTCTTATGGCTACTCTATCCTTAAAAGATGTTGCACTATGGTCAATTGTTAAGCAAGGGGGATATATTAGATAATGCTCAAGAAAGGATGAGTGGTCATTGTTATTGACCCAAAGATATCATCAAAATCCAGTAGTGTTGGCTTATGCCTATTGTGGCATTTTGTAATTTAGTGGAGATGTAATCATAATCTAAAGAGTGCATATATAGATTGCACCATATTGATAAGCAAGACAACCCCATTGGTATGCCATTAACTTGTCTATGCGTTTCTCCATTACATTGAAAAATCATGGTGTCTAGAAGCCATGAATTGATGAAAATAGCTTGTTCTTTTGTAATGGAGCATCCATACTTATATCTAATATTAGACTAGTTTCTGATTACACAAGTAGTTGGGAATTTTTGGAAGGAAATGTACTTCTTATGTGAATAATCATATGCATGTGAGATGAGTTGGGATATTCTTGATTTCATCACTATGTCTCCTTCATGAAAAATGTTTTCATAGCATTTTTTTACATATGCTGAGAAAATAGAGGAGGCTTTCTTGAGAAGGCTGATGACTACTAAGATTGGATTCTAATGTTGTGGCATAGCAAAACTCTTTGGTTAAAAAATTTCCTTCTTCTTGAGGAAAGGAATCTATGTTTTTCGGGTATAGGCTATCAATAAAGACAAATGTGAGAAACAACAATTTGCCCCATTAGTTATCCATTTAAAGGCCTTCTTGTGAGCTTTATAAATAGCCATCGAGTAGGAGAGTGGTGATGTGTTTACAATGTGAAAATTCTCATATGTGGAGTATATTCGTTCCAAGGCTTTTACTTGGGATTCTCCATGTGGGACAAACTTTGGTTCTACTAGCCTTTGTTTGGCTTGCACCAACATGTAAGCTTTGCATACCAAAATATAATTATTAGGGGCTTTATCCAAACAAATAACAAAAAAGGCCTTTTTCAACTTGTTCACATCTTGATCTATGTTTGGGATGTTCTTAGTAACTTGTAATTTGGCAAGTATATGTTTCATAAATCCCAAAAGATCTCTTTACGTGATCCACACGGGATAGTTTATGGAAACCACCTTGTCTTTATTAAGGTGAGAGTCAAATTCCATAATTCTTTGCATGATGTGTGAATATATAAGGGTTGAGTAGGTATATGATCTAAACCTTTATGCAAGACATTCTGAATATATGGATCAAATGTAGTAAGACCATATGTGAGGCCTTTTATGGTTGATGTGATTTTGATTCATGTGTGGCAGTCTGTTTTGTTTATGGTATGTCTATTCTCTTTTGATGCCATTTTATCATCACAAAGTTGATGCAATTTTGGCAACTATTTGCTATCTTGATACCTTTCTTTGTGATTGAGGTGACTTTGGATGAGGTGGAAACTATACCTAACTTTAGCCATGTTGATTTGTTTGCACTATTTTGGTGCCTATTTTACAGGCATCTACTATTTTTATTAGTGGTCTTGTAGCCCCAAACTGAGTGATTTCAATGCTAATTGTACACTTAAAAGACGAATTTAGATCACAAAGTTACGCTATATACTTGTTATTCTCTCTGCTTGCATCATGAGACATTTTTGTAACTTCTATATGAAATTTTGCACCCTAGTGGTGGTACCTTGATTTGATGTCGTGGTGGCTAGAAAGTTGTGTCATGGGAGATTAGTTGAAAGTATGTGGATGAAGGCAAATAGAACGGAGCATGTTTGTTGACATAGGTAGGAAATAATTCAAGGGGAGGTCTTGTAAGAGAGGCAAGTGTCCTTGCAATCATGTCCAATGACAAGAGAGATCTTGAGTGATATCATTTAAAGAAGAAAGCGTACATTAAAAAAAGTGAAATCAAAAGAGGAAAAGAAGAAGGGAAAGAGTGATGACAAAAAAAAAAAAGGACAAGGGTAAAGTGAAGATTGATGAGGTTAATGTTGTCACAATTAGTTATGATAATGATATCTCATTTTCCTCTTCATTACCTTCACGCTTCTTGATGAAAAAAGTTGGTTCATTTACCCTAGATAAGATCTTGGATTAAGGTGCAACCTATCATGTTACTCCTTATAGAGAGTGCCTCTCTGTTCATGACAAAGGAAAGCACAAATGCATACACTTGTGTAATGGATTTGCTTGTGACATGGTTGGCATTCTTTTATTATAAATGGCTAAAGGGAACTACGGATTAGGTAAAGTATGATAATATAAGAATCTTAAGTTGGGCACTACACACACAAAATAATTGCTATGAAACTCGACAAATCTAGACCCTTGAAACCCATTTTGAACCTTTAATGGAGCCCTAAACATTTATAGATCTTTTGGAAATTTTCAAGGCACATGGAGGGCAATGTGGCTCTCAAATGAAGCATGGAAGCAACTGCAAGACCCAGAAACCCTAGAACCTGACCAAAGGAATTGTAGAAGTTGTAGGTGGCATGCAGGACCTCACCATACACATTTAGTAGTAGGGGCGAGTTCTATAAGCTGGGGGCTAGCTCTTGCAACAAGGGGCAATTCTAGCATTAAGAAAAGTTTGAGGTCTCTTTTTCACCCTGTAAGAAATAGTAGAGAGAAAGAGAGAGAAAATTCTTTTCATTTTTGAAATATGAACAAGAAATTCAAAAGCCCAAAATTTGAGAGAAAACTCCACCTTTTTACTAGGTTCACGAGATGTCACTTTTCGGACCCCCACATGTGCATTTTCAAACCTCTTTGATATGTGTCTCTTTCCCAAGAATTCTCTCTCCCAAAACACCCGTTTTTTCTTTTGGTCCAAATTTCAAATTCCCCCCCCTACTCGTTTTGTCCTTTCTCTACACCTTTCTCTGCGCCATATCCAACCCATCGTCTTTTCCATATCCAAGATTTGGCCATGAATCTTGCTAAGAGAGATATATATCATCTCCATGTTGAAAAGGGTTTGTGAAACTTCTCCTTTTGACATTGAAGCAATGAGATCAAAGGGAAACAAGCACATTGAATTATGGACAAACGGTAGATTTTACCCTGTAGATCCCATCACCAAATACAGCTCAAAATTTTTCAAACTGCTCTTCATTGATGAGATTTGTAGGAGGTGTTATGAAAGAGTCTTACCAATCACCAAGCGAAGTTATCCGAGAAAACTCAAAACCGAGCAAATTAATTCAAGAAATAACTTCATACACAGTCTACACATAGTCACTAGTTACATATGTAATCAATATTGTACTTCCTCCCACCCTCTCTCTTTCTAAGTTGTATTCTACACTATCAAATTGGGGCAACATGAATTCTAGTAGGATTCTTATCATAAGGCATCATGTGCATCTTCCATGTTGAAATCAACAAAGTATGTGTATGTGATCAAATTATGTATAAGTGTAGTCAAATTCATGCTCTATCCATTCTGAAGATTGGACGTCGTATTGAAAGCGTAATTATTGGCTCCACTATTGAATCTATGCAAAGGTTGCACCTGCAAGTGCAAGGGTGACAGATGACATAACTATCAGTATGCCCTCACTTAAAGTACCAAACTTAACTAAAACAAGAATGATCTGATGCTGAGAGTTCAAAGCGACCAAAGAAATACCTACAAGTGTTGCTCAATTTGCTTAGTCACCATCTTGATGATGTGTGGGAGGGATTCAATGGGATGTAGTTGCTCGCTTGGTTTGTGGAGGATGATATTGCCAATGTGAAAGGGGGTATGGCCCTAGCCTGCCTAGATGTGAGCAAAGGTTAGCTAGGGGGCTCCGTCACCCACACTTCCTACCAAATGTAGGTAGAGCAAGAATGGATTCCTTGTACTCATTTGAGCCATGCAGATGCTATGTCATTTTTTCTTGCTATTCTTCTCTCTCTCTCTCTCTCTCTCTCTCTCTCTCTCTCTATCTCTCTCTCTCATAATAGGTCCTGAGTTCAACTCTCCTTGTTGGATAGATCTTTAAGATCCCTTGTGATAGTTTCCTACGACGTTAAAATTCTCTTCTTTTTGGGTGTGTGTGTGTGTTTGTGTGTTTGCGTGCATTAGGAAAATGGTATAACCTTTTTATCACCCAAGTGTGGTAGAATGGTTACGCCATTTCCCTCTTGAATAACAGGTCTTAGAGTTCAACTCTTTTCGTCGGATATATTTTTGAGGTCTCTTGGGATAGTTTTTTACAATGTTAAAATTCTCTTCTTCTTCTTCTTCTTCTTCTCCCGAGCCCCACGCTGATTTTATTTGGCTTATATAATATCTATTCTTTTAGAAATGCGGCATGTTTGGTGGGATTGGCCTTGAAGAACAGTCGAGGAGAATCTTCTGCAATATCCGGTCTAGGAGGGTAAAGCGTGCGCGTAACTAGTTGTTCGGAGAGGAGACTGTTGAGATATACGTGCAAAGGTCGGCGGGCAGACGTGAGCATGGGCAAATAGATGCAGAGCGGATCATCCAAGGCTATGTTGTGGAGAGTGGAGGAGGTGAAGCGGCCGAACACCAGCACATTCTTCAGGAGTGAGTTGTAGGATTTGCAGGGCTGGCATCAGATTCGCAGGTCCGTCTCCATGAAATAGTGGCCGGAGGAAACGGGAGATTATTGCATCCTTGGACTGTATATTGTCTCTCTACAAGTCATTTTCAAATAACATCTCTGCATAAAAGAAAACGAGGTGAAATCATTTCCAAATATGTGAATTGGAGGCCATGGTAGGAATCTGATATGGGCCGCTACCATTTTTCATTCAAAGCTTCACACTACAGAAGCCATCAATACGTTTTTCATCTTGGTTGAGCAAGAAAAAGGAGTCCTTACGCAAAGAGAGAGAGAGAGAGAGAGAGAGAGAGAGAGAGAGAGAGAGAGAGCTATGACTGCTATTGAATGCATTATTCCTTCTGAACAGGAAGAGACATGAAGAAGTAGTGTGAGAGGAAGAAGTAGTGTACGTGCTACCAATCAAAGTTGTCCATTGATGCAAAATAAAATTCTTTTAAAAAAAAGTATACTTAAAGCCTACCAAATCCATCCACTACGTTGCGGACAAATTTGAGAGGGGTCTCATACCTTTTCATAACTAACTAGAAAACAAATTTACTTTCATGGCATGACTTTAAACAATTAAAAACCATTCCAAATGCCTTTGAAAACATTGCAACATATGGCCCTCAATCGCTTCTACAGCTCGTCCAGATTTATCTACGTTGCCATGGTTTGCTTTAGGGAGGTTTTAGACATGTTGATGCCAAGACAAAGAGAGGAGGAAATTCAAGGCAACCTACCTTGTTGGGGGTTCAACTTTCCAAGGCATCATGTTAGAAGAGAAGATTGGTCGCATAGCTTGACGCTTGTATGCATTTGTAGAGCCGAATTCCGTACTTGTGGGCTGTTCATAGAGCACGGGCTAACAATTTAAGATAGCTAGTTCAAAATAGAGTGAAAAGGAAAAGTATGAGAAATTCAGATTAAATTTTTCAAGGAAAAATATATTAGCTTGATTTGCTCTCAATCATGATGTAAGAGAGTAATAAGAAATCATATTTTGAGATATATCATAAACATCTAAAAATAAATTGAAATTTATTCGGAACATAGTATGTCAAAGTAGTCATTTTATAGTCATTACAAATTGGAAAAAAAATCTAATTGAATTCTACTTTTCCTTGGGAGAGTACACATCATGGTTTGTAATATTGTCAAATTTCAATTGCTGGCTTTGATCATTTATACTATCAAGAAGGGGGCCAATATCTTCAAGTTCTATTTTGGATTGCCCGTTCATTGACTCAAAAGTTAGTTCTTATTCAGAATTGAAGATTTTAAACAAATAAATCAACACAAAGCTTCTACCATGTTATTTTGGATGGAGAAAAAGTTCTACCGTGTTATTTTGAGTGATTGTGTTTTTTTTATAGTAATGTTCTACATTGAAAGATGTCAAGAAGCATGCTCTATGAGATAGTGTGTTGCTTTTTTAGGTGGTATGTTGTGTACTGTGGTGGGTTAAGGATGTTAATTGTTATGTTGTGTTTGTTATGAGTAAATTATTGGCTAGATAGTGGATTTTTTAATTGGAAAATTCAATTGCCTTTTTGTGCTAGATTGACATAGCAATTGCTTTGCTCTTCTAATCCATCTTATCATAAATTTGGTGGTCTTGCTCGATAATCAAATTGCTCAAAAAGATTTGCTCGGACATTGGAACTCCTCGTATGAAAGGGCTATTAGGCTATACACAAAACCTTGTAGCAGAATGGGACATTCTGAAGATGGAAAACCATTTGCTACAACAATTCAAGGATTCTCTTAATCATCATCTTCGAGAAAGCAAGGAGAAGGTAAAGAACATGCAATTATTGTGAATACAACTAGAAGAAAGAGGACAGAGCTTGGATGAAGGTCATAATATAAGAATTCTAATCAATGGGGATATTATGGAAAAGGTCACTCCACCAAAAACACGCCCCTTCATACCCCACACACTGCTAGAAATCATGCTTCAAGATACACATCAAAAGGTATGGGCTTTTGGAAATTTTGCCTTATTGGCACCTATCCATGAATGTTTTTTGCTCACTTTGTTGAATGACAAATACAATGCAACAACAAATATTGGTCTACACCAAATCTTAATGACTAATGCATCTAGCATTTTGAAGCCTTTTTTGATGGGTTTCCCTTTTACTATGTCCATGTTTGAGACGTAGAGGTGCTCACATAACTTAGGATGTGTGCTTGGAGTTAAAGGGGTAATTTCTCTTATTAGCAGAGATCAATATTTTACTAACTAACTATGGAATATTCATATGCCTTTCATCAAGTGTGGATGTGACTTTATCGGTGAATCTTGCAAGGATGGGAATGTCTTATGGTTTGACCATGCATTATGGCTTATGATACATAAAGTTCAAGCATTTTTCCCTATCGACTCCTTGAAGAATTCAACTCTTAAATTTTTGAAATGGAACTCTACCAAAGTGTACTAAGCCATCAAGGCTCTCTTGATCCATGTGCTATATAGGAAAAGACTAAAAATTTATGTCAATCATGTAGCTCTCTTTCACCAACCACACAAGGTATCTGACCCAACCCCCACAAATACCTTCATGGACTCCTATATCCTCTCCATGAGAATAATATGGTAGCTATTCTACAGTCAATCAATTTTTTTTGACCCCCAACAAAACTTCCCCGTCCTCTACTATGGACGTATGCATGATAAGGTGTACCCACTTTCCGCAGTTGCCCCCACCAAGACAGCAAAAAAAAACCTCTTTTTTGTCATTCCTATGTACATTTGACTTGCTTGCACTTACTTTGAAGAGGCAAGATTTGGTAGCCACATGAAGCACATAGTTGCAAACATAATGGAAAGC
Source organism: Adiantum capillus-veneris (assembly GCF_014529385.1). Lineage (NCBI taxonomy): Eukaryota > Viridiplantae > Streptophyta > Polypodiopsida > Polypodiales > Pteridaceae > Adiantum > Adiantum capillus-veneris. The sequence goes on from NC_140954.1 coordinate 14,076,308, forward strand.
TCTAATCTTCATTTTTTCACATCTAAATGGCAATTTTATTGTGCAAGGACTAATCTTTGCACGGGTGGAAAAATGGTGTCACCCCTCACCTATGAAATATTTCATAGCCATCCAATATGGTTTGGATAGTCCGACCCATACTGTGCTCTAAAATGGGCCGTATGGCTCATACGTCCCATTTTAGTGCATAACATGGGCCTTGACCGCCTGTACCAGTTTGGATTGGTGTGTAACTTTGCATGGGTGAAATAATGGTGCTCACCTCCACCCTGATAAGTCTCATGGCCATCCTATATGATTTGGGTAGTCTTGATCCATACTATGTGCAAAAATGGGCCATATGGCTCATATGGCCCATTTTGGTGCATAGTATGAGCCTTGATCATGCATACCAGTTTTGATGTTTATGAAACTTTACATGGGGAGATAATGGTTCTCACCCCCACTCGTGCAATGTCTCAAAGACATATGATATGGTTTGGGCGGTCAAGGCCCATACTATGCACTAAAATGGGTCTATGAGCCATACATCCCATTTTAGAGCAGAGTATGGTTCGAGACCACCCAAACCATATTGGATAGACACATGAATTTTCACGGGTGAGGGTATGTACTATTCTCTCAACCCTACAATGTTGCACAACCATCTAATATGGTATAGGCGATCAAGGCCCATAATATGTGCTAAAATGGGGCATATGAGCCATGCGACCCATTTTAGTGCATAGTATGGGTAGGGACCGCTCAAACCATATTGGATGTCCATAAGAATTTTTACAGGTGTGGATGAATACCATTCCCCTACCCCTACAAAGTTGCAAAGCAATCTGATATGGTATAAGTAGTCAAAGCCCATACTATTTGCTAAAATGGGACATATGGCTCATACAACACATTTTGGTGCACCGTATGGGTCGAGACCGCCCAAACCATATTCAATGGCTACATGACTTTTCAAGGGTGGAGGTGAGTACTATTCCATATCCCATGCAATATATTGTGGCCATCCGATATGGTTTTGGGCGGTCAAGGCCCATCTATGTGCTAAAATGGGCCGTATGAGCCATACAACCTATTTTAGCGCATAGTATGGGTCTACATCACCCAAACCATATCATATATCCACGAGAATTTTCATGGGTATGAGTGAATACTATTACTCCACCCACGCATAGTTACATATCCATCCAAATTGGTATGGACAGTCAAGGTCCATACTATGCGCTACAATGGTCCGTATGAGCCATATGACCCATTTTAGCACATAGTATGGGCCTTGACCCCTAATACTAGTTTGGATGACTGTGCAATGTTGCACAGGGGAGGGAATAGTTCTAAAATCTACCCTGTAAAGTCTCATGGTCATCCGTTTGCTTGGGCGGTCCCAATCCACACTATATGCTAAAATGGGTTGTATGGCTCATACTACCCATTTTAGCGCATAGTATGGGCCTTGACCACCCATACCACTTAGGATGGTTGTTCAACCTTTCAAGGGATGGATAATAGTTTCTATTCTATCCTTGCAAAGCTACATAGTCATTCAAATTGGTATGGCCGGCCAAAGCCCATACTATGCGCTAAAATGGGACGTGAGCCATACGGTCCATTTTAGCGCATAGTATGGATCGAGACTGCCCAAACCATATTGGATGGCCACAAGACTTTGTACAAGTGGGGGTGATTATAATTTAATCACCCTTGCAAAGTTCCCAGCCATCCGATATGGTATAGGCAGTCAAGGTCCACACTATGTGCTAAAATGGGACATATGGCTCATACAACAAACTTTAACACATACTATGGGTCGAGACATCCCAAACCATATTGAATGATCACAAGACTTTGCATAGGTGAAGTTGAGTACTATTTTCTTGCTCGTACAAAGTCTCACAGCCATTCATATGGTTTGGGCGGTGAAGGCTCATACTATGCATTAAAATGGGCCATATGGCATTCTATCGCATAGTATGGTTCAAAACAACTCAAAACATATTGGATGGCCACAACACTTTGCATGAGTGAGGGTGAGAACTATTATCCCATCCTTGCAAAGTTTCAAAGCCATGCAATATGGTATTAGCGATCAAGGTCCATAATATGTGATAAAATGGGCCATATGAGACATACGGCCCATTTTAGCACATAGTATGGTTCGGGACCGCCTAAACCATATTGAATGGCCACAAGAATTTTCACGGGTGGAGGTGAGTACCATTACTTCACTCTTGAAATGTTACAAAACCATTTAATATGGTATGGGCAATCAAGGCCCATACTATGGGGCATATGGCTCATACAACCCATTTTAGTGCATAGTATGGGTCTGGACAGCCCAAACCATATCGATGCATGTGAGACTTTGCATGAGTGGTGGTGAGCACCATTCACCCACTCCTAGAAAGTCACACATCCATCCAATACGGTTTGGGTGGTCAAGGGCCATACTATGTGCTAAAATGGGACATATGGCTCATACAATCCATTTTAGCACATAGTATGGGTCAAGATCGCCCAAACCATATCAGATGGGCATGCAGCTTTGCATGGGTGGGGTGAATACTATTCCCCCACCCATAAAAAGTAGGCTTCTCTATCCAAATTGGTATGGACGGTCAAGGTCCATACTATGCATTAAAATGCTCCGTACGAGCCATACGACCTATGTTAGTGCATACTTTGGGCCTTGACCGCCCATACGGGGCCCATACCAGTTTGGATGGTTATGCAACATTGCACGGGTGGGAAGAATAGTGCTCACCCCCATACATGTATAGTCTCATGGTCATTCGATATGGTTTGGGCGGTCCCAACTTATACTGTGTGCTAAAATGGATTATATGGTACATACTGCCCATTTTAGCGCATAGTATGGGCCTTGACCTCCCATACCACTTAGAATGGTTGTGAAACACTTCAAGGGTGGGATAATAGTTCTCACCTTTACTCGTGTAGATTCTCTTGGCCATCTGATATGGTTTGGGTGGTCCCTGTTAACTGAGTCAGCGTCAGTTAGCAAGACCTATTAAAGACTGAAGACGCACGGATGCACATCGAAGATCAACATGAAGAAGTAGTAAAGATTGGAGTCACACATTTTTCATGTTTTCACAAAATGGTCATGTATTGTAAATTCCTGATTTATTTCAAGCCATTGTCATATTTTAATGTGTTACGGGCTCAATGGGAGTTCCAAGCTGTAAAGAACAGGTCAATTAGTGTACCTATGTAGTAGTTTAGTAAATGGTGGAGCCCTAAAGTCCTTGGACGCCCGGACATTGCATATTTTTACCCTAGGTATATAAGGTTGTGTGTAAAAGAAATTAGGGTTCTCAAGATGATTTGTTGAGAGCACTCTTTGGTGAGAGCTCTTGAGGTGTGTGGCTATGGAGTCCTTGAGCTTCTCCTTGCTTCTGTGACTTGGTTAACACTAATCAATTCTTAATTCTCTTTCACTATGCCTCTCTCATGCTTCTTATGATTGCTAATGATGCTTAGATTAGCTAGATCGTAACTAATTAGTGATTAGTCTCTCTCTAATCTTGTGTGATTGCCCTGTTGTGTGTGGATGTAGGTTTGATTGGAGTGTGGTGTTCGATAGATGTATGTGTGTGTGCTTGCAATTAGTATCGTTACGCCTTTCGTGCGGGTCGGAACTTACCCGATAAGGAAAGAAGCAGTATAGAAAATGTATTAATAAACAATATATGTTGCATGATAGGATTAGCGTTGTGTGCGTTTTGCAATCATTTTAGTGTGTGTGATTTTGTTGATTGGAGGTGAAGGGAAGTGGATGTGGAGATTGCCCATCATTGGGGCTTAGATCCCCCATAGGTCGAGAAGCTCACCTCGTAGAGTCACCATTCGTGTTGCCATGATTAGCTCACTATCGTATGAGTGTTTCCATGCCCTAGCCGGGTAGCTCATTTCTCCGGATTGATAATTTTGTTGATCATTGGAGCTATGCAACAATGGAACCCCCAACATTTGACGCTGTTGCCATGGACAACGGCCTACGCTAGTGTAATTGTGGCATAATCAAATATGTTTCCTCACTAATTTCACTTGTGTGTTTATGGTTTTGTGGATTTTGGATGTGTGTGCATGAAGCAATGTGTTCATTTTTCCCTAATTTGTCATGGTATCTTGCCAATTGTGTGTTTACACACTCTAATTTCTCACTAACCCCTTGCTAATTTGACTAATTTTGCTGACTTACACACTAATTTGCTACGAAGGATTGGAGCTTTCAACCGTCAATCGATCTTCAATGGAAAGATAATCAAGGTGGTATTCTCATCCTCCCTAGAATCTAAAGATGTGTAGAATTATGTAGAGACTCCACCATGTAATGTCAATGCCATGTTGTTGCAATGCAATGTTGATGCTATGTTGCTATGAAAATTTTTGCATTGTTCGTTTTCATGCTTCGTAATGAGAAATTTTCTGGATTTGGTGGCATATGAAATTGATAAGTTCAATTGCCAATTGGTGAATGTGCGTTGCTAATTGTGTGCCTAATTGATCTAATTGCATACTTGAATGGTCAATTGCAAGTGTGTGTGCACTAAAATCAAGTGTGTGTGCATTCTAATTGAGTGTGTATATGCCTAATTTTAGGTGTCTGTGCACTATTTTGCCCTTGTTTGTGCACCTAAAAATCATGTGTGATTAATGATTTTTCAATTGTGATGATTGATTTATGTTGTGGTCATGCCCAACTAGAGATTTGTGAAATCACATTGCAATTTCGACAAGATTAACCCTTTTGTTTACGTACCTCAATATTGGTAAAAACTGCCAATTTTATTAGTGTGTGTGTGTGCGCTTAAAAAGTGCTTAATGTGCATGATTAATTTAGTGTTTTGATTGCATATTTGATGTGTATACTGGTTAATTGCTGCGTTTTTGAGCTCAAAACAAGGATTTACACACTCCAAATGTGTCAAATTTTGACCTAATTTTGTCGATTTAATTGCGTAGTTTGGATTTTATTGATCATATTATTTGGCAATTGAATTGATGTGCTTTTTGTGATTTTATTTGGTTGCACTAATCCCTTATGTGTGGAAAATTTATAAAAGAAAATTGGGTATTTTTTGGATACTTTTTATAAAATTTTGGTAATTTTTGCTTAATTTCATAAAATATTGATATCTTGCGATTTTACGATCAACCAGAGGTCAACCCCACACCCACACCACGTAAGCCTTGGTTGGTTAGCTTAGGTTAGGATAGGTTAGTTTGATTTCATTAGTTTAGTTAGGTTAAGTTTATTTATTAAAATAAAAACAAATAAACAAAAAGAAAATCTTTTTAAAATAATAATAGTTAAAAAAATCACAAAAGAATTAAAAGTTTCAAAAACTCCAATAAAAATATAAAAGAAAGGGGTCTAAAAAATTACAAAAAAATAGAAAACCTCGTACAAAATTCATTAAAAATTTAAAAATTGATTTGATAATTCACAAAAACACAGAAAATTCTTAGGAAAACATAAAAAATTCACAAAAGAAAGAAACTCATAGAAAATCAATAATTCACAAAAATATAGAAAATTCATAAAAAATCCAAAAGTGACTAAAAATTCACAATAGATCATTAAAAATTCGTAAAATCTTCAAAAATTCTAATATTCACAAAAAAAATTAAAAAATTCACAAAAAATCACAAATTCACAAAAAAATTATAAAAATCAAAACCTTTCCAAAAAATTTAGAAAATTTCAAACTTTACAAAAAATTAGAAAAATAAAAAGGTAGTCGTCAAGAGTGCTAGAAAGAGCAAAAAAAAGCCAGAAAAGCAAAAAAATTCACCGTCAGAGAATGACATCAAAAAAACCACAAAAAAGCCAGAAGAGCAGCAAACCGAGCAAACTGTCAAAAAATTACAAAGCGAATCAAATCAGCCGAAAAACAAGTGAGCAAAGAGACCAACTCAAAGCAGTTTGAGCAGCACATAAATTTCAAAATTTTGCATGCTAGAAATTGGCAAGTGCAAGTAATTGCGATGCAAATTAGCTTCCAATTGGACGAATAAGGACACAACTCACATGTGATTGCAAATTAGGCTAGTACAAGCAGCAAAAATTTTGCTAATCAATACCAAAATCTGCTAGGAAACAGTTTATGCAAAACAAGCCAAATAAACTCAAATTGAGTTGAGAATTCAAGTACAGCATAGCAAGCTAGTAGTAGTTGCACTACATGCACAACTGCAATAGAGCAGTTTACAGCTATATGGCTACAATGGGGATAAATTTTTGTACACAGATACAAAAGGCCATAGATACTTGATGAGCAACAAAAGCAACACAGGAGCCAAGATCCTATTGATCAGAGTAAAGTCAGATTTAGAGAGCTCTTAGATGTTCACAGACTTCAATGGAGCCAGGTATTGCAAGCTCAAAGATAAAGTGCAGTAAATCAATCCAAGTGTTCATCTAGAAATCTGCACAAGCCTGCAAAACATACAGTTGATGCATATGCAATCACGGTCATTGTAAATGGATTACACTGGTCATATATATATTCGCGAACCAGAATTGCAAGATCCAACAGATCAACCATGAAGCCAGTCTAATTGGAGAACCAAGCCAAAGACGGTACAAAGGTCAAGATGAAGCATTCTACAACTTGATGCTCAATGTTTTAAAAGAAGATGCCGAAAATTTGGCAAGCACAGAAGCAGAAAATTCTCGGAAAGAGCTTGACATGACAGAACCAAATGAAATACCACTAGTCATGGCATATTGCTCAGATTGTGGACGAAAAGGTGGACATTTTTTTGAAGATTGTCCAAGAAATCCAGACAATAGGGATACATCAACTGCCAAGCAAGGTACAAAGAAAATTGAAAATGCGAATCTCGATGTAAGTGCATCTAACTCATCACTTTTAATGCAATCAAATGCATTACCATTAGAAGCATCGGTAAAAACACTACAAGTTCCAAATCATCATAAAGATGCACAGGCACCTAAAAAGCTTAAAATTGATTCTTTGAACAACAAATTCCTGCATGAATTTGGTCAAGGTGTCCAGATATCACCAAATGTTGAAAAGACTGTTAGGTTTGCAAATGATTCTGCATCCACACCCACAAGTGTGCAATCATTCATGAGTCGAAGGGACACATCAAACAGAATGTTCTTTGCATTATATGGTATACATAATTCATATGCACATTATATAGACCAAAAAGGAAAACTGTACAAAAAGGATCAACCAGTGTTTGAACTGCCCACATATCAGCTCATAGAAGTGCGTCCACGGATGGTTCATTTTTTAGGAAAGAATATATTATAGCCCATCCTCTCTAGAGCTGAAGGATATTATCGAGTGAACCTAGAAATTTGTTTAGAGCCAAACTCTCCTCCATCGAAAATCAAGCTTTGATGTTGTGATCAAACGAGCACATACTTTGACCAAAACAATCATAGATATAGATAAGAGTCTAGCATCTATGATGCCTTGGGTCCTGAAATCAAAGAAGCCCATATCATAGGAGACCCATGGGATAGACAATACCAGGGCAAAGATAATGCTATCTACAATTTGACTTGGTGAATAATTTGTCATGTTTCACAGAGATACATTGGAAACTATATAGAAGGTTTACATATACCAACAATCAACAGTGCTACCCAAAGTGTACCTTCACAATCCCAAAAGGTGAGACTAAATCAGAGCCAAACAATTATGAACTCATACAATGAAGCAAGCTATAGTGATCACCTTAGGAAGGGGGGAGCTATAAATCCATCAAGCTCAGCTTATGTACCAGGAAATGCTACACCATTTAGAATCCCTAGAGCCTTTAGCCAACAGATCCCTTCAAAGCAGAAACCATTGAAAGATCATATGGTTGTTGGAAGTTTCCAAGTGACCCAGATTCCATCAAAATCAATAGACAAATGCCTCTATGAAGATCATGAAGGAAAAAAGTTTCAATTGATCTCCACAAGTCAAAGTCAAAAGCCAACAAATCCAATAGTGTTCAAACAGTTACATGTGACCAAGCTCACATATGCATATCAAGATGCACAGAATAACAAATATCAACAACATCACGATCTTGTAAAAACCCATACGGATGTCCCGTCTGAAGTCAAATACTATTTGAAGATGATGCAAAGCCTCCAGCTACCAAAACAGGTGACAGTAAATTCCAAATCAATGAAAGAAAAAGTCCAGAAAGCGACACAAAGGTCACCACCAAAATCTCCTTCGAAGAGACAAATTCTTCCAAAAAGTATAGTGGATCTATTAAGATCAAGGGTTACTCAGATGTAGGTGGATAAACTATGGAAGTAACAGACAGATATGGGTATCAAAACCGCAAGTTAGGGCATATGAAGTAACGTCAAGTCCCTCCCAAGAAAGAAGGCTCACAATGTATCAACCTTGACATATCCCAAGATACCTATGAAGCAGGTATAGAATAGAACAACACTGAAAGATGCTAAAGTCTACCACAACTCTCAAGAGGATACATAACAAAGATGGATTTCAAAGAATGTTCCTCTTAGACAAGGATTCTACACAAATTATATAAAGATTTGGTTACCAGTCAACCACAAGCCAACTGCAACTACACCAGACCTGCATGAAGATCTTAGGAGCTCAACAAGACCTAGAGCTCAACAAAGTCAACAAAGGAGTTACAAAGGTCATCAAGAGATTTGGATTCCTAAGTCTTCCAATGCTCCTAGTCAAAAGTCAAATGTCAATGATCAACAAAGGCCTACAACAACATCAAAGACTTCTTACAACAAGCCTAATTGGAGAATCAAACAGATAATGGAGTCTTCACAGTCAAAGAAGGACAACCATACCAACATGAATGCAGATTCGAAGAAGATAAAACAGGTATGGCAAAAGAAACCTTCAATGCCAACTTGGTCCTTCACTAATCTTGTTTTTGAGGAGTCAAGATTATTTTTACCTGAAGAAATGTTTGCAGTCAAGTCACCACGGTGCAAAAAACACTCTTTGGCATAGTCAGAGTCGGGTTGTTGAACCATAAAATGAGCAAAGCATTAGTCCCAAAGCTTCAAGTCATATTAAACTCTGTGCTAAGAGTCGTAGTTATTAGGCTTACGCTCAAGCTGGAAGAGTTGAGCATATCTAAAGTCATGTCTCTCATGCTGGATGAGATGAGCATAAGAGTCAAAGTCTATTAACTTACAATTGGTGGAGTGTCGTACATTCCAACACGCATGCACAGTGCACAGTAAGATGAGAGCACATATCTTCGACAACAAAAACCATTCTTAAAGGGGTGCCAGCTTGCAAAGCCATGTCATATGCTTTTATAGCTACACCATCTTTCTAAAGAACCTCTAAAAATCCTTCTTGCACAACATATTGTTTTCCATGCATTTTTGTGTATGCATAAATAGGATGTCCCACCATTGGACATATGCATCAGACACTCTTTTTTTGCTTCCACCCATGTACTTTGAGTGGACTACAACAGGCAAACCAATTTTCATCATGCTACCCTTTCATAATTGTTGCCTTTTTAATTCCATATCTATCAGCAAATAATCCCTTGAGTACTTTATTAATATTTCCAATGCTAATAAGTACTTCAATAATGCACATATCCCAAAGGTACTTTTTTTCCACTGGGTTTTTTCCCTTTGGTCATCTAGGTATTAGACCCAAATTTAGAACCTCACCATTCCACTTCCCTTGTACATACTTTTCATAAATAAACATAAGCCTCCTCATTATGCTATTACAATGGATAAATGCAACATCATCTTTCACATCAGACATATTCGGACCAATGAAGATGTTGCAACAAATTGAACCTCATCAACAAATTCAATGACAATTGAAGAAATCAGCCCTTCAACAACAAATCAAAAACCTTCCACAGCCTCCACGGACACTTTTCAATAGTTCTCGAGGAGGGGCACTAAAGTTGGAAGGGGGAAATGCTAACTAAGTCAACTTCAATTAGCAAGAGCTGCTAAAGACCAAAGACGTACGGATACACATCGAAGATCAACATGAAGAAGCAATAAAGATTGGAGTTACACCATTTTTACGTTTCTCCAAAATGGTCATGTATTGTAAATTCCCGATTTATTTCAAGCCACTGTAATATTTTAATGTGTTACGGGCTCAATGGGAGTTCCAAGCTATAAAGAACAGTTCAGTTAGTGTGCCTATGTAACAGATTTAGTAAGTGGTGGAGCCCTAAAGGCCTTGGGTGCCCGGTCATTGCATAGTTTTACACTAGGTATATAAGGCAATGTGTAAAAGAAATTAGGGTTCTCAAGCTCATTTGTTGAGAGCACTCTTTGGTGAGAGCTCTTGAGGTGTGTGGCTATGAAGTCCTTGAGCTTCTCCTTGCTCATGTCACTTGGTTAACACTAATCAATGCTTAATTCTCTTTCAGTATGCCTCTCTCATGCTTCTTATGATTGCTAATGATGCTTAGATTATTTAGATTACAACTAATTAGTTATTGATCTCTCTCTAATATTGCGTAATTGCCCTCTTTTGCTTGTGTGTGCATGTAGGTTTGATTGGAGTGTGGTGCTCGATAGATCTATGTGTGTGTCCTTGCGATTAGTGTGTTGCATGATAGGATTAGTGTTGTGAGTATCTTGCAATCGTTAGTGTGTGTGATTGGGTTGATTGGAGATGAAGGGAAGTGGATGTGGAGATTGCCCATCATTGTGGCTTAGCTCCTCCATAGGCTAAGAAGCTTACCTCATAGAGTCACCATTTGTGTTTCCATGATTAGCTCACTAATCCTGTGAGTGTTTCGATGCCCTAGCTGGGTAGCTCATCTCTCCGGATTGATAATTTTGTTGGTCATTGGAGCTATGCAACGATGAAACCCTCAACAATCCCGATCCATACTATGCACTAAATGGATCGTATGGCTCATAGGCCCATTTTAGTGGGTCCATTTTAGCGCATAGTATGGGCCTTAACCGCCCATATCATCTCGGATGGATGTGCAAATTTGCACAGGTGGAGGAATGGTGCTCACTCCTATCTGTATAAATTTTCACAACCATCCAATATGGTTTGGATGGTCCTGATCCATACTATGCACTAAAATGTGCATTATGAGGAGCCATAAGGTCCATTTTAGCGCATAATATGGGTCAGGACCACCTATGCCAATTTTGATGGCTGTGAAAATTTGTATGGGTGGGAATGGTATTAATTATGACCTCCGCAAAGTCTCACAACCATTGAATATGGTTTGGACAGTCCTGGTCCATACTATGCCCTAAAATGGGTTGTTTGGCTAAAATGGGTACAAGACTTTGCACGGGTAGAAGTGAGCACCATTACCTCACCTATACAATTTTTCACCTCCATCCAATAGGGTATGGGTGGTTAAGGCCCATAATATGTGCTAAAATGTGATGTATGAGTCATACGGTCCATTTTAGCACATAGTATGGTTTGGGACTATCCAAACCATATTAGATGGCCATGAGAATTTGTACGGGTGTGGGTGAGCACCACTTTCCCACCCCTAAAAATCTTCATAGCCATCCAATATGGCATGAACAGTCAAGGCTCATACTATGCGCTAAAATGAGACATATGGCTCATATAACCCATTTTAGCGTATAGTATGGATTGGGATCGCCCAACGACCATGAGACTTTGCATGAGTGGGTGTGAGCACCATTCACCCACTCCTAAAAAGTCACACAACCATACGATATGATTTGAGTGGTCAAGGGCCATACTATGTACAACCCATTTTAGCTATTCTATCATGGATTAGGATATGATCATCTAGTATTTTTGGCTCTTTGGCCATGTACATGGGTCTTTATATGGTTGTCTATATTTTCATCTATATGATTAGATTTCTTGCCATATATGTGGACCTTTATATAGTCATATATATTGGTATCCTTTATAGATGTGGACCTTTAGCTTTATGGCCATATATGTAGACCTTTATATGGTCATCTACATTGGTATCCTTTTATAATGGAGTAGTACCTCCTTTCCCCTTTGAGAGAGAGAGGCTTGAAAAATGCTTAAACAATTAAGTAATTAATTAAATTCTAATTGGACCTCTCTAAGGGTCATCCAATAGGCTTTAGGCACACTATGAAAGCAACCTAGCTAGAGGCTTGACATGTGTCCTATTTGCCTCTTTGAGCAAGAGGTGTCCCTTGGGTGAGAGAAAGACCATTCAACCCCACCCCCTGCTTGCCCCCTCCTTTGTAGGCCATGCTTTAACTTCAAGCATCTCAAGAATCTTGGCCCCCAAGTACCTTAAGCAACTCTAGCACCTTAATCATCAAACATGACAAGCTCCTCAAGCACCTTAGTCAGCAAGCACGACAATAACCTCAAGCTTGGGCAAGGTTCCCACCTCAAGGTTAGCCCAAGCTTGCCTAAGGTCCTAGGTCTAAGGACCTTTAACACTAACCTTTGTAGGTCTTTAATGAAGCTAACCCTAAGGTCTTTTAAGCTCCATTATCTGATCATTGCTCTTTGATAGACCATATCCCTTTTGGACCCGTTTCCTTCTCTCTCATTGGTCCCGTGTTGAGCTAGATCTAAAAGCACATTTCTATATTCTAACTCTTGTTCCCATTTATTTTTCCACATAAAATGATCACTTCAATATGAGAAAAAAGAAACATTTACATTTGCTTACTCTAGTGTAGCATTGTAAGCATTGACAAGGTTCATACTATCCTTAAACTGTGTTCCTTGCATCCCTTTAGCATCTTCAAAAGGATATTTTTTGAATTTAATAAGATATCGTCAGATAATCTTACCATGCCTTGGTTTTGTTGGTGGCTCTCCTTTGTAAGGCTTGAGTAGGCTTACATAAAAAGCATTGTGTATGAGCCCATGGTTGGGCAACTTGAGTTGATAGGCCATCTCATTGATTGGTTTTAAGATTTGAAAAGGACCATAGTATCTTTTTGCTAATTTAGCATGATACTTTTGGTGGCCAATAGGATTTTTGCATGTACTTTGCCTCAATTGAGCCTTGGGAAACTTAAGTAAGACCCAATCATTTTCTTTGAACGTTAAGGCCCTTCTGTGCTTGTTAGCAGCAACCTTTTTTTCTTTATTGGAGATGGATAAGCCTTCTTAATTTTATGGAAAGATTCTTGTAGGTCTCGGCTATACTCATCGGCAGAGCGAAGATCTTCCCATGTGCCTTAAGTAGCAAGGGATTTTTAGGTCTTTCCTCAATGATTTCAAAAGGTGTAAGTGTTTAGTAGATCAATAATTGTAAGGTTAGCTATCTCACTTTGGCCATCCGTTGTTTGTGGGTGATAGGTCGAAGACAAATTTAACCTTGTACCTAGATTTTCAAAGAGACCTTTTCAAAAATTACTGGTCATTCTAGGATCTTTATTTGACACAATGGATGTTGGCAATCCATGGTGTTTGAAAATCTAGGATATGAAGAGGGTTGCCATTTGGTGTTCCTTAGTAGTCTTTTGGACACGAATAAAGTGTGATTGCTTGCTAAACCTATTGACTATTGTCCATATACCCATATTCCCATGTATAGACTTGGGTAGTCCAAAGATAAAATCCATGGATATACTCTACCATGGCTTATTAGAGATTGACAATGGCTGGAGTAATCCAGGTTGCTTCCCTCTATCATACTTTGTGTTTTGGCATACCACACATTTTGAAACATACTCTTGTATGTCCACTTTCATGGTGGGCCAATAAAAATACGTCTCTACTCCTCGAAGAGTAGGTTAAATCCCTCTATGCCCCACATAGGAGGATCATGGGATTCATACATCACTTTCTAATTAAGGGAGTGAGTAACACATAGCATGTTGCCTATCTCTTATGGCACACACACTTTGAGATCTCATTTGGCATCGGTGAACTACTACTGAATTCCCTCTTCTCAGCATCGGCACAATTCACAACTCTTCTCTGACATAGAGTATTTTCCAAAGCTCCCGAATTCTGACATCCTATGAGTGGTTTTTCTCTCGACCACATACAAGAACTCCACATGGATATACATAGATTTTGGCATCTCCAACAAGTGGTGTTTTGGCACACATAGGAATGCATATTGATGTACACTCTATGTGGTTCAAAATTTTATTTTCTCTAATTGTTAGCGAACGGAATTTTTTGGCACGCATTTCATGGGGACGAGAGCTTTTTTAGAATACGACGAGCAAATTTCAAAGATTCCTTTTGTTGAAGTGGGATACTGTCCACTTTGCAACACATATACAATTTTATATTAAACGACACTTCTTGTTGAAATAACTTTCACAATCTTCAATATATGTCAGAATGCATGAACAACATTAGAGAGAGAGAGAGAGAGAGAGAGAGAGAGAGAGAGAGTAGATAGAAATAGCACACAATGATCTCATGGTGGGATGCTCTAGATGTAGTATGCATGCGGACTCACAAGCTAGCTCAAACCAACAGACAATGTGAAAACATGAAAACTGAACTGAAACTAAGAGTAGATTAGAGAGAGAGAGAGAGAGAGAGAGAGAGAGAGAGAGAGAGACAAGTTTGGATGTGACCAAAAGTTGAGCACTCTAGTAGTGTGTGGTACTCAGACTCTTGAACTTGCAGTGAGCATAGTGTGCGCAATTGATTTGAATCTTCTCCATTGCCCCAATGCCTTGTCTTGCATCGAAGGGAATGGGAGCTAAGTTGAATGGTTGTGATAGTGCATATCGCTGACAAGGGGATAGGCTCAAGCATGTAAGTGTGAGTGCAGTTTCCTCTTTCAAAGAAGAACATGGTTTTGTAGTTGGGGGCAATATGGGTGGTGTAATGTATGAAGTGTGACCCACCGGATTTCTCCCAAGTCATAATACATTGGCATTGTAGAAAATCTTCATTCACTTGGGAGTCGATTGAAGCATCACCAAAGAATACACTAAGTAAACACACAAATTTTCTTGACATGGTTGACAATAACCAAGAGAGTAGAATGAACATTGATAACTTTGATTTTTCACATGAAGGTGCTAATGATGATGCCCCCATTTTTGTTAATTATCTTGAGGTTGGAACAAGTTATGGGCAACCCTGCTTTGCAAGCCAAAGTTAACAACTTCGTGCTTATGGGTTTAGCCTTCCTCTCCAAGAGGAGAGAGAGCTTAGGAGGCCTCTTGATGAGACTTCCATAGGAAAAAAGGAATCCAAAGAATGCGAAAGTGATGAATCCCTAAGTTCCTTCGATGATGCGGCTCCACGAAGATGGGGGACTAAACGATCACCAAATCCTTTTGAGAGGAAACGATAAACCCATAGTCCTTCTCCTCGTCACTCCGAAAGAAGAGAGGAAACAAAGGAAGAAAAGGGCAAGAAAGAGGTCACCCTCTTATCCTTCTTCTTCACCTTTCTCCTCTTCCGACGAAAGCTATGGCTATTCTCCTAGAGAATAAAAGAGGGGAGGACATCGCAAATCTTACCCTGCATGCCAAAGGTCCCAAAAGCTCAAGAAGTTCAAAGAGGGAGGAAATAATATCTCTTTTCTCACCTATGATGGCACCTTTGGTGCTACTTACAAAGTATTGGCCTTCATCCAACAATTTGATGAGGCCTTTGGAGATGAGGCTTCACGGAGTCCTCCACACTACGCCATGTAGCTATGCACTTCCAAAAATGGGCACATCAATGGTGGGCTAGCCTTCGTGCAATGGCGAAGCCCCAAAAACATGGAAAACTCTACAAGTTTCCATCATGAAGCAATTCCTTGCAAGAAGCGATGCAAACGACAAAGTGCTTATCAAATGGCACGATTTGATGCTTCTCTCTCATGAGTCTATCCACAAATATGTAGACAAGTTTTGGGATTTACATCTCAAGGCTACTGTCTTCCAAAAGATAGACTTTGCCGAGAAAAAGCAACAATTTTGGGCGGGATTACCCAAAGAAATGGCCGAGTATGTCAACTCCAAATGAATGGTTCTATCAATGAAGTAATCCACCACACCATGGTTGCTTCGCACATCAATTTCCAACCAGGGGATAGACGGAATGTCAAGCCCATGGAAAATAAAGACAAAAGTGATGCCAAGGGGAAAACTAATGCCCAAATTTTTCCCCAAGGCCATTCCAACAACAACAACAAAAATCGGTCCAAGGAGAAGGGAGTTTACAAAGGTAAAAATAAAGGGTCTCGTGAAGAGCTTGAAACTTTTTGCAAGGACCACAAATGTTTAAGTGTGGGGATCAAGGACATGGTTATCGTTCTTTCCCCAAGAGAAATGCTTGCAATGAGACTCCTAGAGCTTCCACTATCGAAGCTCCAAAAGAGGTCTTACCATATACATGTGGTAGTGATGTCTGTGAACACACTAGGACCGCCGGGGCAATTTTTCCCTCTTTAGGAGGTTTTTTCCCCCGTGCATTGTATATACGCCCATCACTCTAGGGCTATCTATCTTTCCATTGCACAATAAGTAATACACTCTCTATTGTGTGCCTTGAGCTTCCTTCGTCTTCTCCAAGCTGTGTGTGTTTCTCTGCAACCCTAATTCCAACAATTGGTATTAGAGCAGGTCACGTCCTCCCGTGCTTAGTTGCCAGCTGCTCCAGCACACGTCTGCTCACTTTCTCCGATTTCAATGAGCTTTGGCAAGCGTTCGCAGGTCGACAAATATTTTGGGATGGCTCGAAGAGCTTGGTCTGCTCAGAATTTTGATTTGGGCTCATTTCGACCTCCATTTCCACTACAAGGAATACTGAACAGAATTTCTGTCAGTGCCGTTTTCTGCATAACAGGTGCCTTATAGTCTTCTACGGTTTGTGCTATATAGCACAGGTTGTTCCCGCTCCGTTTCTCCTATTTTCGAGCAATTTTCACATCAGGTGCAACATTTACCATGGCTGACAACAACAACACAGATGTGTTCAAGATGTTTGCTGCTGAGGACAGGTTGGATGGGGACAACTACCTGTGGGCTTATATGATGCAACATGTTCTTGTGTCAAAGGGTGTCTGGAACATTGTGCAGGGCATTGATGTACGTCCTTGTTCAGAGGATGTAGGCGATGTTGAGGATGTTGCAGGTCTTGCTGCAAGGATTGCAGCTGTTAGAGTTGTTTTGCCTATGGCACAACAAGCTCGTTGGGATGTTAAGGATTCGCAGACTCATGCATTGATTGCGTTGTCTATGAAGCGCACCATTGTTCCTCACCTAAGTTGAAGGCCAAAGAGGCCACTGCAAATGCTGGTTCCACTACAAATGCAGCCATTGTTGAGTCTTCTGTGAAAGGAGACTGTGTTGCTGATGTTGATGCAGAATGGGCTTTTAACGCAAAGTGCACTTACAATCCTGCTGTCCATGATGCATGCTTGTCAGTTGCTGCAGATTCACATGTGTGGTATTTCGACAGTGGTGCTACAAAGCACATTACCTTACATCGTGAATTGTTTACCTCTCTCGAGTCTGTCCCTCATGGGAATTCAGTCACTTGTGCCAACAACGCCTCTTATCCAGTTCAGGGAGTTGGAAAGATTGTGCTCACTGTTGCTAATGGCAGTTCCTTCACACTTGTTGATGCACTTTATATACTTGGGATCAAGAAGAATCTCTTGTCTATATCTGCACTTGCTAGACTTGGACTTGTAGTCAAATTTGTGGATGACAAATGTACAGTTCATGATCTCAGTTTTGGTAATGAAATTGTTGCATCTGGCCTTTTGTGACGTGGGCTGTATAAGCTCACTTTGTACGACAAGTGTGGACAAAACTTTGCAAATGCTGTTGCAGATTCAAGGTCTATTTCAGATGCAAAACTTTGGCATGCACATTTTGGTCATCTAAATTTTGCCAGTTTGCTGCGTTTGCAGAAATCTGGTATGGTTGCTTCTTTGCCGCCTCTTGAAGCACCTGTCAAACATGTTTGTGAAGGCTGTATTTTGGGTAAGATGCATCATTATTTGGGGATACCTGTACTTCGTGACTTTCATTGATGATTACTCCAGGCATACATGGGTATTTCCGCTTAAAGCGAAGTCCGAAGTTTTCATGTGCTTCAAACAATTTCTGGCTATGGCAGAAAATGTCTCGAAATGTACTATGGGCACCCTCCGTTCCGATCGAGGGGGGGAGTATATGTCTCATGAATTTAATGCATTTCTGGCTAGTTGTGGGATAAAACACCAATGTACAGTGCCTTATACACCTCAGCAAAATGGTGTTGCTCAGAGGAAAAACAGGTCACTGACGAAAATGGCACGATGTATGGTCAAAAGTCAAGCTTTGCCGCATTCTTTTTGGCTTGAGGCCATCATGTGTGCCACTTATGTACTTAACATGTGTCCTACGAAAGCTTTGCAGTCTATTACTCCATATGAAGCATGGCATGATAGAAAACCTTCTATTGAGCACATGCGTGTTTTTGGCTGTTTGGCATATGCTTTGGTGCCACAAGTGCAGCGCAGAAAATTGGATGATAAGGCTATCAAATGTATTTTTGTTGGTTATAGTGCTAAAAGCAAAGGTTACAGGTTGTATCATCCGCAAAAAAAAAGTATTCTGGTTTCTCGGGATGTAATGTTTGTGGAAGATTCTGTTCAGCCCTTGCTGTCATGTACTAGAGACAGTAATGTAAGCTCACTGGACATTTATGACACTTTGTTGCCTCTTTTCAATGGTGGAAATACGAATGTAAGTTCCAATGAGGCAAATGTACAACCTATGGGGGTTTCTGAAAATATTTTAGATCAGCCTATTACTGATGCAGATGTACATGATGTATTTGATGAGGAAAGGGCTGAGAATGAGCAGGCTAGAGGTATGCCAAAATGGCTGGTGCACACTTTGCGTGACAGTAAATTGGATGCACCTTTGTCTATTCGTACTCGTTCAGGCTCTCGCCATGCATCTTATGCATCAGATTGTTATGCTTTGGCTGTGTCTAGCTTACATGATGTTGAGGAGCCTCTGTCTTTTGATGAAGCACAGAATTTAGAAAATTGGATGGCTGCCATGCAATCAGAATATGATGCACTTATAGAGAATGACACATGGACTTTATGTGATTTGCCTCCTGGCAAAAAGGCCATTGGTATGAAGTGGGTTTACAAGTTGAAACGCAAGCCGGATGGTGAGATCGATCACCACAAGGCTCGACTTGTTGCAAAGGGTTATGCACAGCAAACAGGCATAGATTATGAAGAAACTTTTGCTCCCACTTGTCGTATGACTACTGTACATTTTCTATGTGCATTGGCAGCTCATTTTGGTTGGGATGTACATCAATCAGACATTGTTACTGCTTTCTTGAATGGTGACATATTTGAGGAAGTTTATGTAACGCAGCCTCGCGGTTTTGTCATAAAAGGACAAGAGGAAAAATTGTGCAGATGTAAGAAGGCCTTGTATGGGTTGAAGCAATCTCCTCGTGCTTGGTATGAGAAAGCTAACACTCATTTGGTCAAACAAGGCTTTCGTAACAGTCCAATAGAAAGCACATTGTATGTAAAGCATGAGGGTGATGTATTTCTCATCGTGGTTCTTTATGTTGATGATTTGCTGATCACTGGACCAAATGAGAGACATATTGCTGAATTTAAGACTGATTTGAATGCTACTTTCAAGATGAAAGATTTGGGGATGTTGCATCATTATTTGGGTATACAGTTTAAGCAGTGTGATGGTGGTATTGCCTTGTGTCAGAAAAGTTACATAGAGACATTACTATGTAAGTTTGGACTTGAGGATTGCAAACCTATTCCCACTCCCATGGAAACACGTTTGAAGTTGAGTCTACATTGTTGAGATGTCGAGCTCTACATCTTGAGCTGGCATCCACTACGGGTCTTGGCCGCTTACGGCATTTACTCACTGGCGCGTTAGGTGACTGACACGGAGGATCTCTGCCAGTGATTCTACAGCTGGACTACACTTATAGTGCCAGCCTAGTATGCTTCTAGCGAGTTCACACTTAGTGACCGCATGTACATATGTGTTACTTTTCAGCTTTAGCACTTAGTCATTTTTGTACTCTCTTTTCTGTGAAGAAGAAGAAGAAGCTTTCCATCTTTGTGTGCTTTGTGCTTGTCTTGTGTAGCTCTCTTGCATCCTCATTCTTTACATGGTATCAGAGCATGGTGCAGGCAAGAGAGGCTAAGAGAGAAAGAGCATCACAATCTCTTCGTTCGCAATCCACAAGTTTTTCGCACAAGTTTCTGAACAGGTCTCCAAAGTGTAGTACACAGAGATTTACTGTACAAGTACAGTGGTTGTATGTACGCTTGATTGTGGACACTCGTTGAGTGTAGAAAGCGTTACAGGTACCACGATAGCAGGTTCAGCAGATTTGCAGGTTTTTGCAGATTGCAGCTATTTTGTCTTAGTGCTTCAAGATGTCTGATGGTTTCAGTCAGATTGTTACTGAGAAGCTTGAGAAAAATAACTACCCTGCATGGAAGTTCAGAATAACAAATTTCCTAAAAGGAAAAGGTTATTAGGACTATGTAGAAGGAGACAATGAAAAGGAACCAGAGATTCCCGAGGCAAATGCTACAGCAGAACAAAGAAAAGCTTTGAGGGACTGGCAGCAAGGCCAGAGCAAAGTGATGTATTGGCTTTCTATGAGCATCACAGATGGCATGATGGGCTATCTACAGGATGCTGAAACCCCCGCCATTGCATGGAAAAACTTAGGCAGAGTGTTCGAGGTGAACACCAAGGCCAGGAAGCTTCAACTAAAGTCGGAGCTAAATCACGTTAAGAGGAACAACCTCTCAATCAGTGATTATTCCTTGAAGATCAAGAGTATCATTGAGGCTCTTGGATCTATTAAAGTCTCAGTGGAAGATGATGACATTGTCCGTGCATGCTTGGATGGCCTAGGAGATGAGTATGTACATTTCAGGTCTTCCATGAATACAAGAGACGACATCCCCATGTTCCAAGATTTGATTTCTATGCTTATTCTTGAGGAGAAGAACCTTGACACATCTTCTTCTCATGGCAGAAATAATTCTGAACAGGCCTTCTATTCTAACTCCAATAGAGGTAGAGGTAGAGGTCGTGGTCGAGGCCAAAGGGGTTGCAGGGCCCAATTTCTGGAAGGTCAATCAAATCAAAAAAATACAGGTGGCAGGGGAAACCAGTCTCAAGGCAGGGGGAGTCAAAGAGGTCGTGGTGCAGGATCAAGCAAGCAGCAACATACTCTAGATAGCAGAGAATGTTGGACTTGTGGTGAAAGAGGTCACATGTCACGTGACTGTCCAAAGGGAAAAGCAAGTGGAAAGAGAGAACATGGCAACTATGCATCTACTAGCAGAGATGCAGATGACAACAAAAATGAGCGCCTGTTTGTTATGCAGCATGTAATGAATACAATGACTGCACAGAATTCCACCCAAGATGATGTTTGGTATGTGGATTCAGGTGCCTCTAATCACATGACGTCTCGTGGAGAGTGGTTTAGAGATATGCGCAAACCAGATGTGTCAGGCTATGTGCAGACAGGAGATGACACAGCTCACCCCATTGCTCATGTAGGGGACATACCCCTAAATACAAAGAGTGGGAAATCAAAGTACTTACCAGATGTACTTCATGTCCCAAACATTACAAAGAATCTTGTTTCTGTTGGACAAATGGTTGAGCAGGGTTTGCAGGTTTGCTTCAATCCGAATGGCTGTTATGTAGAAGATTTCCACAATGGCTGTAAGCTCATCACAGAGGGAAAATGTGTGGGCAGAATATTTACGCTGAATGTAGACATGCCTGAGGTAAAAGCTGCATTATTTGCACAGGGCACAGGTGTTGTGGCTGATGTTGACATTTGGCACAAACGCATTGGCCATGTCAACGAGCAGAGATTGCGCAGCATGCAATCAAAACAGATTGTAAAAGGTTTGCCCAAATTCAAGGTGGATGGAATGCATAAAGTGTGTGCAGCATGCCAGTTTGGAAAACAGTCAAAGGGCTCATTTCCACATGAGCGCAATGTATCTAAAAAGCCACTTGAGGTGGTGCACACAGATGTTTGGGGTCCAACTGATACTGCAAGTATACATGGTTGCAGGTATTATGTCTCTTTCATTGATGACCATACAAGGAAAGTATGGGTCTACTTCATGCGTAACAAAAGTGAAGTGTTTGGTCACTTTCAGGACTTCAAAGTCATGATTGAGAAGGAGACAGATATGAAAATCAAGACATTGAGGTCAGATGGAGGGGGAGAGTACTTCTCCAATGATTTTTCAGATTTTCTGCGAATGCATGGTATACGCAGGCAGTTTACATGCAGATATACTCCACAACAGAATAGGGTCGCAGAAAGGAAAAACAGGCACATTGCAGAGGTTGCACGTGCATTGATGAATGAGAAGCACATGCCTCATCATTTTTGGGCTGAAGCTGTAAATACAGTTGTGTACATTATGAACAGGACACCTACAGCTGCGGTGCATGATGTAATGCCTGAGGAAAAGTTTACAGGTACAAAGCCTGATTTGGCACACTTGAAAGTGTTTGGATGCATAGCTTACGTGCATGTACCAGATGAGTTGCGTAGGAAATTGGATCCTAAAGCATAGAAATGTATTCTTGTGGGATATTCCCTTGAACAAAAGGGGTACAGGTGCTACAATCCTACTACACGAGAATTACGAGTGAGCAGAGATGTAGTCTGCGACGAGATGAGCAGCTGGTACAGTAATGCATATGGCACTATCGGGGTTGATGTAAAAGATGATGTGGTCGTACAAAATGTGAGGCCACAGTCACACGTTTTGAGTGGACCACAAGAGTCCTCTTCTCGTGGATCTGTTGAGAAGCCATGGAATGGTAGACTACGTACGCAGGTTACTCCACCAGCAGGTACAAGGAATGTATCACGAAAAGGAAAGGAAAAGGTTGATGAACCTCCCTTTATGGTTGATGCATCATTAGGTTTTTCACATGTAGACATGGATTCAAATGGTTCTAAACAAAGTCTTGATGAGGAATTTGGAATTCCGGCTGTCAGGACACCTGGTGTAAGGAAAGTACAAGAAGATGCTAGAGGGCAAAGGAGTGACCCAGGACCGCGCAGATCTAACAGAGTCAGAAATCCAGTTCAGAAATTGACTTATGATGGGTATCTAGCGCATCACCAAGCCTACATGGCTAAGGTGATACAAGATGTGGAGCCCACATGTTTTGAAGATGCAGTTGGAAATGTGCATTGGGATGATGCAATGAATGAAGAGATGGCTGCATTGGAAGCAAACGACACATGGGAGTTGGTGCCATTGCCAAGTGGCAAGAAAGCTATTGGCTGTAAATGGGTGTATTAAACCAAGCATAAGGCTGATGGTAACATTGAGAGTCACAAGGCAAGGCTCGTCGCAAAGGGTTATGCACAGACATATGGCATAGACTATGAAGGGACCTTTGCTCCAGTGGCAAAGATGACGACTGTGAGACCTGTCATAGCAGTGGCTGCATCTAGAGGATGGATTATGCATCAAATGGATGTAAAGAATGCCTTTGAATGGTGAGTTGCAAGAGGAAGTGTATATGGATCAGCCACCTGGTTATGTCGATCCAGGTTACCCAGATTATGTATGCAGGCTTCTCAAAGCTTTGTATGGTGTGAAGCAGGGCTCTAGAGCATGGTATGACAGGATTGCCAAGTATCTTGTCAGTATTGGGTTTAGAAGAGCTCATGCTGATCATTCACTCTATGTACGTGAGAGTGATGTGGGGATTGTGGTCATTACCATATTTGTAGATGACCTTATTATTGTGGGTGACAATGCTATGGAGATTGACCATGTGAAGGGTCTTCTCAAACAGGAGTTTGAAATGAAAGATTTGGGCGAGTTGCGCTACTTTCTTGGCATTGAGGTGATCAGGACTCCAGAGGGTGTATGGCTGTCATAGAGACAATATGCTTTGGACATGTTGTCAAAGTATGGTATGGCTGATTGTAAGCCAATTTCTATTCCCTTGGATGTGAATGCAAAGCTGAGTGCAGAGAAGGGTGATGTTGTTGAGGATGTCAAGATGTACAGGAAGATTGTGGGTAGTCTAATCTACTTGACTATCACGAGGCCAGACTTGAGCTACACAGTAGGCTTGGAGAGTCAGTTCATGCAGCTTCCGAGGAAGCCACATTTGGATAGAGTACGACGCACACTTAGGTATGTGCAAGGGACTCTTGACTACGCATTGTTCTATGCAGCAGATGTGCCATTAGCATTGTATGGGTATACAGATGCAGATTAGGCAGGTAGCATTGTTGATAGGAGATCTACAAGTGGCTTCATGTTCTCTTTTGGGAGTGTTGTTGTTACTTGGAGCAGCAAAAAGCAGCCTACGGTTGCTTTATCGAGCACAGAGGCCGAGTACAGAGGTGCAGCAGTTGCGACGTGCGAGGTAGCTTGGCTACGCACATTACTTGAGGGCTTGGGAGTGCAGGTGGACCAGCAGATTGTCATCCATTGTGACAACCTCAGCAGCATGCAGTTGGCTAGGAACCCAGTGTTCCATGCCAAGACCAAGCACATAGAGGTCCATTACCACTACGTTCGAGAGCGAGTGTTGGCGGGCGACATCGACTTGGTCTACGTCAGCACATAGGAGCAAATAGCGGATATCTTTACCAAGGCCCTCAGAGTTGAGAAGCTTCGATATTTCCGGACTATGCTTGGACTCTGCGACATGCAGAGCTCGAGGGGGAGTGTTGAGATGTCGAGCTCTACATCTTGAGCTGGCATCCACTACGGGTCTTGGCCGCTTACGGCATTTACTCACTGGCGCGTTAGGTGACCGACACGGAGGATCTCTGCTAGTGATTCTACAGCTAGACTACACTTATAGTGCCAGCCTAGTATGCTTCTAGCGAGTTCACACTTAGTGACCGCATGTACATATGTGCTACTTTTCAGCTTTAGCACTTAGTCATTTTTGTACTCTCTTTTCTGTGAAGAAGAAGAAGAAGCTTTCCATCTTTGTGTGCTTTGTGCTTGTCTTGTGTAGCTCTCTTGCATCCTCATTCTTTACATACATGATGCTGGCGATCCTACTGATGTCACTCTTTACCAAACTGCTGTTGGCTGCCTCATTTATGTATGCAACAAGAGGCCAGCTATTCAGTTTGCAGTCTCATAGGTCAGCAGATTAATGCATAGCCCAGGGTCTAAGCATTGGCAGGCTGTCAAGAGGACTTTTTGCTACCTTAGTGGCACTTTACATCTTGGCTTGTTTTATCCCAAGGGGGGATCATTTCCGCCAAACTTACATGCGTTTTCGGACTCAGATTGGGCTGGTTGTTTTGACACGCAAGTGTCCACAAGTGGTTTTTGTTTCATGCTTGGTAGTTCATGTATATCATGGTTGAGCAAGAAGCAACCTACTGTGGCCACTGTGAGTTGTGAGGCTGAGTACAGGGCAATCTTCACAGCTACGGTTGAGTGTGTATGGATCAGATGCCTTATGGCTGATTTGGGTGTTGGACAGGACACTGCCAACACTATCTACACTGACAGTCAGAGCGCATTGGCAGTTGCGAGGAACCCAATTTTTCATGCTCGCACAAAGCACATTGAGGTGCATTACCACTATGTCAGGGAGAGGCTCTCAGCAGGAGAGATCAGCTTGGCTTATTTGCCAACACAGGACAACCTTGCAAATCTTTTCACAAAGGCATTGTCTCGTGAGAAGCTTGAAGCTTTCCGCAAAGCTTTGGGCTTACTCCCCTTTGTGGACTGATCCTGTCCTCAGGGCATGGCACTTCCCTTTACTCATGTGCCAGCTCTCGTTCACCGCATCACTCCAGGGGGGATTTGTTACCATATACATGTGGTGATGATGTGTGTGAACACACTAGGACCACTGGGGAAATTTTTCCCTCTTTAGGAGGTTTTTTCCCCCGTGCATTGTATATATGCCTATCACTCTAGGGCTATCTATCTTTCCATTGCACACTAAGTAATACACTCTCTATTGTGTGCCTTGAGCTTCCTTCGTCTTCTCCAAGCTGTGTGTGTTTCTTTGCAACCCTAATTCCAACAAGAGGATGCTCATTGCAAAGAATCACTTCTCTCCTATGCTTAGGGAAATGAAGGGAGCATGATGCCCTCGTCTTGTTTGACCCTCACTCTACTCACAACTTCACATCAATGGAGTTGGCCACCAAGTTGGGCATTCAATGTTTTGAGATGGGAGATGTTGTAACTGCTGATACCACTTTCAAGGGACAACAAGCCTCGGTTGCTCCCTTGATTGGGAAGTTGAGGCTTCATGTCCAAAGCTATGTCGACAAAGAAGACTTCTTTATCTCTCCTCTCCAACATGAGTATGCTATCCTAGGGGCACCATGGTTCAACCGCATGGTTGCCAACATGAAGTTCCCTGAAAGGAGAATCTACTTTACCTACAGGGGAAATAATATATATATAGATACTAATGAGTTAGGCTGTACTATACCACGTGTAAATACTCCTGCTCTTGATAAATCAATGAAGAGCTCAATTTTCGCGTACATGATTTTTGTCAAAGAGTCCCTAAAAGGTCCTATGTTTCATCAAATGTAAATGGTATGAATCAAGAAGAGTTAGACTTGTCTAAATTACTTAAAAAATTCCAAGATGTGTTCATCGATGATATCCCTATGGACTTAACCCCAAAACGAGGGGATGATGACGATCGAATTGAGCTCCTATCAGGAAGCTCACCGCCTAACAAGCCTCCTTCTCAAGTTTCTCAATCTCAACAAGAGGAGATCACAAGGCAAGTACAAGAATTGGTAGACAAAGGGATGGTGACGCCTAGCTCCTCTCGCTTTTGTTCTACAGTCCTTTTAGTGCAAAAGAAAAATGGTACATACTGCATGTGTGTGGACTATCGCGCACTAAACCATATCACTATCAAACACAGATTTCCGGTACCTCGGGTAGATGATCTGTTTGATAAGCTACAAGGCTCTACCTACTTCAATAGGATTGACCTTAAAAAGTGGCTACCATCAAATAAGAATAGTGAATGAAGATATCCTAAAGACCGCATTTTGTACAACGTTTGGCCTTTATGAATATCTAGTCATGCCTTTTGGCTTGACTAATGCACCAGCCACGTTCAATCAATTAATGGAGAAAAATTTTAGACCCTATTGCAAATTCACTGGAGTGTTGATGATATCATCATCTACTCCAAGTCCTTGGAGGAACACAAGCAACATCTCCAAGAGATTTTTAAAACATTGAGGGAGAACAAGCTTTTTCTCAATAAAAAGAAAAGCGAATTTTTCCTTCAAGAGATTCAATACTTAGGTCATATTATCTCTCAAGATGGTATCCGTATGGATCCATCAAAGTTGGAGGTAATAAAAGTATGGTCTAATCCAAGGAATCTACATGAGCTAAGAATCTTTATTGGTATGTGTGTGTGCATACTATAGATGCTTCATAGCAAAATTCTCTCAAATAGAACGACCATTACATGACTTAACAAAGAAGAACATTAAGTATTCATGGACTGTTAAGGAGAAAAATTCTTTTGACAAGCTCAAAGAGAAGCTTACCTCCCAATCAATCCTCATGCTTCTGGATCTCTCAAAGCCATTTAAGGTCCAATGTGATGCTTGTGGTGATTGCCTAGGGGCAGTCTTGCGTCAAGAAGGGCATGCCATAGCATATGAGAGCTGAAGGCTCAATATGGATGAACAAGTCTTGGGCATTTATGAGAAAGAGCTTTTAGCTGTTCTACATGCCCAAGACACATGGAAGCACTATTTATTGGGGACTCCATTTATTCTACAAACCAACCACCAAAGTCTCAAGTACTTCATGACACAAACCAAGCTTTTTAAAAAGGTCGGAAAAATCTCTTTCGCAATTTAATTTTCATATTGCTCACATTGCTGGTAAGCACAATCAAGTGGCCGATACACTTTCACAACGACCAAAATTTAATGTTGGGTCTATAGCAACTCACAATGATCTATCTTCTACGAGAGGTGAGTATGCTACTAACCCTGACTTTAAAGAAATAATGTCAGCCCTTGCTTTAAGGAAGAAAGAGGAACCATTCACCTTGCAGGATGATTATCTTGTCCATGGCAATAGGCTATGTGTTACCCACTCCCTTTGTGAGAAAGTCGTGTATGAATCCCATGCTCCTCCCTATGCGGGGCATAGAGGCATTCAACCTACTCTTTGAGGAGTAGAGACGTACTTTTATTGGCCTACCATGAAAGTGGACATACAAGAGTATGTTTCAAAATGTTTTGTATGCCAAAAGACCAAGTATGATAGAGGAAAGCAACCTAGATTGATCCATCCATTGCCAATCCCTAATTCACCATGGGAGAGTATATCCATGGATTCTATCTTTGGATTACCCAAGTCTATCCATGGGAATACGGGTATATGGACAATAGTCGATAGGTTTAGCAAGCAAGCACACTTTATTCATGTTAAAAGGACTATTCAGGAACACCAAATGGAAACCCTCTTTATATCCCAGATTTTGAAACACCATGGGTTGCCAACATCCATCGTGTTAGATAGAGATCCTAGAACGACCATTAATTTTTGGAAAGGTCTCTTTGAAAATCTAGGTGCAAGATTGAATTTCTCTTTGGCTTATCACCCACAAACGGATGGCCAAAGTGAGATAGCCAATCTTATAATTCTTCTACTAATGACCTATGTTACAGAAGTAGATAAACGCTCACAATGGGAAAAGTACTTACCTCTTGTAGAGTATGCGTACAATAGTACTATCCATACTTCTACGGGCAAAGCACCTTTTGAAATCATTGAGGGAAGACCTAAAAGTCACTTGCTACTTAAAGTACATGGGAAAATCTTCGTTGTCGATGAGTATAGCCGTGACCTACAAGAATCTTTTCAAAAGATTAAGGAGGCTATATCCATCTCTCAACAAAAGCAAAAAGCTACCGTTGATAAGCATAGAAGGGCCTTAACGTTCAAAGAAAATGATTTGGGCCTACTTAAGTTTCCCAAGACAAACGACGGGCAAAGATCCTACGGGCCATCAAAAGTATTATGCTAAACTAGCAAAAAGATACTATGGTCCTTTTCGAATTTTGAAGCCAAGCAATGAGGTGGCTTATCAACTCAAGTTTCCCAACCATTGGCTCATACACAATGCTTTTCATGTGAGCCTACTTAAGCCCTACAAAGGAGAGCCACTGACACGAGTTTAGCCGCACTACACTCTAGCTCACCCGGAGACTGCTGATCATGGCTGGCCTTTGAAGCCAAGGCCGTAGGAACCGACCCCATTTGGGGAGCATAAAATAAACAAAACAAAAAATCTTTTTCTTTCTTTTCTTGCATGTTGCTACCGCCACCTCGTCTTCCCTTTGATCGTGCGCCCACAGTGGGCCGCCCCCCGCCTTGGCACCACCCTCTCCATCTCTCCTCCATTATCATCAAAGGAAAAGCTCTCTCTCTCTCTCTCTCTCTCTCTCTCTCTCTCTCTCTCTCTCTCTCTCTCTCTCTCTCTCTCTCTCTCTCTCTCTCTCTCTCTCTCTCGGCTCCGCCAACCCAACTCACGCTCTCCCTCTCTCTCCGTTCCTGTGTCGGCAATTGCCCCACAAGGCAATAATATCTCTCTCTCTCTTACCCACACCCACTCACACACACACTCTCCCTCACCCGCTCTCTTAGCCAGTCCCCTCACGCTCTCCCTTGTTTAGTCTCTCTCTCTCTCTCTCTCTCTCTCTCTCTCTCTCTCTCTCTCTCTCTCTCTCTCTCTCTCTCTCTCTCTCTCTCTCTCTCTCTCTCTCTCTCTCTCTCTCTCTCTCTTGTTCTCGTTCTCGTTCTCGTTATTTACACACACGCCCACAGACTCTCACACACACCCCATACACACACACACACACACACACACACACACACACACACACACACACACACACACACACACACACACTCCCTCCCCCTCTCACCCCCCCGCTTCACTCACCCTCTCTCTCCTTCTCTTGTTCTCTATGTAGTCGGCGAGCCAAGAAAAAAAAATCTCTCATTCACTCTCGTTTCCACACACATACTTGCCGAGACACACTCACCCACATACATCACACACACACACACACACACACACACACACACACACACACACACACACACACACACATTTGCTCATAGCTAGCCTATGAGACACACACACTAGCACTCATGAATGGACATGCACACATGCACACCCGCCATCAAAGAGGTAAATACACCCAAGCACGCACAGACAACGCACATGTACAAACAAGATCAACCAACCAAGGCATTACCAGAAGGCCACCACAACAAGAACGAGCCCAGTGCACCCACATTGTCGCAGCCACCGCCAACATGTGCAGAGTAACATAAAGGAAATGCGACCAGAAGGTACCCCAATACGACACGGTGGCATCATGCAACAAAGGACCAGGAGCGGCAGCATAAAACGACACCAGTTTTTGGCAGCATTACCAGCCACCCGGACCATCAACAACACCCATTGTAAATACCCCGGATCTCCACTCTTCTCTAATAACCTAGCCAGTGGCTAGTGAATTGTAAAAAAACTCCCCACCCCACTCTCACCTCCCTTCTCTCTATCTCTACCTTCTTTCCCTCTCTAGCTCTCTCACTAGAGAGAGCTAGAGAGTCATGTAGACTCTTCGGATCTCCACTCTTCTCTAATAACCTAGCTAGTGGCTAGTGAATTGTAAAAAAACTCCCCACCCCACTCTTACCTCCCTTATCTCTATCTCTACCTTCTTTCCCTCTCTAGCTCTCTCACTAGATGACTCTCTCACTAGAGAGTCATCTAGACTCTCTGCAGTGACCAATGGGTATTTGCAAGGACCATTGGGCACTAACGCACCTCACAATCTAGGGAGCTCACGGGTCATTCTTGTTGCAAGCATGGGCGTTCTAGCATTGGCAACATCACCACCACCACCAGTCTCCACCCACACCATGGTTGAATTATTGCTAGTCATGGCCACCCCATGCACATAAGGCACTTATTATCACCCCACAAGGCAGCATGACCACACTAGGATTGAGTGCATCGACACCATGCTACCTTCGGCCACTCTCAATGCTAGTGATTGACGTCGATGGTGGCTGCATCATCTTTGTGTTTCCATCAACTAACCTCCCACTAACGTGCTAACATCGCTAACTCCAAAGTTCGCCATGCACCATATGGCGCTCGCATTCCATCATGCATCCCCAGTGTTAGGAGCAAGGTTGGTATCAGCCAAGATCACCGTCTGTAAGTATCATCATCATTAATAACGTGTGCAATTCTAACATGATCTTTGAGTCCATTCTCTCTTCTCCTTAGCTTTGTTCTCCCCATATCCATGGAGATGATTCTTCTCTTGTATATCACTCTACTTGTATTTCATCAAGTGCACTATCACCAGTCAGTCATGCTCCATTCTGATCTTTTGCACATACCTCTCGCGTGCACACACTTTTGACCTTTTTCACATACGTCTCCTGTGCACAAACTCCTGATTGTTGACTAGGCATTCTCTCTATCCAGACGTGGCTATCTCATCATGTTATGTTGGCTACCTGGATGGCATCTCACTCCTGCCACTCTAGGTCATCTATGTATGCGTCCTAGCCACACACACACTAGGTGGTGCCCCTTAGAATTATAGGATAGCAAACCTTAGGTGCTACCCCCCCCCCCCCCCCCGAGATGATGTGTGGGGATTTCAGGCTATGTCTGGTGTAGAGGCCACCCCACCTGGCATGGCATGTCTGACTATCATTTTCTTGGGGTCCCCACTAAGGATCCTTTCATGAAACCCTTCAGTTTACAAGACTGAAAACCCTAACCTTTTGTGGATGGATGAGTGGTTAGCAGGGTTTGCTAACTAGAGGATAGAAGAAGAAGAGCTCCAAGCACAGCTGGACGAACTTCGCATCTCCATCGAGGCTCGAGTGCCACACATAGCAGTGATAGATTTGCAGTGGGAAAGACAACCAACATGTCAGACTCAGTGGGGGATATACATAGCCCGTGTGCCAAGGAGAAGAAGGAGGAGGTCGAGACCATGTCCGCAACCTACGACCAACCCGCAACAACAAGATGGAGGGATCTCAACATAGTAGAGAGTCAAGATGATTCTACTTAGAATCGGGTAACTCAAGTCACAGAGGTAACTATCAAAATTAGTTTCCAAGTTGCACCTGATGCTGCAACACAGATAATGGAAGAACATGCTCATGCTCTCACTAGAGATACTAGGGATCTACTAAGTCTGTTTTAGGAAAGGACACCACACATTCCAATATGAGTACGTTCAATCAATGTAATACTGGATTGGAAGGCTCACTACTAGCACATCATCAACACTATGCTGGGAGGGGAGTGCTTCTTTGAGGTTCGAGCATCAGATTAGCCATTTGTCCTACCTTTGGTACAAGGCAATGTACCATTTGAGTTTTTAATCTATGTTCTAGTATAGAAAGGGTATACACGCCTTCTTGTAAAGAAAAATAAATAAAAATATTTTGGTTGTAAGCTAAGCAATGTATCTTTCTAGCTCTCTCTCTCTCTCTCTCATTAAGCATGGCAAGTGTAGCATTTCCAACATTTAGAGGTAAGAAGGGGGAGGATTTGGTAATAGATTTCTTAGATGACTTTGAAGTAGCATGTGTAGTAAGCAACAAAGACACGAAAATGAATCTTGGGTTAGAATCTTTAAGCATCTCATGAAGCTAGAATCTAGGTCGTGGTACAACACACTCCCACAAGCAACTAAGGATAACTGGGAGCTCCTAAAAACTGCTTTTAAGAGGCGTTTTGGGGGAGGTACCACTTCAGAGAAGTTGTGGGACAAGTTGAGAGATCTGAAGGAGGAGGGTCTTTTAGAGTATGCCACCTATGAGTCCAAGTTCGTGGATTTGTGGGAACGGTGGGTTGAGTCACTGGCAAGAGGAGAAGCTGCATCCGATTTCCTAAAAAAGAACCAATTCATGCATGGATTATGGCCGCTGCTCAAGGAGAAGGTGAAGGGTAGATTCTCGGCTACATATGAGCTAGCCGTGGAGATTGCTTGCCTTAAGGACAAGAAGTTGCAGATGAAAGCCAAAGAAACCCAGTCAACAGAAGCAGGAACATTGCGTCAACCCCCAACCGCGACAACCACCACTCCACCTCCACCACCACCGGCTCCTCGGGTAAGAAATGACCAACAAGATAGATTGGCCCACATTACTAATCAAGTGCAAAATTTATATATCCACTTGATACAACAAGGAAGGAATCAAGAGAGAGATCAAGACCCGAGAAGAGCATGATGACAAAACAGGGAGTATCACTGCTACAAGTGTGGAGAAGATGGTCACGGTATGTATTACTGCCCCCAACCGCAACAACCCTATAATATAGGAGGTAGGAGAAACAAATTGTCACCCCCTAGAGAGAAAGAATCTCCATTCCAAGCACCAACCCCACCAACACAAACTCTACGTCCACCCTAGGGCCCACCACAAGCACCCATTCCACCTTTCCACTAGCACCACCACTTGATCGCACTATAAACATCATAAGCTTAGAGGAGAAAGGAAAGGCTATAGTATTGGATCCACCCAGAGTGAAGGAGAAAGACAAGGGTAAGGTGAAGGCAACCTTTGTAGAACCATTTGAGACCATGACTATAAAGAGAGCTAGGAGGGAGAAAACTACACAAGCTGATGATGAGAGAAGCATGAAGAGAGAGGCCGTCAAGGCCACAACAAAAAATAGGCATCACCGACTTTCAGTTAGGAGAGAGTTCTAGGCCCTATGATCTAACATTGGATGTGGTAGAGCACGGACAAAAGATTACATGGACAAAATTGCTACATCTTGCACCAAAGTTAAGGCGGAAATGGTCTAAAATGGTAAGTACAAGGGGCTCCAAAGCAAAGGTAGCTAGAGCAATTTCGGGTTGCAACATGGCTGACATCCTTCCAGTCGTCGACGTCAACATGAAAAGTAAGAGGGTTGGAAACACCTACATTGATGGTGGCACACAAATCTGTGTGATGAGTGAAGCTATGATGCTTCGGCTAGGGCTCAAGGTTGACCTTCTCCATGCAAGGCAAAGATGGAAAACAACACAGAGGTAAAATGTGCGGGCGTAGTAAGTGCCGTGAAGGTAAAATCCTTCAACACTGAAGTAGAAGTAGATATCTTTTTGATGCCAACTAAGGGGGAGGGTTATCTTTTAATCTTGGGAAGCCATGGTTGATGGCCATGAAGGCAAAGCAAGACTAGGACCCTGGTCTTCTACGCATGACTGGTAAGAAGGGGGAAACAATCTACTGCCACATGAGGAGCAAGAAGAAACAAATGGACCTAGAGACATCAGCAGATGAAACCACTAGTGAGTCTTCCACTTCTGAGGAGGAGACCAATTCCACCGATGAGAGCAACAATTCCATCAATGTGATGGGCATAATCCTGAAGGATCTATAAAGGGCAAGCACAACTCGCGACCCGTCACCAAAAGGTCAAAGCAACAGGGAGGAAAATAAATCACCTCGCCTAGAAGAGGGTAGGTTGAAAGGTATGTTGTCTATGGAATTGACAAGTGAAGAAAAGGATAAATTTTTGTAAATGTTGATGGGATTCCTTGACCTTTTCATTGACAACTATGAAAGAATCACAGGTATTACAGCGGTGCAGCATCACATTAAGTTGAAGGAAGGGGTAAAGAGAGTTGTGCAAAAACTACGACGGCTGGGGTTCATACAAGAAAAGGCACTCCTTGTTGAGGTAAGGAAGCTATTGGAAGCAGGGTTCATTTACCCTGTGGAAAACTCAGAGTGGGTGTCACCCGTAGTGGTAACGCCTAAGAAGAATGGTAAGTGGAGGGTATGCATCGACTACAAACCACTAAATGCAGCCACAAAGAGGGACGATTTCCCTCTCCCTTTCTTCGATGAAATTCTGAATGAAATAGGTGGTTTTGAATGCTACACAGTGTGTGACGGGTATTCTGGCTATTTTCAAATACGCATAGCCTTTGAAGATCAACTAAAAACCACTTTCATTACACCATGGGGTTGTTTTGCTTATAGAGTTATGTCATTTGGTCTCACATATGCACCTGCCACGTTCCAGAGATATGTCACATATGTCTTTCAACCATTCCTTGGAACATCCATAAGACTGTTCATTGATGATTTTTGTATATATAGCCCTCGCATCTCACACTTAGAAAAAGTGACTGAGGGTTTAGCAAGGCTGAAAAGCCTAGGAGGGTAATTAAATGTAGACAAGTGCCACATTGGGGAAAGT
Organism: Adiantum capillus-veneris; assembly: GCF_014529385.1. NCBI lineage: Eukaryota > Viridiplantae > Streptophyta > Polypodiopsida > Polypodiales > Pteridaceae > Adiantum > Adiantum capillus-veneris. The sequence goes on from NC_140954.1 coordinate 14,111,556, forward strand.
AGAGTCATTCTCTTAGGCCATGAAATTTCAGCTAAAGGTATCAATGCCGATCCAAGTAAGGTGTCTGCACTCATTGCACTACCTTCACCAACAACCACACTTCAACTAGTCTCTTTTCTACAAATGGTGAGGTACCTGAGAAGGTTCATACATCTACTATCACAACTTGTTCTACCACTACAACAGCTCACAAAATGATCGACTTTCATATGGGACGAGGAGAGCGAGCATCACTACAACAAGGTAAAGAAGGTCTTAGCCACCCTACCAACTATCTCACCGCCTAAGTGGGGCAAAAAGTTCCATGTCACGTCAAGTGTGGGTGATGACTCCTTGGGGGCAGTGCTACTCCAGAAGGATGCAATGACATATTTCATGAGGCCAATCTACTTCTCCAGTCGCATGATGACAACGGTGGAGAAAGGTTTCACCCATGTGGAACCCTAGTCCTAGCGCTTAGATTTGCAACTACAAAGTTTTGATCATATTTGTTGCCTAGGCAATTTGTAATCTTAACCATGGATGAAATGTTTCCCTATGTGGTACAACACATGGATGTTTCTGCTAGGATTACTAAATGGCTAGTTCATCTCCAAGAGTTTGACTACACGGTACAGGTGGAAAGCACGACAAGGGCAAGATTGGGGGGACTCATGACCTACCAACACTTTGAGAAAAAGGTAAATCAATCTAGAGGGGAAGGAATTCAACCAATTCCAGAGCCACCGGTGATATAAAGAGCACACTCTCTCTACTTTGATGGGGCATTCAAGCGAGCATCCAACAAAGCAGCTGCAGGCATAGTGGTCTTTGATGACAAAGGTATCAAGGTATTTTTGCTTGGCCATTTGTTACAATCACATTCTAACAATGAAGCTGAGTATGCAGCACTGACAAAGGGGTTACAATGGTGCATCTCACAAGGGATAAAGCACCCTAATGTATTTGGGGATGCTCTACTTTTGGTAAGGCAAGTAAATGGAGCATGGACATGTAAGAATCCTATCTTGAACACTCACTTAAGTTGTGTAAAAATTTCGTTGGGTAAGTTTGAAGCAGTTCAATTACACCACATCCTAAGGGCTCAAAACCATGAAGCTGAGGCCTTAGCCACTGAAAGATTGTAGGAAATGGTTGTTGGGGCTATAAAGCTAAAGCTCCCTCTATTTCAAGGTAGTGATGCCTTACACAACATAATGCATTTCTTGGAAACAGGGGAATGTCCACCAGATCTAACAAAAGGGCAATAGCAATGGATCACCAGGAAGGCCACAAGGTATCGACTTATCAATGACGGTCTGTATTGTAAGGGTAAGTACCAAGTACTCAGGAAGGTCCCTCTCTCTAATGAATTACTGGGATAATTACCAGTTGTCATAATGGTGTTTGTGGTAGTCACATTGCCCTAAATATAACAAGCAGGAAAATCTTGCAAGTTGGTTTTGTATGGCCTAGCCTCAATCATGATGTACACACTGGTGTAAGACATGTAAGTTGTGTCAACGTGCCGGCATTCATGCCTAAACCACAGAAACCTATCCTTTCATATGGGCCATTTGAAAAATGGGTTATAGATGCCATAGGACCATTACCTAGGGCCAACTCAGGGATATGACTAGATGGGTGAAAGCTACAGTCACAACTAGGATCACAGCTGTAGAGGTAGCCAAGTTTGTCTATGAGCACATCTGTTGCAGCTTTGGCACACCATTAGAAATTATCTTTGATAGAGGGCCAGGTTTTAGGGCAAACTTGGTAGGGGAGTTAATGCAAAAAACTAAGCATTACAAGTAGGCACTCCACATCATATTACCCTCAATGTAATGGCCTGGTTGAAAAAGTGAATGGAATGATTTGTAAAATCATCACCAAGTAGGTTAACAATCATCTTGGGGATTGGGATAAGTATCTACTCCTAGCCTTGCGGGCCTATCGAACCTCATTCCGAACATCTTTGGGGTTCACCCCATATCATTTGGTATTTGGTAAGGAGGCAATCTTACCTATTGAGGTGCAACTAGCAAGTCTTAGAATAATGGCAAGCCAATCTCAACAACCCAACATGCATTTGAAATATCACATCCTTGACTTGGAACGACTACAACTAGATAGAGAAGAAGCAATTAATCATTATGCAGAACATAGACGGCTTAGTTTCAATCAACATCTTTGGCACAAAGATTTAAAGAAGGGCATGTTAGTACTCCGCTATGACAATCTCTTCGACACAAGCAAGGATAAGAAGTTCCTACTCCGATGGTAAGGTCCTTTCATCCATCAGAAAGAAATTTGCCAATGGAAGTTACCAACTCATGGAAGCGGATGGTAAGCTTCATAAGACCAGAGTCAATGGATGGCGGCTTAAACCCTATTTTCTGCAATTTGATCAAGCTCCACCTATCGACATTCCAGATGAGGATACACCATCAACCTCCACCTCCGATTACAATGACCAAACAAATGAGTTAGAGGCATAAATGCCCTAACCTTTAGGGGGAGGGCTAATGACACGGGTTTAGCCACACCGCACTCTAGCGCACTCTAGCTCACCCAGAGGCTGCTAATCATGGGTGGCCTTCGGAGCCAACAAACAGAGTGATATACAAGGGAAGAATCATTCCATGGATATGGGGAGAACAAAGCTAAGGAGAAGAGAGAATGGACTCAAAGATCATGATAGAATTGCACACTTTATTGATGATGATGATACTTACAAACGGTGATCTTGGCTAATACCAACCTTGCTCCTGACACTGGGGATGCATGATGGAATGTGAGCGCCATATGGTGCATGGCAAACTTTGCAGTTAGCGGTGTTAGCATGTTAGCGAGAGGTTAGTTGAGGAAAACACCAAGATGATGCAACCGCCAACGACGTCGATCACTAGCATCGAGAGTGGCCTAGGGTATCATGGTGTCAATGCACTCAATCCTAGTGTGGTCATGCTGCCTTGCGGGGTGATAATGAGTGCCTTATGTGCATGGGGTGGCCACGACTAGTAATAATAATTCAACCATGGTGTGGGTGGAGACTGGTGGTGGTGGTGATGTTGCCAATGCTGGAATGCCCATGCTTGCAACAAGCATGACACCATGAGGTCCCTAGCTTGTGAGGTGCATGATATGCTCAGTGGTGTATAGAATGTAGAGTGCATGGAGCCTGGGTGGTGCCTCTAGTGTGTTATTTCTATGTCCTCGTTTTTCTTAGTGGAGGCCTCTTTATATAGGCATGAGAGGTGGTCCTTATCAATGGTCCTTGCAAATACCCACTGGTCACCAGAGAGAGTCTAGATGCCTCTCTAGTGAGAGAGCTAGAGAGGGGGAGAAGGTAGAGATAGAGAGAAGGGAGGTAAGAGTGGGGTGGGGAGTTTTTTTACAATTCACTAGCCATTGGCTAGGTTATTAGAGAAGAGTAGAGATCGGGGTATTTACAATGGGTGTTGTTGATGGTTCGGGTGGCTGGTGTGAGGTTAATGCTGCCAAAAACTGGTGTCCTTTTATGTTGTCGCTCCTGCTCCTTTGTTGCGTGATGCCACCATGTCGTATTGGGGCATCTTCTGGTTGCATTTCCTTTATGCTACTCTACACATGCTGGCGGTGGGTGCGATGATGTGGGTGTGCTGGGGTCGTTCTTATTGCAGTGGCCTTCTGGTAATGCCTTGGTTGCTTGATCTTGTTTGTACAAGTGCGTTGTGTGTGCGTGCTTAGGTGTGTTTACCTCTGTGATGGCGGGTGTGCATGTTTATTCATGAGTGATAGTGTGTGTGTCTCATAGGCTAGCTATGAGAAAATGAGTGTGTGTGTGTGTGTGTGTGTGTGTGTGTGTGTGTGTGTGTGTGTGTGTGTGTGTGTGTGTGTGTGTGTGTGTGTGTGTGTGTGTGTGTGTGTGTGTGTGTGTGTGTGTGTGTGTGTATGTGTTGACAAGTATGTGTGTGGGAACAAGAGTGAATGAGAGATTTTATTTTTTTTATTTTCTGGCTCGTCGACTACACAGAGAACGAGAGAGGGAGAGAGAGGGTGAGTGAAGTGGGGGGGTGAGATGGGGAGGGAGAGTGTGTGGGTGTGTGTGTGTGTGTGTGTATGGGGTGTGTGTGAGAGTGTGTGGGTGTGTGTGTAAATAACGAGAGAGAGAGAGAGAGAGGGAGAGAGAGAGAAAGAGAGATTGAACAAGGGGAGAGCGTGAGGGGACGAGCTGAGAGAGTGGGTGAGGGAGTGTGTGTGTGTGTTGTGGGGCTATGGGTGAGAGAGAGAGAGAGAGAGAGAGAGAGAGAGAGAGAGAGAGAGAGAGATTATTGCCATGCTGGGCTATTTCCGACACAAGAAAGGAGAGAGAGGGAGAGCGTGAGTTGGGTTGGCAGAGCCAAGCAGGGGAGAGAGAGAGAGAGAGAGAGAGAGAGAGAGAGAGAGAGAGAGAGAGAGAGAGAGAGAGAGAGAGAGCTTGTCCTTTGGTGATAATGGAGGAAAGATGGAGAGGGTGGTGCCAAGGTGGGGGGGCAGCAGCAACAGGCAAGGAAAGAAAAAAACCATTTTTTTTGTTTTTTTATTTTATGCTCCCTGAATGGGATTGGTTCCCACGGCCTTAAGTGCACCATCACCAGTTAGTCATGCTCCATTATGACCTTTTTCACATACATCTCTCGTGTACACACTCCTGACTGCTGACTAGGAATTCTCTCTATCCGGATGTGGCTATCTCAACATACATCTCTCGTGTACACACTCCTGACTGCTGACTAGGAATTCTCTCTATCCGGATGTGGCTATCTCATCGTTTTATGTTGGCTACCTAGATGGCATCTCACTCCTGCCACTCTAGGTCATCTATGTCTGTGTCCTAGCGTGCACACATGCTAGGTGGTGCCCCTTAGAATTTAGGATGGCACACATTAGGTGCTACCCCCTCTGAGATGATGCGTGGGGATTTCAAGCTATGTGTGGTGTAGAGGCCAACCTACCTGGCACGTCATGTCTGACTATTACCACCAAGTGAACCAATTATTGAAGACCCTCCCAAAATTGAAGACCAAGAAGAGGTGATACAACCCAAAGCTATCCTTCAGCATGAAGACAAGGTACTACAAACATGGTAAGATTATCCGATGGTATCTTATTAAGTTAAAAAATTATCCTTTTGAAGATGCTGTTGGATGCAAGGGATTCAACTTAAGGATAGTATGAACCTTTTCAATGCATACAATGCTATATTATAGTAAACAAATGTATATGTTTCTTTTAAATGATCAATATTTTTGTCTTATTTGACTATTTCTCTTTTTATTGTGCATAAATTTAAGTAGTGTGTATACTTAGAATCATGTTTGTGATGACAACGTCTTCGAAACACCAAATAGAATTTGTCACTCTATTTTAGAGAATGAAATGGACTAAAGAGTAGACATGCCGCAAGTCTTCGAAACACCAAATAGAATTTGTCACTCTATTTTAGAGAATGAAATGGACTAAAGAGTAGACATGCTTGCGGCAGCTATGTCTCCCAAGCACCAAATGTATTAGTCATCCATCTTGGAATGATGTTGTTGGGTAAAAAGGGATCCTCTACCCGCTAAGAAAAATTGACCAATGACTAAGGCTTGATCTCTTCTACCTCATAGTCAAGGACGACTATGATTTCAAGAGAGAGGTAATGTCATAAAATCTAATATCTAACCGACCCAAATTATTTTCTCATATTAAAATGATCATTTAATATGGGATAATAAATGGGAACAAGGGTTGGAATATAGACTTGTGCTTACGGATCTAACTCAACACGAGGCCAATGGTAAAGGGGTCCAAATGAGAGATGGTTTGTCAAAGAGCAAGGCTAGCTAATGGAGCTTAAAAGACCTTAGGGTTAGCTTCATTAAAAACCTCCAATGGTTAGTGTTAAAAGTCCTTCAAACTTAGGCAAGCTAGGGTTGAGCTTGAGGTGGAAACCCGACCTAAGCTCGAGGTGCTTGTCGTGCTTGATGACTAAGATGCTTGAGGTGCTTGTCGTGCTTGATGACTAAGGTTCTTGAGGTGCTTGTCGTGCTTGATGACTAAGGTGCTTGAGGTGCTTGTCATTCTTAATGAGGAAGGTGCTTGAGAAGTTTCCCATGCATGAGGAGGTAAGGTGCTTGAGTCAAAAAGAGACCCTACAAAGGAGGGGAAAAGCCCAAAGTTAGGGGTATGCTTGACTTAACCTCCCACTCACCCAAAGGGCACCCCCTTTTTTCAAGGGGCACATGGACACATGTCAGACTCTCCCTATGCTTAGCCACATGGTATGCTTGAATTTTATTGGATGGGCTAAAGAGGGGTCCAATGAGCTTCTAGTTCCATTCACAAATATCTAGATATTTTCAAGCTCTCTCTCTCTCTCTCTCTCTCTCTCTCTCTCTCTCTCTCTCTCTCAAAGGGGTAAGGAGGACACTTGTCAAAAGACTACCCATGTATATAAACTGCATGGTGCACATGATTGGCTAGGGGGAGAGGGGTCTAATGATCTTGAGGAATTAGCAAAAAGGAGAACTCGCCCAAAGCAAGCATGGGGTCTGTTGGGGGGTATACACCTCACACACACGCATTTTTTCAGACATTCTCACTTGGTGAAAGTAGAGAAACTCCACCTCCTTCTCCAAGCTTGTGAGAAGTGAGAGCCTATACCAACACTCTTGGCTATGGAATGCAAATCCAACCAAGAGCCATGCTTCGATGATTAAGCTTGCCATCTTCTCCATTTTCATTACTATGCTATTATGTATGCTAGCAAGAAGAGTGATGATACGTGAGGGACTATTTCTTTCTCCTGTTGAATGTTTCTTCTTCGTCTTTCCTACCCTCATTCCCCGCTAGCTCTCTCCACCTTCGAAGGTGTTTGAGGCCTTGGGGCTGAGGCTTGGGATAGTTCATGCCTTCTACGGAGTTTATGCTATGCTTGTGGTGCATGAATTTTTCCATCTTCATTGCATCACTTAGGTCATAAGGAACACAAAGATTGTATTGTACCAAGTCTCTCTTGGTGGAAGAAACTATAATACAAATTCTTATTGGAGGGGGGATCGTCTCCGTATGAATATGGTCCTCAACTGTTGTCATGTTCTCTAAACTCTCTCTCTTGCAAAATTATTGTTCATGCCAAGTTATCTAAGTACCATGTTTATGTTGCTACCATCAATTAAGTTCACTCATTATGCTGCTCACAAAGTAATCTCACAAAAGTGCTTTATCTAATTTCCTAATTTTGCTACTCTCAAAGTTCATAGGTCATTTCCATTACATTCTCCCATTTAGAACTTTCTTCAGGTCTATCTAGCCATTTTACCAACACCTAGCGTCTGACATGATGTCTTGTGCGAATCTCATGAGAATCAAAAAAAAATTTGGGTTCATGAGGGATGCTTGGCGGTTTGATAAGATCAACTAACACACATGTGTCAATGACATTATCATTCTATCTTGGCTGTTTTTATAAATGGTATCATGAAAAGAGGGTGAACTTGTGAGTGCTCCGGAAGAGCTAACTTATAGGCCACTTGACCTATACGTTTGAGAATGGTAAACCTTCCACAATATTGTGGTGAAAGTTTAGCAACTTTTCCCGTCTTCATACTTTTTGAATGCTTCGAAACCTTGAGGAAAACCTTATCTCCTTCTTGAAAAGTAGCAAGACAGCAATGCTCATTTGCGTACTTCTTATATCAATCTTGAGCTTGCTTAACATTCTGTTGAGCAACTCGAATCATATGAAAATGGTTCTGGAGAAAATCCTTTTCTTGTTGTATCTTCTTTGTAGCCAACCCCACTGTAATGGGTGATCTAGCTTGAAAACCATATAAAAGCATAAACAGACTAAACCCTGTAGTCACATGCTTTGAACTATTATAAGCAAATTCCAATATATGCAAGTAGTCTTCCCAATTGGTTTGCTTCTTGCTAACGTATGCTCGTAGCATATCCTCTAGCACTTGATTAACTCTTTCGATTTGACCATCTGTTTTTGGATGATTAGTCGTACTAAGATTACATGTGGTTTCCAACTCTTGGAACACAGCTCTCCAAAATTTTTTATAGAAATTTTGATCTTTGTCACTATGATACTAAATGGAAGACCGTAGAGTTTATATATATGCTCTATAAATAGCCGTGCTAATTTTGGTGTCTTAACCGTAGTCTTAGTGGGAATGAATTGGCACATCTTTGTTAAACGGTCTACAATTACCCATATGGCATCATGGCCACAATTGGTATTAGGTAGTCCTACTACAAAATCCATAGAGATACTGTCCCACTTACCTTGTGAAATATCTAAAGGATGTAAAAGGCCAACTACCTTGAGGCACTCTGCCTTATTAACTTGGCACTGTTGGCAGTTTAGTACGTACTCTTGAACATCATGATGCAAGCCTGGCCAATAAAGTTACCGTCGAACTAAGGCATATGTCTTACAAATACTTGGATGACCAACACTTGGACTATCGTGATACTCAAATAATATTTAGCACCTAGTGTCTGAGTCCTTTGGCACACATACTCTACCGTTGTGCAGTAAGTAGCGATCGTCAATGGAAAAATTCTTCCATCGCTTAAGCTCTTCCTGAGTAGGGGTGGAGCACTAAGTTTTGGAGTTTTTATCTACGCGTGCAGAAACATGTTGAGCTGGCTATGTAGAGACATGTGAGTGTGAGGGATCCCTTCTTCAGACTATACTCCACACTTTAGCCTTATGATTGATCTTGTGCACACTTGCCACGTAATGGCTCCAAAAATTCACTCTTTATTTTTGTGAAAGCAAGTGAATTAATCTGAGGCATCCGGCTTAGTGCATCCGGTACTACATTATATCGCCCCTTGCGATATTGTAGCTTACAACCATAATCTTGAAGGATCTCCGCCCATCTAGCTTTACGACCCTTCAAGTCTGTTTGAGTAGTAAACCATTTTATACTCTCATGGTCAAAAACTACTTCAAACTCGGCAGCATATAAATAGTGTCGCCACTTTCGTAAAGCATGAACTATGGCATAGAGATCCCTCTCATAGACATAATAATTTTGTTGATCTCTATCTAACTTTTTACTTTCAAAGGCTATAGGGCTTCCCTCCTAGAGAAGTACCACACCAATTGCTTTATCACTAGCATTAGTCTCTACCACAAACGACTTAAGTGGGTCAATGATTGCTAGGATGGGAGTAGTGGCTACAGCTACCTTGAGCTGTTCAAAACTGCGTTGCTTGGCTTCTTTCCAAGGAAAGGTCTTACCTTTTGCTTTAAGTTGATCCTTCATAGGAACAACGCTTTAGGCATAATCAGGGATATATTATTGATAAAATCCAGCCATGCCTAAGAAGATTTGAAGCTCCTCAACTGTGTTGGGATGTGGCCATCGAAGAATGGGAGCGACCTTGTCAGTGTCCATCTTGATGCCAAAATAAGAGATCACATGTTCGAGGTAATGTATCTCTGTTTTAAAGAAAGTGCACTTGCTTGGCTTGGCATACAGGGCGTGAGTTTGTAGTTGTTTGAACACTAATCGTAAGTGTTCTATGTGTTCATTGTTAGGTTTAATGGCCATGTGGCCGACCGCCCATCACTAACTGCCACTAACCCTAAGTGTACAGCTATACACTTGTGTGAGCCACTAACACTAAGTACAATGTGTATTGTGCCTTAGTGCATAAGATAAGAGAAGAAAGAAAAAGGGCATACAGTACGTTGGCTCTCCCCCTTCAACCTGTGTGTGGCTTTGGTGGTCTGTGTGTGAGTGTGTGTGAGTGTGTGCGTGCGTATTCTTCTTTCGTTGTGCTCCCAGCTCCTCCCCATCATCTGGTATCAGAGCGGTTTCATTTTCGAAATCGTTTCCACGCGCGCGCGCACTTTCAAGAGTGCAAACAGGATTCCGATTTTGCCATTGGCAAGTTCAGCTTCCCGAGAGCGTTTCCAATAGGTGTCCTGGGGTTTTACCCCCCTTTCGGAGCCATTCGAGCCATCAGAAACCCCATTCGAGCTACGGTTTAGGAGCTGAAATTTTCAGCCCTCTTGTAGTAATTTGTGTTGCAGTGCTTCCATAGCCAGTTACAGGTACCTTTGTTGCAATCTCTTCCATCTACGAGAGCCCACGTCTCATTCAGGAGTGTGTAGCCTCTTTCAGAGTGGCCTCATACACACACATAGAGTGGGAGCTTGACAGCATTGTCTTCTCGACTACAGGTACAAGTACAAGTACAGGTACAGGTACAGGCTACAGGTTTCAGTGCTTGCGATATTATGGTTCCAGTGGGAGCAGTTGTTTATGCGTGCATGCATATGTTGACACTTTTGACAATGTTTGAGCTCTTTTGAGAGCGGATTGACTCCCCGCAGGAATGTTTAGTTGCAGGCACATGCTTTTGACGCCTGTTTGAGTGTGTTGATAGACTTGTACGTCTTTGTGGATACTGCCATTGTACGCTTTTGTGGAGCCATCTTTTGGCTAGTACCGCAGTCCCGACCATTTCTGAGACTTGGTTAGGAAGATAGCCATTTCTGGGACTTGACTATACGTTTTTTGCTACGTAACCTACCTTGTTGAGGGTCGATAGCATGAGGTTTTCATTGAGCTGGGGTATTCTCAAATTTGGAGATACCTTCGGTGATACAGGTAGCTGGAGCATCCCTTACTAGGCCTCGCCATAGGATATGTATAGAGTGGTATAGGTGCTTTTGACGCCGAGTTGGCGGTCTATGGTCGTTTGACTGTTTATGCGCCTCAGTTGGTCTCTATACAATGTGCTTTTGAGAGGCATTGCTCTCTTCTATGCTTTGTGAGTGACATACTTGTTCATTTGGTCTCGTATTTTGGTGCACATAGTCCCAAATACGAAGGAGACTATGCTAAAATTTTCCCATAATCTTTTGGTAGTTTTGTCACCATGTCTACTAGCAAAGACCGTGACATTTATGACATAAAGAAGTTTGATGGCACTAATTTTCAGCTTTGGAAGAATCAGATGCAAGATGTGCTTGTCCAAAAGAAACAGAAATTGCCTATTATTTATGCGACACGGACTGAAGAGATGAATTTGACTCAGTTTCAGTGGGAGGATCTTGATGAGCTATGCAGATCTACTATTAGATTGCACCTTGCTCAGTCAGTGTACTTTTCAGTGCTAGAATGTGAATCTGCCTATGCTTTATGGCAAAAATTATGCAACACTTATGAAAAAGATACGGCAAGTAATAAGGTTTTCATGATGCGAAAAATGTTTAACCTTCGCATGAAGGAGTCAGCCACTGTTGCTAGTCATATTAATGACTTTGATTCTCTATTTGCCCAGATTCGTGCTCAACGGATCAATATTGATGACAAGATGAAAGCAATCTTCTTACTTTGTTCGTTGCCACCCTCATAGGATATCTTTTGCACAACTGTCAGTAACTCTGCTCCTAATGGTACGCTAGTGTACATTCATGTCACTAGTTCTCTTTTGTCATAGGAAATGCGTCGCAAGGCTATGGATAGCTCGCATCATGGCGAAGCTCATTATGCAAAAGGATGGAAAACAGCGTAAAGGTCGTTCTTGGAATCGTGAATCCAAGAAATAGGGCAATAGAGATGCTTCAAAGGGTAGATCAAAGTCTCTTGGTCGTCGCAATGTTCAATGCCATTATTTTGATAAGTTTGGTCACATAAAGAAGGATTTTTATGCTTGGAAGCGTGACAAAGGTAAAGGCAAAGGCAAAGACAATGATGATAAAGAGGAGAAACCAAAGAGTTCGGTTAAGATTGAAGAACTGAACATAGTGCAAGATGATTGTGATGCACAAGACATCAATATGTTGACTAAAAATAATGATGTATTTTATGATGCACAAGAAACTCTATCTTTGCAGAGTTCTATGCTAGCAGAGCTACTTGTTAGTGGTGAAGTGTCCCATACATGGATTCTTGATTCGGGTGCTTCGTTGCGTGTCACACCTCATAGGCATTGGTTTACTACATATGAGGAAACCATTGGCACTGTTACGCTAGGTGACAACTACTCTTGTGACATTGTGGGCATAGGTGATATTGCTATGGTTATGGCAAATGGGGTGAAGTTTACCATACATAATGTGTGTCATGTTCCAGCTTTGACACGAAATTTGATTTTGGTTGGACGTCTTGATGACTTGGGTTAGAAAGTCACTTTTCATCAGCAGTCTTGGCGTATTGCGAAAGGTCATCTTATTTTAGCCCATGGTTCAAAAGTTGGTACACTTTATCATCTTTATGTATCTGACAAGAACAATGTTCTTTCTGTAACCGAGCTGCCAACTGTTGCTTTGTGGCATAGCCGGTTAGGTCATATGTCAAAGAAGGGAATGGAAACTCTTTCTTGTTTGGGCTACTTACCGTCTTTATCATTTTCTAATTTTCCCTTTTGTGAACATTGTCAATATGGTAAGAAAACACGAGCACATCGTACACAGGCTTTTGACAAAGAAAGAAAGCCCTTAGAGCTTGTGCATAGTGATTTATGTGGGCCTATGCCTTCTAAATCCCATGGTGGTGCGTCTTATTATGTTACATTCATTGACGATGCAACACGACATGTTTGGGTTTATGCCATGAAGTCTAAAGATGAGACGTTTTCTTGTTTCAAAACGTTCTTATCTAGTGTGGAAACTCAGTCTAAACATAAGTTGAAAGCTTAACGCTCAGACAATGGTGGAGAATATGTCTCCAAAGAGTTTGTAGACTTCTGTTCAAGTAGGGGAATTAAGCGCAAGTTTACAGATCCTTATACCCCTGCAGAAAATGGTGTTGCCGAACGAATGAATAGGACCATCCAAGAGAGGATTATGTCTATGCTATCACATGCTAATTTATCGCAAGCGTTTTGGGCTGAAGTATGATACACTGCTATGTATTTGATCAATAGATCACCACATGCTTCATTACAGTTTCATGTACCTTTGGTGTTATGGTCAAGACATAAGTTGTCTTATGAAAAACTCCATACATTTGGCTGCGGAGCTTATGCACATGTACCCAAGGAGTTGCGTGCTAAGCTTGACCCTAAGTCCAGGAAATGCATCTTTATTGGCTATGGTGTAGATGGTCAATTTGGCTATCGTTTATGGGATCCGGAAAGTCGATCAGTAATCCATAGCAGTGATGTTGTCTTCAATGAGACCAAGATGCATAGGCAGCCAACGAAAGAGGTTGAATTCCGGAAAGTGACGTTTTTCGATGTATCACCTCCTGCACAGATAGCTCCAGAGCCAATTACTACACAGGCTAGTACAAGCTCTGATCAGCCGAGGAGATCTCAAAGAGTCTCACATATGCCAGAACGGTTTGTTCCAGGTGTGGACTTTGTGTTGCTGACAGATAGTGGTGAGCCTTCTTATTATAAAGAGGCTATACTAGCCAATGATAAGGTTCAGTGGGAACATGCTATGAAGAGGGAGCTATCCAGTATTGCAAAGAACAAAACATGGGAACTTGTTCCATTGCCAAAAGGTAGGAAATCTTTGCCTTGTAAATGGGTTTACAAGAAGAATATTGCATCCAATGTTGAGAATTACAAAGCTCGTTTAGTGGCCAAAGGTTTCAAGCAAGAATATGGTGTAGATTTCCAGAAAATCTTTTCTCCAATGGTCAAGATGATGACACTAAGAATGTTGCTTGCTTTGGTTGCCACTGAAGATATGGAGCTTGATCAAATGGATGTCATTACAGCTTTCTTACATGGTGATCTTGAGGAAGAGATTTATATGCAGCAACCTGAAGGGTTTGTGCTCAAGGGTAAGGAACATTTGGTCTGTAAGATTCTGAAAAGTCTCTATGGCTTGAAGTAATCGTCCAGACAATGGTATCAAAAGTTTGATGCATTTATGCGTTCCCTAGGCTATAAGCGTAGTAATGAGAATCCATGTCTTTACATAAAAAGACAACCAAATGGACAGCTTATTATGCTTATCCTTTATGTAGATGACATGCTTATTGTTGGTCATTCTAAGAAGGACATTGCTGACTTGAAAACCAAGCTGAAAAGTCAATTCGACATGAAAGATTTGAGTGAAGCCAATCACATTTTGGGTATGCGCATTACTCGTGATCGTAAGAAGAGGTTGTTGTACCTTTCTCAAAAAGAGTATGTGCACAAGGTTCTTGATCATTTCAACATGCAGAAGGGGATGGCCTTGAGTACTCCATTGCCTGCATATTTGAAACTTAGCAAGAATGATTGTCCCAAATCTGCTGAGGAAAAAGCTGCAATGGCTAAAATTCCTTATGCTTCAGCTTGTGGTAGTCTCATGTATGCCCTGGTGGCTACAAGACCTGACATTGCACATGCAATGGGAGTTGTCAGTAGATTTATGTCTAACCTTGGTAAAAAGCATTGGGATGCTGTCAAGTTGATTCTCAGATACTTGAGTGGCACTGCAAATAGACAGTTATGCTATGATCGTGGAGAGTCATCCATTGAGGGATTTGTAGACAGTGACTATGCAGGCTGTGTTGACAATCGTAAATCAACAACAGGTTGGATTTACACATTTGCTGGTTCTGCTATTTCTTGGAGATATGTTCTTCAAGATTGTACATCCATTTCTACCACAGAGGCAGAGTATGTTGCATTGAGTGAAGCATGCAAAGAAGCTATTTGGCTTGCTTGCTTGGAGCATTGCATACCAGTTCTTCATTGTGACAGTCAAAGTGCTATTGCCTTGGCTAACAATCCAGTGTTTCATTCCATAACGAAACACATTGATGTGCGCTATCACTTCAGTCGTGAATGCCTGGCAAACAAGAGCCTTGATTTAGTGAAGATTCCTACATCAGAGAACACAGCAAATGCACTCACTAAGAGTCTCTCTAGCCATCAGTTTCAACACTGTCGTAAGTTGATGGGCATTGGGTGAAGAGTGGTGCTCTTCCATTTTTATATTCTCCCACATTGACCATCAAGTGGGAGAATGTTAGGTTTAATGGCCATATGGCTGACCGCCCATCACTAACTGCCACTAACCCTAAGTGTACAGCTATACACTTGTGTGAGCCATTAACACTAAGTACAATGTGTATTGTGCCTTAGTGCATAAGATAAGAGAAGAAAGAAAGGGGGCATATAGTACGTTGGCTCTCCCCCTTCAACCTGTGTGTGGCTATGGTGGTCTGTGTGTGAGTGTGTGTGAGTGTGTGCGTGCGTATTCTTCTTCCATTGTGCTCCCAGCTCCTCCCCACATTCATCTTCAGTCTTACTGTAAATGAGTTGTCATCAAGAAAAACCACAACAAATTTTCCAAGATAGGGATGAAAGACACTATTCTTGAGTGTCATAAATGTAGCTTTCATTAAACCAAAAGGCATAACCAAAAATTCAAACTATTCGTACCGTGTTCTAAAGGCAGTTTTAAAGATATCTTTCAAAAGGATATGTACATGGTGCTATCTTGAACAAAAATCTATCTTTGTATACTATCTTGCCCCATGGAGTTGATCAAACAACTCATCCACTTAAGGCAGAGCATACTTTTTCTTGATGGTTATGGCGTTTAATCCACGAAAATCTACACACATGCGCATAGTACCATCTTTCTTTTTTACCAATAGAATTGATGATGCCCAAGGCATAGTGCTAGGTCTAATGAAACCACGCGTGAGATAGTCAGCCAACTGATGCTCAACCTCCTTGGCCTCACTAGCACTCATACGATAAGGTGGTTTACTCACCGATTTAGTGTCCGACAAGACATCTATGTAATGTTGCACATCTCGTGTAGGGGGTAAGCCCAATGGTAAATCACTTGAGAATACATCACTATACTCCGTAGTAAGTGAGTCAGCTTTTCCCGTGAAAAAGGAGAAAGTAAACTAGAATTATGTTGGGATGGAGAATCTTATTATTCCTTTAATGTTTGTTTTACAACAGTTGCACATTGCTCAATATAATTAGAATTGAGAGCACTTTGCTCTTTAGAATTGTTAGGACTTTGCTTTTCATTAAAATTTATTGCACTTTGCATACCATAGCTAGAATCCATAGCACTTTGCTCTTGAGAATTCACAAAACTTGAAGACAAGCAGTAACACAAAAAGATTTCATCTATTAAATCTGCTTTCTGTAAAATAGAAATCTAGGTTGTTCATATAAGATGTGCAGATTGTATATTTTTCTCACCAAGCAAAAGCACAAGTTTACCATTGGCCATAAAGGATAAGGAGTTGTGTTCATAACTAGTATACAATGTGTTTCCTAAACCATGCAGCCACTTCTGTCCTAAAACTACATTAGCACGGTCCATGTTCATAACTTGAAAGTCAAGGTCATCGTATGATCTTGAACAATAAGCTCAACCCCTTGAACTATCGTGTCCCATACTTCTTTATCATTTTCAAAAATATGTTCTTCCACATACTTGTGGAAGTAGGGAGTCTATGTAAGCTTCAATTTCTTGACTAACTTATAGTTCAGGAAGTTATGAGCTGCATCAAACACCTTTTCCATTAATAGTGCCATGCATCCGAATCAACTCATGGGGACCAAAGGTGGGCTGACACATTGAATCAAACACAACACTTGTGCTTTTCTTCCATGTGAAGAACCTCTACAACACAATATTTAGGAGATGAATCTGATGTGAGGCATTGCACCATATGCATGGCCTTTTCTTTGCCTTGCAAAAGGGGACAATCCTTCTTGTTATGCTGGTCCAAAAGACATTTGAAACACAAATTGTGTTTTTTTGCGCGCTCAAAATCGGTAATGCTGAGAGACCCACAGGGATTATCTCATGATTGCTTAGGCTTCTTAGCCTCTTGTGGGCACGGAGCGGTAGATCGTCTCTTGTTCCTCTTGCAATGTGTGGGAGATCTACCTTGCCATTGGCTCTTAGCCGAATTTCTCTTAGCAAAAATATTCTTAGAGTAGGGAACAATTTCCTTCCTCTCTTGGTCATCATCATATCTTTGGGCATGATCGATGGCTTCTTCCAAATTTTTTTGATGTTGGGTCTTGACATGAAGACAATAGTCTTTGTCAATACCCCTATTAAAAGATACCCCGTATCTTTTGGAATTGATCTAGACCTTCTAGTTTTAATATGACTTCTTGATACTTAGAAAGATACTGAGTGAGAGAGAGCCCAGATATGCGGCATGCATCCCATGCTAGCCAATTCTTATCTGCTTCATTGGAGTCCAAAAACTCTTTGGAGAAAGAAGCTTGAATTGCATCACAAGACTGAGGATGAGCATATATTGAAAATTTCATCCACCACTTATAGGCCTTTCCTTTAAGAGATAGACTTGTTTCCACGGCTATCTTAATATCTGGGGTATGTCTCAACCTATGAATATCACTCCATTTGTGTAAGAACATTTGACCGCATCCTTGTTGCGATCACGCTCTTCACCCGTGAAACTTAGGAATGGTGATATTCTTAAGTAATGCATTGCTACCTTTTGCATCTTTTGAAGAACTTGCCTCATGAACTCCTTGAGTTGTGTGAGCTTGGGTTCCTTGAACCGTGCCGGTTGGGGCTCCTTGAGCCGTCTGTGAATTCATAAATTTCACAAGTAGCTCAGTAAGGTTTGTAACATTTGCATTTAGTGCAGAGAGGTTGCATTCAAGTACGCTTTGGCTATTTTCCAAAGTCTTGAAAGCAGCCATATCTACAAGGCCATGATCTCCTAGATCATCATCGTCATGCATATTAACATCGGTAGCACCCGTGGTGACTAGATTTTGATGTGCGTACTCAACATCAAAAGTGTGTATAGGTGGGATATCCACGCTGACCATGGTAAATACACGCTAATGTAGAGAGAGAAAAAACGGCAACTTGTACCTTGTAAATCTTGAAGTCTTTGTGTTTCTTTTATGCTCAACGACTTTTGTGTTGCATGCGATCCTCGCCTTGTGGAAATTGTAGCACTTAACGTCTTGTTCTTTGTAAGAACACCTTCATTGATTCTTCACAAAAACTCATTGTTTTTCTGAAGGCTTTTGTTCACTTGTGAAGATTCCTCCTTAAAGAAAAAGAATTTTGGAAGAAAACTTGTCTTTTTTTAAGAAGTGAAAAGGAAGGGTGAAACTACTAGTATCCTTGAAGTTTATATCTTTCCTTTCATTCTAGCTTTCTTTGTCAACTCAAGTATACAGGAAGGCTCAATATGTTGGCCTCTTACCCTCATGGGATGGGTTCAACCCTCCTGCATCCAAGGGTTTAGAGGGCCTTCCTACACGTGCAACAAATGGTGCCAACGAAGCCTCATTGTCGTAGAGTTGCCTGCCGAGTTTCCTTTGGTCGTGCATTGCGGAGGACGTTCTTGGGGTTGCTGCGGATAATGTTCATTGCCTACCCTCCCATGCTACGCATGAAACATTGTGTCTGCCTTCCTTTTTGCTGCGATGTAGAGCGTGTATGTCTTCCCCGCTTGTGGATCATGCGAGAGGAGATGTGCATCGCATACACATGCAACCCGCTTTTCCCCTTTCCCAAAATAGCTCAAATATCAGTGGGAGGACAAGAGTAATTCCGTGTGCTAGTCTCCACCCAACCATGCTATCTTATAGCCTCCCCTAAGCATACACACTGTTTGGCCGTGCCGTCGACCTTGCCCGTAGGACCCGTGTCTTTACAGAGCGCTTGGACCAAGTATGGTCCAACTGAAAGCGAATTTCCTTTGGAGCACGTCCACCTAGGTGGCCATGCAGGTTGAGACATGTGTAGCCCTGTAGCCCTTCTAGAGAGAGAGAGAGAGATAGAGAGAGATACAGAGAGAGAGAGAGAGAGAAAGAGAGATAGCTTTTATTCTTGTTCTCGAAGGTCAAATATGACGTATGGGACCAAAGTTACATGTGATGTAGTATGTGTATGGCTGACAAGTGCTCTCAATGCTCCAAAATTGTGGTGATAAGAGTTGCAATGGAGAGCCCACATTGTGGCTGGGAGAGGAAAATGTGTAGGTCTAAGTCATGGCTGAAAATGTGAGAGAAGCAAGTTCCGATGTGACCAAAATTTGAGCACTCCAGTAGTGTATGGTACTCAGACTCTTGAACTTGCAATGAGCATAATGTGCACATTTGATTTGTTGACTCTTCTCCATTGCCCCAACACCGTATCTTGCATCGAAGGAAATGAGAGCTAAGCCGAATGGCTGCGATAGTGTGTATCACCGACAAGGGGGTAGGCTCAAGCATATAAGTGTGAGTATGGTTTCCTCTTTCAGCGAAGAACATGGTTTTGTAGTTGGGGCAATACGGGTGGTGTAATGTATGAAGCGTAACCCACCAGATTTCTCCCAAGATCCGTAATAGATTGTGTTGTAGAAAAGCTTCATTCACTTGGGAGGTACTTGAAGCATCATGTAGTAAGTGTAATGCATTTCATCTTCCAAACCACTTCTTTATGTATTGCATCCATCCCATGCTCAAGATCTTGCTTTTATGCATCTTTTGAACGTTTTTTCTTTCTTCCCATGCAATTGTAGGAAGTCAATGTGAGGGGTTTTGATGCATCTTTAGCCGGTACTCCACAACCCTTTCCATACCCATAACCTGAATTGGAAGAGATCCCGACTCAAGAAGTAGGAGCATATATGGTGTTTGTGTCTTAACTTGGAGAAAGGTTGTAAGAAAACACTTTTGGACATTCTCAAACTTTTTCCAAGTAGACTTTGAGATACTCCCGTCCCACACTTCAACTCCATAAAGAAGAACCGGTGTCACTAATGCATCAAAAAGGTACTTCTTGAGAACCCAACACTTGATGTTTCCCGCATTACACATGTTCTCAAATGCATAACGTGATATCTTTCCCGCTTTCAAATGACGCATAGCACATTCATGCCACTTGTGATTGGACAGAACCTCAAGGCCAAGGTACTTAGAGAGAGAGAGAGAGAGGGAGAGAGAGGGAGGGAGGGAGGGGGTGGAAGGAGGGGATAGAGAGAGTAGATTAGAGAGAGAGAGAGAGAGAGAGAGAGAGAGAGAGATGAGGGAGAGAGAGAGAGGTGATAGGGGAGAGAGGGGAGATGCAGTGGGAGGGAGGGAATTGGCTTGTCACGGAGGCACTGCCCATCCATGTGAGAAGAATATTGATAGGATGAAGAAAGAGAAACGTGTGAATAAAAGCAAGAGTGAAAGAGAGCAGATTTTCTTTTTTCTAAATCAATAATGTTGTTAAGAAAAAAAAATCAAAAAACTATTTAATTAATCTTAACGCTTTTTTACTTTTACTTATTATATAAGCTTTACCTCTTTTTAAGAGGAACTTATGTTGTAGTACTCTCTATCTAATAAGCTATTCCTTTCAATATATTATCTCTCTTGTGGCTTGTACTCCCAACTTTCTTGCATTCATTCAATCTTTTCTGTTTTCTAATGGAAAAGTTATTATACTTGAAAGTTTTCTGATTGATTCAAAGTTCATTTCTCTAGATGCTATTATTGATATCGGTACACGAAAAATATTTCTACCTCTAGAATGCACAATTATTCATCTTAGAAAATGTGGGTACATTTGGAGAGTGTTTGTTTAGTATTTACAAAGTTAACGTCATAGAGTCTTATTGCTAGCACCCCATTAGTTTATGAACCAAACATGACAAAATTCATTGATTTAAGCCCCCCCATATGGGAAACATATATCAACACAAGATTGTTTACATACTTCACCGTTTGCAACAGATGAAAAAAGCCATGTGGATATTTTAAGGTCCACATCAAAGAATAACACCTTAACAAAGATCATATCCATCATTGATCTCATTGTGAAGGTGACACAGAATTCCAAGAGTTACATGGTGACATCATTTTTGAGTTCCCACCAACCAAGTAAAAAGTGTACACAATGGACTAATGGATCATCCATACGATCCACATCTATGGACAAATCCACAAACTGCAAATATAGTCTTCTTCGAGATTGCACGACAAAGCCATTGTGTTGGTTCTTTGAAACACATGATTGAGGTTTGCCCTAAACTTTTGAACTATGTATATTATAATTGTGCACACTTTTACAGTAGCTTGTTGAGGGCACTGACACCCGACAAGGTTTGTGACACAACATCATGCAAAGTAGTCTCTCACTTTTGTTCCAATGATGCACTATGCATTGGAGCTTGTGAATGTTTTTTGTATTATGTGATGTGGGTATGATGAGACATGTAGTAGATTGCTAATTCATTGAGGCATGCAATTCCAAACATTTGCGATGGCACATTAAAGTCACTCACATATAAAACCATAGAAATGGTGAAAAGGATACTTGTTGTTGACCATCAAGCAAACGCTAAGAAAGTCTAGATTTGTGTGGCAAAAGAGATAGTGTTAGGATCTATTCTTCGATCCAATGGTCCATTCAGAAAATCGATGAGCGATAACTATACATTGTGGCAAAGGAAATGGTTCCCTTGGTGCAAGACAATTTGTAACATATCCTTTTTATTTACTATAGTGGGTTTTTCCCCAAAATTTAATTTATGCTATGTAGAGGTGATATTTTTGTAATTCTCCTTTCATTGAATTTATCCATTAGGTTTTGACAACGTGTTTCATCGATGCATAGTGGACCAACCAAAGAATCCTTTGGTATCGACGCCCTTCTCAAGTTGAAATGAGATTGCACTTATAATATCTTCCAAGTAGCCGGTTTTTAGGGCAAGGTAAGGAAGAGAAGAAGTGCTTTGTTTTCAAAATGTCCACAGTGGGTCCATTATCATGCATCTAGTGAATTGCATGAGGCAAAATGATACAGGAGATCTATGCTATGCTTAGGTCCAATTTGATCACACTAGACGAGTTGGAGGTTGAGTAACAATGGCATGCTATATATATGATCCAAGATGTGCTTTTCCAACATATTATGTGCTACATATCGCATTGTTTTGCAAGAAATTGATTTTCATTCCTTTGTGGCATAGCATGTAAGACATGCTCACTATAGACATCTACAAAATGAAGGAACGGGACATGGATTTGCACTGCCTCTTTTGGGAATGCGTCAATGATAAGTTGGTAAACATGGGTGTGAACCAAAAATTTTCTTTGGATTCATTGTAGATGAAGCAAGACTACGAGCGTTCTTGCTTATTTCATTGGAAGCAAAGCATGAATCAACACATGGTGAAGTACATAGGGGAAGGATAATAAGCGAGCTTGGTGAAGCAAGCTTTGGAGCGAACTTTTTCCCTCCCCTCCACCCTTGTTGCTCACTACCGCTAGATGCCGCCCATTGTTGCCTCCACAATTGCACCACAACTTACAACCTCTCTCTCTCTCTCTCTCTCTCTCTCTCTCTCTCTCTCTCACACACACACACTCTTGATTTCTTTTTCCTCTCTCCCCTTTATTTCTCCCTTCTTTCTCACTATACCTCTCGCTCCCTCTCCCTCT